>NW_026526991.1:21812898-22547374 GCF_024362965.1 Panthera pardus
TGTATTTGGTAGGTTATTCTTCAGTTTTCTCTCTGCTTGCATGTTATCATAGGCAGCCAGACAAAGCCAGGTTGTTCTTTAAATATTCTTCCTGGAAACATCCTTAGATCATAGAGTTCATTTGGTTAATTTTCTATTTTCCATGTTACTTCAGATGTCAATGTTGCCAAACCTGCCACTACTACAACACAAATGATGCCTTACTTTCAGCTTCTGATTACATTTGCTCTCCTTTACACCTTCACCAACAGCTTCCTCATAGTTCTCTGGGCTTCCAGGAATCCTCTCCTTGGCCCTTATGGCTTCCCCAGTCATTCACTTTGAGACCCTTCTAGCTTTTGCCTGCTGCCCAGTCACAAAGTTCATGCCACATGTTTTAGATTTTTGTTATGGCAACACCCATTTCCAAATGTCAGAATCTATTCTGGTTATTGATGGCTGCATAACATCCAACATGTTGAGGTAGTTACCTCAACACTTAGTGAGTTCAAAAAAAATTAGCCATTTATTTTGTTTGTAAATCTACAATTTGGGGAGAACTCTACAGAGACAGTTTTTTTTCTGCCTCAAGTGATATCAGCTGTGGCAGCTTCACGGCATGGTGGGCTGAAGGATCCATTCTCAATACTGATTCTTATTCATATGTCTGGTATGGCCTATGTAGACTTCCTCATGGTAAGTGATGGCCTTCCAAGAGCAAGTATCTTAAGAGAATGAGGCAGAAGCTGTTTTGCTTTTTGACTTAACTCAGAAGGCAATATCACTTCTGTGGTATTTAAGGGCCTACGTATATTTAAGTGCAGGGGATTTAATCACCTCTACCCTTTATGGAAAAGTGTTACTAAAGTCATGTTATAAGAAGATATTCTTGGGGCGCCTGGGTGGCTCAGTTGGTTGAGCCTCCGACTTCGGCTCAGGTCATGGTCTCACGGTCTGTGAGATCTGCTGACAGCTCAGAGCCTTGAGCCTGCTTTGGACTCTGTGTCTCCCTCTCTCTCTGACCCTCC
Organism: Panthera pardus; assembly: GCF_024362965.1. Taxonomy (NCBI): domain Eukaryota; kingdom Metazoa; phylum Chordata; class Mammalia; order Carnivora; family Felidae; genus Panthera; species Panthera pardus. The sequence continues at coordinate 21,813,906 of NW_026526991.1, forward strand.
CCCATTCATGTTCTGTCTCTCTCTGTCTCAAAAATAAATAAACATAAAAAAAATTAAAAAAAATAAGAAGATATTCTTATAGCCTCTTTTGGAAAATACAGATTCCCATAATGCCTGAGCTGTTTGTTGCTGTTACTGCTTTAAAAGAAAACAGTACTGTTTTCAAGGGGTAAGAGTTAATTTGCATGACTACATGATTTCCATGATTGTGTTCAGTCATCTGGTTTCAATATAAAAGAATCCAGTTTGCTCAGTTGACCCAGGTTAATTCATAATGATTGGTAGTCTGTACTTTTTACCACGATTGTAAATTCTAGAGGTGAGGGAGTCCAGAATTTAAATTGAAGAATTTTTCTTTTTAATGATAGGAATAGGGATGAATACAAGTCAGAGCAGTTTCTGTTCTAATTCTAGATAGAACTTTATCAAGTGAAGCACACAAAATTCCCCTCCATAGTTAACCTAGCAGGTGGAAGAGAAGATCAACATCACTGTTTGTCTTCTATCTGGATGAGGACACAGTCTGTGTCATTTTCTTTTGTTGATTCCATTAACCTGTAGCTTAGGTTTTGCATGGATCCAATTACTTCTAGGTCTCAGTCTGCTATCGTTGATTCCTCATGACCCATACCTAGCTTTGCCTTTTCCCCTCAGGACCAACTAACTAAAGCTGATGAACTCAGGGAAGTCATTGACCTCTCTTGATGCCACTGATGTTTCCTATTTTACCAAGTCCTTTACTAATAAAGGTAGGACTTTCAGAATATGGAGACATCTCTTGATGCACATGAGTCTTTTAGAGACCCTTAAACTGAACTCGGTACGTAGCTACCCTACAGTTCCTTATCCACTCAGTAAACACTTACTGAGTACTTACAGTGTTCTAGGCATTGTGCTAAATGTTGCTGAAGAAACAGTGAAACTTCTGATATTTAGGAGCTTAGGGTGTGTTAAAATTAAGAGTAATTAAGTGTAATGAGAGAGGTGAGCATAAGTGCTCCAGGAGGATAGAAGGGGAGGGATCTTGTAGAAGCTTACTGTAGGAGTTTGCTGCCTGATTGGAGCCTCGGAGAAAGAGACTCAGATACATGAACAGGAGTTGTATGCTGTATGGATGAATGAGAACTGTGTGCAGAGATCCAGAGGCATGGAAGAACACAGTTCATTCAGAGACTATGCCCAACTTAGCATGGTTAAAGTACAGAATGCTACTCAGGAAAAATGCATTAAAAGAACAAGAGGTGACATGCAGAAATTTGGATTTCACCTGACAGCAGAAGTGAACCATTGACAGACTTTAAGTGGGATGTCATGTGATAGGTTTTTGTTCTAGAACAGTCTCTCTGGAAGCAATGTGAAGAATAGATTGGAAAGAGATGAAGCTTGAGACAGGAAAATTAATTAGGAGATTGATGTTTAGTTTCAGCAAAACATTATGGTGACCAGTACAAAGGCAATGCCAGCAAAGAGGGGAAGGGGGAACAAAGAGGGAGGGTATAGAGGAGCAGTTATCCCTTCTCCCTTTGAAAATTCTACCACTTAGGAAATAGGTCGCCAAGGAAGCTAAATAATTATATTTGAGGGAATGCATTCTATAGTTTTTGGTTAACTGTGCTGGATAACATGGGTTAGGTTTACAGACAAAATGAGGACTTCTACACACACAAGAATTGCATTCTGAAGCTATCCTGGAGAGACTGAGAGAGAGAAAGAAATGATTGAGGGATGACTAGGTCATTAGAGAAACTGGGGACTGTTATGGCTTGAATTATGCCCCCCTCCACCTTTTGTCTTTCAATCACTAGTATTTCAGAATGTGACCTTACTTGAAGAATTTGGAGATGGCATTTATAGAGGTAATCAAGTTAAAATGAAGTCATTAGGTGGGCTCTAATCCATCATGATGGGTATCCTTATAAGAGGAGGAAATTTAGACACAGAGACAGTGTCCCTGTGAAGGGAAGACAATGTGAAAAAACACAGGGGGAAGATGGCCATCCACAAGCCAGAGAGGCCTCGAACAGATCTTTACTTCACAGCCCACAGAATGAAACCAAACTTGATTTCAGACTTCTAGCCTCCAGACTGTGAGACAATAAATTTCTGTTGTTTAGGGCACCCAGGTAGCAGTACTTTGTTACAGTAGCCCTAAGAAGTAATTGCAGGGACTAGAACTGAGCACACAAATTCAATACATAGAAGGGAGGGGCAAATGAGGATCCTGGGCCTCTGTGGGCAGACGTTGGCTACCTGCTCATTTCAGAGGCTATGCACTTAAGGGTCTTGGCTGTGACTGGTAATCCCATTCATGGATATAGAATATGCATTTTCACAGAAAATCACAGTTAACTATGCATATCAGTTCCCTGTCTGTGGTCTTTTCTGTTTATTAACTAGTTAAGCTAGTATAAAGTAGATCTCATTCTGAAAAAAAATTATATCATATTCACTGGTTTAATTTAAATATGAAAGCAATTTATTAGTAAATCTATATTCAACAAGATTTTACAGTTCAACAAGAAAATGAGTGATACATTTGCAAGGAGCATTTCAGTAATGCTTCAGTGCCTACAGATTTCATATGAAATAAAGAATGCTCTAGTACTAGGCTCATTAAATAAAGATCAACAGAAGTCCAGTCCTTGCTTGGTAAATTTGCTAAGACTCATGCTTATGCAGTCAATATTGAATCATGTTTGTTTGCCTTATTGCATCAAGCAAAGGATCTTACATAGTCATAGTGGGGACTCAATTACATAAATGAATGAAAATAAGTGAGTGATATAAGTGAAAATAAGTGAGTGATATAAGTGAAAATAAGTGAATGAATGAGTGAAAGACTGTTATCTTTAAGAGAAAATGGCTGTAATGGCAGAAAAAGTCCTGTGAATTAGTCAGATGCCATCAAAGATAATGTTTTCTTGTCTGCCTTTCATTTAATTTTAACCTTCACAGGGGAATTTTTCCATTTTATGGTAACTAGGCAACCTGTTATTTTGAATCACTTAGTGCAGGCTTTGCACACTATGGATGCTCAATAAATCCATTTTGATTAATGAGCAATTTATAACCACCAGTGAAGACTGTTTCCAATCCTGTTGGAAGAAAATAGATGATCTCTTATAAAAAGGACACAGTCAATAGTTTCATGCCAGGATAGTTTGGGTCTTGCTTACCTCTGTTCAATTTGCTAATGTGCCTACTGGTCTGTGGTCAACCTGAAATGAAGATGTCCTCTGGTGAATAATCCTCCACAACCCCCAACATCTCCCCCAACATCCTGAGAGAGGTAGTAGTGTGCGGGTGAGCCTGTAACTTATTTATACCAAAATATTTTTTGAAATAGTGGAGCTTCCTTAATTCTAATGCCAAAATTTTGCAATTAAAATAATTCAGACTGGACTAGGATGAATGTTTATCTTTGCTAAGCAAGTGGGTAGTGTCAACATGATTTCTGTGGGTATGTTGAACTCATTTAAGAGAGCAAACTATTTTTAAGCCCCTTGGAAACACTCTTTTACATACAAATACTGGGCTTGCTGATAAGAACCGTTGTTATCAAACAGCAATTATTTGTTTGGCATTTGCTCTGTACTCAGTGCTGTCTTAGCCATTTATTAAACTAGTAAATTGTAAATTTGTAAGCCACTATTGGTTTATAGAGGGGGCAAAGAGAGAAAACTAGGGCAGCAGTACCTACCGAGAAATCCTGGTAAATTAATTGCTTCCTTCATCCATATGGACAGCTTACCAATTTGAAAATGTAGTCATCTCAATTTGTTCAAATTGGTGGAAGTTGGCTATATTTGGGAAACATCATCTTAAACAAAAAGAAAATTATGCTTTTTCTATCAAATCAAGTTTGCCTGTACTATTATGAATAACATGAAGTGTAGAATAATAAGATATCTAAAGATATAATAAACTCTTATTACAGTAATGATGGGGGGGTCTAGGTTTTTTATTATGTCATTTATTGTATCCTATAGAACAATGTCAGAATATGTATAAAAGGGGGTAAACATCACTAATTCATAAATTCATGCTCACCTCATTCAAGCAGGGCTTTCACACTGTGTCACATTCCACTTTTTCTCTGTTGTACACTCCTCAAACCTCAGATACTTTTCCCTACCTTTGTTTTCTTTAAGTTTAATTTATTTATTTTGAGAGGGAGAGAAAGCACAGCAAGGATGGGGTAGAGAAAGAGGGAGAGAGCGAGCTGGCTCTGTGCTGCAGAGCTCCAACTCTGGAACCGTGAGATCATGACCTGAACCAAAATCAAGAGTCAGATGCTTAACTCACCGAGTCATCCAGGTGCCTGACTTTTTCTACCTTGTCTCTCACTGTCAGCAGGTGGCCTCATGTTCTAGTTAATAAAGAAAATCGAAGCCATCAGAGGGAACTGTGTTGACATCCTCCACCAAGTCTATAAATACAACCTTTCCTGCACCCTTCTCTTGCTTGTACCTCCTGTTAAAGCGGAGGGATTTTCCTTTTAACAAGTTCCCTTTTCCTGTGCCTTCTCAGGAATGTGACTCTTTCATTAGGTGCTCTCTCCTGTTTTTAATTGTTCTTCTTCACTGGATCATACACATTAAAGATTTAAATCTGCTTAAGCCTTTTCTATCTGAAAAACAAAAACAACAATAGCAGCCATCAGTGAAATAGCAGCCAGCAGCAATTAACAACAACTAAAAAGTTCCCTGACTCCCTTCCCTGGACTCCTCAACTTCTGCCTATCCCTCCACATGCTCAGTACCTTCATTTTCTTCCTTTCCTTTCACTTCTCTGCCTATTTTAGTCAGGTTTCCATTCCTCACTGCTCTTTCCAAATGTACTTTCTAAAGGTACCAGTGACCTTAGTATCACAAAATTGAGAGGACATTTCTCCATCTCCATTTTTCTTAATCTGTCAGCAGCATTCCACAGGTTAGTGACACCTCCGTTTTGATACCTTTTCTTCCCTTTGCTGTCCAAAGACAATTTTATCTTATTATGCTATTCCCTGTCTATGTTGACAGCTAACGTTTTTCTGTATGGCTTTAAAAGTTGAGAGTTCCTCAAGGCTCAAAGTCCTCCCTATTCTTTTTACTTTTTCTCTTCCTAAATTGTTTCATCCATAGTATGACTTCTGTTACAATCAACATGCTGAAGACTCCCAAACTTTCCCCCCAGTCGTTACCACTTCTCTCAATTCCACGCTCATCCATTGTTCCATCCATCTGCTGAATATCTCCACCTACATGTCTCAAAGTTGCCTTAACCCTAACATACACAGGACTACACTCATATCTTTCCCCACAAACTTGCTCTTCATGCAGAATTCCTTATCTTAGTAAGTGGGTTAATCATTCATCTGATTGCAGAAACCTGGGTGTCATTCTTGCCATCTCTGTTTCCACTAACTCCTAGATGCACTCAATCACTAGGTGTTATAATTTTTAGTGGCAATAGGTGTTAGGGTGAAGATAATTCTGTAACTTACTCTCTATCCCTAATTAAACCTCAAATCTACCTGTTCCTCTACTATTACCAAGTGCTCTTAGAGATTATTTTAATAAAAAAAATTTTCCTTCCTTGAATTTATTATTTATGTTGTAGCCAAAGTAATTTTAGAAATCATAAATCTGATTGCATCACTAAAACCTTTTAGTGACTTGTCATCATTCTTAGAAAAATGACCCAAATCCCTGATAAGGTTCATAAGGCCCTGAATGATGTCCTTTTTCTTTCTTTCTTTCTTCCTTTTTTTTTTTTTTCATTTTTAGCTTCATCTGTCGTCAGTTTCCACCTTCCCACACTGGCCATTTTTAGTTCCTTTTATTCTTTAATAGAGATGAGCTCCTTCCTATCTGTGGGCTTCACATGCCTAAACCAATGTTGGATCCTACTCTCCCTTTTCCTTCTCTTTCCCCCAAGTAGATAACATCTATACTTCTTCAGGGAGAATCCCTTTACCCACACACACTCATGCCCCAGACTAAATATATGGATGCCTCTGTTTTCTTCTTTCAACACCTTCTAATTTTCCTTTCTTCTGTAGTCCTTACTTTGAATGAAATTATGTAGTTGAGGTTATGTATTTTAATGTTTCAGTTGTTGTCTTAAAAAGTTCAAAATTTTGCCTGTTTACATTGTAATCAGAGCTTCTAGCAAAATTACTGCCATATAAATATTAATGAAAAAATAATAGTTAATGGTATTGAATACTTACTTACTTTGTACATCTTTGTTTATTTAATCTTAAGCTGTATATGACGTAGCTAGTATTGTCATTCCCATTTTACAGATAAGGGAAACAAGTCACAAAAAGTTTAGAGACTGCTAGAAAATGGCAGCTTTGGAATTTGAATACCTGATATTCAGCTCTGGAGACCATATTCTTAATCACATTCACAGTTCATGAATTAATTATTTAATTAGTTAATCATGCCATTTGGTATTATTTTGAATTTTCCAGGATAAATCGTGAATTTTTCCTTTCAAACAAAATAGGAAGAGTTGGAAACTTGTTCAGTGTTTTGTGATATATCGTGCCCATCTGTGGAATAGTACTAGAGGGTGTTCCAATCAATTTAAAATAAGTGGATGTGTTGGAGACAACCCAAAAGTGAAAACAAGTGAATAATTAAGTAATAATGATAAATTCGAAGAGTAGACTTACCTATAATCATTAATATTTTCAAATAATATCTAATTATTCAATTTTAATAATGGCATTAGTTACCTCTCAATGAATATCTATTAAATGAATGAATGAATATTTACCATTTGATACAAATTTAGTTGAAAATAATATTAATGTGTATGTGCTTGGGGAAAAAAGGATCTTAAAGGTACTCTATAATCACGCTGTCTCTGAATGCTAAGATTACATGTTATTTCTGTTTTATTCTTCATACTTTTTTGTATTGTCCAAATTTTCTACAACAAACACATATTGCTTTTATAATTAGAAAATAATTAAAAATAGCTTAGTAATTTAGAAAGTTAAAATAAATCATGTCAAAACAATTCATGTTTATCTAATTAATGTTAAATATGTAGGTGATCTTCCTCTTTGAAGAAAGAAAGTTGAATAGGTTAAGGATAGATACTGTCTCTAAAATACTGAACTTCTGCAATAAGACTTTATCTATTAAGGATATAGGTTTTAACTTCTCACTTTGCTTATACTTCAGAGTATTTTAATTTAGATTACCTTGTTTTGTATACTGGTTGAACATTTGACAAGTGTTATTCTCAGTGCTCCTAACAGAGGCAAATCGTTATAGCTCCTGGGAATTTATAGTTGTGTAATTCCAGTCCCTTCTAAAGATTAAGTTATTATTTCCTGGACTCACTCTTACTAATTTTGTTCTGTTTAGCAGTTGCTACATACAGCATTAAGTTGAAAATAACATTATACTGAAAGTATAATATTAAAGAAATCTTGTATTAATGCTTGTAGTCTTGTATTTAATCTTTTCTCCCCCTACACTGTTTAGACATGTCAGATACATCAATTGGCACACTCACTAATTTATTTTATATCCTTTTCCATAGATGCTATGTTATTAATGTAATATTATACTAAAACTACTAGTTCTTTCTTTAGGTACTCCTACAGTCTTAATTAAGTAACATTAGCAAAATTAACTAACACCCAACTATAGTCACATTATACATTTAAAAAGTAAAAAAAATTTGTTACTATATTTTATTCTAGATTTCATCCAATGTATTACATTTCACATTTATATTAGAATACACATATTCAAGAAACTCATAATAGATTGTTCATTCGCCTCTCAGAGGCAATTTATTAAAAATGAAAAGACAAAAATAGCTTATTCTTAGGTTATTTTTGGGAATTAACAGACTAGGTTTGAATAGTTCAGAAAAATAGAGAATTAAAAGTATTTTCATTATTTAAACTCCACCAAGAATTAATGCACAAAATATTTCCAGATCTATCATTTCATCACATTTATCATCATATCTTCTATTGCAGTTGAGGAAACTAAGTCAGAATAGATGAATAGTTTGTTGAAAGAGATGATAATTCAAAAGTAAATCTGTCATTGAGAAGGGACTGTGATTCATAACTCTTCCTCCTGTGCTCCATCCTACTGTTTAAAACTGTTTATTTTTAATAAGATCATTCATTCATTCATTCATTCATTCATTCATTTATTCCACAGCTATTTATTGAGGACTTACTCTTTTCCAAGGCCATAGGTGTATGAGACACAAAGAAAAAGGAGACATTAGGCATAAAGTAATAGGAGAGATTTTATCTACATTACAAAATAAAAGTCTAAAGCATTCTACATACCTCTTGAGTCAATCAGACTCAAATAGACCATTAGTGCATCCAGAATTATATATTTTACTGCCAAACTTGGCCACATCTGTTCTCTGTGGGTTATCGTATTCTGCTATTTATGCACAGAACCCAGAGAAAAAACTGTAGGTGCCGTTTAATCACATAGGTTTTTCTATGCTGTACATTTCTATAGAACCCTTCAATTAATTACTGAATAGTCATCTAGTGTCTTCTGGGTCTCCTACCTGTGAACAGAGGAAGCGAAAAGAAAATAATGGAATGCTAAAAACTGCGCTATAAACAAGTCAAGAGCAGTGAACCAGCTAACATTCTTTTCCTTAGAAAATTTTAAAAGTAAGCAGACATTAAGTCACAGGCAAGTTTGAGGATCCTGGATCATCATTTCAATAGAAGCATACTTAGATTATTGTAACCAAGTGTGGAAAGGAGTGATATGTCTAATTCTGAAACTAGCAACACAGAAATTCTTCTAAACCTCTGAAATCATTTTAAATATCTTTTGTTTCCCTTATGAAAACCTGTTATATTGGTGTTATTATTTTTTAGTATAGTATAATAATTTTTAATATAGCTACTAATATAATGCTAATTTTTCTTCTAGTAGCCTTTTAAAAATAAGTTGATCATTACGAAGTTATATAGAACTTATTATAATAAGCTCTCATTATAAAACTGAATAAATCATTTTGTTAATTTTGTTCAATACGTGAAAAGTAAAAAAAGTAAAAGTAAAGTATTTTACTGAATCTTACCTATCAGGGTAACTGATGTTAACATCCTGGTTTGTTTCTTTCTTGTTTTTTTTTCCTGTGTATAGCTTTATATAAACGTGAATGAACATTAGATGTCTATAGACTTGTATTATATTTATTTTTTAAATCAATTATACATTTTTCTGATTATAAAATTATAACATGACCTGTCAACTCAGCAAGGTCTTTCAGGTTTACTTTAAAGCAACTCTTCCCCTATTTTCCAGTGCATCAAAAACAATGATGAGGATACAATATAAAATGAGAAAGTTACAAATTCTAGCTGTGCTAAAAAAAAAGAAAAAAGAAAAAAGAAAATATCTCTATTGTCAACTGGATCAGAGACACAAACTAGAAATTGGAACCTAAATGGCAATCCCACCTGGTGACTGGGCCCCAAAATGGGCAGGATCCATAGGAAGACTGCATCCTTCAGGGATATGGAATCTAAAAGAGCCCCACTTCAAGAGGGAGCCAGAAATCATGCCTCCTTCTAAAAATGTACAGTCAGGTGTATTACATTTTCAGACTATAAAAACAAGGAAGATAGAGGGTTATGATCAGAGAGTAAGTAAAGTGGGCTAAGAAATTAGACAAAGATACTTAATAATTTTTAATTTTTTGTTACAAAATTTCTAGTAAAAATTTTGAGATAAACCAGTAAAAATTAGGAACATAATTTATATCTTCCAAACCAGTAGTATAAAATAAAAGAATAAAGAAATTTTTATTAATTAAAATGTCCTTAAATATGGACAAAAAGAGGCGAAGCCAAGAGTAAGTATGGCAAACCAAAACCACAAAATAGAAAATAATTAATAAAAGACAAAGATAAGCATACTGGATTCAGTTTTTAAAAATCTTTCTATATTAATTTTCCAGGAGTTGAGCATAAATAAAAATGACACAAAGGGGTTAAGAAACAAAAGATCAAGTGAAAACAACCTAAAGAAAGGCATTAAAGCAATATCATCAGTCCAAATATAATTGAAACTTAAAACATTAAAAGAGATAAAGAGGGATACTACATAACAATAAAAGAATAAAGCACAATATAGTAAGAAGTATAAAGTCACAAAATTTTTCAGTCGTTTTCACATACAACATTGCCTTGAAATATTAAAAGCCAAAACTGATAAGAGTTTGAAGACAAATTGAAATCCACAATTTGTGAAAGATTTTAATATATCATATTTCACTGAGAATTTTGATAAATGAAGAAGCATAAGAATACACTTTGTTAGGGGCGCCTGAGTAGCTCAGTAGGTTAAGTTAACTTCGGCTCAGGTCACGATCTCATGGTTCGTGAGTTCGAGCCTCATGTCAGGCTCTGCTAACAGCTGGGAGCCTGGAGCTTGCTTTGGATCCTGTGTCTCCCTGTCTGCCCCAACCCTGCTGGTGCTCTCTCTCTCTCTCTCTCTCTCTCTCAAAAATAAATAAACAGTAAAGAAAATTTTTAAAAAAAGGAATATACTTTGTTAGTGGCACCTGGGTGGCTCAGTTGGTTGAGCATCTGTCTTGATTTCAGCTCAGGTCGTGATCTAAAGGTTGTGGAATCAAGCCTTGCGTTGGGCCCCAGGGTAAGATTCTCTCTCTCTCTCTCTCTCTCTCTCTCTCTCTCTCCCTCCCTCCCTCCCTCCCTCCCCACTCATGCTTTGTCTCTCTAAAAATACAAAAATAAATTAAAAAAGAATATATTATGTTGAATAATACAACTAACAATCATGATTTAATAGACATGTTTAGAACTCTGTACCCATCAGTAGAGAATACATGTATTCTTTCACACATACATAAAGCACTTATAAAAACTGACTGCTTAACTAGGTCACAAAGGCAGTCTTAACATATCAGAGAATCAGGTCCCAATCTCAGATTATAATATAATGAAATTATGACAACAATAATAATAAATCATATTATATTTGAAAAAGGTTTTTCCTTATTGGATGGCTTACAAATGATAAATATATGTGTGTAGTACTGAATTAAAACCTATAATACAATGCATAATTTTATAAGGGCAATACTGATCATTTTCACCATTTTTCCTGACCCAGTTGTGCTAACTTCTTAACCCACCTTCATTTAGACAATGCTAACAGCTCAGTATATATCCTTTAGCTGTCTCCTTACACATACAAGCGTAGACAAACATGTATATGTGTATACACATGGGCTTTATTTCTTTTTAAAGAAAATAAAACCAAAATAGAATCATGCCATACCTATTAGTTTGCAATTTTATTTTTTCTTTCATTGTATAAGGATTGTAGTTGTCTGCAAGCAAAGACTGTCCTTTCTGCTGTTGGTAATTAGGTGTAGAAACATGCAGATCCTCCCGATGTAGTTATACAGTTTTGGAGGGCCCCCATGCATAAGTTCCAGCGCACTAAGGAAGGACTGGGATTTTCCTACAATGACTAGGGTTTCCCCAGTTCCCTTACCTCATCTCCTTTTCCACTTTGCACACATTTTATGACTGAAGCATTCTTTTAAATGGAAAAAGGAGAGACTGGAATATGATATGTCACAAATTTCATGATGATGCCAGTTATAATTTGCCATGGCAGAGCATACTGAAAAGATGTTTGTTGTCTAAAAAAATTTTTTTTGAGATAATAAAGTGGAAAGTAGTAAGAGGTACATCCAGCAAATGCATAGTAAATTTGGTAAGAAGTTTGCTCTCAACAATGAAAATAGAATCAGTGAAAATTATTTGCTTAAAATTAGAATTAAATGTCCCATAAAACATTTTAAAACATTTTTAGCAGATTCCAAACTTATAATTTAAATGTATGCAATACCTCTTGACTTTTATATTAATAATTCTGACTCAGGGAACTTACTTAACTTGGGCAGATATAATTTTGAAGCTGAAACTATGTCAAAGTCAAATCAATTCTTCTAAAAGCGATGAAATAATTATATGAATGTGGATGCAAATACTAAAGGAAAAATAATTTTTGGCTACTCATTTCAGTTATCTGAAAACTTTTAAGTATGTTTAGACCAAGTTTGTTTACAGTTGAATCTACTTTTCCAACTGTAATTTTATAAAATCTAAATACAGATCATGTATTTCCAGTGAAAGTTTACTACCTGAATTCACATGCTGAAAGTGTAAATTATACTTCAGATTATGAAGAGCTAGTACATTAAAAGGAAAGTAAAATATAATTATTAATAACTGAAAATGCAATATTTTTGATAAATTGAGATAAATGATACATTTTTTTTAATTTTTTAACGTTTTATTTATTTTTGAGACAGAGAGAGACAGAGAGAGACAGAGCATGAACGGGGGAGGGGCAGAGAGAGAGGGAGTCACAGCATCCGAAGCAGGCTCCAGGCTCCAGGCTCTGAGCCATCAGCCCAGAGCCCGACGCGGGGCTCGAACTCACGGACCGCGAGATCGTGACCTGAGCTGAAGTCGGACGCCCAACCGACTGAGCCACCCAGGCACCCCAAATGATACATTATTAAAATTAATTTTATCTATTTTCAAAACTTTTACAAACGTGGCTACTAGCAAATTTAAAGTTACATATGTGGCTCACATTATACTTCTTTTAGACAATGCTAACGTAGAGAAAATAAAATAATTCAATCTTTCCTTGTTGAATTTTTTCCTCGTTTAGCATCATTGATCAAAATTAGGGCTTTTTTTTTTGTCTGTAGAAAATCTCCTTTCAGCTTTACAATCGCTTATTGGCACTGCCATGCTAGTTTTTAGGATTATTGCCAAATTTGATAAAAAAACCCTTTCATATCTAAGCTATAAGATTTGGATGAACTTTCCATACACTAACTTCTGTACATACCAAATATTTCTGGTACACAAGTATTTCTAGGCCACACTCTTATCACAATATCACTCATATCATAGTAGTGCTCTAAACCTTATAGTCACATACCAGATGAGTTTGCACAGAAGATGTTAGGAGAATTTCTAGAAGCCATTTTAACATCTGGACTATACAAGGGAGTGACTTAAACCTTGCAAATATGTCCCACTAAACCCAAACTAAATTTATCCGAAACTAATCTTCTCCTTAGCCAGATTCCAAAAATGTCTGCAGCCATTTTAATACTACCAAAAACAAACAGAAGTGTGATATCAAGGAAATTGGAGTTGGAAGAAATTTGAAGAAATCTGAGCTTATTGCAATTAAAATATTTTACTTTTACCAAATTTACAAAAACATTTCCAGAGACCCTCCCAGCATCTTGGAATAGGCCCATGAAAGTTTGGGATCCTGAAGTTCAAGCTTCAGTATTTGCCTCTGAGTGTAAACCTTTTGTTTTACAAAAAGGAAAGTCATAATATATTTTCCTGAATATTATTTTTCTCATTCAACAGTATTTCAAAGGACTTCCTTCAAGTCAGTTGTTATCCCTATAATTCACTCTTTTAAAGGTTGCATAAAATTTGATGGTATTATGTATCATGATTTATTCCACCTCTATTGATAAGCATTCACTTTATTTTGCATTATTTTTCCACCATTAAAAGAGTAGTAAACATCATTGTGCACTTGTTTTATATGGAGGTGCTTTTACTTCTATGAGATACATTTCAATGTAGGCCACATGTAAGGATCATATATCCCACTTTCCCTCAATATACTCTTTTATGCTTTTGACCTGGCATAATTGTTATTAGCACTCCCTTTCACTATCAAAAGTGTCCCTGTTTGGATAATAATTGTGTGTATACCCTAGTGAAAGGATATGTATATTTTAATATATTTAATATCATTGGGCACTTTTTATGTGCCATACATTGCTTTAAGCACTTTACATGTATTATCTCATTTAGTTTCCACAAATATGCTATTATTATTTTTATTTTACAGATAAGGAAACTGAGGCACAGAGAAATTAAGTAACTTACCCAAGTTCACATTGCTAGTAAGTGTGGAGTCATGATTTAAACCCCACAGCCTGGCTCCAGAGTAGGGTGACTAACCAAGGCCCAGGACTGAAGGGGTTCCCAGGATATAGGACTTCCAGGTTTAAAAGTAAGAAAGAACCTAGCAAACCAAGGTAAGTTGGCCGTGCTATCAAGAGACACTGATCTTAATGCTATTGCTTTCCAAAATGGCTGTATCCATTTCTGTTGCCATCAGTAGTTTGAGAGTAGCTTTTTCCTGCAGGACTGTGATATTAAGTCTCTAAGATAACTCCTAATTATCTCACCTACTGATATTTATGCCCTTGTGCAATTCCTACCCCTGATATGTGGACTGGACCTAGTGACTTGTTTCTAATGAGTAGAAGATGGCAAGAATAATAGGTGTCACTTCCAAGATCAGGTTACAAAAGAGCTCTGGCTTCTGTCTTGCTAGTTTTCTCTTGCTCTCTGGCTTACTCACTCTGATGCAAGCCATTGTCCCATTGTGAGCCTCTGTAGAGAGACCCACATGGCAGGGAACAGGGAAGCTTCTAGTCAATAGCCAGAGAGAAAATAAGGCTCTCAGCCCAACAGTTCATGAAAATCCAGTGCTGCCAACAACCATGTGAGTGAAGCCAACTGTTCCTGGTCAAACCTGAGATGAAACCACAGACCCAGCTGACACTAAATTGCAGCCATCTCTGTTTTTGTTGGGGGATAATTCTTTCCATTAGAACTGATGTCCACAACTGATATACTTGATTTTATTACTTTCATTTTATGTTTCTTATTTATTTTAGTTTATTTTTTCTCTTTTATTCTTTTTTCTTATTTTTCTGGTTTCATTGACTTATTGTTAATTTTCCCCTTTGTTAGTTAGGATTTTTACCATTTTTTATTATAACAATAATGATTACCTTCCCTTATACAATGTCATAATCAAATATAAATTTCACTGGCATCAGATGAAAACAAGATAGCAAATGTTTACCCTGCTAAGACAATCTACTCCCTCACTGATAGCTCTCTTGCCCCATGCATTCGTTAGGATATAAATTTGACTGCTGTTACAGATATCCAAAATAATTATGGCTTTAACACCATAGAACATATTGCTCTCTCATATAACATTCTAGGCATAAGAAGCCCGGGGTTGGCTTGGTGGCTCCATAGCTCAAGGATCCAGTCTTCGAAATTGTTGAAGCTAGCCATAGTTTGTTGTTCTCACTGACACCTTACTCATACTGTATCACATCCCAGACAAGCAAAAACTAAAGGAGTTCATCACCACTAAACCAGTCCTACAAGAAATGTTAAAGGGTCTTCTTTAATCAGAAAAGAAAAGGCCCTAATTAGAAATAAGAAAATATATAAAAGAAAAAAATCTCATTGGTCAAGGCAAATATATATAACCACTTAAAAATCTAGTATGAAAATTAAAAGACAAAAATAGCAAAATCAACTATAAGTACATTGAGTAGCTAAGGGATACACAAAATAAAAGATGTAAAATATGATGTCAAAACATAAAATGTTGGGGGGAGGTGAAAAGCAGAAATGTAGTGCTTATAGAATGTGTTTAAGCAACTCTCAGCTTAAAATAGACTACACACACACACACACATATGCGCACGCACACATACATGCACACATGCTAGTACCTTATGGTAACCACAAACCAAAACCTACAATGGATACAAA
The DNA here is from genome assembly GCF_024362965.1 of Panthera pardus. Classification (NCBI taxonomy): domain Eukaryota; kingdom Metazoa; phylum Chordata; class Mammalia; order Carnivora; family Felidae; genus Panthera; species Panthera pardus. The sequence continues at coordinate 21,829,588 of NW_026526991.1, forward strand.
AAAAAAAAAATAAAGATAAAGAAACCTAAACATAACACTAAAGAAAACCACCAAATCACAAGGAAGGAGGCCAGAAAAAGAAAAATTGTTTCAAAAACAATTTGAAAACAATTAACAATTAACAAAATGTCAACAAGTACTCATCTATCAATGAATACTTCAAATGTTAATGGACTAAGTGTTCCAGTTAAAAGACATAAGGTGTCTGAAGGTTAAAAAAAATACCCATCTATATGCTGCCTACAAGAGATGCACTTCAGATCTGAAGGCACACATAGACTGAAAGTTAAGGCATTGAAACAAAAAGAAAGCTGGTGTAGCAATACTCATATCACACCATTCAGATTGGCTATTATTAAAAAGACAAAAAATAACAAATGTTGCAAGATGTGGATCAATTAATGCAGCCACTATGGAAAACAATACCTCGCAAAGTTCCTCAAAAAATTAAAAATAGAACTGTCATGGAAGCCAGCAGTTCCACCTCAGGATATTTGTACAAAGAAAATGAAAACACCAATTCAAATGGATATATGCACCCCTATGTTCATTGTAGCATTATTTACAATAGCCAAGATATGGAAACAACCCTTGGGTTGTGTGTCTATAGATTAATTGATAAAAATGTATGGTGACAGTTGGTAACTATACTTACTGTGAGGATCATTTCATAATATGTAAAAATATTGAATCACTTTGATGTACACCAAATACTAATGGGATATTGTATGTCAATTATACTTCCATAAAAGAATATGGCAGGATTTCGGGTTAGGTTCGTCTGATTTCAAAGCTCAGGTGTGTTGTTTATGACCCTTCCATTTCTTGGTATTTCCTCCATGAATATCCTATTCAAACTGAACTCTTTATTCCTTCCACAAATGTGCCTAATTCTTTTCTATCTCTCTACCTTTTACTCATCATACTTCCATCTCTGGAATGCCCTTCCCTCTCATCTCTTCATGTATGAATTTTACTAATCTGTCAGAGACCTCTGCCATGACACTTTTCTTGAATTCCCAGCCAGAAGTAATCTCAGTTCTGTTTGTCGGCTACATACCAATTAGCATGGTTCCTGTGCTTTAAATGCTCACTACACGCTAGTGAATGATGTTAAATTCTATTCTGTAACATTGTACATGAATTATTTCATATTCACAGAATACTTCTAAAAGCTTGGGGCACCTAGGTGGCTCAGTTGGTTGAGCGTCCAACTTCGGCTCAGGTCATGATCTCACAGCTCGTGAGTTCAAGCCCCGCGTTAGGCTCTGTGCTGACAGCTCAGAGCCTGGAGCCTGCTTCAGATTCTGTGCCTCCCTCTCTCTGCTCCAGCCCACTCACATTCTGTCTCTGTCTCTCTCAAAAATAAATAAACATTAAAAAAATTATAATTAAAAAAAATAAAAGCTCAAGTAAGTTAGAAGACTTTTTCTAAGCTTGTTATTTTAAAGAACGTGGACAGTCATAATGCTAATCTAATGTGTAGTGAGAGGAACTGACTAAAAGATAGGTCTCTTATTTCAGTTTGAAACTGCAGGTATGTTTAGTAATTTTCTCTAAGCAGTTTTTACACACCTCATTTCCTTTTCATCAGCAATGTTTTGTAGCTGCAGGTGTAACATGTAGGTTGACCATGTAAAACTGTCTTGGATACAGGCTGTCATTTTGCAAATTCCACTGGATAATTGGTATTTTTATAAATTATATAATAAAGGATATATAAATTATGCTTCTCATTTGGATTTTCTCCAAAAAAAGGCCATGGAATTACAAAAGCCAGATCACCTTTCTCCATTTAATCAAGGGCATTTTTGATGGTTGCCATTGACACACAGGTTTTGCTTTATTCACTTTATTTCATTTAGTATTTTTAAAGGCATTAATCTAAGAGCCATGGAGGGGATAAGGAAAATATAAGTGTCTGCAAAAATATAGCCTAGTCTGAAAGAGATAATGAACAATACAAGGTACTATGAAATCAAATTATCAGTGTAATGGTACAGATCGTGGATTCAGAAGATGGAGACATTTATAGTCTTTTCTAAATAATTTAGTACTTGATTACCCACTGTCTTGTACTATGTATTAAATTACTTATAAGAAACATTAAAAAGCTTTTGCCTTATAGTCTGCATGAAATACGCCTCAGTTTTTCTGACTTTGACACAAGGGTAGTCACCAGGACCAGCCCTTGCAGTGAATCATTCCTCAAGGGATTATATCTTATCCCTGGAATTAAATTCTGTCTCTACCAATTTGTGTTAATAGCTAACAGATATTGGTCTCAAAATCTACCCAAGTAGTCACAGTCTTTACTCTCGATGTATTATCTGTAAAGCATTAGTGTTTAATTTTTTTTTTTTTTGCTTTTCTTTCTAAATTTTCTTTCCTCTTCTATGTTTTATTTTATTCTTTGATATTTGGCTTCATAGGGAAAAATAAAACCCATGCTATGTGCCTGATAGCATGCTATTTACTTTTCATATGTATTCTCTCATTTTATCTGCACACGTAAACAATAACTTTCTTCTAGACAGTTATTAATCATTTTCATTTTTAAAGTTAAGAAAACTGAAGTCCAGAGAGGTTAAATAAATTGTCCAACATTGAGCAGACAAGTTTTCCACAGACTTCAGTATCTGGTATTAGAATGTAAGTTTGTATGCTTTTTTATAGTAGCATTTGCTAAAAGGCAAAGAATTGGATTTAGTGTTGTTTATCTTGTGCTAACAAAAGTTGAGTAGCAAATAGCACAGAATTGAAGATGAGACAGATAATGGAATGAAATACCATGAGTGAGAGCAAGAGATACAGAAACAGATCCATGAAGACTTCAGGTATTGGAATTATCAGGCACAGATTAACAACAACAACAACAATAATTGCTTGCTATTTTCCACTAAATAAAAAGAAGCTTGAAATTGTCAGGAAACTAGGGGCTCCTGGATGGCTCAGTCGGTTAAGCATCCGACTTCGGCCTAGGTCATGATCTTGCAATTTGTGAGTTCAAGCCCCATGTCAGGCTCTGTGCTGACAGCTCGGAGCCTGGAGCCTGCTTCAGATTCTGTGTCTCCCTCTCTCTCTGCTCCTCCCCTCTTCATGATCTGTCTCTGTCTCTCAAAAATATATCAATGTAAAAAAAAAATTAAAAAAAAAAAGAAATTGTTAGGAAATTGAAAAATGCCAAATGGTGATGTTGCATATTTGAAAAAGAACCAAATAGAAATTTTAGAAATGTGAAGTATCAGTGAAATTAAGAAAATAGTTTGGTAGCAGACTCGACATTGCCGAAAAAGAGCTAATAAACTGGAAAATGAGTATAAAAAACTATTCAGAATGCAACACAGAAAGACAACAATGAATATACAAAAGAGAGAATAAATAATGAAAATAAAGACTCTAACATTATTTCACTGGAGTTCAGTAAACATTAGCTATTATTATTACTATATCACTTCAGAATTAAATATACACAATATACCAACAAAACTTCCTTTTACTTATTGAAACTTATCTCCAGCTTCTTCCTAACATAAAACAATATCTTTATCTATGCTCTTTTTATCTCCATGCCCTTATGTTTTATGATCTGTCCCAGCTTTCTTGCCTGAAAACTGAAGCCTTTCACAGCCTCTTCCTTCCCAGCCAGTCTGATGATTGTTCCTCCCTTGCTTTTTCATTAGGCTTCATTTATCTGTTATAAAATCTCAAGTTATATGGCATTATACTTTGTCTACAATTCTGATATCACATTTCACTGTATACTTCTTAAGGGCATGGATTTTTAAACATTTTATTAAACTTAATTTTTCAAAGCAGTTTTAGGTTTGTAGAAAAATTGAGCATCGGGTATCGAGGTTTCTCTTGTACCCTGCCCCCACACAAGTACAGCTTCCCCCACTATGGACATGATCCACCCACCATACTGGTACATTTGTTACAATCAGTGAATCTACATTGACCCATCATTATCATCCAATGTCCATAGTTTATGCTAAGATTCACTCTTGATGGGTTTAGGCAAATGTATAATGACATGTATCCACTGTTACCATATCATACAGAATAGTTTTACTGCCCTAAAAGTCCTCTGTGCTCCACCTATCTTTCCCTACCCTCTACCCTCTGCCTAGAGGCTCTTTTCCATTTATCCTTAGAACATAACATAATACCTGATACATAGTTGCCCCCAAATAAATGATTTTAGATGTATGGTTCAATGAATGAAAGGGAGGGACAAATTGGAGAGAATCAGGACTTCTTTTCATTGTCTTGCTGACTGACATTTTGTCTCTGTTTCAGTAGTTACTCATACCAATTATATCCTAGTCAGAAGACCACCCCATATTACTGTCTTTGGGAACTCTGTGTTTCTTGAGATGCTAATTCAGATCTCACCTTATCCATTAAACCTGAGTCAAGAGTAAGCTCTGGACACTGTTAAGACTTATTTAATAAATGATCTATTTAATTCAATATATCACACTTATATATTTTTGTTTCATAAGCCTATGTCTGGACTCCCCAGTGAAACTGAATTATGTTTTTATGTGGGTAGAGTTTTCATCCCCTCACTTTTTATGAGCAAGAGGCATCTTCATAACTTACTACTTTTTACTTGGGACTGTAGGCAATTGCCATAGAATACAAAACCTTGCAGGTCCGTAAGGAATTGACAGTCTCAGTCTTTGCATCAATTCAGCTGTCTAGAACAGAAACTTATTGGGAACTAATTAAAAACATAACAAGGAAGTAATTTGTTTTAGATTTGAGCTTGCAACAGTTTCCAAACAAAGCTATAGAGGATTGTCAAATTGTTGTTAAAATAATATAACTTCTATGTGCTACCAAGAGTTATTTTTGGAACTTTCCCATCCTTTTCCAAGTGTTTTAAACATTCTAAAACTGCATCTTTTTTGTTATTTTGTTTTGGTAAAAATTTAAGAAGAGAGTTTTATGCATGTTGCTGATTTTAAAGTCATCACTTTATTTTTCCTTTGACCTTCATACTGAGCAAAAGAGAAATAATTTAGATTTTTGAAATTTCACTCAATTAGCTTGATTATAGAAGATGTGTTTATCTGGGTGTGATTGTTTTGTGTTAGTCTACATTGTAAAACCATTGTTCACACATGTCAGTTTTTCCTCAATTTTAATTCACCGGGATGGTTCTCTATAGTTTGAGGGATTTCTGGGGGACGTGCTTTCAGGAGGCTTGAATTTGGGTTTTATGACTCAGGAAGATATGAAACTTCCACTTTAATAAATATCAATACCCATATGAAAGATTATGGGGAAAATTTAGCCCAATCATATAAAAAATCATATTCTTTTTAGTTAAGGTGAAGTTTTGCCCTTTGTATAGTAAAGGCAGTCTTAATAGCTGTGTTGGGTATCTATCATGAATTGAATAATAATACTCTTCCTTTTTGGAATAATACTACAGTGTATGATATTTACCATTCCAAAAGAAAGTAAAGCATTCAGTAAACATTATCTTTAAAATATACTGCTATCTATATTCCTCATTATGATCTTGTAATTGATACCAATTTTAAGCTGAATTCTCAATTCATGTTCACTAAAGTAATTTCAAGTCTTAAAAGGTAAACTGAGTGATAAGGTTTATGGCAGTTCTATTTTTATTCACAGATAATGCATCTGAGGTAGCAATTACTGCTCCAGGAAGTAGTAACCATAGAAACAGCTCAACAGGCCCAACACCTGACTGCTCACCTCCATCCCCTGACACTGCCCTCAAAAATATTGTAAAAGTTATTCGACCCCAGGTAAGTGCCCAGATGACATCACCTGCAGTAGTGTATTTTGTTTTGGAATCATTGCATGTATACTGCTTATATTGCAGTGCTTGGACTATTTTATGATATGCAAATAGATTTTTAGATTAAAAGAAGAGACTTGGAAGAGGATGCTTCCTAACCTTGGAGTTGATGACAGATACTGAAATCCATACTAGCTTTTGGAAAAATGAATTTATATATCACGTGAAAAAACAAGTGAAACTTAGAAAATTGACTATTTCATATCACTTTTCTCTCACTACATTTTAATAATTATGCTCCAATTATTAAACTATTACATGTTTTCTGGGTTTTCATGCTCCTTTTGTCTTCACTTCTCTCAACATGCTGCATTATTTGTGATCACCTCTCCATCTTCCAACCTAAGTTGTTTTGATATATTTTCTTTAAATTCTCTCTTCCTTGTGGTTGCCTTTTGTCCTTGTTTAAAAAATTTCTTTTAATATTTATTTATTTTTGAAAGAGAGAGAGACAGAGTGTGAGAGGCGGAGGGGCAGAGAGAGAGGGAGACACAGAATCCAAAGCAGGCTCCAGGCTCTGAGCTATCAGCACAGAGCTTGATGCAGGGCTTGAACTCACAAACTGCCGAGATCATTACTTGAGCTGAAGTCAGACATTTAACCAACTAAGCCACCCAGGCGCCCCTCCTTTTGTCCATGTTTAATATTGCACCCCTCATTGCACCTTATTTTTCTCCAGTGCTCACTTTTGTCTAGCATGTCTCTCTCTACCTTTTGTCCTTTTTTCATTTCTGTCACTTGTATGTATGGGTTTCTTTCTCTTCCCTCTTCTCTTTCAGTTGGATTTTCCAGTAGGCGGTTTGCAGGCAAGCTTTAGAAATATCATTGGGACAAGCTGTTCTGTGATATTTCATTGAAAATAGCACTTATAAAGCTGTTTGCATTATATTTTTGCCAACAGATGGACTCAGAACATGGAATTGGTGGTGTTCTCAACCTGGCTCATTCTGAATGGGCCTCATAAAATCCAAGAGAGGGGGACTTTGGATCCAATCAATGCCATTCACCATCCACTTAGATATATAGTATGAGCAAATCCTTTGAGCCAATTTGTGAGACAAATGTCTCTTTTTAAGACTGTTTTGGTCTAAATGAGCAATGATTTGCTTAATATCTTACCTTCTTCAGTATGATTTATTTTAGTTTATTTTCATTATAATCATCCTCATCAATAAATAGCATTTTGACTTTAAATATTCACTATATTTATAGAACACTTGCATATAAATAGTTTCATTTAACCATCATTAATTTCAAGGGAATGTGATAATGCGTTATGAATAAAGCTGTTGACACTACAAAGGGGCTAATTGTGCAACTGATTCAAGTTCCTTTTTTCCCTTCAGTATAATAGTTGTCTCCTCCTGCTCAGAGGTTAGAAAAATCTTCTTGAGGTTGTACAACATCTGTATGAGGATGGAACTTACAAGTTCATTTTGGCAAGGTAACATTTCACAGTGTCCAACTGTGTGGAAGAGGAAGTGTCTTCAAAGATCTCTTCTTTTCTTCCAGAAAAATTTGATCTACTTCATTTGCTTCAAGACATAAACCTCATTAAAGCCAGATTTAGATGCTAAATGTCACATTTGTCTTCACTTGTTCTCTCATTATATGAAGGCGTTCCTAGTGTTATTGTGCAGCAATTACATTTTCAGCATTTTTAATTACTTAGGTAAGAGATTATCTTATATATATGTTAACATCCATTACTAAACACATTTATTTTTACATCAGCATAAACTATCTAATGTAAATGCATTTAGCCACTCAGTGAATAAAAAGCAGATTTTCTTTCTACATATTTGTAATCTAACCAATTCTAAGGGATCTTATTCTGTAAATCCTTCTTTGCATTCTCTATTCTATTTTAGTTTATTTTAGGTAAACTGAAAAAAAGTATTGGTAGTATGAAAGCCAGAAATTCCTTTTGACTCTATTCCTTGGTTCTGTCCTTTATTAAATGTTTATGAAGGCAACTGATTCTACCTTCCTTTCTTAGATGTTATAATGATGATTTAGGAAGGAAAAAAAAATGAAGTGAGAAATTCAGGAAACTAATGATGATGGTATTTAAATTTGAACCAGTGCAGCCTGAAAGTATGTATGTAATAGAACAGTAGCAGCTAAGGTGTATAGTTGGAAAATAATATAACCTCACTTGGACTACTCTTACTCTTGTCTCAAAGACTTTGGTGTTTTACTTATTTCTTCTGATCTTCTGGGCTCCATATTCATGGCAGAGAGCAGGAAGTAGAAGACTCAAGTGGAGGTAATTATGAGGGAGTATAGGTCAGACACATGATTTCAAGAAAGGGTTTGGAGACTAGAGGGCATGGATGGGGGATAGCTAGATGGACAGTGTAACAGACTCCCTGGTGTGCTCTGACAAGTCACAGGTGTATCAGAGATGGAACATTGTCAAGAGTTAACTGTTCCAAAGAAAAGATAATTATTGGTTAGCTTATATAAGAGCCTATATTTTGATCACAGATTTAATCCTCTAAAGTGTCTGCTAATTCTGGCTTTATGTGTGGAAATGTAGGAAATGTGAAGTTAGAATGACTTGTGGTAGTATTCAAATACGTTTTTTTTTATTTACTAATTAGAAATTAATAACATGGTTGAAATGATCATTTCACTCTTGAAACTGTTGATGAGCCTTGGAAACAAAAGTATAAATACAACTGTTATCCATGAATTTACATTTATTTGCCCAGATGTTAGTAGTAGATGTATTCAGTCTTATTGTAAGAAGAATGAGAAAGAATAAATAGAAATGATAGAATAGATGGAAATGAAAACAGAACTTTCATCTCATTCACTGCAAATAAAGACTGCTTAGATAGAGCAAGTTAGGTTACTTCCCCTTTGCTTCATGCATGCCTTTACCTAACATCCTTTCCATGACTACCTATTAATGGAGAATATCCATTGTAACCAAAGAGTCCTTGCTGTCAAAATGAGGTAGGCCTGATTACACATTGCATGTGTTTCTGGTTGGTGTGTTAATTACTTGGAAGCTACCAACTTGCAGTGCTTTGTTGAGTTTGATTTATTCAGCGTATTTATTAACTCACTAAGTCACAGCTGTTAGTTCTGCATCTTGTGTTTGATCTTTTTACCTTTGCCTCTTTGGGCTCTTTCATGTCTTAAAAATGTCCAGATTATGAAGCATTCTATTTTCAATTAACAGACACTGAAATATTTATATGCTACTGGTTATTCTTTGTTTTTCTCCACTATATTGACCCACAAGGCTGAGTTTTTCTATTTAAATGAATTCACAAGGGTGGGTTTATTTACTTATATTTGAAAATAAAATTATTTTGAAACTCAAAAAATGGACTTCAAAACACTTGAAAAAATATTGCCGTTGAAAAAAATTTTAGGTAAGTCTGTTGACACACCAAGTTTTCTTCTTTCTACTAATTACATGCTTCTTGCAATAACTTTTCTTCTTTTAAAATGTTTTCTTGGTGAAGCATCTTTTTTTTTCTCCCCAACTGAAGAATAAAACAAAATTTAATGAATTTTGACCATTGCATATGTAGGTGTAATCACCACTCAAAGCAAGATATTAAAACATTGTCATCATCCCTGAAAGTTGCTTCATGCCCCTTTTCAATCAACTACCCCCATTCCCTCCTTGAAAGCAACTTCTTTCTTTCTTTCTTTCTTTCTTTCTTTCTTTCTTTCTTTCTTTCTTTCTTTCTTTCTTTCTTTTTAATGTTTATTCATGTTTGAGAGACAGAGAGACACAGAGTGTGAGTGGGGGAAGAGCAGAGAGAGATGGAGACACAGAATCCCAAGCAGGCTCCAGGCTCTGAGCTGTCAGCACAGACTGACATGGGGCTTTATACTCACAGCAAGAGATCATGACCTGAGTCGAAGTTGGTTCCTTAACCAACTGAGCCATCCAAGTGCCCCAAAAACAACTTCTTTCTGATTATTATTGCCATAGATTAGAATGGTCTATTCTTGGACTTTACATAAATGGAATCCTCCAGTGTGTGTGTTTTGTGTATGTCAATGTCTGACTTTTTTCACTCAACATAATGTTTTTGGGATTCACTCATATTGTTCCTTTATTGCTGAGTAGTATTCTCTTGGATTAATATAGTACAATTTGTTTATCCATTTTCCTGTTGATTGATACTTGTGTTGTTTTCCTGCTGTTTGATATTTTGAACGAATGTGCTGTGAATACTCACATTCAAATCCTTTTATGGGCATATGTTTTTGTATACATACCGAAGAGTGGAATTGTTGGGTCATAAAGTAGATGAGTAAATAACTTTATAAGAAACTTCCCAAGAACTTTTCAGAGTAGTTGTTCCATTTTATAATCACAAGAGAAAGGTGTGAGAATTTTAGTTTCTCCACATTCTCTCAGACTTTTGGTGTATTAGACTTTTAAATTTTTTTTACTTTAATCATTCTTATGGGTGTGAAAAGATTTCTCATTATAGTTTTAATTTGCATTTTTCTTGTAACTAATAATATTGAGCACCTTTTCTTGTGGTTATTGACCATTCTTAGATCTTTTGAGGAGTGCCTATTCAAGTTTTTTTTAATGGAGTTGTTTAAATTTCTGGTTGTAGTAATTATTTATAAATTGTCTTGTAATTCCTAAAGATATGAGTCCTTTGTCAGGTTTCTGCACTGCAAATATTTTTCCTCAGTCTGTGATTTACCTAAATATTTTTAATGGTGAATTTGGTGAACAGAATGTTTTAATTTTGGTGATATCCAATTGATCAATTGTCGTCTTTCATGGCTAGTGCTTTTTGGGTCTTGTCCAGGTAGTGAATATGTGCACCTATATTTTTTACAGAAGATTTCTGGTTCTTGCTTTTACATTTAGTTCATGATTCATCTCAAATTGTTGTTGTATGGTGTGAGGTAGGAGTTGAGATGCATTACTTTCCTACTCAGAAAAAGACTTTCTTGTCTTCATTGAGTTGATTTAATGCTTTAGTATTGTTTATTACTTTCACTTTCCAATTGTGTTGGTACATAGAAATGCAATTGAATTTTATTTTATCCTTGTATCCTACCACCTGGATAATTTCATTTAAAAGTTATAGTAGTTTCTTTTTAATTTCTTAGAGTTTTTTCTGTCATTGAGAATAATGATGGTTTTACTTCTTTTCTAGTCTTTTTAGCTTCTTTTTCTTTTTCTTACTGCTGTGACTACAATGCAATGATGTAGAAGTGGTAAAACTAAAAGTCCTTGTCTTGTTCTCTAACTTTGATGGAAAGAATTCAGTATTAAACATAATATCAACTATAAGTTTTTTGTATGTACCCTTCTACTCCTATTTTGCTGAGAGGTTATAACATAAAAAGGTATTGATATTTTCTTTTTTTCTGTATATATTTATATAATCATAAAATTTTTTTCTTTTGTTCCATCAATGTGATAAGTTACATTCTTTATTTACTAATGTTAATTCAACTTTGCATTTCTGGGATAAATATGACTTGGTTATGATGTTTTATCTTTTTTCTGTAGTATTTGATGCAAAAGACAATTTGGATAAAGCATTAGTGTACGGAGAGATGGATTAGATCTAAGGGAGTCAGAGATGACTAATGACTTGAACCCAGTCGGCTGGGATTTTGGAATGATATTTATAGATATAGGAAAGACTTGAGCAGAAGTTCATTTTGGTGAGGGAGAAGGATGATAAATTTGGTTTTGTAAATGTGTTGAATGTTGGGCATGATATGCAAATTGGAAATATTGGAGTAGAGCTCTGGTGAGAGAGGTAGGAGTTTAGGGTAAAGATTTTACAGTCATTTATAGAATTTGCTGGTGAAGGGAGATAGTACCAAAGACAGAATGCTGGGAAATGTTTACACTTAAGGAATATAATATTTGTTGAGCACATAATATAATTTAATTTTCATAAATTTTTGGAGTTGATATTATTATTTTAATTTTGTAGATGAGAAAATTGAGAACCAGGAAGTTTAAGTAACTTCTTCACATACACTTCAGGAAGAAGGCCTTAGCAAAAGAGAGAAGGAGCACTGAGAGATATAAAAGAGAAAAGGCCAAACATTATCATGAACATAAAAAGAGAAAAGAAAGTTGAAGAAGAGATTAGTCAACATTGTCAAAACTTATAGGGTGATAAGGTAAGGGAGATCAAAATGTCACTTTATTTGGTGATTTTGAGGGCAAAGGCCTTCAAGAATACAATTTCCTTCAAGTGGAGAAGGTAGGAGCTTATGATATGGAGAGTTGAAGAGTTGGAGAAAAGCAGTACCTTGACTGCAGATTAATCTTTTGAATAATTTGCTTGTAAAAGGAAAGAAAGTAGTATGCCAGTGTGTTGAAGGAAGGGCAAAATTGATGAAATAGTTTTTCTTTTATTTTTGATGCAAGAAATTAAACTTGGTTGTAGAGAATGAGAAAGAGGAAACTAAAAGTTGATTTGGGAGACGAGTGATGGGGACTAAAATGTTAAATTTCATAATGGGAGGACTGACTAAATGTAATTAGCTTCCGGGGCACCTGGGTGGCTCAGTCGGTTAAGCGGCCAACTTCGGCTCAGGTCATGATCTCACGGTCCCGTAAGTTCGAGCCCCGCGTCGGGCTCTGTGCTGACAGCTCAGAGCCTGGAGCCTCTTTCAGATTCTGTGTCTCCCTCTCTCTGACCCTCCCCCGTTCATGCTCTGCCTCTCTCTGTCTCAAAAATAAATAAACATTAAAAAAAAATAAAAAATAAATAAATGTAATTAGCTTCCTAATACAAACACTCTTGGCATTGCTGGATGCCAGAAACATGTTAGATAAAGCATTAACTGTTAGAGCACTGGATTCTTGAGCTGTGCCCTTAGTGGTGGTTTTAGCCTGATGGGTTTTTCTGTTTCTTTCTCCTGTTTTATAACACACATCAAGTGTTAAATTACAGAGGAGGGCATTTGAGAAGTGGCTGTAGGTGGAGGCAGAAAGAGAGACTTAGTACAATAGTACTGAGATCATCCAAGCATGTACTTAATATTGAACATTATAACATTTTAATGAGCATAGGTAGATGCTAACAAGAAGTCAACCTGATCAATATGAAAGTTCTGATCGTCTTGAGGTGTTCCTGGTATTGTCCAGGTCCTACCACATAATTTAAATCCCATCCTAAGTAGAATTCAACAGAATGAAATTACTTTAGGCTGCATTCTTCTGTAGATAAGGAGGGACCCTATCAAAAAGAAGCAAACAGGCCTAGGGATAAAGAAAAGAAAAAGTCAAGGGTCCAGTTCTCACAAAAGACTAAGGGAGATAGATAATTTAAAGAAAGATGAGCTTCTCAGGATCCTGAGAAACTTAACAGAAACCCATGGGGGAGGGGAAGGAAAAAAAAAAGAGGTTAGAGTGGAAGAGAGCCAAAGCATAAGAGACTCTTAAAAACTGAGAACAAACTGAGGGTTGATGGGGGGTGGGAGGGAAGGGAGGGTGGGTGATGGGTACTGAGGAGGGCACCTTTTGGGATGAGCACTGGGTGTTGTATGGAAACCAATTTGACAATAAACTTCATATATTGAAAAAGAAAACTAAAAAAAAAAAAAAAGAAAGATGAGCTGCTTCTGAATTCCTACTTATGATGGACTCTTTAAATCAGGTGATATCTCAACCTCAAGGAATTAAATATTTCAGATATTCTTCTTTATTTTTTGTGTTTAATGAGGTAGTAATAAATTAATTTAATAATAAACCATAGTATCTCTCCCTTCCATTATGGGGTTACATAAAATTCCTGCCAAATCTAGAATAACATTTTGCTGGGCACTGGGGGTTACAGAATACATATGCTAAATTGTAAAATTAGAAATAAGAGTGGGTATGTAAAAAGCAAAGGCATATAACTCAGAGTACAGAACATTGTATTGGGTTGCCACAAAAATAGATAAAGAATAAAAAGACCTTCAAAGAAATAATCTTTAAATTTTTTTTATTGTTGAGTATTGAGCCATTTATTTTTATTATTGTGTGTGTGTGTTCATTTATTTCTTATAAAAACCCTACAAGGTAGGCACTTTTTTTCTTTATTTTACTGATTGGGGCCGAGATTAAGAAGGTCGAATAATTCCCAGGGTTACAAAGCCACTGACTGGAAGAGCTCTGGTCTTCTAAATCCAGTAGTCTATTAATGTTAATTAGCTCATTGGAGAGAAAATGATAAAGGTGGAATATTGATATTCCAGAGACTTGATTAAGTTTAAAAGGAGAATAATAGATTGGAAAAAGGAAGAAGAGCAGAAACATAGTTGGCAACGGTTTTACCCCAAAATTGGGAAACAAAGAAGACTGTATTCAATAATCTGGAGTCTTGCCACCAAAGCTAAGTGAAAGAAGATTAAAGGCAGAAAGATAAGAAAATACAGAAAATAATCTTAGATGAAAGAAATAACAATTTGGAAAGGGAAAAAAAATGAAAAAGAATTTAGTGACCCCAACAATTGGCCAGTAGGCCTTGACAAATTAGAATTTCCTGGGATCTTTTAAAAAAATATCTTGTCCTAATCCCAGACCAGTTAAATCAATATCTCTAAAGGCAAGACTTTTTAACCCAGTATTTTTGGATAGGCTGTAGATGGTCTATGAAACTCATGGAATTATATATAAAATTTTTCTCGGATATGACTTTTTATGGGAATTAAATTTTAATCATGCTTCTGTCACATACCTGCCTCTTATGTAACCTTTATGACCTCAATTTGTCAGTAAAGTCAGTGATATTTGCCTCATGTGATTACCTAGTAAAACTCAAACCGGATAAAATGTGCCACAGTGTGGTATAAATTGTAAAACCATATAGCAACCCAAATTGTTATTACAGTGGTGGTTAAATCATGTTTGCCCACATTTGAAATACAGCCTTTGACAGACAATCTTCTTACTCCTATGGTCTCATTCACAAATGAGATGATAGCAACTTTGGACTTTAACAAATGTAGGTGGGAGACTTTTAAAGTTTCCCAAATCATTTGAATCTATCTAGGATGATGCTAGCCAAATATGGGGTAATCACTGACTCCAGAATTTCATTCCTAAGAGTTCTGCATAAGAGAGCAATAGGAAGTATAAACTCCTAAAATTTGGCATGTGAGAGAAGCCAATGAAGATAAATTGGCACAGTATTGGGTCAGCCTGACCTAATGCAGGAGAGGAAAAATCCAGAATCTAGAAAGCATCCTCTATGAACTGCATCTTCTATTAATGACTGAAATCACCACCAGTCTATATGAAGGTCATGCCATTCCTACACCAGTGGAATATTATTCATTTTCATTTATCTTCTTTTGGTGAAATCCTTCAGTATCTATCAGAAAAACAAGGAATTATTTGCTATTGATATTTTCTACATGTAAAAAATAATTTTCATCTCTTTTTCTAAGCAAGAAATGTAATCCTTGAATTTAGTACCCAGAATACCATTGACAATGACAGCCCTTATTAAATGGGATCTTTCTTTTGTGTTATTCAGGGTTTTTCTTCCACATACATAAAAATCTCAGTGGATTCCATTATTTGACATGTGTTTCTCTAAGCGTCTCTAGGCAGTCTGAATAAGAATGCATAGATGAAAAATTCTCTGGGAAAAATTATCTTAAAAATAAAATGCCAGTAATGAAGCAGCAGAAAAACAAATCAAGGAATTCAATCCCATTTACAGTTACACCAAAATCAATATACCTAGGAATAGACATAACTAAAGAGGTAAAAGATCTTTACTCTGAAAACTATAGAAGACTTACGAAAGAAATTGAAGAGGACATAAAGAATAAAGAAATGAGAAGACATTCCATCCTCATGGATTGTAAGAACAAACATTGTTAAAATGTCTACACTACCCAAAGCAATCTACACATTTAATGCAATCCCTATCAAATACCACCAGCATTCTTCACAGAGCTAGAACAAATAATTCTAAAAATTTGTATGGAACCACAAAACACACCAAACAGCCAAAGCAATCCTGAAAAAGAAAACAAAACTGGAATCATCATGATTCCGGATTTCAGGCTATATTACAAAGCTGTAGTCATCAAGACAGTATGGTTTTAGCACAAAAACAGACACATAGATCAATGGAACAGAATAGAAAACCCAGAAATGGACCCACAAATATCTGGTCAACTATTCTGAGACAACGTAGGAAAGAATACCCAAAGGAAAAAAGACAGTCTCTTCAGCAAATGGTGTTGGGAAAATTGGACAGTAACATGCAGAAGGATGAAACTGGACCACTTTCTTATACCATACACAAAAATAAGTTCAAGATGGATTGAAGACCTAAATGTGACACAGGAAACCATCAAAATCCTAGAGGAGAATATGAGGCAGCAACCTCTTTGAACTTGGCTGGAGCAACTTCTTACTAGATGTGTCTCTGGAGGCAAGGGAAACGAAAGCAAACATGAACTATTAGGACTTCAAGATAAAAAGCTTCTGCACAGTGAAGGAAACAATAAAGCTAAAAGTCAGCCTACAGAATAGGAAAAGATATTTGCAAATAACATCATATAAGGGTTAGTGTCCAAAATCTATAAAGAATTTATCAAACTCATTACCCAAAAAACAACCCAGTTAAGAAATGGGCAGAAGACATGAATAGACACTTTTCCAAAGAAGACATTTAGATGTCTAATAGACACATGAAAAGATGCTCAACATCACTCAACGGGAGAGAAATACAAATCAAAATCACGATGAGATACCACCTCACACCTGTCAGAATGGATAAAATTAACAACACAATAAACATCATGTGTTGGCAAGGATGCAGAGAGAGGGGAATCCTTTTGCACTGCTAGTGGGAATGTAAACTGATGCAGTCATTCTGGAGAATAGTATGGAGGTTCCTCAAAAAATTAACAATGCAGATACCTTATGATTCAGCAATTGGACAATTGGGTACATGCACCCCAATGTTTATAGCAGTATTATCAACAACAGCCAAACTAGGGCGAAAGCCCAAATGTCCATCAACTGATGAATGGATAAAGAAGACAGGCATATATATACAAAGAATATTACTCAGCCATCAAAAAGAATGAAATCTTGCCACTTGCAATAAAGTGGATGGAACTAGAATGTATTATGCTAAGCAAAATAAGGCAGTCAGAGAAAGACAAATACCATATGATTTCACCCATAGGTGGAATTTAAGAAACAAAATAGATGAACATATAGGAAGGGGAGGGGACAAAGGAGAGAAGGAGAGAAACCACAAGAGATTTGTAATGATAGAGAACAAACTGAGGGTTGATGGAGGGAGGTGGTGGGAGATGGGCTAGATGGGTGATGGGTATTAAGGAGGTCACATGTTATGAGGAACACTGGGTGTTGTATGTAAGTGATGAATCACTGAATTCTACTCCTGAAACCAATATTGCACTGAATATTAACTAAAATTTAAAAATAAATAAATAAATAAAAATGTCCAGAAAGTAGAGTTGGTATTATTGCCTAAATGTCTTAAGTGGCAGGCCACAATTTGAATTCTACTCTCATATCTCCAGTTAGGTCACTTGTTACTGACTCACACTGGGTAAAGTTAAAAGCCCCCAGTTACCTCTGCCTCTAAATTCATGGAAACCTATTTGACCACATGAAGAATAGTATACCTGATGTATAAATCTGAAACTAATCACTTCAGTTTCCTAACCTTGTCTGTTCTAATATCGTGAAGTGTAGCTATGAAAGTACCACAGACTGCTCTGTTACTTTATTTATTCATTAATTCAATAAATACAGTTCAGTGCTTACTGTATGCTGGGTGTCATAAGAGGAGATTTGATTATGAAGATGCATAAAATAACATTTAATCAGTGGAGGGAGACTATGCTCTAAACAGATGTTTGGAATTTCACTGATGGAACTCATTGATTAAATGCCCCCAGGGATCATTTTTTCAATCTACACTCCCTCCCTATGTACTCACATCCAGTTCCAGAGCTTTAAGTGCTATCTGTATGCTGATTACTCCTAAATTTATATTTCCAGCCTTGACTACTTTCCTGAACTCCAGGCCCATATCCAGCCACCTCCTCTAAATCTTAATTGATTGTCTAAAGAGCATTTTAACTTTAACATGGGTAGCACTAAAGTTTGTATTTCAGTTAATGGCAGCCCAGGCTAAAAGACTTGTCATCCTTGTTTCTTTTCTTTCTCTCACATCCCCACCTCCAATTCTTCAGAAAACCCTATAGACCAGCAATTCCTAAGGTATGGTTCAGGACTCCCTGATAGTTTCCAAGACCCTTTTAGAAGGTCTGTGAGGTCAAAACTATTTTCATAGTAATACAAATGTGCACTTTTGTGTGCACTTGTATGTTCTTAGGTTTTAAAAGTATCTCAGTTTTAGTTTTTAATATATTAAATACTTATGGACATGACACTCATGAATAAAACCTTTTTAGTATTCTCAATAATTTTTAAGGATGCAAAAGGGTCCTGAGATCAAAAAGTTTAAATATTGTCCTCTAGTTTTCCTTTCAAAATACTTCTTGACTCAGGACTCTCTTACCATCTCTTCTCTGTCACTCTCATGTAAGCTATTAATATCTCTTGCCTGAACTTTTGAAAAAGCCTCTTACCCTGTTCCTGGCATTGAATGTTGTGCCCTTATTGTCCTTTTGCAAATCCGGAGAGTTTTATAAATTAGATCATGTCAATTCACCTGGCTGACCTTCCAATGTTTTCCCCTCTCGCTCAGTGTAAAAGCATACAATGTCCTAAATAATTTGACTCTACTTGATCTCCTGATCTCTCTCCTTCCATCTCTGCCTAGCTTACTTTATGCTGTCCATGCCATCTTGCCTGCATTACCTCAGATAAGCCAAACAGTTCCTGCTTTAGGAATTTTGTACTCATCATTCACTTGTCTGGAGTGCCTTTCTCCCTGAGACTTCATGGCTCATTATCTTTCTTTCTTTAGGTCATTATTCAGATGCCACCCTTCTGAGAGAAGCCTTCTCTGACCACTGAATATAAAGTAACCACCACTTTAATTTCTATCTCCTTTATGCTATTTTTCCTTTATAGCATTTTTCACTCCTGAATTAGTATTTATGTGTTGATTTGTTCAGTGTCTTTCTTCCCGATTTGAATGGATGTTCCACGAGGAGAACTGTGTTGTATGATGATGATGATGATGATGATGATGATGTTTAATTAAATGCTCAATCCCAGCACCTAGAACAATACCTCATACATAATTAATGGTTAATAGATGTATCTGAATAAATTCAGTGAGTATGGTTGGGTGAAGGGCAGTGAAACTATTTTTGGAAGGGAGTACTCAAACTGAACTTACATTTGAATAGGAATTTGTTAGATGACGTGGTAGATCTATGGTCTAGGGATAAGGATAGGAAAAGCAAGGCATTTACAATTTTTTGACTTAATGCTATGCCAAATTCACCAGAATATTCTTTTTTTTTTTTAAATGTTTATTTATTTATTTTTGAGAGACAGAGACAGAGCATGAGCAGGGGAGGAGCAGAGAGAGAGACACAGAATCCGAAACAGGCTCCAGGCTCCGAGCTGTCAGCACAGAACCTGACGTGGGGCTCGAACTCACAAACCGTGAGATCATGACCTGAGCCGAAGCCGGACGCTCAGCCGACTGAGCCACCCAGGCGCCCCTCACCAGAATATTCTAATAAATCTAGAAGTTGCCACCAGATATTCTACCTACTCCCTTCAATCATAATATCCTAATCTCTAAGGAAACTAATTCTGAATAATAATCTTGAGGGCAAAAAAGATTTCCATGATCAAATATATTGGGGAAACACAGGGTTAAATACTTTTCTTCATGAAAGGATTCTTTATAGCCCTCTCCCACTACTACCCCTAGAAACCCATTAATATTTTTCACAACTAGTGATCCACAAAACACAATTTGGGAAACATGATCTAGGTCACTGGATATGTTTCTTTATAACTTATCCTAGCAATTCTCTTCTGGTTTGATTTTTCTACTCATTCTGCACAAATTCATGCTGTTGAGAAAGGAAGCCATGCTGACTCAGCAAGAAATATGTGTCATTCATTTAGCATGTTCAGAGTGGTAGCTATATCTCTTAATCCTCTGAGCAACCATGTGAGGTAATAGGGCCATTATGATTCCTATCTCATGTATGAGGAAAAGTATAAAATAAGTATACCATATATTGTACCATGCTGAAAAACAAGTTTTAAATCAATGCTATTAAATGATTAAAACTGAAAAGCAAATAATTTGAAGGATCTATATTTTTCACTATAGTTTTCATCTGTATTTTTCAATATAGAAGGATCTATATTTTCATTCATACTGTAATATAGTATTATTTTAGCATCATCTATCTTACATTGATTGAATTCAATTCAATAAGTTTCAGTCATTATACTAGGCACTATGAGGTATAAAAAAGTTTATATAATAGGTTTCAGGAGACAAATTGCACTGCTTTCCTTCTCTCCCACATTCAGAACCAGTTGAGAGATGATTGCAGAAGTTGGACAAATTAAAATCAAATCTCATATTTTTTTTATTATTACTGATAAAACTGATTTGAACAGTGTGATTCTAGATAAGTGGCCAAGGGTGCTTGCTGTAACTTTGCCCCTGAATTAAACATGCATCTACCCCATCACAGGCAATCTATAAGGTGAATTTTCCATGAAAGAGCAGATAATGTATTCATTATGCTGACATATTAGACCTGACATATGCTCTGACATGAGGCTGGGAAGATGGGGAACCAAGTAGGACTGCAGATTTTATTCCAAGTACAGCTAGAGGCCAATAAAGAACTTTAAGCAAGGATATGACACGATTTGATTTACATTTTAAAAAGATCACGCTGGTTAGAGAATACTTTATGGAGAGCAATTGAAAGCAGGGGAAATAATTAGGGTTTTGTGGTTTGTTCAGGAGAGAGAGTGTAGTTGTTTGGATCCGGGGGGTAAAGTGGAGGTATAGAGAGGTAGATGGTTTTGAGACACCTTTTCAAAGTACAAACCATACTATTTATTATTGAGTTGAATTCAGGGGATATAGGATATGAATCAAGCATGCCTAGGTTTATGGCTTTGAGCCACTGTACAAATTATGGTATCATTTACTGAAATGGCAAGATCTAGTTGAATCTAGGGAGTTTTGGTGTGTTTGTTTTGTTTTGGTGTTGCTAGGGATTAGGAGCAAGGATCAAAATTGTGTTTTGGCTATACAAAGTTTGGTGAGATGTAAGCATTTCTAGCCCTTCCACTATGTTCCTTAAGCAGTATGTGTCTATTTCTATATCATTTTTATATGGGTATTATAAAAGTATATGCATCAAAGAGATGAGAAAATTTACGAAAAGTATATTAATTGTATTACTCTTTATAAAAGCATAAATTGAAAATAATCCCCCACTAGTCTGTGAAATTCCTCTTTTTTGCTTCCTGATGTTTAGTGAAGAACTTGGCAATAACTATTTGCTGTGTGAACATAGGGTTAACTGATGTAATTTGACATGACTGCTTAGGAAAGTTGTATGTGACAGCAGACCATAAATACTTAATTTAATTGAGCCAGGTACCAAATCATATTGCTATTTTAATTGCAATTACTTTTCTCTCACATGTCTCTTAAATATCAGAAAGACACTCTAAAACTGTCTTATATCTTTCATTGTATTCCATTAAAATGCAATAAAGATGCCAACACAAAAAGATATCTATGTAATAATTACAATTATTGAAGTAATACATTAAGAGCATCATTAAGTTGATGAGAGACAAGACAAGACATAATTTTAAATACGTTAAATTATATAAACAAACATTAGGCAATACACTCTAACAAAATATTGATAAGTGGTTAATAACTCTAAAGAGATATTTTCTATCCTCTCATCCTTATCCTTCCTTTTTCTCTTTTCTGTCAGAACAGTTACAAATGATTAGCTCAGCCGTCATTTCTCTATTAACTAACAGAATGTTTGAAATGATAGAGATACCGTCAATATTTCAAACTTAATTTTAGAGACACTAGCATTCACTTAACATAAAGCTGTGAAAGTAATCTCAAAGGAAAAGATAAATAGCCTTGACTACATAAAAATTGAACGCTACACTGCATCAAAAAAAAAACCAATTAAAATAAGAAGCAAGTAAGGCACCTGGGTGGCTCAGTTGGTTATTTGTCCAACTCTTGATTTCATCCCAGGTCATGAAGCCATGGTGGTGAGGTCAGCGCTTCATTGGGGTCAGTACAGAGCATGGACCCTGTTTGGGATGCTCTCTCTCTCCTCTGTCCCTCCCCTGCTCATTCTCTATCTCTTTCTCTCTCAAAATAAATAAACAAAGTTAAAAAATGGAAAACAAGTAACAAATGAGTTAGAGATATTTATGATAAATATAAACAATCAAATTGTTATTACTATAATATGCAAAGAGGTCTTGCAAGACCACAAGGAAGGCTAATATGTCCATGGAAAAGAACAGGCAAAAAATAGGAATAAATGATTCATGAAGAAAAAAATTAATATCTAACAAACAAAAGGAGAAATGTTTAGCAGCCCTGTATATCAAAGAAGTTCAAAATAAAATCATAACATTTTAGTTTAAGAAATGATTAAAACTTTTTCTAAAAAAATCCTGTGGTAAGTATATGATAAAGGCATGGTGATACAGGCATTCAATACTGAAGGTGGAAATGTTTCTGTAAATCTTCTTGGTAATGTGAATCAAGAACCATAAAACAATATAGTATTTTATATCTAGTAATTTCTTATCCATGCCAATGAAATGCTCAGAAAGAGGAAAAAAATCCATAAAATATATCAATCGCAGCACTATTTTTTAAAACTTTTTAAATTGAATTATAGATGACATACAATGTTATATTAGTTTTAGGTGTACAGCATAGTGATATGACAGTTCATACATTATACAATGTTCACAATAACTATAGTTCTAATCAGTCACCGTATGGTGTTATTACAATGTTATTGACTATATTTCTTATACTATACTTTTTATCCTCATTCTTATTTATTTTATAACTGCAAGTGTGTATCTTTTAATCCCCTTCACCTATTTTGCTTGTCCCTTCAGCCCCTTCCCTTCCAGCAAGGAATACCTTTCCATTTATTTGCATCATCTTTCGTTTATCAGTATATTTTAGTTTAGTTTTCAGAGTATAGGTATTTTACCTCCTTGATCAAATTTTCTTAGTTCTTTTTCATTGATGCCATTATAACTGGGATTCTTTTAATTTCTCTTTCTGATGGCTCAATATGAGTGTATAAAATGCAACCAATTTCTGTATGTTTTTTTTATCACTTTTGTCTGCTTTTGGTCACTCTCTAGTGCCTCCAAATAGTGTTTTTTATATTTATATATTTTTGAGAATTTACAATTATCTAGGAAAAGTTTAGTCTATTATAAACTACTCCCCTTTTGAAAGTCAAATCAATTTGTATCATAAAAATATGTCTAGCTCCTAAAGCTAACCTATAATTAGGAGTAGCTTGTTTTGTGAAGTAGTGAGCTAAGTTAACCTGGAATATTCAAACCTATCACATGGTTATTTAGCACATAAGTATACAGCACGTACTGTTAATAGAAATGAGTTTTGTATTAGATGAAAACTGGATGGGGTGTACTATGTATTCATCACTTCAAATTGTGTATGAAGGTCTGGATATTTTAGTCTTACAGTCTGCAAAATATTTTAAGTACTTGTTAGAGAATTAAACCTTGGCCTCAATGCCACTAAAAGGTATTAAAAATTTTGCCAAAAGAAGTTGTATTTGTGTATTTTTAAAAAATGGTATGCTGTCCACAAATACCTTCGTGGGTTACCTGAAAGTAAACCAGGGACAGCATAGTGTTTACGTACAGATTATGGGATTACATTACCCAGGTTTGAATATGAACTCCGCTGCTTTCTGCCTAGGTGATCTGAGGCAAAATACTTAAACTTTCTGTATTCAGTTCCCTAATTTATAAAATAAGGATGAGAATAATAATCCTCAGAGTTGTTGTATTCAATGTGTAATGCATGATAAGTGCTGGGGAAGTTTTTGGCATCTAGAAATTATTTAAAATGTTACCTATCACAACCAGAGATCTCAATGCCTGAACCCAATTATGTTCTTGTTTCATAGACCTGCTTTCCATTATACTATCACTTTGCAGTAAGACTCACTAAACAGTCTTTTTTTGTATTTTTTATATGAAATTTATTGTCAAATTAGTTTCCATACAACACCCAGTGCTCATCCCAAAAGATGCCCTCTTCAATGCCCATCACCTACCCTCCCCTCCCTCCCACCCCCCATCAACCCTCAGTTTGTTCTCAGTTTTTTTTTTTTTTTAGGATGGTGATTATTTTTTTTTCTTTTTTTTTTCCAATATATGAAATTTATTGTCAAATTGGTTTCCATACAACACCCAGTGCTCATCCCAAAAGGTGCCCTCCTCAATACCCATCACCCACCCTCCCCTCCCTCCCACCCCCCATCAACCCTCAGTTTGTTCTGTTTTTAACAGTCTCTTATGCTTTGGCTCTCTCCCACTCTAACCTCTTTTTTTTTTTTTCCTTCCCCTCCCCCATGGGTTTCTGTTAAGTTTCTCAGGATCCACAGAAGAGTGAAACCATATGGTATCTGTCTTTCTCTGTATGGCTTATTTCACTTAGCATCACACTCTCCAGTTCCATCCACGTTGCTACAAAGGGCCATATTTCATTCTTTCTCATTGCCACGTAGTACTCCATTGTGTATATAAACCACAATTTCTTTATCCATTCATCAGGTGACGGACATTTAGGCTCTTTCCATAATTTGGCTATTGTTGAGAGTGCTGCTATAAATATTGGGGTACAAGTGCCCCTATGCATCAGTACTCCTGTATCCCTTGGGTAAATTCCTAGCAGTGCTATTGCTGGGTCATAGGGTAGGTCTATTTTTAATTTTTTGTGGAACCTCCACACCGCTTTCCAGAGCGGCTGCACCAATTTGCATTCCCACCAACAGTGCAAGAGGGTTCCCGTTTCTCCACATCCTCTCCAGTATCTATAGTCTCCTGATTTCTTCATTTTGGCCACTCTGACTGGCGTGAGGTGATATCTGAGTGTGGTTTTGATTTGTATTTCCCTGATGAGGAGCGACGTTGAGCATCTTTTCATGTGCCTGTTGGCCATCCGGATGTCTTCTTTAGAGAAGTGTCTATTCATGTTTTCTGCCCATTTCTTCACTGGGTTATTTGTTTTTTGGGTGTGGAGTTTGATGAGCTCTTTATAGATTTTGGATACTAGCCCTTTGTCCAATATGTCATTTGCAAATATCTTTTCCCATTCCGTTGGTTGCCTTTTAGTTCTGTTGGTTGTTTCCTATGCTGTGCAGAAGCTTTTTATCTTCATAAGGTCCCAGTAGTTCACTTTTGCTTTTAATTCCCTTGCCTTTGGGGATGTGTCAAGTAAGAAATTGCTACGGCTGAGGTCAGAGAGGTCTTTTCCTGCTTTCTCCTCTAGGGTTTTGATGGTTTCCTGTCTCACATTCAGGTCCTTTATCCATTTTGAGTTTATTTTTGTGAATGATGTGAGAAAGTGGTCTAGTTTCAATCTTCTGCATGTTGCTGTCCAGTTCTCCCAGCACCATTTGTTAAAGAGACTGTCTTTGTTCCATTGGATGTTTTTTGTCAAAGATGAGTTGGCCATACGTTTGTGGGTCTAGTTCTGGGGTTTCTATTCTATTCCATTGGTCTATGTGTCTGTTTTTGTGCCAATACCATGCTGTCTTGATGATTACAGCTTTGTAGTAGAGGCTAAAGTCTGGGATTGTGATGCCTCCTGCTTTGGTCTTCTTCTTCAGAATTACTTTGCCTATTCGGGGCCTTTTGTGGTTCCATATGAATTTTAGGATTGCTTGTTCTAGCTTCGAGAAGAATGCTGGTGCAATTTTGATTGGGATTGCATTGAATGTGTAGATAGCTTTGGGTAGTATTGACATTTTGACAATATTTATTCTTCCAATCCATGAGCACGGAATGTTTTTCCATTTCTTTATATCTTCTTCAATTCCCTTCATAAGCTTTCTATAGTTTTCAGCATACAGATCTTGTACATCTTTGGTTAGATTTATCCCTAGGTATTTTATGCTTCTTGGTGCAATTGTGAATGGCATCAGTTTCTTTATTTGTCTTTCTGTTGCTTCATTATTAGTGTGTAAGAATGCAACTGATTTCTGTACATTGATTTTGTATCCTGCAACTTTGCTGATATCATGTATCAGTTCTAGCAGAACTGTATGTTAATTTTGTATCCTGCAACTTTACTGGATCCATTTATTAGTTCAAATAGTGTTTTGGTGTAGTCTTTACAGTTCTATATATAGTATCATGTTATCTGTAAATAGTGGTGGTTTTACTTCTTCATTACCAATTTGGAAACCTTTTCTTGCCTAACTGCTGTGACTAGGATTTCCAATATTATGTCAAATAAAAGTGCTGAGAGGAGGCAGCCTTGTCTTATTCCTGAACTTAGAGGAAAAGCTTTCACCTTTTTACCATTGAGGGGGTTTATTTCTGGGCTCTCTTTCCTATTCCATTGATCTCTGTGACTACTCTTTTGTACCGTACTATACTGATTTGATTTATACAGCTTTGTAGTATATCTTGCAATCCCTGACAGCACTATTTTATTTTTTTTATTTTTTTTTAAATTAGGAAGGAGTAAATGTAGTTTATTGTTTTTCCTTTTTTTTCATTCTTTTATTCTTTTTTTTTTGTTCAATATATGAAATTTATTGCCAAATTGGTTTCCATACAACACCCAGTGCTCATCCCAAAAGGTGCCCTCCTCAATACCCATCACCCACCCTCCCCTCCCTCCCACCCCCCATCAACCCTCAGTTTGTTCTCAGTTTTTAACAGTCTCTTATGCTTTGGCTCTCTCCCACTCTAACCTCTTTTTTTTTTTTTTTTCCTTCCCCTCCTCCATGGGTTTCTGTTAAGTTTCTCAGGATCCACAGAAGAGTGAAACCATATGGTATCTGTCTTTCTCTGTATGGCTTATTTCACTTAGCATCACACTCTCCAGTTCCATCCACGTTGCTACAAAGGGCCATATTTCGTTCTTTCTCATTGCCATGTAGTACTCCATTGTGTATATAAACCACAATTTCTTTATCCATTCATCAGTTGATGGACATTTAGGCTCTTTCCATAATTTGGCTATTGTTGAGAGGACAGCACTATTTTCATAGTGATAATTGGAGTGGAAATTTTTGTATTCGAATGGAAGATAGGCAATTGAAAAGATTATTTTCAAAAACTAATTAAGTCAGATAAGAAACTATAAACTATATGATAGCTTCAAAAATATTAATTTTTTAACTGTAAAATAAACTGGAGTCTGAATATATTATTTGCAAATATGTAATATATAGGTATATATGTATATGTATATATGAGTGTATGTGTATAAAATAGGTGATTTAAATTTCTTTCTGTGTGTATTCATGCATGTGCATGCATGTGTAGGTGTTGTCTAAATCTCCTTCTGGTGCCTATACAGGAAGTGAAATTTATTCAAATCAAATAGAACATGTAAAACCCAATTGTTTCTCCAAGTGCTGTACCATTTTTTCTCAGTCTGTTCATTCACTTTTTAAATTTAAAATCCTTAAAGCAGGTTTGATCACTATTGCCTCATCAAACTTAATGCCATTAAACTTACTAGGCCTTATGACTAGGATTCTATTTTTAGAGTGACATCTTGAGCCTTTCTCATCTTCTCGTTTGTATACACTCACACCTTCATCCCAATTTTGAGCTCATTTTATTTTCTCCAAATCACCATGCTCTTTCTAAACATATGTCAATGTTTCTCTTCCAAACTTTGTACATACTCCATTTCTCATTCCTTGGTCTGACCATCTTTTATTTATACCTCAGATTCCACTTGAGATATCACTTTCTCAAGGAGACCTTCTCTGATGTCTCCAAACTGATACAATGCCCAAACTTACCTCCCCATTCCTACACAAGAAAGAGACTCCACAATTTTTGTAGAAAGAATGACTAAAGAAGTTGGCATAAATAAGTTTTGTGAGCATAAGGATATTTAATATTCAATAAAAAGCTTAAAGAAGTAGATAAATGCAAAGACTATAAATATGACTACAGTCCCTAAAGTTTCCTTTAAACAGTTTAAAATGTAATTTAACACCATACCTCTACTCCCTCCTATCACTATGACTCCTTTTCCTGAGTTAACCTTTCCCAGGTACTAAAGTGTTTGTCACCATACTTTTTGAATTTTTAAGAACAAGTAACTTCTCCAAATGACACCCTAAAACTAAGCAGTTTATTATTATTCCTCTTTTCGCCTGACACTAAATTTGAAGGTTTGATTTCTTCAAAAATTGTAACTTTTTATCCACTTAATCTGTTTGTTTTGCCCTCCACTTCAATTTATTTTGGAATATATATTTGTTGACTATGTGTATGTCTATTACCGGATATCTGCTGATTTCAATTTCCTCACTTACTTTGCTGCCCATATTTTAAAACTCTTCTGACTAGAGAGCCCCACCAAAATCAAGCAATAGCATCAAGTTACAGAAGAAAATTTTCTGTAAAAATCTAATTTTAACTAGAGAAATAGTCCAAGAAAATTAATGTTATCCAATGAATAGTTTGCAACTAAAAGTATTCAGTGTGGTATGATGGAAAGGATAATTATACTCAGAAATGCATAAAGAAAAAAATCATCCCTCAGTTATAGTCATCATTAACAATTAGACTTGTTGCACACATGTATATTAAGAAACATATATTATAATGTACATATTGCTTTGTAACTTGTTTTTTCACCTAAAGAATATATTCTCAGATTTATCATGATATATTCTCATGTGATATAATTTTTAATACCTGCTTATGTGTCCATGATGTATTAATTCACTAAAATGTTTTAATCTTATGTCAGGAAATAAATATTATTTTCTTTGTTTTTGTTGCTAGATATGAGTCCATAGTGCATGGTACTGATGATACTCTAAATCCCTTTCCTTTTTTAGGGAGCCTTGGGTAGAAATTGTCAAAGATGGAAATTTTCCACTAAATTGATAAATAAAAATGGGGAGAGACTCCATTGCAGCTAAGGATCTCTCTTTCTTTGGTGTTTTTTCTGAGGTTTGTGGTTCAGGAATCACATGGTTTCTGAAGCCAAATTCATTGCCATTATCAAGAAATAGCTTTAAAAGTGGTCTTTGAGGACAATGTCAGCCACAGAATCTGAGGCAAAAGAGAGGATATTATTATTAAAGTTATGTCACTGGAGACAACTTGGTCTTTAGTGTAGCCCAGGATGTTCCATAAGGGTCCCACTGAGATCTGCTTCACCACCTTCTTGGTGTTATTATATTTAGCAACTTTCTCCAGGTCAAATCCATAGCAAACATGTTGACTTTGGGGACTTGGAAGGCCATGTCTGTGGACTTTTAGCTCAGGAATCAGCTTACCCATAGCCTTTGCAATGTCAGTGATCAGTAGATACACTGATGATATTTTGAGTAGCACTCGGGCCATATACTACAGTTGGCCCTCCATTGTCTTTTATGGGTGGTGATGGCATGCTCTGTGGTCACTGGTACTTACACAATGCTAAAGTTGTCATGGATGACCTCGACAGAGGAGGAAGGTAAAGCAGTTAGTGATGCAGAAAGCATTGCTATCAATCTTGAGGGAGTTATCACAGTCCTCATAGTTCATTATAATCATAAACATGGGGACATCTGTACAGGGACAGAGATGGTGACCCTTTTGACTTTATTCTTTAGGTGAGCCTCAGTCTTCTGTAGGGCATTGAAGGTAGCAGTGAACACGGCCATATATTCAGCACAAGCATTATAGTATTTGCTGCTGGTGGGAGCTTGCTGCTAGAAAGAGATGGGTTTCCTATTTGTCACACGCTTTTGATTCTTAACTTGATCATGGCATTCTATTTGTATGGAGGAATCATACTGGGAAATGAAGATCATGTATTTAAAGTCAATAAAAAGGTCACAGGTAGTGACAATATCCATGGAACATTATGGATATATAGTTTCTAATGTATTTTCCAAATAATCCTTAAGATTATGTTTAATGTCAGTGTTTAATGACATGGGGAAATTTAAAGCCACCATTTTTTTTTTGAAATTTATTGTCAAATTGGTTTCCATACAACACCCAGTGCTCATCCCAAAAGGTGCCCTCCTCAATACCCATCACCCACCCTCCCCACCCTCCCACCCCCATCAACTCTCAGTTTGTTCTCAGTTTTTAAGAGTCTCTTATGCTTTTAAAGCCACTATTAATAGCAAAATAATAAGGCTATCCAAATCATTTAGGAAAGAAAGAAGAAAGGAGGAAGGAAAGAAAAGGAGGGAAGGAGAAGGAAGAGGAAGGAAACAAAAGTAAAAAGCAAAAAAGGAAAACCAAAAATAATCATTATAAATTAAGAAGAAAGAAGTAAGATTAAACAGGATAGCTATCACTATAAATGTAAATAACTTAATCTCACTTTGAAAAAAGGGTTTTGTATCAAAATGAAAACTCTAACTATGATGTTTACAAGTGACACATATTTTAAAAAGTGAAAGAAAAATGCTGAAAGCTTAATGTGGAAAAAGCATTTATATGCAAAAATGCAATTGTCAAAAATATTTAAAACAAAGTAGAATCCTAGATAAAAAGCATTAGTACAAAAATACTGATTCAAAGAGGCACATGCACTCAATGTTTAAGCAGCATTATCAACAATAGCCACCAAATCTCCATTGACTGATGAATGGATAAAGATGTAGCATATATACACAGTGGAATATTACTCAGCTATCAAAAAGAATGAAATCTTTCCATCTGCAATGATGCAGATGGAGCTGGAGAGTATTGTGCTAAGTGCAATAAGTCAGAAAAAGACAAATACCATATGACTTCACTCATATGTGGAACTTAAGAAACTAAACAGATGAACATAGGGAAAAAAGAGAGAGAGGCAAACCAAAAAACAGACTCTTAATTACAGAGAACAAACTGAAGGTTACTGGGAGAGAGGTGGGCAAGGAAATGGGTTTAAATGGGTGATGCATATTAAGGAAGGCACTTGTTGTGATGAACATTAGGTGTTGTATTTAAGTGATAAATCATTAAATTTTACACCTGGAACTAATATTACACTGTGTGTTAACTAGCTGGAATTTAGATAAAAACTTGAAAAATGGGGGAAAAGGCATTAGGAATGAACAGGATTTTTTAATATTAATAAAGTACATAGTCCATAATAAATATATAGTAACTGCAAACCTATTTCCCTGCCTATTACACTGAAAATAAATACAACAGGAATAAGTTCATTTATATACACTGTTAACTTTAAAAAGTAAAACTGTCAGGGTGCCTGGGTGGCTCAGTTGGTTAGGTGTCTGACTCTTGGTTTCAGCACAGGTCATGATCTCTCAGTTTTGTGAGTTCAAGCCTCGCATCGGGCTCTATGCTGGCGGTGCAGAGCCTGCTTGGGATTCTCTCTCTCTCCCTTACTCTCTGCCCCTCCCCCACTCACTCTGTCTCTGGTTCTCTCAAAAATAAATAAACTTAAAAAAAAGTCTACAACCCAGAAATAGCACTGCTAGGAATTTATTCAAGGGATACAGGAGTGCTGAT
The DNA here is from genome assembly GCF_024362965.1 of Panthera pardus. NCBI lineage: Eukaryota > Metazoa > Chordata > Mammalia > Carnivora > Felidae > Panthera > Panthera pardus. Next base: position 21,861,132 of record NW_026526991.1, read on the forward strand.
GCATAGGGGCACATGTACCCCCAATGTTTTTAGCAGTGCTTTCAACAATAGCCAGATTATGGAAAGAGCCTAAATGTCCATCATCTGATGAATGGATAAAGAAGATGTGGTTTGTATATACAATGGAATACTACTTGGCAGTGAGAAAGAATGAAATAATGCCATTTGCAGCAATGTGGATGGAACTGGAAGGTATTTTGCTCAGTGAAATAAGTCAGTCAGAGGACAGATATCATGTGTTTCACTCATATGTGGATCTTGAGAAACTTAACAGAAGACCATGGGTGAAGGGAAGGGGAAAAAAATAGTTACAAACAGAGAGGGAGGGGGGCAAACCACAAGAGACTCTTAAATACAGAGAACAAACTGAGGGTGGATGGGAGGGGGGTGGGAGAGAGAAAATGGGTGATGGGCATTGAGGAAGGCACTTGTTGGGATGGGCACTGGGTGTTGTTTGTAAGCCAATTTGACAATAAATTATATTAAAAAAATAAAAAGTAAAAAGTGAATTCAAAATCAAAAGAAAAGTAAAACTGTCAATTATTTTACCAGGAAAAATGGGTTTATTCAAGAAAAGCAGAGAATTGCAATTTGGGACATGTGAGCTACAGCCAAACCATTGGCAACTCTGGAGAACAAAGGATAGGAATGCTTTATTTATAGAGGAAAGGGGGAGTTGAGAGGGGCTCTTATAAACAAAAAGTCCATTAGAGTAAACAGGGTTCTAAGTAATAGTGGCTTTTCATTGGCTGAGTTGTGATAGTCTGCCATTGGCTGGGCTACTGCGGGGGTGGGGGTTGGAAGATAAAACATTTCTTCCTTTTGCTGGGGTAATAAAGTAGTATCAAATTGCAAGGTCCCTTTCTTCCTGTTGTTTCTGTAACTGAGGAAGAGTGGTAAGGTGTGAAAATTCCTCTGTTGGCCTCCCAACCCCATTTTAAATGAGTTTTCCCTTTGTTCATTTTCACTATATATACATATACATATACATATATATATACATATATGTATATGTATATGTATATATGACACAAAATAAGTGAATAAAATACAAGAGTAAATAGTGAGAGACTAACAAGCCATTTTCAGATAAAATAGAAAAAATTTCTATATAGAGAAATTAAATAGATCAACACATAATCTTAATTTACTGTTATAAATTTATGGTTCTCAGGCTGAGTTGGACCCTTAACATTATTCAGCAGACTAAATTTCTCCAGGCAGATTGCAGGCAAACTTTCCCAAAGACTTTGGAGTTCTACTCTCTCAGATGCCCAATTTTCCTCCTTGCCTCTTACAGATGGCAGCACCTCCACTTCATAGAGAAATTGGAAGTCATCGATGAGGTATTACCTCAACATTTTGCCAGAAAAAATTGTAAAACCTTCCTGAACCCATAATTTCCTCTTCTTTCTTACTAAAATGGAGGTATTCCTCTACCTCTCTGAAGCCAAACTTCTAACATGTTTTTAAAATTACACCCATTGTCTCCCCAGGAAACTTGTACTCTCACTTCCTTTTGGTTCTTGTCTCTTTAACATGTTTTTATCACCTCTTTTCCATCAGCTCAAATCAATGCCATCATAAGAATATCTCCATTGGCCCTGGAGCATACCAATTTTCTTCTACTTTACATCCTGGAAAAAGGTCTCCTCACTCACTCTGCTCCCCACCTTTTTTTGTCTTCCAAACAGACCAACCACCTTCTCATTTCTTATATCTGCTGATTCTATTTTTTCCTGTTTCAGTATCATGGCATATTTATGATGTTCCCTCTGACTTCGACTCTTAATTTCAACCCCACTCATGCTACTTTTACTTAGCTAATTTCTACACCTCCTTCAGGTAGCAGTAGAAATATCACTTCTTTAAAGATTTCTTATACCCCAAGTTAGGTCAGATCCCTCATTATATGTCTTCCCAGTACCCTCTACTTCGTCATAGCATTTTTCACTTCTCCACTCCTTGTCTATCTTTTTCACAAGAATATGAGGCCCATGGAGGAAGGCACTGTGCCTATTTATTATTATTTAGTTATTATTGATTAGTACTCTTTAATCTGGTAAGTGGAGATAACAGAGCCAAGCATGAGTAGCCCTAGCAAGGAAACCATTTTCTACTGATTCTTCTCTGTTTGGTAAGCCAGTATACCAGAGAACAATATGTATTATTTGGGTTCAAAATGTATCTAATGACTAGCTTCTTTCTCCAAAGCTGCAACCTGGTGTCTGCTATTCAAACTCCTAACAACTTCTAACTTTTGCTTTGATAAATTCATCACAGAGCCTCTTGAACTTCTGAATACCATGCTTTCTAAAATTGTTTATCCACAATGGAGTAATGGAGATTATTTGGAGTGCACATTCTCTTTCTTCTCTCCAGCACTATGGTCCATCATTGCCTTGAGCCATCATCCCTTCAAATCTGAGATGGATGGATGGTTAAAGAGGTTCTTCCAAGGTCTCTGCCACTTATTTTCCATCAGAGGCTCCCCTGACAGCTTTCTGCTGAAGGCAGTCATTACAGTTTTCATGGCCAGCTATTTTAAATACTGGTAAAATAAGTCATTTTGCTGTATTTTTCTCCAAACCTGATTCCCCTTTTCCCTTCAACTCTTACCTCTGCAAATTATAATGTATCAGTGGGATCCTGTCACTGTCTTCTGCACTTAATTTGGTGATTTTTGTCAGTTATCAGGATAGTTGTGTTGTGACTTAACTCGCCAGTGCCTTCTTTCAGTCAGGTTCTACTATCCTGCAATAAAGGAAGAGAACGAATATTTTTCAGTTATTCACTCTGAAGTACTAGTACTTCATTTACATTATCTCAATCCAGATAACAATTCTACAGGGCACGTTATATTATTCCCCATTTATAGATGCAAATACTGAACTGTAAATACTGGCATTAGGAATTGAATCCAATTCTATCTTGTTCCAAATCCCATTCTGACTTATGAACAGGTGTCAATAAATTTTATCCATAGGAACTAAGAGGAAACTTACAGGTGCTTTTGAATTTGGGACACTAATGAATTGAGTGCTCAATTGCTCATTGATATTAAGATGAAAAAAGGGATTTTAGAATTTCAGAATGTTCCACAATTTAATGATTTTATTTCTTCAAGGGAACTTTAAGCAAAATTTATATATAAATCAAGCCAATTCTTGATTATTTAGAAATTACTCAGTTTATTATTATTTTTAATATTTGTTTTGTATCTGTATATACCTTTCTTTTAAAAAAAATATTTATGTATTTTTGGGAGAGCACCAGCAGGGGAGGGGCAGAAAGAGGGGCAACACAGGATCTGAAGCAGGCTCTGTGTTGACACAGAGCTGACAGCAGTGAGCCCAATGTGGGGTTCAAACTCACAAACTTCGAGATCATGACCTGAGCCAAATGCTCAACCAACTTAGTCACCCAGGTGCCTCCCCCCCCCCCACCGTATATCCCTTTCTGTTAGCCTTTTGAGCATTCCTTTGCCAGAGATGGAACAAGGAAAAAGGAAAAACTTTTATTAAAATGTGTATTCTGATAAGTGTTTTGGGAAAACACTTAATGGAAAGAGGAGTTGCAATTGTTAGCCAAAACTAATTTGGATACTTATCATCATTAAAAAACAAACAAACAAACAAACAAACAAAAAACCCTTCATTATCCTATGACATAAATTCCTGTGACACTGATTGCATTTTGTTCCAAGGGAAGTTCTATGTATTTATTCTTAAAATGTTACATCATCTTAAATTCATCCATATAAGTAATTATATTGTCACATATTGCTGGTTTAAACCATAACTTCTTTTTTCTGTCTACAATTTATTTACTTTTTGGTGATAAACTCTTTAAAAATTGCTTTTATAGATTCCCTGGGGAAAATGTTCTTTTAAACCTTCATTTTCTTACCAAACAAAAAAACACCATTATTTTTATCATATAGAAAAACATTTTGGGTAATTATAGAGAAGAGGCAGCATGGTGCAATAGAAAGTGTGTTCACTGTTTTGAAGTGTTGAGAGACTTAGATTCTAAAGCTGTCTTTGAAAGAAGAGTGTACTTTGGGAAGTTTTCTTTCACCCATTTTTAAAATGTGGTATTAACTTTTGCAGAGTTGTTGTGGTATTTATATGAAAAAGTATATATATGTGGGATACCTGGCACATCATGTATTAAATGAGAGATATTTTAGTAAACTAATGATATAAATTAAGAATTAACTACACTGAATGACTTCTGATCAGTTAAAAAACAGTACACACTTCACCTTTGTTTGTAAAAACTTCCTCTCTCATACACACAATGATATATGCTTCCTATTTTTGCTGATCAGAACATATCTTCTGTAAATTATTATATAATTACTTCCTACTATTCTTAAACTGAAACTGAAAAGAAAGACACCTAAGAAAGTACCTAAATCAGGAATGAAGCTGAGAATATCACTACAGACTCTGCAGGCATCAAAAGGAATGTTGCAAACCACTCTCCCCACATAAATTTGACAATTTAACTTAAATGAACCAATTCTTCTTAAAACACAAACTACCACAATTCACCTAATATGAAAAAGGTAACATTAATAGTCCCATCACTATTAAGGCAATTTAATTCATAATTTAAAATTTTTCTAAAAAAGAAATCTCTAAGCCTATATGGTTTTCCTGGAGAACTGTAATAAGCATTTAAAGAATAGTAACTCCAATAGTAAATAATATTTTCTTGAAACAGAAGAGTAGGGAATATTTTGTAATTCATTTTCTGAAGCTAGCTAGTATTCCCCTGATACTTGAACCAGCTAGTACAAAACCAACCAACCAAAGAAAAAGCCCAGCAACACCAAAAGCAACAACTAGAGAGCCGTATCAACTCATAAATATTGACACAAAATTCCTTAACAAAATATTAGTAAATTGAATTCAGCAATATAGAAAAAGAATTACACACCATGACCAAGTGTAATTTATTCCAAGGATACAAGACTGGTTCAATATTTGAAATTTAATAAAGAAAAAAAAAACCGATCACATCAATTGAAGCAGAAACAGAATTCAATAAGAATCAAGATACATTCATGATTAAAAACAAACAAACAAACTCCTAAAAGAATACAAATAAAGGAGAGCTTCCTGAATTTGATAAAGAACATCTACAAAAAAATCTGCAACTGACATAATAGTTAATGGTGAAAATTTGAATGCGTTCCTCCTAAGATTGGAAACAAAGTAAAGATGTCTGATCTCTTCACCACTATTATTCAGCATAGTATGAGAAGTTCTAGATTGTACAATAAGGGGAAAAAAGGAAATAAAAGTATACAGATTGGAAAGGAAGAAAAAAACTGTTCCTGTTTGTAGATGACATGATTGTCCATATAGGAGATACTAACAAATCTATAAACAACAACAACAACTTCCTATAACTAATAAGTAAATTCAGCAAGGTCACAACATGCAAAATAAACATTAAAAAAGCAGTTGTATTGGGGCGCCTGGGTGGCTGAGTTGGTTGAGCATCCGACTTGGGCTCAGGTCATGGTCTCTCGTGAGTTTGAGCCCTGCGTTGGGCTCTGTGGTGACAGCTCAGAGCCTGGAGCCTGCTTCGGATTCTATGTCTCCCTCTCTCTCTGTTCCTCCCCTGCTCACACTCTATCTCTCTCTCAAAAATAAATAAAGATTAAAAAAATTTTTAAAAAGCAATTGTATTTCCAAGAACTAGCAATGAACATGTAGACAATAAAATTAAAAATACAATACCATTTATAATCACACACAGAAAATTAAAAGAAATACTTAGATCTAAATCTAACATAAAGGACTTGTATGGACTTGTATACTGGAAAGTGCAAAATATTGGTGAGAGAGATAGAAAAAAATGTTAGTGGAAAGATAGTATTCATGAATTAGAAGACTCAGTGTACTAAAGATGTAAATTCTTTCCAAATTGACGCACAAGTTTAATATAATTCCTGTCAAAATCCAAGCAAGATTTTTTGAAGACATAGTTAAGATTATTCTTGAATATATATGTAAATGTAATGGAACTAGGATAACTAAAACAATTTTGGAAGAGAATAAACTGGGAAGAATTAGTCTACCTAATTTTAAGATTTATAGTTACAATACTGAAGAGTGTATGGTATTATTAGCAGGGGGATAGACACATAGATCAATGGTACAGAAGAGCGAACCTGGAAATACACTCACATAAGTATACTCAATTATTGTTTGACAAAGTTGCAAAAGCAATTCAATGGAGGAAAGATAGCCTTTTCAACAAATGGTGCTAGAGTAATTGGGGATACATAAGCCAAAAAATGAAATTTGGCCTGAGTCTCACACCTTTTACAAAAATTAACTCAAATGGATAACCAACTTAAATGTAAAATGTTAAACTATAAAACTTTTAGAAAAAAAAAACATAGAAGAAAATCTTCAGGATCTAGAGCTAGGCAAAGAGTTCTTATACTTGACACCAGAACCATGATCTATAAAAGTAAAAATTGATAAGTTGTACTTCATCAAAATTAAAAATGTTTGCTCTGTGAAAAACTCTGTTAAGAAATGGAAAGACAAGTACAGACTGAAGAAAATGTTTGTAAGCCACACCTTGATAAAGAACGAATATCTAGAACATGTAAAGAACATTATAAACAGTATAAAAGCAAATAATCCAATTAAAAAATGGACAAAAGCCATGAAGAAACATTTCACTGCAGATGATATACAATGGAAAATAAGCAAATGAAAAGATTTTTGACATTACTAACAATTAGGGAAATACAAACGAAAACCACAATGAAATATCACTACACATCTAAGAGAATGGCTAAAATAAAAATTAGTGACTGCATCAAATGTTAGCCAGGACATGGAGAAGCTCATATGTTGCTGGTGGAAATGTAACATGGTACCGCAAATCTGAAACAGTTGGCAGTTTCTTAAAATATTAAATGCTTTACTACCATATCACCCAGCATTTGTACTCCCGAGAATTTATCCCAACTAAATTAAAATTTAAGTTCACCAAAAAACCTGTACACAAATATTTACAGAAGCATTATTCCTAATAGCTGAAAAATGGAAACAATCTAGATGTCCTTCGATAGCTGAATGTTTAAGCGAACTGTGGTACATTCATACCGTTGAATACTACCCAGCATAAAAAGGAACACGCTATTGATACACGTAATAGCTTGGATGAATCCCCAGAGAATTATGCTGAGAAAAGCAATTCCAAAAATTGCATACTGTATGATTCTGTTTATCATATATCTACTTATCTTATATAATTTTTGACATGACATAATTATAGAAATAAGAGAACAGATTAGTGGTTGACAGGAGTTAAGGAAGAAGTGGAGACAGGAGACAAGTAGGTGTAACTATTAAAGGGCAATTAGAGGGATCCTTGTGGAATGGAATTATTACATTTCTTGGCTGTATCAGTGTCAATATCCTGGTTGTGATGTTGTACTGTAGGTTAGTAAGATGATATACCATTAAGAAAACTACAAAAAGAGCATGGGATTTCTCTGTATTATTTTTCACAACTTCACGTGAATCAAGAATTATTTCCAAAAAAAAATTAAATTACAAATGTTAAGTTGTAAAAAAAAATAAATAAAATGGCAACATGCACCTTAATTTGTAAAAATTTCTTTCTTTCACCCACACAGTGATAAGAACTTCCTGTTTTGGCTGCTAAGAACATATATTCTATAACCCTTTGTATAATTACTTCCTTCTGCTCTTAAACCAAAACAAATTATTTAATTTTTTTTAAAGAACCTAAATGTAGGAAATAAAACTAGTCTTGTTTTTAATTTTACACACATTTGAATTTTACTTAAGCATCTCTGAAATATTAATGCATAAATATTTTAAATGCCTAATTTAAAAAATACTGTTTTGCAAGATAGTTATAAGTAGTTTATTTCTGGGAGAAGGGTCTACAAGAATTATCTTCATAGTCTGGCAGTCAAAGGCTCTCCTGTTCTTCAATATCTTCCTTGGGTCCAGAGCTATTTAACTCTTTTATCAAATAAAACTAGAATAAAAGCCACAGCCTTTATTATTCTCTCATGGCTATATGTAGTCTTTCCAGTTAATGTTTGAATAACTTGTGTGAAGAAACTAGCTCATATGGAGAAATCTATATTATAGATTTTCCATTTTAAAAGTCTTATACTCATTCCTATATATGCTACTAGGAATATACTGAGAGTTTTATAAATGTGTATCTTTTAATACAAGATGAATTTATATATTAATCCATAGGCAAATATCTCCATGTAAAAATGAAATAAAATGAAGTGGTAAATGTAGAAAACATAATTTTTTTTAAAATTTCTGCCTTTCTTTTAATTAAACACCTAGTGACTGTAAGAGTTTAATATATAGCAGAGTTAGATTCTATTTGTTCCTCTTTTCCACCCATCTGAATTTTCTCCAACACTCTTTATTTTTCATTTTTAAAAATTAATTTAAATTCAAGTTAGTTAACATACAGTGTAATATTGGTTTCAGTGGCAGAACTCAGTGATTCATCACTTACATATAACAACACTCAGAGTTCATCATAAATGCTCTCCTTCATGCCCATCACCCATTTATCCCATCCCCCTACCCAACTCCCCTCCAGCAACCCTCAGTTTGTTCTCTGTATTTAAGAGTCTCTTAATGTTTGCCTCCCTCTCTGTTTTTATCTTATTTTTCCTTCCCTTCCCCCATGTTCATTTGTTGTGTTTCTTAAATTCCACATATAAGTAAAATCATATGATATTTGTCTTTCTCTGCCTGATTTATTTCACTTAGCATAATACACTCTAGTTCTATCCACATTGTAAATAGCAAGATTTCATTCTTTTTGGTGGCTGAGTAGTATTATATTGTGTTTATATACCACATCTTTATCCATTCATTAGTTGATGGACATTTGGGCTCCTTCCATAATTTAGCTATTGTCAATAGTGCTGCTATAAACATTGGAGTGAATGTGCCCCTTCAAATCAGCATTTTAGTATCCTTTGGATAAATACCTAGTAGTGCAATTGCTGGGTCATAGGTGGTTCTATTTTAATTTTTTGAGGAACCTCCATACTGTTTCCCAGAGTGGCTGCACCAGTATGCATTCCCACCAACAGTGCAAAAAGGTTCCCCTTTCTCTGCATCCTCACCAGCATCTATGTTTCCTCAGTTGTTAATTTTAGTCATTCTGACAGTTGTGAGGTAATATCTCATTGTAGTTTTGATTTGTATTTTTCTGATAATGAGTAATGGTGAGAATCTTTTCATGTGTCTATTAGCCATCTGGATGTCTTCTTTGGAAAAGTGTCTATTCATGTCTTCTGCCAATTTCTTAACTGGGTTATTTGTTTTTTGGCTGTTGAGTTTGATAAGTCCTTTATAGATTTTGGATACTAACCCTTTATCTGACATGTCATTTGCAAATATCTTCTCCCATTCTGTCAGTTGCCTTTTAGTTTTGCTGATTATTTCCTTGGCTGTGCATAAGCTTTTTATTGATGAGTTCCCATTAGTTCATTTTTGCTTTTATTTCCCTTCCCTCCAGAGACATGTGTAATAAGAAGTCGCTGCCTGTTTTATCCTCTAGGATTTTTATGGTTTCCTGTCTTACATTTAGGTCTTTCATTAATTTTGAACTTACTTTTGCGTATGGTGTAAGAAAGTGGTCCAGGTTCATTCTTCTGCATGACGCTGTGCTTTTTTCCCAGCACCATTTGATGAAGAGGCTGCCTTTTTTCCATTGCATATTCTTTCTTGCTTTGTCCAACATTAGTTGGCCATATATTTGTGGGTCCATTTCTGGGTTCTCTATTCTATTTCCGTTGGCCTATGTGTCTGTTTTTGTGCCGGTACCATACTGTCCTGATGATTATAGCTTTGTAATACAACTTGAAGTCCAGAATTGTGATGCCTCCAGCTTTGGTTTTCTTTTTAAATGTTGCTTTGGCTATTCTGGGTCTTTTGTGGTTGCATACAAATTTTAGGATTGTTTGTTCTAGCTCTGTGAAGAATGCTGGTGTTATTTTGATAGGGATTGCATTGAATGTGTAGATTCCTTTGGGTAGTATAGACATTTTAACTTTGTTCTTCCAACCCATAAACATGGACTGTTTTTCCACTTCTTTGTGTCTTCTTCAGTTTCCTTCATAAGTCTTCTATAGTTTTCAGCGTACAGATCTTTTACCTCTTTGGTTAGGTTTTTTCCTAGGTATCTTATGGGTTTTGGTGCAGTTGTAAATGGGATCAATTCCTTGATTTCTCTTTCTGCTGCTTCATTATTGGTGTATAGAAATGCAACTGATTTCTGTATGTTGATTTTTATATCTCATGACTTTGCCAAATTCATGTATCAGTTCTAGCAGTTTTTTGGTGGTCTTTCAGGTTTTCTATGTAGAGTATCATGTCATCTGCTAAGAGTGAAAGTTTGACTTCTTCTTTGCCAATTTGTATGACTTTTATTTCTTTTTGTTGTCTGATTGCTGAGTGTAGGACTTCCAGTACTATGTTGAACAACAGTGGGGAGAGTGGACTTTGTTGTCATGTTCCTGACCTTAGGGTAAAAGCTCTCAGTTTTTCCTCATTGAGGATGATATTAGCTGTGGTGGGCCTTTCATATATGGCTTTTATGATCTTGAGGTATGTTCCTTCTATCCCTACTTTCTTGAGGGTTTTTATCAAGAAATATGTTGTATTTTGTCAAATGCTTTTTTTGCATCTATTGAAAGGATCATATGGTTCTTATCCTTTGTTTTATTAATGTAGTGTGTCACAATCATTTACTGGCAAATATTGAACTAGCCCTGCAGCCCAGGAATAAATCCCACTTGATCATGGTGACTAATTCTTTTAATGTACTGTTGAATTTGATTTTTTTAGTATCTTGTTGAGAATTTTTGCATCCAGGTGCATCATGGATATTGGCCTGTAATTTTCCTTTTTAGTAGGGTCTTTGTCTGGTTTTGGAATCAAGATGATACTGGCTTCATAGAATGAGTTTGGAAGCTTTCCTTCTGTTTCTATGTTTTGAACAGTTTGAGAAGAATAGGTATTAACTCTTCTTTAAATGTCTGATAGAATTCCCCTGGGAAGCCATCTGGCCCCAGACTCTTATTTGTTGGGAGATTTTGATAACTGATTCAATTTCTTTGCTGGTATGGGCCTATTCAAATTTTCTGTTTCTTCTTGTTTGAGTTTTGGTAGTGCGTGGGTGTCTAAGAATTTGTCCATTTCTTCCAAATTGTCCAGTATGTTGGCATATAATTTTTCATAGTACTCTCTTATAATTGTTTGTATTTCTGTAGTGTTGGTTGTGATCTCTCCTCTTTAATTCATGATTTTATCTATTTGGGTCCTCTGTCTTTTCTTTTTTATGAGTCTGGCTAGGGGTTTAGTTTCATTGGTCTGTTCTGCTGGTTTTTTGTTTGTTTCTATATCATTTGTTTCCACTCTAATCTTTATTATTTCCCTTTTCTGCTGGCTTTGGGCTTTATTTGCTGCTCCTTTTCTAGCTCCTTTAGGTGTAAGTTTAGGTTGTATATTTGGTACCTTTATTCAACACTGTTTAAAACGACTGTTTAAAAAAATGCTTCCAATAGACAGAGTAGAAAAATGCTCATTGATGTAAAGATGAGATACTCGAGAGCTATTTGGTTCTTGGCTTTACTTGTAACTTTATGCTTACTCTTTTTTGCTTTATATGTAGTATGATGTCCTAGGGGAAATGCAATCAATCTGAAATCTCATAGACCATGTTTTAATTTCAGCTCTCCTACTTTTTAAGTGTGAGACTATCTCTAAATCTCAAATACGTTGTAAAACAGAAAGAGTAATAACTACTTCTAATACCAACATTCTAGGCTTAAATGTGATAACAAATCTCAAGTTCCTAGAAGAATGTATATTCCTCTTAAGCACCTGGTATTTACTCACACCCACTTTATCTCCTTTGTAGTGTCATACTTTTTTTTTCTATGTTTGGCCATAACTGTACAGCAGAGTGGTATTTTGCGTACCTAAAGATAGGAAGCTCTACATTTTTAGAATAAGTCTTAATCATATTAATTATTGTATCCATGATAAAAACATTTACCTCATTAAAAATTTTTACTCCTTTAATTGAAAAGAAAAAAATAGAACTTGTTTTCAACTTGCATGACATCTGTAATAAAAAGTTTGATAATTTATACCCCTATTGAGTTATCTGTACTCCCTCAGATCCTTTCTTTTTGCTGTTTTAAAAGTGATCAACACAGAGAAGTATGAGAATTTTAACTCAGGAAGGTGAACTGATCTCAACTTTTTACATCTTCTCTTTCTGTACATGCAACTAAAATAGTAAAATAGATATAAAAATAAGAATAAAGCCATAGCAGTAATGAAGAACAGTGAGTGGTACTATCAGAAGCATTTAGAACTTCTGAAAGATAAAGACAGATGGCATTGGATTTAGACAGAGATTAATCACAGCAACTGAAAAACCTCAGCATCTTATACATGGAACAATTGACTTTGTTGTTTTCCTACCAGATGTTAATACATATTTCAGTAAGGGGAAGAGTCCACTGAAGCTCCTCCCTTGGGAATTGGAACAGGAGAGAGAAATGGGGTAGTGTCCTAGGTAATCAAAATGGTTGATGAAGAACACCAGACACTTGACGAAAATGAACAATTAAATGATCTTTGAGAAAACAATTAATGACTGAAAAAGTTGAAAATCAATATCCTTAGAAGATTTGAGAGGTTATGAACTCATAAAGAAGAGGTTACTTTTAAAATTGAATACTTGGAAAAAAAAACATTTATTGAAAATTAAACAGGATCGTTACACCTAAAGACATAGTAAAATGACTAAAAGTTTTGTGCCTTGTCTCATTTGTTGACTGACATATCCCCAGAGCCTAGAACAGTGTCTAACACATAGCTGATGGTCAGTAGTATTTTTTGAACAGATTAACGAAAGTGCTTTAGAATACCAAATTGTAAAATACTCCCAGAATATAAAACAAAGGGGATCAAAGAGATCCAATATCCATTAACTAAGAGTTCTAGAAGTAGGAGGAGGAGCCAAAATAGTAATTATGAGAATGTGGTATTAGCATAGGAATAGACAGGTAGATCAATGGGAACATAGTTCAATCCAAAAATGTAAGCCCAGTTTATATTTGGAAATTTAGTATATGATAAAGGTGACATTTCAAATCAGTGAGGAAATGATGCTGTTAGGCAGTAGGTTATCATTTGGGGAAAATGCTTAGAATTAAATTTTTCATTATATACACAAAATATTTCAGACTGATTAAAGTACTGAAAGAAAATACTACTGATCTAGCTTCCCATTTTTATCACCCATCTCATCCTCATTTTAAAAAGTATTTAAGAAGGCATCTAAATTTATTACCACTGACTTGACAGGACTTTGCTTCATATTGATATCATTTACCAATGGGCTAGTATCTGGAAAGTCTGTCATTTCCACATATTTCTACTGATGTGATTTGCTAATTTACTGACATTCAGCTGTCTTTGGGAACTCATTTTGAATGCTCCTTTTGCTTGGATGATTTAATATAACCACTGACTTTTGCTAGTACTACTTTTTCTTTGTACTGACATCAGAGTATCCCTCTAGTCCTATTTGACATTTTATTAGGAGGTTGATGAAGTTCCTTTATAATTAAGTGCATTCAAATGGTTTAAAATCCACTTAGATCTAAGCAAGTGGATTTTTAAAACATATAGTAGTTAACAATAGAAGAGGAAACATAAAAGTGGATATTTGAAACTTAGATTCCAATCTAGAGGATATTTGGAAGTAAATGTACACATTACCTAAATCTCATCCTAGTCAGGAATTATGTGTTCTCATTTAATTCATATGTGAATCACATCTAACTGGGTTGCAGAAATGCCATGAAATTTTTAAAGTTATATCAGAATATGTTATATTCCATTTATATCTTTATAGAACATACAGATATTCTTATGATAATAGTTTCTGATTAAGAGAATCCATAATAAGTGTAGGAAATTCATGCCATCCTGTACATTATATCAGTAAATTTACACATTTTCTTTTAGGGACTAAGATGGCACTGGCTTCATAGATGTGGGACCCCACGTGAAGAAGGGTCCCATGCTTAGAGTTTAATGCTTTTGGGTTGCTGTCTAAAATTCTTACTGATTTTTATCTCTGAATTTGTGTTTTGTAAGTGAAGTCTGTGGGAAAATGGAGCCTGGGCTCATCTGTGTTCCCACCTCCTACCATCATCCCACTGTACTAGGTGGGATTCTTAGCCACCTGCTCCCCCAATCCTGGTGTTCCTGGCCAAGCTAGTAATTGCTGATACAGCAGTGAGACCTTGAGCGCGAGGAGGATGGAGGTTGGGTGCATGCACTGATGTGCAGGGCAGAACACCTGTGTGCCTATGAGGATGTGCTTTCACCCTGTGAATGTCCCCACGCCCAAGGGAATAAGATATTAAGTAGCAAATAAGACCATGGAAGACAGGAAAATGTTGTTTTTCCCTGCTTTGTAGAACAAAGGGCATCACTCATGTTGCCACTGTTTCCAGCAACTCTATGGAGCTGGCTGTGACTATTTCAGTCATTTATGGAGCTGTTCCATTTCACCTCCTCAGAGACATATCCTAATCAGTCTATAGAAGGGGTCACTAACTTTTTCTGTTAAAGAGTATAAAATTGTTCAGGCTTTGTGGGTCATAAATCTCTGTTGTAACTACTCAACTTGCTATGATAGTGTGAAAACAGCCATAGACCACATGTAAATGAATGGGTGTGCCATTCATATGTTCCAGTAAAACTTTATTTTTAGACCCTGAAATTTGAGCTTCATATAATTTTCACCTGTCACTAATGTTATTTTTGTTGTTTTTTTCAACCATTAAAACATATAAAAGCCATCCTTAGCTCACAGGCTTTACAAAAATAGAAGCCTGGATTTGGCCCATGATCTGTACCTTGCTGGCTGTGGTTAAGTAAATATGTGTGGGAGCAAGTCCTTTGGAAAGTAGAGATACAAGTGTTGGACCACATGGGGACGATGTTTTAGAGGAATAGCCATAGGGAACACAAGTGAAACTCATTTTACATATTGAAACTTGGCAAATTTTATTTGTAATTTCAGTGAATTTGTGAAAACACTTTTCTTTTGTACTGTATGGCTTAGCAAGATTCCATCAGAATAGTTAGAAAAATGGAATGTCTTAAAATCTAAGTTTGAGTGAATATTCTAGTCTCATCCTCTTTAATCTCCATTTTTAATAGTGCTACCATCTCCTTGCTCTTTTTTCCCATTGTTGTTATTTCATTTTCCACATAGATATGTCTTTTTAATCCCACCTCTGTCTTTTGTGCTTTGAGGCACCATCCAATTGTCTCTAGATTTGAACACACGAAACCTCCTTCTAATCTAAGCCCTCCTGCTAACTACTTATGTAATCTTGCATAAATTATTTAACCTCTCTGAGCCACTGCATTGTGCTAGTTAGGGTAAGTAATGCTAGCCACCACAACAGACAAACCCAGAATCTCAGCAGTTTAACCTAAAGGAAATTTATTTCAACTTCTCTTAAAACCCAGTGTGAGGTGAATGACCCTCCTTCATCTTATAGCTACATCTTCTGGAGAGTAAAAGAGAGATAGAGACTAATAGTCATTTGGCCAGAATTAGTTACATGCCCCCAACCTAAATGCACATAGGCTAGGAAACAAATGGGAAGCTATACTTACAGTTTTGTTGACCACTAAAATGATGTGCAAAATGATCCTTTAGAACAGGGGTTTGCCAATGAATGTTTTCTCTAAAGGACAAGATGGTAAATATTTTAAGAGTTGTGAATACTCTGGCCTCTGTCACAACTTCTCAACACTGCCATTGTAGCATGAGAACAGCCATAGACAATAAATTAATGAATGGACATAGCTGTGTCCCAATAAAACTTTATTTTCAGAAACAAGAGGCAGGTCAGATTGGGGCCACAGGCCAGAGTTTTATAATCCCATTCTTAAAGCATGACTAACATATAATGATTCTCATTTTTCATCATCTCAGATACTCAGAGAGCTTTGGGTAATAACTCCCCCAATGACTTTTCCTTAAGCTGGCTAATAATAACCAATAGACAGCTCTGAAGAAGCAAATAATAATGCAGTTAGATGATCACGGACCCATGGTTCCTTCCCTTTGGAATTTCCATTCACCTGCCTCCCTCCCTCCATTTATTTTATTTGAAGCCATGTTACAGTGAGATTATAGCATTCTGCTCAAAGAAAGAAAGGGAAATTTCATGTAGATTTGCATAACCACGTATTAAGCAGTCTATACTGAATCCCAATAGTATATCTTACATCTTGTGTACTTCTGGCTTAGTATATTTCTGTTTCTCACACACACATAGACACACACACAAACTTATCTTCCAGCATTTACCCAAGCAGAAATCTGTGAGTCGCCCTAGACTTCTTCCTTAAAATCAACCTTCACATCCAATCAGATGCCAAGACCTAAAGAGCTAACCTCATTAGCATCTCCTAAAAACATCTGCTATCTCCAACACTGTTGTCACTGCTTTACCTCAGGACCTCACTTTGTCTTGGCTGGAACTCTTTAATGTCTTCCTAATTAGTCTCTCTTCCTCTAATCCAGCCCTGACCAATCCATTTTCTAAACTGCTAAAATGAGTTTATTAAGATGCATGCCCAACCATGAAGTCAAATCCTCTTGCTTAGAAATCATTCAGTGTTTCCCTAAAATATTCAAGCTAAAGTCAAATTCCTTAACATGGCATTAGAACCCTTTATCATTTGGACCCAGCAATCTGTAATATCTCATGGCTTGTACCTACCACCACCTCACATACTCTGCACTGTAGCCATTATGAACTTTATGCAGTCTGTATTTTTCTTCTCCCCATCCTCTTTTGTCTGCCTACCATCTCTGCTTCATTGAGATTCAACTCAGCCATCAATCACCTGCTTGTGGAAGCCTTTCCTGATCCCCTTTCTAAAGTAGAGACTCACCATTTATATTCTGTGCTTCCACTTACATTAGTCCTTATCATTGTATAGTACTGCACTAATGGATAATCCTTGGGTTGTTTCTTCCCTCATGCACCACCCTTCTCCCACTTCAACTCTATAATCACCTGGAGAGCAAGGACAATGTCTCATTAGTCTTATTCCTATCACACTGCTTGCCAAGGTATCTACAGTTTAGTAATACTAAACAAATATTTTTGGAAGGAATTAAGGCAACAACAAAAAATAACCTGTTTGCTTTTGTGATTGCATAACAAATTCTGATTTTAATATAATTAGAGTTTTGTGTAGTCAAGTTAAGAAACATGTATTTAAGAAACAGAAGTAAAGGGGTGCCTGGATGGCTCACTAGGTTAAACGTCCAACTCTTAGTTTTGGCTCAGGTCATGATCTCATGGTTTGTGAGTTTGAGCCCTGTATCAGGCTCTGTGCTGACAATGCAGAGCCTGCTTTGGATTCTCTCTCTCCCTCTTTCTCTGCCCCTCCCCTGCTCACTTGTGCTCTCTCTCTCTCTTTCTCTCTCACTCTCAAAATAAATAAATAAACTTTAAAAAAACAAACAGCGCTAAAGGAGCCATATGTATCAGTTGACTTGATCTTTATAAAGTTTATGAGAAGGAACATCATACAAATTTGGCCCATTGCTTATATATGAAGTGAAACAAAATCACAACACAACACAATAAAACAAAACCAAGATGATGACCGTACCTGAGTTTCCATTGGAGCTAGTGTCATATTTCATGCCTTTTAATTGCTGTTATATAGTCTAGTAGAAAGAACATGAATGTGAAATTGAGATTCAGTAGCCCTAAGGACAGAAATTTTGTGAAAAACCAAGCCTGACATTGTACCTCAATCTTTCATAATTCAAAAGCAACTGAATCCTATGGGAGTACTAATTTGAATTCTACTACTGAATTGATGTGTCATAATAATAAATGACTTGCTTGTATAACAGTGCCTCTAAAACTCTTTCATAAAAGTATTGCAATGGTGAGATAATAAAGCATATTGTGATCATTTGTACCCCTTATATTAAAAAAACTGTAAAATAGAGACCTTTTCATTATCATTGTTTATTTTAAATTGTAGACTAAATTAAATGTTAAAAAAAAAAACATGATGAGCTGGAAGAGACAGGGTAACTTGAATATTTTGCAGGAAAATAATCTATGGAGTACATTGGTTAAATAAACCAGTATTTGATAGCAGTGATCAAAATAAACCAAAAGTGTATTGTACTTTGGGGATAGTAAAGTACAGTAAAATTTATTGTAAAGAGATTGAAGTTAATCTCTTGTTAATTATTATAGGATATTTTTAATATTTAAGTAATATTAATGAGAAAAAAAAGTAAGAAAACTTGGATTGAATCTTGGGAAATGCACACAATTCTGAGTGCCAAAAAGACTGCCAAGGATAATGTTAGAAGCTCTGCTAGTCAGGAAGAAAAGTGTATGTAATTAAAACTATGGGAAAAAAAAAAAACAGAAAACTGCTATAGGGAGCAATTCATTACTGACAAAGGATGCAAATTATATCTGCTATTACTCCATGATTTTAACTTTTATGTTTAAATTGATTTTCTATTTGGGGATTAATTAAAATCCTTAAAAAGGGAAATCGAAGTTCACTACAAATACCAAGTAGATTCTTAAGTCCTGGGAAATGTTCTATATAACTTAATTCTGATGATCAAATTCCAGCATATGGTACTTGGGGAAAATATGTAATGCTATCAATTCCTTGGACTATATAAAGAAGAAGAAAAAGAAGAAGAAGAACAACAACAACAACAACAACAAAACAGAACTGCCTTAATTATGCTTCAACGTTTTAAGAGCTCTTTTATTATTAGACTCTATATCCTCAGGGTCTGGAAAATACCATATGCTTAATAAATGTTAGTTAAATGAAAGGTGTCTTTAAAATTTCAACTTTCTGAATTGATTATTAAGAAAAAAATTGGGTACTATATCTGTACAGTCTTCTGGGGAATTCTAACAAAAAGTCTAAGTTATTTTATCAGCTATGCCAAAATATGTTTTCAGTAAACAATTTTTTTATTATTTAATTAATCAAGGGATTATTTAGTGTCTCTCTGTAAAGTACAATTATATTTTGAGTATAAAAACCAGATAGTTTGATAAAATCATCAGTTAGATTAAATCAATGGGGAGATAAGGCTGAAGATGAACATGATCATATTAATACTCTCATCATGCCCATTTATTTTAGCCTAAACAACGAACATCTATTGTGTCTTCTCTGGATTTTCATCGAATGAATCACAACCAAGAATATTTTGAAATCAACACATCTGCAGGGTGTGCAAGCTTTACTTCCAGCCCTCCTGTTAGTCCGCCCACCTCTTCTGTGGGAACCACAGAAGTCAAGAACAACGGAACTAGCCATACAGGTAAAGCAGTTCACTTTATGCAGCTATATTTTTGAACTTTTAAAACTAAAGCCTTAATGAGTTCAAGGAATTAAGAGGAATCTTCCTACAAATTGCACTGTGCTTTTCGTTCACCCACATGTATAACAATGTAGGGCATTACAATTTTTGTCAGAGTGTGAATATAATATTCTTGTTGAATACATTAATGGTCTTTCAGGTATTACATATTAAAGGATGATAATTTAATGCTATTATGGCAGTAAAAGAACCAGAGACCTGGAAATGCTTTTCTTCCACTGCGTTTACCCCTCTCCATACAGTGGTATCAACTCAATATAGGATTTTATTAATAGCTGATTTGAGGCCACAGAACCTGCATCAACCTGGTAAGACTGAGTTGGATGGTTTGGCCTAAGTGGGCTTTCAATCTACTCGAACCAAAGTGAACTTGGAGAGGAGAAGTGTGAGGAAATAAGGCTGGGGGTAAGGAGAAGATTAAGGAAAGTAACCACACCCACTGTTAACACACACCTGGTTCCACCCAATCGGATTTGCAATGTTTCCTTTCTCTGGGGGCAAGAAGCTAATAATTGTAAGTCCTAATGACAGAAATATGAGAAGTGGAACCTAAGGAATTTCCTCCCTTTATATTAAAGTAAGTGAACGATTCTACTACTTTCCCTCAAAGAGATATGATTTTTAAATCCACTAGATATGATTAATATGGATTTTAGAATCATAAAGTATCATTTATATGGGTATTCCGTATAACCTTTGTTCAAAATGAGTATTGTGTATGTGTATAAATGTATGCACTCTACGTAAGTCCTTTACGCTGACTGTACTTTTAAGAGCACTGATACAAAACAGTCCAAAAATATCCAGAAAATTATTTTCCCCTAGGAAAACTAAGATTTAAAAAATAATGATTAATGAAAGTGGTGACATTGATATTTTATGGAAGCTGTTATCTAATCTTTTCATGGCAACCAGAGTGATATTTATAAAAGGTAAATCAAAGTATGTTATCATCATTAAGCTCAGTGGCTTCTCACTGAACTTTGAATAAAATTCAACTTCTCACCATGGCCAGTGAAGTTCAATATAACCTAGCTCTGACCAGCTCTTTAACCTAAGCTCTAGCAAACTCATCTCGGACCACACTGGCCTTCTTTTCTAGGCATTCTAGTTGTGGGGCTTTTGTACATTGGTTCCTGCTGCCTGGAATCTCTGTCTTCAAATTTTCATGTGTCTGAGTGTCATTTGAGTTTTGGCTCAAATACACTTTCTCATAGAGGCCTGCCCAGATCACCTTATTTCGAGTAAGGCCCTCAATGTGATGACAATTATAATAGCAAAGATGCAAAAAGAACAATCATAGTAATATCAATAACCAATAAGTTTCAAGCAAATACTTTAACGTTATGTATCACAGACTATTTTAGGCATGTTATGTATATTAACTCATTTAAATCTCATAACTGATATGTGAATTAGGTATTATTATGATAGACAAGGAAACACAGATAGAGGATAAATAGCTAACTAGCCCATAATGGCAGACCTGGGATTCAAACTTGGTGGTAGTGTCCATGTTCTTAACCACTTTTCAACATTGTTTTTGTCACTTCGGTCAAATTTTCCTCCTTCCTTTTTCCAGATTCTTATTTATTACATAAAATTACATTCTTCATTTGTTTATTTCTTTATTATCTTCTCTCCTCTTTCTAGAATTGTAAGCTAAAATGAATGGATCCCTGATACATTGTGGGCACTGAAGTCAGGATACCTAAGTTTGTTTACTAACCATGAACTAAATATCATACCTAGCTATAAGACTTAACCTCTTTATGCTATTGTGTTCTTAGGTGTAGAATTAAACTACCAATTAATTAATTGTATTAACTTACTCTATAGCCTGGTAATGCACATAAGGTAATTAGCACTGTGTCTGGCACATAGTTAATGCTCAATACATGTTAGTAGTAGTCATTATGATATTAATGAAGACTAGCATTAATTCCTTGAATGTGAACATTTATTGTATGTCTGCCATGCACCAGATTCAACTTTATAGGAGAGGAAGGGTGGGATATAATTTGTGAATAAAAATGGTATGTGGATCCCAGAAAGTGTCTGTATATATAATTATTACTCAATTAACACTGATTTGAATGACTATTACCAGATTTAAAATTCTAAAATGGGAGAGATGACAAGTACTCTGATTCTTGCTTTAGGAAAATCTCAGCTTCATTTCAGTTAGTACACCAAGTGTTTCTTTGGATGATTAATTTTTGAGTTTTTTCAACAGTCCTTTGAGGTAGATAGAAAATTTATTTGTTTGTTTATTTATTTATTTATTTATTTATTTATTTATTTAAAAATTAAGACTAAAAGAAATGATAGGTCTATTCACAAACCTCTGAGCACCAGAGTGAGAAGATAAAAACACACATATTTTACTGCTTCCAGGACTCCACTGGTACCATCCAAAATGTGTGGAGAAATTGTAATTTGCCACACATTCCAAAATTGGTATTTTCAGGTCTGACCTTTGAACAGAACTGAAATCTAACCTTTTAAAGGTTGAAATGGTTTCAAAGAGCATGTTACTATGGTTTCCTAATGTAAGATGTCACCTCCATATTACATTAAAAATTTTAGAATAAACTGATATTTAGTAATAGTGTGGTAGGACAATGCTGATTTGTTTTATATGAAGAGATAAAACTTTGAATTTTATACTAAAACTTTTAAGGTAGACATTCATCAACTTAAAATGTCTTATACATAGATGATTTATTATATTTTGTATTTAAAAACCTGCACATAGGGGCGCCTGGGTGGCTCAGTCGGTTAAGCGTCGGACTTCGGCTCAGGTCACGATCTCACAGTTTGTGAGTTTGAGCCCTGCGTCGGGCTCTGTGCTGACAGCTCAGAGCCTGGAGCCTGCTTCACATTCTGTGTCTCCCTCTCTCTCTGCCCCTTCCCTGCTCATGCTGTGTCTCTCTCTGTCTCAAAAAATAAAATAAACATTAAAAAAAAAAAACCTGCACATATAGACACTACCACATAATATGCTTCGAAAGAGAGTGAATTCCAGAGTCAATAGTGTCACTGATTTTCTGGATATTTTTCATCAAATCACCTATCTTCTCTGATCTCCAATTTGCTCATCAGAAAAGGGGAAATAATATCTACTCCTTGAGTACTTGTAGTAATAAATTAGCTTTATTTATGTGAATACATTTTGTAAACTATAGAAACTAATATTCTTCTTTAATACTATCATCATTGTTGTTTAATATTATTATTTTTCTTCCATAGTATTATTGTTTGAAATCTGTAGTAACCTTAAGATAGAAATAGCCTAGGTCTGTACATAGGTCTGTACTTATGTCAGGGTAGCTGACCTTTTCTTGAATTAAAAAAATAATCTAAATTATTAGATAAATCTATAGTTTATTTTATAAATGATGACATGCACAAGAATTAATCTTGACAAAATGTTACTTACAGAACAAAGACTAATATACCCTCAAAAAAGGAATTTTATGCTGTAAAAAACACTTTGAATAAATGACCCAATGAGTTTATTATAATAGACATTTCAAAAGTAGCTTGAATTATAACTAAAGCTTTCTACTTGAAAGGCACTGTCTTATATAATCCAAGTATCAATTTATGAATCATCAAAGAAAGTTGTTAGAGTGAAAGACCTTTGGAATTGTACAGACTCGTGAATGATATAAATAGGTTTACATTTAACTAGAAAGATCACTTTAGTATTAAATGTGGTAGATAGATTTGAGATAGATTTGCCTGGAGGTGGGGAGAAACAGTGTCATCGGCAATGGAAAGATGTAAATGGATTTGAAAGATATAGGAAAAGAGTCATCAACAGGGTGTGATAACTGATTGGACGTATGATGGTAAAGGGAAAAAGTTCAAGGAAGCCTCTAAAGTTTCTGATGCTTAAGCACACTTGTCAAATCAAATTACCATTCCCTGAAATATATAATATTTGTAGGTAAGAAGGAGGTGCAGTTAGATCATGTAGGACTTAATAGACCATTATAAGGACTTTGGCTTTTACTTGGAGTGAAATGAGGAGCACATTCAGGTCTTTGAGAAGAGTGACATTATCTAACTTCAATTTATGAGTTTTATTCTATTGTGTTGAGACTGGATTGAAGAAGGGGGACAGAGTAGAAGCAAGAAGGCCAGTTTGGAGGTTATTATAGTGGTAAGTTGAGAGATGAAGCCAACTCAGATCAAAGGTGAAAAGTGGAGGTATAGAGAAATGGGTGGATATTAGTCATATTTTTAAGGTAAACCCAATAGGATTTCATGATGGAGTGGATGTAGTATATGAGAAAAAAAGAAATAAGGAAAACTGCAAGATTTTTATCCAAAACAACTGTCAGAATGGATTTACTATGGTCTGAATGTAAGAGGTTGTCAGAAAAGCAGATTTAGTGAACAGGGAGAAATTTGGTGTACCAGGAGTACACTTTAAGTTTGACTACTTGGTATCTGAATAGATGTGTCAAGTAGGCAGCTGAAGGTCCAGTCCGAAGATACAAATATCAGTATATAGATGATAAGGAATGAGTGTAGATAGAATATCAAAACCCGAACTCGATGAAAGAGGGGATAAAAGGCAATACCAGCAAAGGATACTGAGAAGGAATAACCTGTTAGGTTGGAGGAAATATTCTGATGAGTGTTGTGTTCTGAATTCAGATGAAGAGAGTTATTAAGAAAGAAAGAGTTATCATCTCTGTCAAATGTAGCTAACAAGTTGAATAGGATAAGGACTGGGTCAGAATTGCCTAGCAGGTTTAACAATGTGGAGGTTATTACTGACCTTGACAAGAGCAATTTTATTGAAATTGATGGGGCAAAAGCTGAACATAATTGATTTAAGAGACAACGGGAGGATGAAAAAAAGTCTTTTCAAAAAGGGGACAACTGGGTGGCTTAGTCGGTTAAACATCCGACTCTATTTTGGCTCAGGTCATGATCTCGCATTCCATAAGATCAAGCTGTCATTGGGCTCCGTGCTGACAGCATGGAGCCTGCTTGGGATTTACTCTCTCCTTCTCCCTCTGCCCCTCCCCTGCCTGCTCTCTCTCTCTCAAAATAAATAAACATGAAAAAAAATTAAGAGGGATGGGAGGAAAGGACTTCTAGAGCAAATATAAACTGACTTTTCAAGAAATTTCTTCCAAGGAGAATTATAAAGTTGTGATGAAGGAGGAGAAAGAGAAAATGGGTTCCTAAGAGGATAGACTGGCTTTAGACAGGAGCATGGGAAACAGGCAGGTGTTTTCAGTGTGGTGAGTACAAATGCTGGACAGGATCCATGTGGTGAGAATCTGAGGAACATGTGTTCTGATAGTTTCTATTTTCTCTATAAAGAGGCAAGCAGCAGTATCAGTTGAGAACAAGGATAGAGAAGAAGATGTGGAGTTTGAGGAAAGAGAAGAGGGAATAAAAGAGTTATTTGGGAGAAAGAGACAGTGAATGGAAAAGGAAGATGTGGTGTAATTGCCTGGCAGCATTAAGGTCCCATTTGAGGTTCATGTTCATGAACTCAAAGTTGGATTGGCCAATGTGGTTCTCTGTTTTTCTCCAGTTCAGTTCAGGTGAAGGAGCACAGGTACATCATTTTTGTAGAGTTGAACTTTACATTATGGTTTGTCAAATGGATATATTGAAGTAAAGAACAAGGAAATACGTATGCAAGAGGATGAGAGTAATATTTGACTATAAAATTTAAGATGGAGAAGTAAGAAAAAGAGGACAATAAGGGAACAAGTAACAGTGAAAAATTTAAAGGATCTTTGGATTGGAGATTCCAGTGGGGTCAAAGAATTGCTGGAGTCAAGGTACTAAAGAAGTGGACTGGAATAATAAGAGGGAAATTCAGAGAGGGGATGCACCAGAAACCAGCAACAATTATAATGACTGGTAATTACAGAGTCTTAGGACTATGAAGGTGAGCAACTGAGTTAGCCTATCCCTCCACAAAATGGCCTTAAATAATGTGATTAAATCAGTACAATTTTTAGATGAAATATTTGATGTATTTTTACATTGATCTGCATGCATAATATTTAAATTAGTCTTTCCATTTGTCTAGGTTCACCTCTTCTGTACTTTTTCCCACCCTTCCCTGAGATGCCAAGACCTCTTATGTTATTCCTTGGCTGCCTAGGGCCCCCTGAGAGTGGTATTCCATTGAGGATTGCTCCTTTAGGGGACTTGTTCTCTTGACCACCATGCATCTTACTCTCAAATGAAACTTTTGAATGACCTGAGAGCCCATCTGATAAGGTATTTCAGTCTTTGGGGTACTCTTAATAGTTGCCAATGTGTTCTTTTTGCTCAGGTAGCAGGGTTTTTTTTTTTTTTAAATAGAGGCAGTGAGAGGTGGTAGAATTCTACATCTATTTTAAAGGTAGAGGCAACATATTTTTTTTGATGGATTGGATGTAGAATGTGAGAAAATGAGAGACCAAAAGCGTAACTCAAGTATTTGGGGTGCTTCTGACCATTGGAAGGATGAAGTTTATATTAATTTAGGTATTTAAATTTGAGACACTATTGGGTATGTATGTAGACAAGCCAAGTAGATAGTTGAGACAGTGGGGTAGGGTATGGTGGGAGGAAGCTATGTGATAAATTTATGTTTATCAAGAGTAAAGAGTATCTGTTTTAAAAGATTGAGAAACAGTGCTTTACCTCACAAAGAGTGACCTGTGAGATCTGAGTTCCGCAATGAAGATGTCCTGGACAGGTGGGTTGTGAATTACTGGGGGAAAAGAAGCTAGGAATTAACAGTCATAAAGATAGTTCCACTTTATGAAAAGTTATATCCAGAAAGCTCTATGTATAAAAAATTTTGTGGGCTAGCCCCTTTGGGGACTTGCTGAGAAAGTTAACAACCCTAGGTAACTAATTAGCTCTAGTTTTGTTAGTAATTTCAAACATCACCTCCTGCTGAAGAAAACCTTTGGGGGGAGGGGATCTAAAAAGAGTAAGGTAAAAAAGTGCTTTAACCCAAATGGAAGAAATAACAAAAAACAAAAGCTTTTGAGTGCTTAGCAGTTCAGGATGCTTTTCTGCAAGGGAGAAGAAACATTAGAGGAAAACTAAAATTAGAACAGAGAGGGTGGCATGGACCTTTCACGCTGCTCGGGGATTGCCAGAAAGACAAACCAAGGCCTTCTTTTTAATTAGTTCACCAGACTGAAAATAGACCTCCTGAAAGCTGAGACAATGTTATTCCAGGAGCCACTGGACATAGGCAGCTGAGGGGGACTTTGGTCTCCAGCTGGCATGAAGACCAAAGCCAGGCTGCTGAGGTGATTGTTAAGCTCCATGCTGAGATTTAGGGTGAGCTGATACAGAGGAAGTTAAGGGCTAGTGATAATGATGTGTAATGTTATCTTCGAGGTTTATTTCCTTAAAAATATGCAATAAACAAATTGCTTGAATTATTGATTGTTAAATTCAGTGCTTTCAATACACCATGATTTTAGGTACCAAAGGAAAGCTTTTTTTTTCAATATATGAAGTTTATTGTCAAATTGGTTTCCATATAACACCGAGTGCTCATCCCAAAAGGTGCCCTCCCTCCCACCCCCCATCAACCCTCAGTTTGTTCTCAGTTTTTAAGAGTCTCTTATGCTTTGGCTCTCTTCCACTCTAACCTCTTTTTTTTTCCTTCCCCTCCCCCATGGGTTTCTGTTAAGTTTCTCAGGATCCACAGAAGAGTGAAACCATATGGTATCTGTCTTTCTCTGTATGGCTTATTTCACTTAGCATCACACTCTCCAGTTCCATCCACGTTGCTACAAAGGGCCATATTTCATTCTTTCTCATTGCCACGTAGTACTCCATTGTGTATATAAACCACAATTTTTTTTATCCATTCATCAGTTGACGGACATTTAGGCTCTTTCCATAATTTGGCTATTGTTGAGAGTGCTGCTATAAACATTGGGGTACAAATGCCCCTATGCATCAGTACTCCTGTATCCCTTGGGTAAATTCCTAGCAGTGCTATTGCTGGGTCATAGGGTAGGTCTATTTTTAATTTTTTGAGGAACCTCCACACTGTTTTCCAGAGTGGCTGCACCAGTTTGTATTCCCACCAACAGTGCAAGAGGGTTCCCATTTCTCCACATCCTCTCCAGCATCTATAGTCTCCTGATTTGTTCCTTTTGGCCACTCTGACTGGCGTGAGGTGATATCTGAGTGTGGTTTTGATTTGTATTTCCCTGATGAGGAGCGACGTTGAGCATCTTTTCATGTGCCTGTTGGCCATCCGGATGTCTTCTTTAGAGAAGTGTCTATCCGTGTTTTCTGCCCATTTCTTCACTGGGTTATTTGTTTTTCGGGTGTGGAGTTTGGTGAGCTCTTTATAGATTTTGGATACTAGCCCTTTGTCCAATATGTCATTTGCAAATGATATCTTTTCCCATTCCGTTGGTTGCCTTTTAGTTCTGTTGGTTGTTTCCTTTGCTGTGCAGAAGCTTTTTATCTTCATAAGGTCCCAGTAGTTCATTTTTGCTTTTAATTCCCTTGCCTTTGGGGATGTGTCAAGTAAGAAATTGCTACGGCTGAGGTCAGAGAGGTCTTTTCCTGCTTTCTCCTCTAGGGTTTTGATGGTTTTCTCTCTCACATTCAGGTCCTGTATCCATTTTGAGTTTATTTTTGTGAATGTTGTGAGAAAGTGGTCTAGTTTCAATCTTCTGCATGTTGCTGTCCAGTTCTCCCAGCACCATTTGTTAAAGAGACTGTCTTTGTTCCATTGGATGTTTTTTGTCAAAGATGAGTTGGCCATACGTTTGTGGGTCTAGTTCTGGGGTTTCTAATCTATTCCATTGGTCTATATGTCTGTTTTTGTGCCAATACCATGCTGTCTTGATGATTACAGCTTTGTAGTAGAGGCTAAAGTCTGGGATTGTGATGCCTCCTGCTTTGGTCTTCTTCTTCAAAATTACTTTGGCTATTCGGGGCCTTTTGTGGTTCCATATGAATTTTAGGATTGCTTGTTCTAGCTTCGAGAAGAATGCTAGTGCAATTTTGATTGGGATTGCATTGAATGTGTAGATAGCTTTGGGTAGTATTGACATTTTGACAATATTTATTCTTCCAATCCATGAGCATGGAATGTTTTTCCATTTCTTTATATCTTCTTCAATTCCCTTCATAAGCTTTCTATAGTTTTCAGCATACAGATCTTGTACATCTTTGGTTAGATTTATCCCTAGGTATTTTATGCTTCTTGGTGCAATTGTGAATGGGATCAGTTTCTTTATTTGTCTTTCTGTTGCTTCATTATTAGTGTGTAAGAATGCAACTGATTTCTCTACATTGATTTTGTATCCTGCGACTTTGCTGAATTCATGTATCAGTTCTAGCAGACTTCTGGTGGAGTCTATCGGATTTTCCATGTATAATATCATGTCATCTGCAAAAAGTGAAAGCTTAACTTCATCTTTGCCAATTTTGATGCCTTTGATTTCCTTTTATTGTCTGATTGCTGATGC
The DNA here is from genome assembly GCF_024362965.1 of Panthera pardus. Classification (NCBI taxonomy): domain Eukaryota; kingdom Metazoa; phylum Chordata; class Mammalia; order Carnivora; family Felidae; genus Panthera; species Panthera pardus. Next base: position 21,890,189 of record NW_026526991.1, read on the forward strand.
TAGAACTTCCAACACTATGTTAAACAACAGCTGTGAGAGTGGGCATCCCTGTCGTGTTCCTGATCTCAGGGAAAAAGCTCTCAGTTTTTCCCCATTGAGGATGATGTTAGCTGTGGGCTTTTCATAAATGGCTTTTTGATCTTTAATTATGTTCCTTCTATCCCGACTTTCTCGAGGGTTTTTATTAAGAAAGGGTGCTGGATTTTGTCAAAGGCCTTTTCTGCATCGATTGACAGGATCATATGGTTCTTATCTTTTCTTTTATTAATGTGATGTATCACGTTGATTGATTTGTGAATGTTGAACCAGCCCTGCACCCCAGGAATGAATCCCACTTGATCATGGTGAATAATTCTTTTTATATGCTGTTGAATTCGATTTGCTAGTATCTTATTGAGAATTTTTGCATCCATATTCATCAGGGATATTGGCCTATAGTTCTCTTTTTTTACTGGGTCTCTGTCTGGTTTAGGAATCAAAGTAATACTGGCTTCATAGAATGAGTCTGGAAGTTTTCCTTCGCTTTCTATTTTTTGGAATAGCTTGAGAAGGATAGGTATTATCTCTGCTTTAAACGTCTGGTAGAACTCCCCTGGGAAGCCATCTGGTCCTGGACTCTTATTTGTTGGGAGATTTTTGATGACTGATTCAATTTCTTCGCTGGTTATGGGTCTGTTCAAGCTTTCTGTTTCCTCCTGATTCAGTTTTGGAAGCATGTGGGTGTTTAGGAATTTGTCCATTTCTTCCAGGTTGTCCAGTTTGTTGGCATATAATTTTTCATAGTATTCCCTGATAATTGCTTGTATCTCTGAGGGATCGGTTGTAATAATTCCATTTTCATTCATGATTTTATCTATTTCGGTCATCTCCTTTTTGAGAAGCCTGGCTAGAGGTTTATCAATTTTGTTTATTTTTTCAAAAAACCAACTCTTGGTTTTGTTGATCTGCTCTACAGTTCTTTTAGATTCTATGTTGTTTATTTCTGCTCTGATCTTTATTATTTCTCTTCTTCTGCTGGGTTTAGGCTGCCTTTGCTGTTCTGCTTCTATTTCCTTTAGGTGTGCTGTTAGATTTTGTATGTGGGATTTTTCTTGTTTCTTGAGATAGGCCTGGATTGCAATGTATTTTCCTCTCAGGACTGCCTTCGCTGCATCCCAAAGCGTTTGAATTGTTGTATTTTCATTTTCATTTGTTTCCATATATTTTTTAATTTCTTCTCTAATTTCCTGGTTGACCCATTCATTCTTTAGTAGGGTGTTCTTTAACCTCCATGCTTTTGGAGGTTTTCCAGGCTTTTTCCTGTGGTGGATTTCAAGCTTCATAGCATTGTGGTCTGAAAGTATGCATGGTATGATTTCAATTCTTGTATGCTTATGAAGGGCTGTTTTGTGACCCAGTATGTGATCTATCTTGGAGAATGTTCCATGTGCACTCGAGAAGAAAGTATATTCTATTGCTTTGGGATGCAGAGTTCTAAATATATCTGTCAAGTCCATCTGATCCAATGTATCATTCAGGGCCCTTGTTTCTTTATTGACCGTGTGTCTAGATGATCTATCCATTTCTGTAAGTGGGGTGTTAAAGTCCCCTGCAATTACCACATTCTTATCAATAAGGTTGCTTATGTTTATGAGTAATTGTTTTATATATTTGGGGGCTCCCGTATTCAGCGCACATTTATAATTGTTAGCTCTTCCTGATGGATAGACCCTGTGATTATTATATAATGCCCTTCTTCATCTCTTGTTAAGGCCTTTAATTTAAAGTCTAGTTTGTCTGCTATAAGTATGGCTACTCCAGCTTTCTTTTGACTTCCAGTGGCATGATAAATAGTTCTCCATCCCCTCGCTCTCAATATGAAGGTGTCCTCAGGTCTAAAATGAGTCTCTTGTAGACAGCAAATAGATGGGTCTTGTTTTTTCTATTCATTCTGATACCCTATGTCTTTTGGTTGGTGCATTTAGTCCATTTACATTCAGTGTTATTACAGAAAGATATGGGTTTAGAGTCATTGTGATGTCCGTAGGTTTCATGCCTGTAGTGATGTCTCTGGTACTTTGTCTCACAGGATCCCCCTTAGGATCTCTTGTAGGGCTGATTTAGTGGTGACAAATTCCTTCAGTTGTTGTTTGTTTGGGAAGACCTTTATCTCTCCTTCTATTCTAAATGACAGACTTGCTGGAGAAAGGATTCTCAGCTGCATATTTTTTCTGTTCATCACATTGAAGATCTCCTGCAATTCCTTTCTGGCCTGCCAAGTTTCAAAGGAGAGATCAGTCACGAGTCTTATAGGTCTCCCTTTATATGTTAGAGCACGTTTATCTCTAGCTGCTTTCAGAATTTTCTCTTTATCCTTGTATTTTGCCAGCTTCACTATGATATGTCGTGCAGAAGATCGATTCAAGTTACGTCTGAAGGGAGTTCTCTGTGCCTCTTGGATTTCAATGCCTTTTTCCTTCCCCAGATCTTGGAAGTTCTCAGCTATTATTTCTTCAAGTACACCTTCAGCACCTTTCCCTCTCTCTTCCTCCTCTGGAATACCAATTATGCGTATATCATTTCTCTCTAGTGCATCACTTAGTTCTCTAATTTTCCCCTCATACTCCTGGATTTTTTTATCTCTCTTTTTCTCAGCTTCTTCTTTTTCCATAATTTTATCTTCTAGTTCACCTATTCTCTCCTCTGCCTCTTCAATCCGAACCGTAGTTGTCTCCATTTTATTTTGCAGCTCGTTGATAGCATTTTTTAGCTCCTCCTAGCTGTTCCTCAGTCCCTTGATCTCTGTAGCAAGAGATTCTCTGCTGTCCTCTATACTGTTTTCAAGCGCAGCGATTAATTTTATGACTATTATTCTAAATTCACTTTCTGTTATATTTAAATCATTTTTGATCAGTTCGTTAGCTGTTGTTATTTCCTGGACGTTTTTCTGAGGAGAATTCTTCCGTTTCGTCATTTTGGATAGTCCCTAGAGTGGTGCGGGACTGCGGGGCACTTCCCCTGTGCTGTCTTGAATAACTTGCGTTGATGGGCAGGGCCTCAGTCAGACCTGATGTCTACCCCCAGCCCACTGCTGGGGCCACAGTCAGACTGGTGTGTGCCTTCTCTTCCCCTCTCCTAGGGGCGGGATTCACTGTGGGGTGGCGTGGCCCGTCTGGGCTACTTGCACACTGCCAGGCTTGTGGTGCTGGGGATCTGGCGTATTAGCTGGGGTGGATGCGCAAGGTGCACAGGGGCAGGAGGGGCAGGCTGAGCTCACTTTTCCTTCGGAGATCCACTTCGGGAGGGGCCCTGTGGCACCGGGAGGGAGTCAGACCCACCGGAGGGATGGATCCGCAGAAGCACAGCTTTGGGTGTTTGCGTGGTGCCAGCAAGTTCCCTGGCAGGAACTGGTTCCCTTTGGGATTTTGGCTGGGGGATGGGCGAGGGAGATGGTGCTGGCGAGCGCCTTTGTTCCCCACCAAGCTGAGCTCTGTCGTCCGGGGCTCAACAACTCTCCCTCCCGTTGTCCTCCAGCCCTCCCGTTCTCTGAGCAGAGCTGTTAGCTTATAACCTTCCAGATGTCAAGTCCTGCTTGCTGTCGGAACACACTCTGTCCGGCCCCTCCGCTTTTGCAAGACAAACTCGGGGGGCTCTGCTTGGTCGGCGGGCCGCCCCTCTGCCCTGGCTCCCTCCTGCCAGTCTGTGTAGCATGCACCGCCTCACCGCCCTTCCTACCCTCTTCCGTGGGCCTCTCGTCTGCTAGTCTTCTGGTGGTTTTCTGGATTATTTAGGCAGGTGTAGGTGGAATCTAAGTGATCAGCAGGACGCGCGGTGAGCCCAGCATCCTCCTACGCCGCCATCTTCCCAGCTGTTATCTCTCGGAAAGCTTTTAATCTCAAACATCATATATATGTAGTAGTACAAATATATTGTTATCAGTTTTTGATAAATCATAAAATGCCTCTTGTATACTTACTCTTTTCCTATTTCCCCTCTGGAATCTCATGAATTTTCTCCAGTGCCTTTCTACACACATCACACAGAAGGCAAGAAATATAAGTTAGTAGATGCTTGACAAAGAAAATATTGACTGTTTTTTGATACTTAAAAATATGAAAATACCTTACATAGTTAGTTAAATGGTGGGGTAATATGGCTTAGTGCAAACTATCAGGTGGGAACTTATTATTCTCAATAAAATTAGTTGGAAGAAGACTATTGATATTTTTGGGCCTCATAAAATAAATATATTAACTCAGAGTGTGGCCAGGAGACTTTCTGAATGACTGATCTCATACAAGAATCTGCAGAGCTTTGCCAGGAAGAGTTGAGCTCTGAGAGACAAAATAGAATTAACTAAACCAAAGTGGGGTGGGAAGATTATTCTTCAAAGGAGGACTAGCATATTGAAAACAAATCCCTGTGGTAGAAATTAACATGAAACTAGAGGTTCCAGACAAAGGGGAGAGGTGGCAGGAGCTGAGGCCACAGAGGAAGTAAAAGGCCAATCACACAGCCCTTATAAGCTATGTTCAGAATTTGGGTCTTTATCCTAAGACCAAAAGAGACTTAAAAGAGCAATGACAGCAATGGCAGGCTGATAAGCAGAGAGAAATGATCTAATTTGCATTTTACTGTCTGATGGCTCCTATTTTCTCTATGAACTAGAAGCAAAGTCATCCTTGGTAAGGGGTCAATGAGGGCAAAGATCAGACCATTGAAGAAAGTGGAAAAAGTTTAAATTAGCTTTTTGTTCAGATTCCTAACAAATGGTTAATACTGGGCCCTAAAGGCAACATAGAAGGGACAGTAGGATGTGAGTATCCCTCCCAGTGTACCTACAACCTGTGGGTGATATATATAGGCCAAGATCATTGCCACCAGGGCCAGCTCTTTTTGGCTGCTCGCCTCAGCTCCTCTCTCACTAGTAAGGTGGAGCCTCTACATCAGCCACATCTGCCATCTGTCTACTCTGGCCTCTGCTGCAGTCTCCTCTCTCCTTGCCAAGCTGGCCCCATGGCAACCTACTTGGCTTTTAGCCCAGATGCCTCTGAGGCCCCCTTCTGGAGGCCACAGGAACCTCTGAGCCTCATTCAAAGGACACTGAACAGGGCTCAGAAAAATTTATTGTTAAGACCTTGCCAGTCCATGCGGAACTACCAAGTTTACTCAGAATTGGCCATGCCCAGAATGTAGATGAGATTTGGATTCTAGGTCCCTCTTTCTTCATGTTCTTCCAATACCTATTATATTACAGGCTTTCCAGATAAAGCTTGGAAAGAAAAGTTTAGGACACAAATGTAGAACTATTTTCCTATCCTCCCTATCTCATTCAGCATTTTTCTTCCTAAAATTTTCCAGAAACTTGTATGTCCTTCCTCTTCTGGGCATTAAGTCTCCAGTATAGACTTGGGGGAAGAGAGGTCCACAATGAACAAAATTTAAGAATGGAGACATATCAATATCTTCTTTGAAAAATGCTATTTATATTACATTGAGCCAGTGCCACTAAATGAGAAAATACATGAATGTAACACATGCTTAATTAATGTAGCTTCATAAAGGCTTAATAACTGTGGCCATTATTATTATTTGTATTGCTGCTATTACTGTATGTTTAGGCAACAAACAGAGCCCAGACTCTAAGAATTCAGTACAAATATAGAGCAGCCAGGTGCCAAGAGTCCAGCCGGCAACCAGAATCTTAAATCCACAAAGTTGCTTGGAACTGGCAGGTTGACCTGCTGATGAGCAGAATTGGAATTTCTGTTTGTTCTGTCTTATGTGTTCTAGGGTGTGAGGGCAGCAAAAGCTAGAGTTGTGTTACTGAAAGCCAGACTTCTACAAGTGCTAATCTATCCAAAATTACAGCAGAAGCAAGAGAGCAACTGTTCCAGAGTTTTTGTGTTGAAAATATTTTTTTAATTAATCTTTCATTAACTCAATTTTCTCTTGCTTTTACCCTCTGTTAATTCGTGTGAAAATACAACTTGTTTGTTATCTGGGATTTTCTTTGCGATTCAAATCCATTGCTACATAGATCTAATTATCTTGTCTGCTTTAGTTTGCTTGATAGATTTTCTTTACCAGACTGTTTATATCTCTTGAAAAATCTCCCTGATATCAGTTATATATTATATTATTATATATAATATGGTAGGGAAAAAGGTAATTTTTTTCTTTTATGGAGGGAAAAAGTTATTTCCAGGTCTATGCTATGGAGAAATCCCCTCTCTACCCTCAATTGAAAACAGTTTCCAAACTGCTAGACCTTTTCCTCTATTTACATCTTCTATCTCTACAATATTCTTTGGGAGAACATTTTCCCTTTTCTTCTCTATACTTTGTCTATTTGGGGTGGTGCCTGTGTGGGGTCTACCTGGGCCCTAGCTCTTTAGAGGGAGGCTTCTCTTTCATGCATCGTGACATAGTGAGCAAGCCCATGACGAGGCTTGTTCCATATATTCTCCCAAGTAACTTCCTACCTACTTGATAGACCAGTTGTTCCCTGCCTACCTGGCTCTAGGCTCTAATAATCTCAACTTTTGTACTTAACTTGTGGAAGCTGTTATTAGGCAGAATTCTAAGATGACCCTGGATTCCTGCTCCCTCTTTGAGTTTGTATGCAGCCCTGGCCAACCCCTGAATTGCAGCCTGGTTGAGGCCCTTCTCGGGGGACCCATTCATGTGTGCTCAGACTCCTGACTCATGTAAAATGTGAGATAATAAATACATGTTGTTGTAAGAAACTGTTTTTTATTTGTTATACAGAGGTAGACAACAAATACAATGTCCAGTGTTCCCTTGATTTGGGAGAAAAGAAGACTGTCTCCTTCTTCCCTGGCTCCAAAGGAACCTCCCTGATCAGCATCCCTTGCTCTCATTGAGGTTATAAACATGGTTGAGACTGAAAAATTTAATAATTTAATAATAAATTTAATAATTGTCTCTTTCACCTCACATTGAGTCCAACTCAATTAATGCATTTATGTATTATCTGTAATACCATTTTCTAGCTAATAAAATACTGTAGCTTTTATTTTAATCGGTACTAGTTGTGAAGTTACTAAAAGCGAAATCTTATGACATAAGCCAGAGGGTGGGAGACTATATTAGGGATTATACAAACCTGAAGTTCTTAAATTATTGATGTCTCCTCCCAGAGCTAGCTTTTTCTTAAAGCTAGCAGCGTTAATTTTGTAAGCATATCTGACCATGCCACTTCATTGCTTAAGACCATCTTATATCTTATCACTATATAAGAATGTCCAAATGCCTTAGCATGTACAACAGGTCCTTGATAACCTGGCTCTAACTTGAATTTATTTACCTCTACCCAAGTATACTATGTACTCCTAAGTACACTGTTCTTAGAGTTCATGATTCTTTATTCATAGAGTACTTTTCTGTCACCTTGGAATGCCTTCTCATCTAATTTACCTGGTAAACTTTAGTTCCTGTGATGCATTAGGCTAAGGGTTACCTCCTTTGTGAAGTCTTCTCTAATTCCAACAACTCTTTCATCCACGTGCCCCTCTAGCACCCTTCACAAAACTCTGCTAGTAGATATTTTATAGTATTTGTTTAGATGTCTGTGGGCTCCTAAATGAAGGGATTATGTCTCAAATAAGATGTATCTCCAGTGCCTAGCAGAGTGACTGACTTACAATAGTTGCTCCCTAAATAGTAAATGATTGAACAACTAAATGTTTGCTTTGTTGGACTTCTCCTACCTACTATCTACTACTAGGTACCATCTGTATCTCTATAATAAGGCCAGACCAGCTTTTCTTTAACTACATTGCTTTTTCTGAGCCATGGAGACCACCTTTCATTGGTTATTTTATAAAATGCCTCAGAGAGAAATGTCATTTTTAATGTAAATTTTTGTTACATAATTGATCTGATTTCACAGATGAAAAGATAGCAGTTATTTACATTGAGAGGCTATTCAGTTTTCTTATATAATTATAAAGTACTTGACCCGGCATTGTCAAAATCATTAATATCACTCTAGGAAAGAATGCATCTGACAATGTACACTAATTTATAATTTTCTTCCCCTTTTTCTTTTAGTAGGCCAATTTCTAAGGCTTCATTTAAAAAAATAACAATAATAACTTTAATGCTCCCCGTTCTTTCACAATGTCAGAGCAAGGCATAGCATGACTTTCCTTTTTCCTTTTCCCAGAACTAATTTTTTCTTCACCATTTCTTGTGCTAGTTTCTTCATTAGCCATGTGTGAGGTTGAGAATATTGTATGAGGACCTGGAGGCTTGAGAATGAGAACTTTCAACATATTAGTGATGATCAGAATCCAGTGTGCAGAATGAATACCACTGACAGAATTCTAACCTCTGGCAAGCAGTTCCCAGGATCTAGAGGGAATTCTTACTTGTGTGTTTATGTGAGTTTTCCATAGCATGGTTCTTAGAAAAGCTAATAAAGTATAGTAGAAGACAAATATGCTGCAAAGAATCAGCATTTCCTCCGGAGTCAAAGATATAATTTTTGTATTATTCACCCTTTTAGATCTAAAACAGGTGTATTGTATGTCTGTGTTCTTTGTATTAGCACAGACGTCTATGTTCTTTTTATTAACTCAGATAAACATGCGTTGACTATGTAAAGCTAATAATAGATTTCATATTTCCTTCTGGAAAGCACATAGCACACGTGAAAGGAAGCATTATCAACCAAACAAATCTTTCAGTTCCTAATGATTAGCATTTTGACAAGCTGTTGTCTCAGATGAAGGATTTATATTACATATTGCATAGCTTCAAAGTATTTTTTGTATTTCTTCTTGATTTGAGTATTGAGTAAATAGTATTCATCTTCATTTAAATGTAAAGGAAACCTTCAATTCTGTTTTAGTCTCTTAGCCCACTGATGTGCTATAGGCCACTAATTTGCAACTGGGTTTTGTTTCTACTATTATAATCCTCTAGAACAGGATAACATTATAATAAATAATATGTCAAATTCTCTAAGCTAAATAATTTGCTATTTACTAGCAATATATTTGTTTCCTGAAGTTTCCACATAGAAAATTTAAAATAGAGTATCAAATTCAAAATAAACCTGAATGATTTATCCAAACCTCATATTTGATATATTCCCTTTCAGGCAATTATTAGCTTGTCTTTAAAATAATCTTAGGGGCACCTGCGTGGCTCAGTTGGATAAGCGTCCAACTTCGGCTCAGGTCATGATCTCATAGTTCATGAGTTCGAGCCCTCCATCAGGCTCTGTGCTGACAGCTCAGAGCCTAGAGCCCGCTTCAGATTCTGTCTCCCTCTCTCTCTGCCTCTCCCCCACTCTCCCTCTGTATCTCTCTCTCTCTCTCTCAAAAACAAATAAAAACATTTAAAAAATTTTTAAATTACCTTAAATATGGACACCTGGGTGGCTCAGTTGGTTGAGTGTTTGACTTTGCCTCAAGTCACCATCCCGCAGTTCATGAGTTCAAGCCCCATGTCAGGCTCTGTGCTGACAGCTCAGAGCCTGGAGCCTGCTTCAGATTCTGTTTCCCTCTCTCTGTACCTCTCCCCTGTTTGTGCTCTGTCTCTCTAAAATAAAAAATAATAATCTTAAATATATTTATCTAAAACCAGATCTTTATGTTTTGATAAGAACTGGTGTCATATGTTTATTACACTATCTTAGCAACCTCAAGCATATGAGCAATTATGGTTGAGGGATTAATATTTGTTGGTTATGTATAAAATGTAAAACTACATATCAACACTAAAGAAAAATTAGTTGTATTATCAAATTATGAATAATACTAGATAGAGAATGTTCATTTATTCATTTAACCAATACTCATTTAGCACTTACAATGTACTAATGCCCAGTCAAGATACTGGGTATACAACAATGGAAAGATATGGTCCCTTTTCTGAAAAACTTTGTGGTATGCAAATAACCAAAGTATAATGTTATTATATTAGTATACCATGAACTTAGAGATAGGAGCATATAAATCTACCTAAGAGAGTTAGAGATGGTTTCACAGAACAAATAATACTTGTCCTATGAGTTGAAGAATTTATCAATGGATTTTGAAGGAACATGGTGAAGAAGAAAAGGAATAGAGAAAGAGGCAGAGAAGAGTAGAGCCTTTAGAACCAGAGAAATTTGGATGTAAGTCTTTGTGTTGCCATTTACTGTGATCTTTAGGTAAATGATAATCTTTTAGAGATTTGCCTTATTTCTTTTGAGATAATGTAAATGGCCATCCTTAGCATAGGACTTTGCACATGGTAGGCACTCAATAAACATTGTCCTTTCTTACCTCCTTCGAGCTTCTTGTAGTTAGATAGGACAGATGGTATTATAGCATTCTAATTATGAGGAAAGTAGGTTTACAATGGTTAAGGAAACCTGCTTAAGGTCACACAACTAAGTAGTTAGTGGCAGAGCCAGGATTAAAACCTATATCTTCTGACAAACTTTCCCCACTATACTGCAACAAGGATTCCAGGTGTTTCCCATGCATTTAATTATTTTTTTGCCCAGTAAATATTTCTCTAACATCTATTAAGTGTCAGACATGTTATTATACATAGAAAATACAGTGGGAAGCAAATAAACAAAGCCTTCCTTCATTGAACAGAGAGTCCATCAGAAAAGGCAGACTTTATACCAGCAGTTTTCAATAAATCCTATTGAGTGTTATGCAAGTGCACATTTAGGTGCTCCAGGAAAGTGTGTGGCAAGAAGACTTATTTTAACAGAGGGGGTCTGGGAAGTCCTATAAAGGAGGAGTAATAGTTTTTCCAAGACCTAAAGAATGACAAGGCGTTATCTGGACAGAAAGGAGCAGAGATTTTTTTCTAAACAGTGGAAGGTTTGGCAAAGGTTAAATGAGAATATGGCATGTTCAAGGAACTGAAACTGTTCAAGGATAGCAGGATCAGAGAGCATGAATAAAAGTATGGCAAAAGGTGACTCTACAGAGATTGACAGAAACAAGGTTATAGAGGGCTGTACAAACCTTCTTAAAGAGCCTGGATTTTATTCTAAGGACAAAGGGCATCATAGTTTCTGCACTGCATAAAAGCCTGACCAGGGGAGAAAATTGGGTCTGAAATCTAACTCTGCTTATCCCAGAAAGGGAATGATTACCCTTTCCTTTATTTTTTTTTTCTTTTTTCAAATTCCTCACAAAGGCCCATACAGGCTTGCTGTGGCCCTAGTGGGAAACCACCTAAGATTTTAATCAGCAGGATGGTATCTAATTTCTATTTTTCCTTCCTCAGTCTAGCTGTGCTATAGCTTCTTTTAGAGGGTGCAAGACAGGATAAGTGAGACTTGGCATAGGTGAGTCAGTGGCAGCTTAGATCAGAACTGTAGCTCTGGGGAAGAAGATAAGTGAGAGATGTTTAAGAAGTAGAATTTATAGGACTTATGATTGACTATGGAAGCAAGAGGGTAAGAGAACAGGAGGAGACAGGGATGCTCCTCACTCTCCTGGATTGGGCAGAAAACCATAGGAGCCTCAGGTACAGTATCTAAGATTTCAGTGTTGAGGAGAAGCTATTGGAGATATTCCACAGTGGGAAGGTGTCCAAATAAGCTGAAATAGAGAACACAATAAAAACATTTAAAAGTCCTTTGGAGCCAGTGGGCATGACATTACACTTAAAGTAATGGTTCTTTCTTTACTGGAAAAACTGGGTCCCTTTGATATTCTCATTTACTTCTGAGGCCATTGTATATTTCCATTTGGCTAAATTTGTTCTACAGGGACATTAGTTGTTACCTGACTAGTTTTAATTTAAAAGGGGGGAAACCTGTAGTTATGAAGAAGATTGGGCATGTGGGCACCTGATTCATTTCCCTGGGTGGCATCATGACTCACCCTCATTAAAGTAGTTTTGCTGTGCAATGTCTGATGCCTTATCGGTTTTGAATTTTCTCTACCCTGTATGAACAATAAGATAAGTTTCTCTCATGGGTCATTCAGTGCTCTTCATCTCTACTGTGAGTCAGATGTTTTGCATTTCAAAACATTATCCTGCCTACAATTTCCCTCTTTATAAATTATGCAGAAAACTTCTACCAACAACAGATTCCCATTTACTGACTTTTTAGATTTATATCTGTAAAACATGTTCTAGTTGTTTTGCTATAACTTAGTGAGCAGTTTTATGGTCAACAATAAGGTGCCATTCTACTTGTTTTATTATCACTGTCTAAATATCAAGGTGCCTCATTAGAAAAAAGCACAAGCATCTAGAAGTAAACTCAAATACTGACAATTAAGTCATGTGAAAAGACTTTCCTTGATCCTCTGTCTGCATCTAGTTACAGTAGATTTCCTCCCTTTCACCTTCAGCCTCTCATAAAGAGTTGTCTATACTTCCTGGACTCACTTTTTCATGTCTCAGTGACTCCTCAAAAGCTATTCCACTATTGCACTGGAATCTGTTAGGTCCCTAGGATTATCTCTTCCTAAACATAATGGACAAAGCCTTTATCTTACTTGACCAATCTGCCACACTGAACTTGTGAAGCACCTTATGCATGTGGCTCTGACACCACACTCTCCTGGTCTTCCTTCTACCTCTCTAGTCTTGGTCTCCCTTTGTAAGTACCTCTATCTCTCTACCCACTAATACAAGGTTACTCTTCTTCAGGGTTCTAGACTAGTTTCTCTTCCCTTACTCTACAGACTGCCCCAGGATGATCTCAGCTACTTATATGTCTTCATTGCTCAGTCATATGCTGATGTTCCTCCAAGTTTTGTCTCCAGCCCAAACTTGAGCTCCAAACCTCCAAATTCATCTTCTTCCTTGACCCCTCCACTTAGATGTTCCACAGATACTTCAAAGTCCACATGTCTGTGTCATTTTCCCAGGGCTGCTGCAAAACACTATCACAAACTGGTTGGCTTGAAACAGTAGAAATTTATTTTCTCACAGGTCTGAATGCTAGAGGTTTGAAATAAAGTTGTCAGCAGGACCATGCTACCTCTGAAGGCTCTCAGGAAGATCCTTCCTTTCCTCTGCAGCTTCCAGGTGTTGCTTGGCTTGTAGCAGCATGAGTCCAGTCTCTGTCCTTATCTCCTCAGGCCCTTCCCTATGTTTCTGTGTCCTTTCCTCTTCTTATAAACACACCAGCCATTGGATGTGGGGTCCCACCCTAGGTATCTTTATTTATTTGTTTTGTTTGTATTATATCATAAGCTTCATGATTATAGAGATTATGCCTTTCCACTGTATCTCTGGCACCAACTACAGTGTCAGTAAATGAATTGTTACCTAACAAATGTTTTTTAAAGAGAAGGATGAAGGAAAGAAGTAAAGCAATTAATCAACAAGAGCTAATAAAAAAAAAAATGATAAGCAAACCAAAGTAAGTTTAGGTGTGAATTTTTAAAATGTTGCCAAATATTATTTTTTCTAGTCACTATACTAGCAAAATACATTAAGAATTAGTCAGACCTGAGGTGCCTGGCTGGCTCAGTTGGTTGAGTGTCTGGATCTTGATTTCGGCTCAGGTCATGACCTCATGATTCATGGGTTCAATCTCCATATTGGACTCTGCACTGATGGTGTGGAGCCTGCTTGGGATTCTCTCTCCCTCTCTCTCTGTCCCTCCCACACTGTTCTCTCTCAGTCTGTCTCTCTCTCTCTCTCTCTCTGTCTCTCAAAACAAATAAATAAATGTAAAACAATTAAAAACAAAAATAATTAGTCAAACCTTACTTTAAGCTCATTCAATAATTTCTTCTATATTCTAGAAAAAAATGCTGTGGTTACCACAGATGTTGGGAAATACAGTTATATTTCCCACTGACTATTTTTGTAACTGGATCCTTTCACCCCTTCTTTATTAATGAAAAAATTCCTGCTTTTGTTGATAGTACAGGATATGATATTGTTTCCTAAATTTTTCTTGAACATATCTCCAAAAAGACAAGGTTAAGCAATCACCAGCAGTCTAATTACAAAAGAAAAAAAAAAAAAAAGAAAAGAAAAAGAAAGAAAAAAACCTATTTATATGCTAACAAAATATCTCCAGATGTCAGCCTGAAATAATGAAAATACCACTTATAATTTGTATCTGCTTCCTTTTAAAACATTTATCCCTCTCTACATATATAACTGGCAAAAGCTCTTATTGAATATTTAGGCAGCCAAGAAGTTAAAAGGGGTCAGACATGCAGAGTTGTAACCACTTTGCCTACACTAATAAATTTTCTCCCATGGGAGAATCTGTGGTAGACCCCTGTGCTTGTAATTACTGAAAATGCCCTAGGTTCAACTAAATAAGACTCGGTCATATAAGTATTGATGAGAAGAAAAGTAGGAAGTGCTTCACTCTCCCACAGCATTCATTATGTAGGCAAATAAGGATTACTCTAGGGAGTTAATTGTATTCTTTTCAAGAAGACAAGTCCTCAAAAGAAATTCTGTCTTGGTATTTTGCTTTACTTTGCTTTAGTGCTACTTGATGGTATTAAATTCATATAACTTTCAGAGCACATAATTATAATATTCACTAATTAAACAGAACAAGTCAACCAAATTAGATTCAGTTAGGAAAATGTCTTGGCATAACCCAGTGGGTCTGCTTAGATTTATTGTCACTAAATTATCCCAAGTAGACACTAGCATTCACGGCTTAGTATTTATTATTCTCCATCTATTTTTACTTCATTTTGACAAATTCAAGGCAGAGGATTCTAGCTTTACCGTATTGTGTGGGGGCCTCTAGGTACTTATGTAACCACTTCTAAGGCCTGCTATAGCAATTTCCTTCATGCAACAAGATTCATTTTTGAATTCTGAGTAATGTTAGAGTAGTTAAAATGTTTTCCTTCACTTTAGCAATAAAAATTGTCATTTTCAGTTAGATTTTTGTAAGCAAATAATCTCTATTAATCCTAAGAAATGTTTTACATGTTTTGCATATATTAACTCACTTAATCCTTACAACAGTAGTACCTAGGTAAGTACTATTGACACTATAGTAAGTACTATATATCAAGTACTATTGATTTATAGATAGGGATTTAAAGCATGGAGTCTTTGCCTACCTTTATATGGCCAGAAGAGAATGGAACAGGAATTTGCTTCCATACATTCTGACTTGGGGCCTGTGCTCTTAACCACTGTGTTATCCTGCCTATCAATAATTTTATTATATCATATTTGTGATATACTTTATTAAATTTTTTTTTAGATAGAGCATGTGAGGGGGCAGAGAAAGGGAAAGACAGAGAGAGAGGGAGAGAGAGAATCTTAAGCAGGCACCACACATAGTGTGGAGTCAGTGGTGGAGCTCAGTTCCACAACCCTGGGATCGTGACATGAGCTGAATTCAAGAGTTTGACACTTAAACAACTGAGCCACCCAAGTACCCCATATTTGTAATATACTTAAAAAAATACATACCAGTTTTGCTAACTGCAATTGTTATTAATTCATGTAAACTTGATCCCTTATTTCAGAATTCTTGAGTGTAAGTAGACCTAAAGAAGCAGACCTCTTCTTTTTGATTCCCATAATGCTGGCAGCACCTGAGTATGTTTAGGAAGGAACTTCTAGTTACAGAACTACTTTTTCCTTTATTCAGCCAGTATTTATGGAGCACTTCCTTTGCTTTAGTCACTATTAGGCACTGTGATACAGACATAAAAGTTTTACTCCTTGCCTAAAGGGAATTCAAAGTCCAAGAAGTTTTGCTTACTGGAGAGATAAAATAGCTCATTGCTGACAGAGTGAAGGGAAGAAACGTCTGGTACTTTAAATAAAGGAATAAGATAATATGACAGCTCACTGATGAAGTGCCATTGCCTCTATTCATCTCCCTCCATTGCATATACCATCTTGATGACATGTGTCTTTTGCCTAGAGATATCCCAGTGGATTGTCACCAGGTAGACCCTAGAACTGAGTCAGGTAGTTATGTGTCAGACACCTTGTAGGGGTCTTTCCCATGTATTAATCAATCAATTTAATCTATATGCTAATTGTCTCTAATAGATGTTATCACCAATTAGCAGATGGGAAAACAAAATATTAAGTAACTTTCTGTGGTCCTTGGTAATAACTGATAATAATAAAAAAGAGGATTCAAACCTATTTTGACCTCAAATTTAGAGCTCCTGGTGGCAGATACCTAATTTTTAAAAATCTTACACACAGGCCCAAATAAAGCTGTGTAATGAACATCTAGAATCTACAAGCGTGTTCTTTTAAAGAAGTGGAATTAAACTTAAAATCTCTTTTTAATTTGGAAGAGGTGTTTCAGTTACCATTGCTATACAATAAATCACCCCCAAAACTTAATAGATTAAAACTACAGGAATTATTATATTATAGTTTCAGGACAGGCTTCACTGGTTGATACAGCTTCAGGGCTCTTATACAGTTGTAATCAGATTGTAACTGGAGCTAAAATGGTGGGGGCCTGGAGAAGCTGGAAACTAGCCACGTATCTCTTTCTTTTAAGTAGTCCACTTCATGAGCTTCTTCATGAGGTCTCTCTGCATATCTCTGCATAGGGGAGCTTGAGTTTCCTCAAGGCATGTTGGTCTCAGGGCAGTTGGACTATGTACATGGTGATGCAGGGCTCCATTGCTAGTGTTCCAGATGCAAGGTGAAGGTAGCATTGCCTTTCTGACTTAACCTCAGAAGTCATACAGCATCACTTCCACCACATTCTACTAGTTCCAAGTGAAGCACAAATCTATCCAGATTCAGTAGGAGAGGTAGTAGACTCTACTTCATAATGAGGGAGTGGCAGGGTTCCAGATGAACATGTGAGGTTGGGGATATAGCTGTGGCTATCACCATAAAATTCAGTTTTCCACAGTATGCCCTCTAGACTAACAATTCACATCCCTCCCACAGGCAAAATATGCTCACCTCTTCCCAAGATCTCTCAAAAGTTTCATCCCATTTAGCATTAGTCTCAGGCATGAGGTTCATCATCTCAATTGAATCTATATACAGTTGACTCTCCTTAGGTAAGGTACCTTAAACAAAGCACTTAAGTACCATTCCTCTTGGTCAGAAGACCTGTGAACTAATGAACTAAAGAGCAGGTTATCCGCCACTGACATATCCATCATAAAGTGATCAGACAAGCATAGATTAACCACAGTAGGCACTTCCATTTAAAAAAATATGGAAAAGTCACCAGTCCAAAGAAATTCTGAATTCCAGCCAAGTACACATTGCCTGTTCTGTGAATAGGGCTCAGTTCTGCTCCCTGTGAGTTGTTCTCCATGGCTCTTGGCTCTGCTCTCTGGGTTCTTATCCCCTCTTAGTCATTCTTTCTTTTTATAATAAATGACCTCTGTATAAAACTAAATAACCTTCTCTGTTTGATTCTTGCCCATACTAGTTCTAGGGTCCAAAGACTTCCTTTCATTTTGTACTATCACTATTCCTTTTATGTTTAAAATGACAGTTGGTATCTGAAAAGAAATACATTTTTACCTCCATGCTACTGTTGTCAGTCTTTAGACACTTGTAGAAACACAAAATGAAAATGGCAATGGCAATCTCCTTTATGGACCAGTTTAGTTTATTACTTTACTAGTTAGAATAACTATGCAATATCAGCAGAGAAATAAGTCCTTTTTAAAAGTTGTATTATATTTTCAAGGTTGGTCTTTAAGGAATTGCATGACAGTCATTATCATGGTCCATTAAGAGAAGGTGAGTTTTCTGTCAAATAAGTACTTGCACCTGACGTACATGACAGCAGACTTTTCTGATTGCTTTAAAAGCTGTCTAAAAAAAATGAAGATGTTTTAAAACTTACTCTTTTATAAAAATGTTACAATGCTTATACTAAAACCTTCTGTGATTTTTAAAAATCAGTATTTAATCAACATACTAATGTTATTCCAAATGAAAAATGACTTATTGCAATTTTTTAAAATTATGATCAGTCCTAATAAGCTTTATTACAGAAAAAGTGACTTGGTTTGTCCATGATTTTCTTGGTTTCAAAACTGAAAGTTCCATCTCCTGGGAATGTACCCCCAGGCACAGGTCATTTAATACATGTTGCCATAAATACACAAATACAAAACCAAAACCAAAAATAAGACTGTGAATATGACTCATAAAGTTTAAAATTTAAGTTAAAGGGGGCAACATTGAATTAGTTATACTGGTTATAAGAGTATAGTGTTTGTGCAAAGTCTCTTTAAAAGAAAAAAATTAAGTGCTGCTTAATATAGGTTATAGTAATAATCAAAATTTACCTTAATAAGATACTTACTTCTGTAAAAATTCTTCACAGCCACATATACTTAGGTTATCTTTGGGGAATAGCTGGTAATTTGTGCAAAAATGTAGAATTTATGCAGTTAGGTTATTTTATTGAGCTCACCTGTTTTTACCAGGGTTGGTAAAGTAATACATAAAACCCTGAGAGGGGGGGATGTAAATAAATATGATAATAGATAGATAGGCACACATTATATGTTTACACTTATATTGATATATTAAAACAGTGTTCTCAAACTTTAATGTGCATACAAGTCACTTGAGTATCTTTTAAATATTCTGACTTATTAGGTCTGAGCTGGAGCTGAGACTCTGCATTTATAACAAGCTTCTGGGTGATGCTGATACTGATGATCCATAGTTCACATTTCAAGTAGCAAGATATTAGAGGCCAGGGATATTAATGACCTAATAATTTAACCTAGGAGAAATGGATAAATTCCTAGAAACATACAATCTTCCAAAACTGAATCTGGAAGAAATAGAAAATTAGAACAGACCAATTACTAGTAATGAAATTGATTTGTTAATTAAAAAAAAAATGTTAATACATCTCCCAACAAACCAAAGTCCAGGACCAGATGGGTTTACAGGTTAATTCTACCAAACACTTAAAAAAGAGTTAATACCTATTATTCTCAAACTACTCCAAAAAATAGACAAGGGAGGAAAACTTCCAAATTCATTCTATGAGGCCAGCATTATCCCAATACCAAAACTAGACAAATATCACAAAAAAGAAAACTACAGGCCAATATCTCTGATGAAAATAGATGTACAAATCCCCAACAAAATATAGGCAAGCCAAACTGACAATACCTTAATAAAATCATTAACTATGATCAAATGGGACTTCTTCCAGGAATGCAAGGGTGGTTCAATATTTGCAAACCAATCAGTGTGATACATCACATTAAAAACAGGAAAGATAAAAACCATATGATCACTGCAACAGATGCAGAAAAAGCATTTGACAATATACAGCATCCATTCATAATAAAAACTTTCAACAAAGTGAGTTTAGAGAGAACATACCTCAACACAATAAAGTCCATATATAAAAAACCCATAGCTAACATTATATCAATAGTGAAGTGATTTATGGAATTGTTGAATCAATGTTGTGCATCTAAAACTAATGTAACACTGTATGTGAATTATACTTCGATTAAAAAAAAGAATGATATCCTAAAGAACAATAACAAAGTGCTTTAATCATTTGACACTTCAGCTAAATGATAAGTTAAATATCGCTAAATTATACACCTGAAACTAATGTAACATTGTGTGTCAACTATAATCGAATGTTTAAAAAGTTAAATAAAGATATATGCGTAGGTGGTATATGTGAGGTGAAGGATGTCCTAGATTAAATGAATATGTAAACTTTTTTCATCAAAACAATCAACATGTTTTATGATTTAATCACCAACCCAGAACTGGAATGGGATTCAGGAGTGTGTTTTCTAGACAAACTCTGCAATTAAGTAGCTGTGTGACTTTAAAGATTTTGCAACTTCATTTTAATTTGCTGAATTGAGGGGAGATGGGACTGTCATCAAGAATTGTTTGTTGAATATCTTTTATTTACAAGGCATCCTTGTGCGATTTAGTGTTTTAGTGTAAAACAAGTTTAATCATGGCACAAGTCATAGTAGGAGAGTAGCACATTACTTGGACCATGAAATTTACTTTCATGGAGAATATTTCTAATATTATTCATTGTTATGTAAAGTTTCAGGTGACTTGTTTCTGAAAGGCCCTATTATTGGTATGCTTGCAAGCACGAGGCAAGAATTAGAATTCCTCTTCTCAGCAGAATCTCCTAACAAAATATTTAAGCTTCTCATAGCTTACCCTTTCCACAACCCTCCAAATGAAAGCATTATCTGAACATCCCCAGACAAAGTGAACTTGGAATTAAAAAGGCTATACAACCACCCCTTTAGAACAACCATTTGTTTATGGTTAACAGCTGTACTTACCTGAGTGTGCACCAGAATCCAGGAGGAAAGTATATAAAATTCCCAGATGGTTGAATTTTATGCTAAGGTAATTTAAATTAACATTTTAAATGTCATTCTACTCGGGATTTTTTTCACAGTCTCAAAACTTGGCATGGAATTGTTTTTTCATGTGCATTAAGTTCTGATGAATGTCTGAGGTCATAAGTGAGTGAAGAAAGGATTTTCTATTGAGCAAAACACTAAAGTTCAGAAGTTTATTTTTGTACAGCAAGTCCTTTGACAATCCATGTATTCATCTGTTATTTCTCTAATTTTGTGGTTGAGAGCATTTGAGGTGCACACATACAAAATTTCTTCATTTAAGTTTTGTCTTTGGTTGTACTTCTTATGTTAGTTCCGTGTGACAATATTCTGCATTCTAGTTCTTCATTTTCTTGGTGTCTTTCACTGCTAACACCTAAGGATTTAGAGGAAGAGGAAGGAAATCAAGGTTTTCTTCTTAGGTCCTAGAGCTTTGGTTATACAACTCTTATTCAATTTCCTCTCTCCTAGCTATGCTTTTCCTCAGCAGTCATGTATAGAAAGCAATATTACTCCAGTCATTTCTCTGTATATGGTTTGAAGTTCAAAGAGTTAACTACAGGGGCGCCTGGGTGGCGCAGTCGGTTAAGCGTCCGACTTCAGCCAGGTCACGATCTCGCGGTCCGTGAGTTCGAGCCCCGCGTCAGGCTCTGGGCTGATGGCTCGGAGCCTGGAGCCTGTTTCCGATTCTGTGTCTCCCTCTCTCTCTGCCCCTCCCCCGTTCATGCTCTGTCTCTCTCTGTCCCAAAAATAAATAAAAAACGTTGAAAAAAAAAATTTAAAAAACAAAACAAAACAAAACAAAAAAAAAACAAAGAGTTAACTACAAAGGTCATCTGTGTCCTATTTAGGAATTAATTGTATTTAGAGCTTAGTTTACTTATATTAAAGTTTTAGTTAATTATACCTTTATAAAACAACACAATTGAGAATATGATTAGTCAGGGGCTCCTGGGTGGCTCAGCCAGTTGAGCGTCCGACTTCGACTCAGGTCATGATCTCACACTCATGTGTTTGAGCCCCATCAGGCTCTGTGCTGACAGCTCAGAGCCTGGAGCCTTGCTTTGGATTCTGTGTCTCCCTCTCTCTCTGCTCCTCCCCCACTCATGCTCTGTCTCTCTCTCAAAAAATAAATAAAGATAATAATAAAAAAAATTTTTTTAAGAAAATGTAATTAGTCATTATTATGCAGATTTGAGTCAGGCAATTTTTGTTTAGGATCAGGAATTATGATATAGGTGCTATTAATGACAATGATTACTTTTATTGAGTTTTTACTATGAGTAAATCACCAAGCTCAGTGCATTGCCTTATCTCATCCAAGTATTGTAGGAGGTGGCCATACTACAATCAGCATTTCACAAATGCAGAAAATTAGTAGTTTCCCAGGTCAACGGTGAACAAGTAGCAGACCTGGGAGTGGAGCTCAGATTTGTCAGGCTCTAAAACCAACATGCTGAACCACCATGAGACATACCAGTCGTTCTCAACTTTTCTGTCTCCTCCCAGGGAACATTTGGCAGCTAAGGGGGTTGCTACTGGCATCTAGTGGGTGCAGACCAGGGATACCAGAAAACAGTCTACAGTGCACAAGACAGCCACTCATAGCAAAGAAGTATTCAGCTCCAAAAATCAATAGTGCCAAGGTTGAGAAACCCAACTAACGGATTATTCTGAAACTTTGTCTTTGTTTACTATGTCTTTGTTTACCATGTAAACTTTGTCAAGGTAAAACCTATCTAAATGTATAGGCTACAGGTAAATTTTAATTCTTTGACTCTGGAAAGTAGAGTATGTTCCATTGTGAAATAGCCATCTTTATTGTTTGACAACAGAAAATATACTTTTAAATATTTATAAACATATGAGTTGCAGTTTAATCAAGTACAAGAACCCAAGTCAAATTTGTATTAAGTTTACATTATAAAACTGTAAAAGACAAAACTGAAAATAGCAGAAAGACAAAAAGAAGGTATGTGAATTTAGATATTTTAAGATGAAGTTAGGAAAGCTTCCATTGCTATAATTTTTTCAGCTAGAAAATTGTGTTTTCCCCCCATTGATTTATATTATTTTCCAAGACTTTCTATACTTAGGTAAAGTGTATGATTAGTTCTAAATATTCCAACAAATTTATCAACAGCACATTCTTTGACTTAAAATAAGTTAGTCCAGACCAGAGTTACTGGAACAGAAAATATACAAGGAACTAACAGCATAATGTAAACCCAAACACCTCAGTAAGAACACAGTGCAGCTGGCATATGGCTTTTTTAAAGAAGGAAGCAGAGCATTGATTTACATTCTGGCTTAGTTTTCTTATCTCAAGGTGGACTAGAGGTCCAGTTCATTTCTGGAGAAAGTCCTTCCCTACTATTTTACACAACGTCCCCATTCTTTAGTCTACCTTTTATCACAGTTAGTTTTTTTTCTAACTTCTCCATATCACTAAAGAGAACTAGTTCCTTGGTCTGGATGTATCAGTTAGAGATGTAACATTGCAAGCAACAGGCATCAGTAGGATCAAAAAACAAGGCTTCAAAGAGAACAGTAACTAGAGCAACAAGGGATATCTAGGGAACAGACACTGATGGGAAAGTCTCTTAAAAATACTATTGTTGAGATAAGTGAGCTTGAAAAATCTTGCTTCTTTGTGTCCCTCAATTAAAGGAAAATTGAAAAATGTGATTTGCCTTGGTCAGGCCAAATCTGTACTCTTTGCCAGGTGAGAAAAAGGTACTGAAATTGAGACCCTCACCCATCTCATAGGATAGGGGTAGTTTCTCAGAGAAGAATCATGATGTTGTTTCTAGATGAAGGAGGATTCTAGTCAAGCAAAAATACTAGCTGTCCACTATACTGGCATTTTTTTTCCTCTTTTGATTATCTTGAAACTCGTAAAAATATATTCCTGCATCTTCCCATTTTCATACTACACTTCTTTTTTTAGAAGTTTTTTTTAATGTTTATTTTTGAGAGAGAGAGCATGAGCAGCGGAGGGGCAGAGAGAGAGAAGGACAGACACAATCCAAAGCAGGCTCAACACTGTCAGTGCAAAGCCTGACGTGGGGCTCAAACCCATGAACCATGAGGTCATGACCTGGGCCTACCTCAGACATTCAACTGACTGAGCCACCCAGGCACCCCTCATACTACACTTCTTGATGCTTCTACCAGTCTTTTCCTGTCACGTGCACACAGTGATCTATTCCTGCCTTCTCCTTATATTACCCCATGTTCCTTCCTTTTTTCTCACTAGTGGAAAAGCCTGGAACCACCTTCTCTGTGGAAATCCAAGGATAGGAATTGGATATATGTAATACTTATAAAATAAGGGTGAAACTACAGCTGACATTTAATAATTGCCTTTCTAGATATTTGAGAAGGTGTTTTTCACATCATGTTTCATGGTACTTCAAAATTCCATGCTATATGTAGAAGGAATATGTTTAATTTTAACACAAACCCTCACTGTGATATCCATGACTGATTCCAGTATCACAAAGAAATTAGGGAATCAAAGCAGGAAAAAGACTGCATCCCAGAGTAATATAGAAGGCACACGTCATGAGGTATTGCAGACATTCAAATATTCTGCTGAGACATGATCCTTAATTTCAAAATAACCACTAAAATGAAAAAACTAAAAGAAGCAATAGTGCACCTGAAACCTTGGCCATGGTACCAAAGTAGAAACGTAAAAAGCTGAGAAAACCTGACACAATGCACTTTTTGCGTTAACATCTTATGAAGAGCCAGAAATTGTCATATATAAAACTAATGTGTGTAAATGCTGTGTATGCATGTATAGAGATGGAAGAGGAAGAGGAAAAGAAAACTAATACGTAGCAATTTTTCAATGTATGATTAAACCGTATTTAACAACCTTGTTTAAGATTTGAAATGATGGGAAAACATATTGTAAAATACCATTTACAAAGAAAGGAATTTCAAAAAGCAGAGATAATGAAACATTTTCTCTATATAAACATCTCATTCTTCCTTGAAATCACAAGCAGCTGCAGTATATTCTGACTAATTACAACTGAATCATAAGGAACACAGCATGATAGGAACCCCAAGTGGTATCAGTATGGTGCAAGTTGATTTTAAACCCTGAAGTTCTATGTAATTCAGCTTTTATTCATACTTGGGTTATCACTTTTAAAAGAATAATACTGGTGTTAATTTGGGTCATTTGCTAATGTGGCTACATGTCTTTAGCACTGTGGAATATTTTAACAAATGGTAAAGCATTATTAATTAAGATGCTGCTTAATAAGAATTTATGGTTACTATATGCTGGTGTATTTTCCTTGCATTATCAGTAGAAATGGAAAAAATTTTTCATAGAAATTCTTGTGTCCTCAATAGTGAGGGCTATTTTCAGTCATGAATTTAGCAGCAAAGATTTGTTCTTTTAGTATAAAACTGAAGACTTTGTAGGGTCCTTACAGATGAGAAAGCTTACCAAGAAGGTAAATTTACTTATCTAATAAATAGACTAGTAACTAACTTATTTGATCCGTAGTCCTTGCCTTTGCAAATACACCTCTCCTCATTAATCTTATCTCTTAAACTATGAATTTACAGGGATCTCTAAGGCTCATGGACCAGGAAAAATCTAGTCCTGCTCTCCCATATTCATCAAGCTATCACCAAGACTCTAGAACTTCCTATGAGCCCAATCTTGTGTTGAAATGTAGATACAACACGCAGTACAATATGTTACCCTGAACACATATGGTGTCAGACAAAGACAACTAAGTTAAAACCTGGAAAACAATCCAAAGCCCTATATAACTAAGAGGTAAAGTAGGACAGACAGGCTCCAAATGCCACACAGAGCCAGCTAACTCTGAAAAGAAGCGGGGATAATTTCACAAAGAACAACTTCATCCACCTTCAGATTTTTCCTAGACTCCAAAACAAACTAGACTGCAAAACGTGAAGACAATAGAGAATTTTGAAGCTCAGTTCATTCTTGTCACTTAAAACAGAATCTTCTTTTTCACCTAAACTTCAATAAGGGTCCATCTAAGTACTTTCAAGTCTCTTCAACCTAGAATTAGTTATATTCCAATACCTATGCTGTTTCAATACACAGTTTTCCACCAAGATTCTGATAGATTATGGTCATTTAAAAAAGATACTAAAATGTCATGAGAATGTGATATCTTACCTGTACGGTTCTGGCAGGTAGTTAAATTCCAGATACGAAATTTTCAACTAGTCAATTAAACTAATATTTCCTTTTATCCCTGAAACTAATGTATGATGAAGCCACATATTTACTAACAAACTACTCATTACCTTTCACCCAGAGGGGAAAAACCATCTGGAACTAGGAAAGTGAACTTTAACTACATAATTTTAAATATACATTTATACAATTAATAAATAATCAATTTATTATACTACATTATTTTAACAATGAATTAATTGCCTGTATTTTAAAGAGATTCTCAGGACCTATCTGGATCTATCAGCCTTCCTAGGTTTCTATCTAGTTCATTTATACCCTTTGTTTGAATCTCAGCCTAAATCCCTCCAGTGAATAGGTCTCCCAATGACAGTTACTCCCCTCTAGATTTCTTGCTGTTGTTTGCTAGCACTGTGTCCATAAACCATAACATAGTAGCTAAGGTAGATTCTCCCCTACAAACATGACCACTTACTGCTACCTATTTTTGTAAGTCATTACCAGATGCTCTAGATCCATACATATCTGTCTAATCAGTTTCATTGTCAGCACCAACAGCTAAGACAGCTCCCAGTGCCTTTGTGGCTCTAGAAGCTGAATATAGTGCCACCCTACCATCTCCATACCATCAGCTGTCTCAGACTAAGTAATTTTTTGTGCCTCTTTTAATAGTCTAGGGATAGAATAATCGTGTCCCACTAACCCCCTACACACTCAAGTCTTCTTTGTGTTCAGCCGTAGCTCATCCTATATTTGTATGATGTTTTAAACCATATTTGTATTACAAAAATTTTTGAACAGAAAAGCTAAAAAAAAGTAGTACAATGATCATATGCCCACCATCCAACAACCTATATTCAACAGTCAACATTTGCCATATTTGCTTTAGCTATCTAGCTATCATCTATATCTCTCTTGCTGAATCACATGAAACTAAATTTCAGAGGTAATGTTACTCCCAATATTTCAAAATGCATACAGAAGTGGGGAATTTTCCTACATAAACACAATACTGTGTATCACATAAGATAATTAGTAATGATTTGTTAATCAACTGATATGTAATCAGTATATCTAATCTACCAGTCTATATAATTTACCCAGTTTCCCCCTCCAAATACCCTTTAAGCTGCTTTTTCAAACCAGGATTCAGTCAAAATTCACATATTTCATTTGGTTCCTACATCACTTTAGTTTCTTTCAGTCTAGAAAAAATCCTCAACATTATTTTTTTTCAATATTTTTTTAATGTTTCAAGTTTTTACTTAGTTTCATGTGTAGAATTTAGTGATTCATCACTTATATATAATACCCAGTGCTCACCCCAACAAGTGTCCTCCTTAGTACCCATCAACCATCTAGCCCATTCCCCCACCTCCCCTCTAGCAACCCTGTTTGTTCTCTATCTTTAAGAGTCTCTCTTACGGTTTGTCTCTCTCTCTTTTTTTTATTTTCCCCTATGTTAATCTGATTTGTTTCTTAAATTCCACATATGAGTGAAATCATATGATATTTGTCTTTCTATGCCTGACCTATTTCACTTAGCATAATAACTCTATCTCCATCCACATCATTACAAATGGCAAAATATCATTATTTTTGATGGCTGAGTAATATCCCAATACACACACACACACACACACACACACACACATACACACCACATCTTCTTTATCCATTCATCTGTTGATGGACATTTGGGCTCTCTCCATAGTTTGGCTATTGTTGATAATGCTACTATAAACAGTGGGGTGCATGTACCTCTTCAAATCAGTATTTTTGTATCCTTTGGGTAAATAACCTAGCAGTGCAATTGCTGGGTCATAGAGTAGTTCTATTTTTAACTTTCTGAGAAACCTCCATACTGTTTTCCAAAGGGGCTGCACCAGTTTGCATTCCACCAAGAAGGTTCCCCTGTCTCTGCATTCTGCCAACATCTGTTGTTTCCTGTGTTGTTAATTTTAGCTATTCTGACAGGTGTGAGGTGGTATCTCATTGTAGTTTTGATTTGTATTTCCCTGATGATGAGTGATGTTAAGTATCTTTTCATATGTGCATTAGCCATCTGTACATCTTCTTTGGAAAAATGTCTGTTCATGTCTTCTGCCCATTTCTTAACTGGATTATCTGGTTTTTGTGTACTGAGTTTGTTAAGTTCTTTATAGATTTTTGATACTATTTTTTTTCATGACTTTGACTTATGTTAAAGTTATGTTAATGTTAAGAACTTAACATTAACAGTGAACACATGAATGATAAGAAAACAAAACAGCCTTCTTGCTAATACAGAGAAAGTCTGAGTGGTCTGGATAGAAGATCAAACACCCACAACATTCCCTTAAGCCAAAGCCTAATCCAGAGCAAGACCCCAACTCCCCAATTCTATGAAGGCTGAGAGAGGTGAGGAAGCTGCTGAAGAAAAGTTTGAAGCTAACAGAGAGTTTGGTTTATGAAGTTTAAGGAAAGAAGTTGTCTCCATAATATAAAAGGTGAATAAGCAAGTACTGATATAAAAGTTGCAACAAGTTATCCAGAAGATCTAGCTGACTAATGTAGCTATACTAAACAACAGATTGTCAGTGTTGGTAAAACAACCTTTTATTGGAAGAAGAAGCCATCGAGGACTTTAATATTAAAGAAGTCAATGACTGGCTTCAAAGCTTCAAAGGACAGACCGACTCTTCTTAGGGGCTAATGCAGCTGGTGACTTTAAGTAAAAACCAATACTCATCTACCACTATGAAAATCCTAGGATCTTAAGAATTATGCTAAATCTATTTTCCCTGTGCTCTATTGCTGGAATAATAAGGCCAGAATGACAGCATATCTGTTTACAACATGGTTTGCTGAATATTTTAAGCCCACTGTTGAGACCTACTGCTCAAGAAAAAAGATTCCTTTCAAATTATTCTACTCATTGACAATGCATCTGGTCACTCAGGAGTTCTGATAGACATGGATGAGATTAATGTTGTTTTCATGCTGCTAACACAGCATCTATTCTGCAGCCCATGGATCAAGAAATAATTTTGACTTTCAAGTCTTATTATTTAAAAATACGTTTTGTAAAGCTGTAGCTGCCATATATAGGATTCTTCTGATGGATCTGCACAAAGTAAATTAAAAATCTTCTGAAAAGGATTCACCCTTTAGATGCCTTTAAGAATATGCAAGATTCATGGGAAGAGGTGAAAAAAATTTATATCAATAGAAGTTTGAAAGAAGTTGATTCCAACCCTCATGGATGACTTTGAGCGGTTCAAGACTTCAGTGGAGGAAGAAACTGCAGATGTGGTAGAAAAAGCAAGAGAACTAGAATTAGAAGTGGAGCCTGAAGATGTGACAAATTGCTGAAATCTCGTGGTAAAACTTTAGTGGATGAGGAGTTGGCTTTTTATGGATGAGCAAAGAAAATGGTTTCTTGAGATAAAATCTATTCCTGCTGATGATGTAAAGTTTGTTGAAATGACAACAAAAGATTCAGAACATTACATAAACTTAGTTGATAAAGCAGAGGCAGGGTTTGAGAGGATTGACTCCAATTTTGAACAAAGTTCTGCTGTGAGTAAAAAGGTTTTAAGCACCATTGTGTGCTACATAGAAATTGTTTGTGAAAGGAAGAGTTGGTCAATGTGGCAAACTTCAGTGTTGTTTTATTTTAAGAAATTACCACAGCCACCCCAACCTTCAGCAACCATCACCCTGGTCAGTCTGCAGCCATCAACATCAAGGCAAAACCTTCCACCAGCAAAAAGATTATGACAGCCAGATGATGGCTAGCATTTTTTAGCAATAGAATATTTAGACATAATGCTATTGCACATTTAATAGATCACAGTATCATGTAAACATAACTGTTATATACACTGAGAAACCAAAAAATTCATTTGAATCACTTTTTTGCAATATTCACTTTATTGCAGTGGTCTGGGATGAAATCCACAGTACCTCAGAGATACTGTGGATTTCTTCCCAGACCACTGCAATAAAGTGGCCTGTACTGTGTCAAAAGTCACTTGAAATGATTTTTCTCTCTAAGTTATATCACTAATTTAAAATAGAGTTACATGTATTTATTTTATTTTTTCTCTCCAATGTTAGGGTTTAACTTTTCCAGGTTTTAAAATCTTTTATATATTTGATATTTAGGTAGTTCAAAATTCAAAAACTGTGAGAAGGAAGATGTACTTAATAAATGCTTGCTTCCTTCCTTCTACCCCCTACTTCATTCTTCTCACTCATCTGCTGGAGGTTATTAAAAGTTTTGTTTTTGCAACACAAGAAACGCACTGTTCTGCACCTTTTTCCCCCATTTAACAATATATCCTGGACCTTATTCTATATCAATACAGAGAGATAGTCTTCGTTTCCTTTAATGTCTGCAGTGTACTTCCTTGGGTGTATATGTCCTAGTTTATGATAGTTTGTTAGATATTGTTAAATTCTGTTTCCAAGAGGCTATGCTGTTTTGTACTCCCATCAGTAATCTGTTTCTCATCGAGTTGTTTCCAGTGTTTTCATATGTGCCAATCTGATAGGTGAGAAATATCTCAGTGTAGTTTTAATTTGCATTTTTCTTATTATGAGTGAGGTTAAGCATCCTTTCAGGTGCTCAAGAGCCACTTGAGTCATTTTATCCACTATCTATGCCTTTTGTTCAATTTTCTGTTAGGATTTTGAGATCTTTTTATATATTATAACAGAGTAGTGATTCTCAACTGGAAATGATTTGCCTGCTTCTCTTCCCCCCTCCCCAGGACATTTGGCTGTGTCTGGAAGCATTTTTGGTTGTTATACCTGGGGAATGGGTACTATTGACATCTAGAAGATGGAGGCCAAAGAGGCTGGTAAACATTCCACAATGCACAGAATGACCCCCACAACAAAGAATTATGTAGCCCAAATGTCAAAAGTGCTAAGGTTGAAAAACACTGGGTTAGATTTTTGTGATATAAATTGCAAATATTTCCTCTTGATTTGTCCTCTGATTTTGCTTCTACTAGCATGTTTTGTCTTTTTTAAGTAGCTCATTTTCTCACTCTTTTCTTATTCCTATTTTAATTATAGTTAGAAGACTTCCCCAACTCTCAGGTAATAATAGAATTCATTATTTTCTTCTTGAACATGTGTAATTTTATATTTATGTAAAATTCATCTTGGAATTAACTTTGAGGTAATATGTGAAGTATGATTCAATTGTTTTTGCTTTTTTAAAATGGCTATCAAGCTGTACCAATACAATTTGCTCTAAAGGTCATCCTTTCCTGCAGTGATTTGAGGTGCCAACTTTATCATATACCCAATTTCCATATATATCTGAGTCTATTTCTGGACTTTTCATTTGTTTCATTGTCCTTCTGTCTACTCATGGAGCAATTCCACACTGTTTTAATTATAGAGGCTTTACAACAGAGGGAATATGAAGCAGAGGACTAGTTATACAGATGATGGAAGAGTAGAGAAGCCAAACAGGTGACCTAGAGACTAGCAAAAGCAGGAAGCCATTAGCAACCCTAGGCTGAGAGACAAAAGGAGTTCAAGGTATTGTCAGAGCCCAGGGACCAACAAAACCAAGGATATAATAATGGAACCCTGGAAAAGAAACAGTCCTAATGGAGATGCTTCCCAAGGCAGAAAGAGAAGGAAAGAAATATCCCTGGCTTCTCCCTTCCTAAGAGCTTCCCACTGGCTGTTAAATTCTACCCAGAAACCAGCTGATTTGGAATTCTGGGAAAAACAGCCCACAGGGGTCAGCCTCATGTGATACAGAGAACAGAAGAGCAAAGGCAGGTAAGTCCAGGCCCTCTTAGTTCAGAGGCCACTTCTGTGGATATGTGATATATTTTTTTTGTCTGTTTTGTTTTTCTTTCGTGGATTTTTGTGATTATCTTTTGTTAATTTTTTACCTATTTTTATTTCAGTATGCCCCTTCTTTTAATCTTTTCTTTTTCCCCATTTATAACTGAACCTTCAAGGAACACCTGAACTATCTAGAGTGCCACCTTCTCCATCAGGAGAGGTACCTGATAGAGACATCTTCCAATCTTGCCACTGTCTAAGTTCCTTTCTTCCAACTCTCCAGTATTCAGCACTCTGAGCTACCAGATCTCAGTCTTGTTCTGAATATTTCTCACTTAGAATTGGAATTAGAATTCAAAAATTTTCTAAGGTTCTCTTTAGTGCCTTGGATTGACCAGGGCTGACAGTGTCTGACAATGTTATCTGGCCTTGGCTCCCTGAACCAGTGAGCCCTGGTCCCCATTGCTTGCCTTTGAAGCACTCTGTAACTCTCTATTCTGCACATGAAATCATCAGATGCCCCCAAGGAACTCTGGAACTGACATACTTCTGAGTTGTCCCAAGGACCTATGGCCAGTCCCAGTTTTAGGAGAGTGGCCTGGTGAGTGAATCATTTCTGCTTGCCACCACAGTATTTCTTTTGTGAGGTCACATGAAACTGATCTACCAAAATAGTGCCGACATGCTGATTTAGTTGACAGTCACTCACATCAGACATAGGACAACTTTTAGAGCTCTGGGCTACCAACTGTCTGTCACTCACCCTTGGGCATGAGCTCTGGTGTGGGTCTGTGCATCAGCTATCACTGGTTTGTGTTTGACCACTGTGCTGCCTCCAGTCCACAGCACTTGGGGACTGGAGGGACTGTAGGAAGCATCCTTGACCCTATGTACTCCTAGCCACTCGCATCCAGTATGCTTACCCCAACTCTGCAGGCTCCATGGCACATGTTATGTAGCCTTCTGGGGTTGGCCATGCTGCTGTCCCCTGAGACTTTTCCAGATTATCATGTGCCCTTCTGACCAATGTTCTCCAATTGCAGTGATGTGCTCTTCAGGGACAAGTCTATGCCATGCTGAATGAAGGATGGACATCCCTTTTGCACAAATAGAACTTCTTTTCTCACACTATTTATAGGCCCCTTGCTTATCTTCACCATTGGTGGCATTTTGTGGAAGATGAGAGTATAGACAATATTGAAAGATACCATTTTAAGGAATGTAGTGATTTTACCATAAGCAGTTCAGGAGAAACATACTTGGAAGATACATTGAATTTATGCTATAAAATTGCAGTCAGTAAGTTTAATATAACTCAAAAACAAACTATCATTCTCATTTTCTGGAATAGCCTGTGAATGCCTTGCATTCGTTATCATCATCAGTGAAGCACAGTAACAACTTTGAGAGAGTCATTGACATCAGAATTCACAAATGATGCAGTGTAATGGGTAATGGTATAACCTATATTAAGTAAATGGTGTTATGTCTGCATGTGAAAAAGGGTATGTATTGTTTAAATATACCCAGACTCTAAAGAGCCATAATGATAACAACCATATTATTACCTTTTGTCACGGTGGGAGATAAGAAATGGTACATATAACAATAAAGAATATGAGGAAATGGTTCCTGGATCTGAACAGAAAGAGGCAATGACCAGACACTATAAAGAATCTTCATGTGCACTGATTATACAATAAATAAGGATGTAAGTACCTCTTCTCTATCCATCATTCTAAATCTTTGTTGATAAATCACTGTAATTTACATGGATCCATGCATTTTTGTAATGCGTTTAAATTAAGCCCTATATATAGACAAGAGCTCCCCCCAGATCTAAAATATTCAACTGAGGCCTTACATACCTTATGGATGGTCCTAATTGGACCTTCTTCTTTTGGGAGAAATGCTTATTGGTGCCTTGTGTTTTACTACTATGGGAAATTGACCTTACTCCCCTCTTGTATGTGCAAATTCCCACCAGGTGAGGACTCTGGAGCTAACATGGTTGGTTTCAGATGATTATTTCTTCCACTTACACATAAGTAGACTCTGTGTCCAAATTATACTCTTGCATGAGTTATGGTGATTTTATTTACTCTCCTTCGTTTGATATAAAAGATTTGTTGTGTAACAGTGGAGTGATCCAGTAAGGCAGCTTATATTATCCTGTGAGAATTGAAACTCAAGTGTAAATTTGGATTTTGTGAGGACTGGAGCTTATATAATTTTGAAGGTCCTCTTCAAGAATAAAAATATAAAAAGGAAGAAAATATTACATAAATAACTGGGTACAGGGCTCTGGAAGGTCTTGGTGTAAATCAGAGGCTCTGAAGCATAAGCATCATGAGCTTAACAGTAAATCTGCCTTTGCTGGAATGACAATTTTGTTTAATTCTCAATCAGTGCAAAATGTTTATCTCTTTGAAATTTCATCTTGATGAAATGTTTCATCTTGTTTGAAATTTCATCTTGAAATCCTGTATCTGTTATACATTATATAATTTATTCCTCTTGGCTTCAGGTCATTTGTAAACTAACATTTCATCTGTGATTTCACCTAAGTCACTATAAAATAATACATAAGTCAGTTGAAGATTTATGGAATAAATTTTATTTAAATATTTGTTATAAGGGAAATAATTTCTTCCTTTTTTCTTCCCCAGTTTCATTTTCTCCTTTAACATCGACCTTCCTACCCTACTATATTTACCTTTTTTACTAAAAGTAGAATTTTGGAAGTCTGTTAAAGATTTATTTATGGCAAATTAAAGGAATGTGTCTTTCATCTGCATTGGCCATAGAGAGGGGAGAGGAAAATCCACTTAATCATTGTAAAATATTCGGTGATTTTTTAGAGGAGATTTTTAGTAATCTTCCAGGTTCTAGTACTTCTCAGACATCATTGAGATATATAATTTGACTCTAGGGGAATGCATACTTATTTAATCTGAGATAACCTTACTTTGGGCATGTATCTCACAATTTCCTTAATTAAGTAATCAAATATGAATAAAATAACAAAGACATTTTAAGAATTCATTATTTTCATACTCTTAGACTCCTGCTGGGATAAAATGTGTCTGTTAGAGGTTATTGAACTCTTCACAGGATAAATTGTATAAATTAGCAGATAAATTGATTGATTCTATTAAGGTATGTGACTATAAAAATTATACTTAAGCTTGGTAGATAGCATACACATTTAGAAATAAACTTACAAGACCTTTATAGAAGATACATTCATCAATATGCGATATAATGTGTTAGAAGGCCTTGGAGGGGAATCCCTCATGTTCTTGTTTATTTCTGATTCTAATTACCTGTATAATTTTGGATATGATATTTGGTTATGAATTTTAGGCTTATGACCTTAAAGGACATATTTATTTCTTCCATTCATTAGGATGCGCTTTAACGTGAAGAGTTTGATTCTGATATCATATTTCCTGATCTGCAGCCACTTATTACCTTGGGCAAAGTAGTTTATGTCTCTAAGCCTCCGTTGCCTTATCTGTAAAGTAAGGATCTACTTCATGGATGTTTTGGGAGCAGATTAGATGAGATAATATATGTAAAGTGTTTAGCAGAGAGACTGGCAAATAATTGGAGGTCATTCAGTGGTACCAGTTATAAGGTTTTATTGTGTCAAGTTATTTCCTAGGCAGAGATAAAATTGCTAAGGCTATAGCTGCCATTAAATACCCTCTACTTTTGAATGTGCGAATCAGTTTTAGCAATATGCCATTTCATTTCACTGAACTATACAATCAATAGCTTTGTGATGCTTTAGGATATTGTCTATAGTGATGTAGAATATTAAGAATTTCCTTATAATTATTTCAGAATGATAACATTCTTAGAAAATGTCTAA
The DNA here is from genome assembly GCF_024362965.1 of Panthera pardus. NCBI lineage: Eukaryota > Metazoa > Chordata > Mammalia > Carnivora > Felidae > Panthera > Panthera pardus. The sequence goes on from NW_026526991.1 coordinate 21,925,359, forward strand.
TTGTTATCTTTCCTATGTAATATATATGTTTTGCTTCACCTTTTTTCCTGTCATTTGGAATTTATAGAATCTTTTGTGTATTGACATAGGTACTTAGTCATCTCCTTGGTTACATATGCAAATATAAAGGAAATATGAAGATAAATATATAACACACAATTTACAATTAATGTTTTTGGAATTAAGTGAAGTCAAATGCTTAGCATTTCTCTTACTGGCAGTGCTGTTATACAGAATAAAACACCAATTATCCCAAAGATTATATAATTTTAGAGGTTTCACTAATGAATTTCATCCAGTTAATTAGAAAAAAATATATAGATATTCAAATTTGACCATTCAGGCAGAGAAAATTCACTAAATCACTAATCACTAAATCACTAAATTTTTCAGCCAAATCATATTGGCTGTATGTTGATAATAGTACTAAATTATTGCCACCAAACTTTCTGTTTGTACCATTAACACCTAAATGTTTAAAGAATTAATTCTGAGAAATAGTTTTAGATACATCTGGTAACTTTCCTACAAGTATACCTTTCCTTCCCTTCTTTCCTATGGCTTATTTTAGCTGATAAAGTACAATACCAGGCATCAAGGAAGGAACAAAAGCCCTGATAATAAGGAGTTGCTTAATAAAGTGTTAGGAATGAGACTTTCAAAAATAGTTTCTTTTCATTAGTTTAATAAAAAGTACACTTAGCACTTGATCAGTCAGCTTTTATTGTGACAACAAACCACAAAATCTTGACTTACAACAATGAAGATTTATTTCTTGCTCACAGTTTTGCAATTTAGCTGGACTCTACTGGGCAAGGCTAGGCTCAGATGCGTTTGGGTCTGTTTGGGTCGTTCTATTCCCTGTGTCTTTTGACTCAGGGACCTAGGCTGAAAAAGCAACCACTATTTTGCACATGCTGTGCTTATGGCAGAGGGAATAATCTTAAGAGAGTGAGGAGAGGCATGTAGTGCTTCTTAAAGCCTCTCCTTGGATCACTATAATGACCCTTCTACCACACTCCATAGGTTAAAGCAAGTCACATGGCTAAGCACTAAGTCAGTGGTGCAGAGAACTATGGTTTGTACACTGAGAAGTATGCTGAAGGAGGAGATAAATAATTGTGAACAAACATTGGAATCTTCTGGAGTACCTATATTATTTCACGTAAGACATTTGGTCTTCAGGAACCCCAGATTCAAACTTGAAACATCAGGTCTTTTTATGTACAAGATAGAGTCATAGAATTTTAACATTTTGGAGGTGAAGGGACTTTGAAGAGTCTATAATCTTATTGCTTCATTTTATAGATAAAATAGTTGGAGACATTGAAAGACTTTTGCCCATGATTAGATTCTGTTCCTGACAAAGATGGATGTGAAACCCAACTTACCATTACTCACAGTTAATGCATTATGCTGCCAATTGGTTAATTATTTAGTCTAGACCCAGGTACTCTTTGAGAAGTAAAAAAGAATTAAAATTCAAATTCATAGTGGGAAAGCTAAGAGTTTACCAGACCTCCCTTCTCATCCTGGCAAGATTTCACAATTCAATTTCAGTTCTTCTAAAATTAATTGACCACTTAGAATGAGCTGAATTCTGCACCAAGCTCTCTATACAAGTCAAAAATATAACAAAACATTAATATTTTAAAACTACTGGAAGAATAGAAAAATAAGACAGGATAAAGTACAATTGATATTTATATGACTATCAGGGTTATAAAATAAGAAATAATTAAAAGTTGTTTACACTGAGATTAACTACTATACTGCTTGAAACAAATAAAAAGCAGAGTCTATTAAATGTTGACTGATACTTAGAGAATTAATTTTCTTTGGGAACATTTGGTTAGAGTGGTTAAAACATCATGTTGCGCATTCCCATTACATAAATTGAGTGTTACCTCTGTGAAAGCAAACAATTTTCAAAGGTACTATAAAGTTGATTATACATAAGGAAAATACTCATTTACAAACCTTTTAAATCTCTCTTTTAATAGTAAGAAACCATTTTCATAAGCCTCAGAATTTCTATAGCAATAATAATCATATCATTCTGATTGGCTTAATTTTCATGCTCTTGGCACATTTAACTATGAATAATTTTTCAATCTTTTAAAAATGATTATCTGTGATTTCATGCAAGTCACATGGGAAGCAAGCAATAGACTCGGGAGAACAGTGAGGAGTGCTAGACTGCACTCCTATCTAAACAGCACTCTAGGTTAAGTACAACAATAGGAAGATATGGAAAGGGGAGAAAGCATGTAGATGCCATATGTAGAATAGTAGATAAGCTTACTCCAAGTGCCTGAATTGTAGAGGGAACACATAAAGTTGGATAATAGAGGGGTATTTCATTCTTAGCCTCCAAAACAAAATAAGAAACTGGGTCATCAAAGCATCTGGAATGAGTGGATGGATTAATATGTTTAAGAAAAGTTTTTAAAAGAAGAGAAGAGAGATCAGCTTCATTTTACTAATGTTGACATTTCGCCCAGCCAGTTCCTCTTCACACTTTACACCCTTTTGATTTTAGCTTTAATTTTAATTCTTTGGTAAGCTTTTCTTTCTCTCTATGACCAGTTGCTGCCCATAGCATCCTATGCTTGCCCTATGATAGCCTATCTATTATATAATTGCCCACTTGTTTGTCTAGTCCCATATCTACATTCTTTTAGCTCCATAGAGAAGAGACCATGTCAATTTTATCAGCTGTTTTATTCATGGCATTTGACACAATTCCTAGCTACGTATAAGGTATTATAAAGTATTTTCTGGATGAATTAAGTGTGATGGAGTGGAACTGTGCATGAGTGTGCACATACTTGTGCACACAAGGGCAGGTGCACACATGCACACAAACATGCATGATGGGAGTTAGAGAGTTTCCTACAAGATATTAGAATGAATCAAACTTACCACATTAAAAAGTGTGATAGAGTAGAGCCTAGAAATTTATGGAATCTAATAGAAATCAAAGATCTTACTAAAAATAAAAATAGATTGAATTAACCACTTTAAAAATTATGGTACCAGTAAATTGTAGAAATCTATGAAACTTAACAGATAGAATCCAAAGACCTTATTAAATATAAAAAATATATTTTATAAGGAAAATGTCAGCATTCCATGAGAAGGATGAATTACTATATAAATAATATTGATAATAGTCACAAGTTAGAGAATTAAAATTGTATTGGATCAAATATTTATGTTCAAAACAACACTGAATGAAGTATGGATGATATTTTTGACTTACATAGGGAGGAATTTCTCATAACAAAAGCAGTAGAGTTAATCACAAATAAAATGATCAATATGTTAGACTACAAAAATTTGAGATCATTTAGATGCCACAAAGCAACATATGAAAATTAAGAGACAAATGTTTACACTATAAAAAATTTTAACACATAGTTACTATCTTAGTAAAAGGAGTTCTTAAAAATCAGTAAGAAAAATACCTACATGCCAGTAGGAAGTTAGGTTAAAAAAAAAAAGACAATTCCACAAATATATTCAATTGGACAAACATATTTCACTTCACTAGTAATTAAATAATAAATACAAATTAAGGCAGCAATATAATATTAAAAATTAGAACAATTTTTTAAATTGTAATAGTGCTGATAGGAGTAGGCTAAAGACTATATTCTTTTCATGTACTATGGTTGGAATAGAAATTGATACTTTTCTGTAATATAATTTAGCAAATGTCAAAATCCTTGAAAATGTTCATATTCTTTGAACTAGCAATTCCACTTTTAGGAATTCATCCTATCACAGCCTAAGATGTGGTTTATAAATGGAAAGTTTTTTTAATGTAATTGGTTGAATAAATTTTTATTAAATTCCAACTATGAATGGGACAGTGTTAGATGTTAGGGATATAATGGTAAACAAAACAAAGTACTTGCATCACAGACGGCCATCCAGACACATAAACAGATGATAAGTATAATAGCTAATATTTAAATAGGTTAAGTTTTCAGGCACTGTTCTAGGTGCTTTCCACATATTAACTATTTTATCTTCCCAACAACCTGATAAGCAAGTGCTATTACAATCTTATTTAAAGACAGAGGAGTTAAATTATTTTCCTCAAGGTCACTCAGCCTATGCTGGAGATGGGACTTAAATCCAGGAGTATCATTAAACTCACACTGTTAACAGCTATGCAGGGATACATAATGCTACAAAGTTATCCAATAACAGAAAAAAGTTAAAGAAATTAATCTATATTTAAATAATATAATTTTATTCAGCCATGATAAGAAAAAATGACTTAACAAAGTCTTCTGTGATGTGAGAAATATTTGTAAACATATATTAAATAAAGTTGAATACAAATCAACAGATACAGTGAATCCACATTTATTATTAAAAAGTATTATATAGAAATGTGTATACTATGTATATTTATATATTCACAAATAACATTTCGGTATGGATATTCATTTAACATTTGTATCCCACGCTAGATTCTGAGTTGATGAGATAGTGCTTGGTTGGTTTACCACTGTCCACCTAACAATTACCACCGTTCCTGGACCTAATAAATAATAAATAGGTTTTAATTGAATGAATGAATAAATGGCCAAAGAAAGCCTAAAAGAATATCCATCTTAAATTGCTAGCAGTAATTCTCTCTAAATTCTGGAATTGTGGTTTAGTATATTTTTCTTTGTTACGCTTCTTAATATAAATTTCTAAATTAGTATAAAATAAAAACTGTCTAGTGAACATGTATAGAGTTAACTGATTTCAGTTTTTAGAGCAAAGCCGATTCTAAAGAGAACCTGTATTTAAACAAAATTAACAACCATCAGTCTTCTATGGCTTAGGCATCAATCTGCTCTAAGATAGGAAATTGAAGTAGATGATCCTCTGAGATTTCTGTTAGATACAGGTTGCCTGGTATGCCAGGCATTAATTTATCATCTCTTAGCTGCAAATTCATATCCCATTGGCTGCTCTGCAAAACTGGAGATAAGCCCTTTAAATATTTTTCCTTTGCCAACCTGCACAGCGTTAGCCTTTGTCAGTTGAGGGCACTGCAGACAGATAATAGGAGAAAGTGGTGGGCTCTCTCTTCCTGGTTTTGTAGAGCTTGCTGAGCTGACTCCTGCAGTGTGAGGATGCTCCAGCATTAGGCCCCTGCAGTGCATGGTAGGCAACAGCACTCAGCAGCCTGCAGCTTATTACAGCACCCATCTTGGGCAGTTTCAACGGTGGAGTAACTCCAGGAAGATACCTCCCTATGAACAGTTTTGGCTGGCATCCTAGAGAGCAGATTCCCAGCAAGTCCTGGAGCACAGATCTTCAGCAACTTACTCTGGCATGGCACCCTATACAGTACCTATTATTCCGTGAGTGATGGCTGTGCCCTTCCTGACAGGTCTGGATCAGCCTTGGGTATTCCATCTCAGCCATAGACTACAGTGGCTGCCCCTTATGTTTGCAATTCCTGCATTCTTTAGATTTCCTTTTACTCTTCACTAGCCAGTCCTACAATATGCCAATCCCCTGTTACAACAAATCTTTATATATTAAACTTTTCATTTTCAGATTACTGTATAGTTTCTGTCTTCTGATTGGACCGTGACTGATTCACCTGGATTTTGTAAATTTTGATAATTTTATTGTAATTTTCATTTTCCTCTTTTCGCTAAAAAACAGGTGAAGGATATCACTAAAACATTGCAAGGGGCATATTTTTTTTAACGTTTATTCATTTTTGAGACAGAGAGAGACAGAGTATGAATGGGGGAAAGTCAGAGAGAGAGGGAGACACAGAATCTGAAACAGGCTCCAGGCTCTGAGCTGTCAGCACAGAGCCCTACGCGGGGCTCGAACTCACGGACCGCGAGATCATGACCTGAGCCGAAGCCGGACGCCCAACCGACTGAGCCACCCAGGCGCCCCACAAGGGGCATATTTATCACAAAAGTCAAGAACCATAATTATACAAGTATGGAAAAGGAGATATAAAGAAAGTCTCCACAGAGTGTATAAAATTCCAAAGGAGCAAGTACATGGTGTAAGCTGGGTAAATATCTCTTAAGCACGGAGGGAGGAAATACAAGGTATTAAAGAAAAATATTTTCTTCTGCAATGGTAAGCAGCATGAAAACAGAGCTATTAGCAAACAAAGTATTAGAGGGAAGAAACTATCAGAAGACAAAATGATATATGCAAATGAGAAATAAAATCTCCATGCAGAGTCCACCAAATCGGAATACCAAGCAAACAAAAGTGAGCTCCTTTTTTGCAGGGCAGTGGTGCTTATCTAATTCTGAATATGATTCTCTCAAATTAGTATTACTCACCTTTTATTTAAAGGAAACTAAAAAGAACAGAATGAACCTGAACTTTTGTTAAGGAATAAATTTGCCACAAGAGAAATAAATAAATAAAATTGCAAATGCAGATCTGAAGTAATTATTGAAATGAATTACACAGAGAAATTTACATAAAAACTAAGGAAATAATTCTAGCACTATCCTAATCTGCAGTTACCAATTATGAAACCTGAAGCACATTTACCTTACTTCATGGGAGTTATTGTGATAATGTAGAAATTCCACTGGATTAGGCTTCATATGGCCTAGGTTTAAAATTGGGGATTCAAAGAAGTGATTATTTGCAAGGATTTTGAGATAAAATGTTTATCAAGTAAAGGAAAAATATATATGAAACAGTTAACATATTACATTGCACGGAATGTGCACACAATAATATTAAAAATATACTATTGGTAATTAATACAGCCAAAGATCATATTGACCTTTTATTGGCATCACCCATTGTTATTTATTTGTTCAAAATGCCTTTGAGGTTTTTTTCTATAAAGAAACTGTACTAGGAGTGGTGGAAGACATAAAGATTATATCTTATATCTCCCAACTTCTTTTTTTTAAGTTTTATTTTAATTCCAGGTAGTTAACATACAGTGTTATATTAGTTTCAGGTGTACAATATAGTGATTCAGTAATTCCATGCATCACCTGGTGCTCATCACAAGCACACTTCTTAATCCCCATTATCTACTTAATGCATCCCCCCAATCCGTTTCCCTCTAGTAACCATGAATTAGTTCTCTATAATTAAGAGTTTGTTTCTTCATTTGTCTCTCTTTTTCTTTTTCCCCCCTTCGCTCATTTGTTTTGTTTCGTAAATTCTGTATGAGTGAAACCATATGGTATCTGTATGTCTTTGACTGACTTACTTCATTTAGTGTTATATTCTCTAGCTCCATCCATGTCCATGCAAATGGCAAGATTTCATTCTGTTTTAATCGATGGGCACTTGGGCTGCTCCCCTATCTTGGCTATTGTAGATAACACTGCTATAAACATAGAGGTGCATGTATCCCTTTGAATTAATGTTTTTAAATCTTTGGGTAAATATCCAGTAGTGTAATTGCTGGATTGTAGGGTAGTTCTACTTTTAACTTTGTGAGGAACCTCTATACTGTTCTCCAGAGTGGCTGCACCAGTTTGCATTCCACCAACAGTTAGAATATTCCCTTTTCTCAACATCCTTACCTGTTGTGATTCTTGTGTTGTTGATTTTAGCCATTCTGACGGGTATGAGGTGATATCTCGTTGTAGTTTTGATTTGCATTTTCCTGATGCAACGTGATGATGAATGCCTTTTCATGTGTCTGTTGGCCATCTGTATGTCTTCTTTGGAAAAATGCCTTTTCATGTCTTCTGCCCATTTTTTAATTGGCTTATTTTGTGTGTGTGTGTGTGTTGAGTTTGATAAGTTCTTTATAGATTTTAGATACTAACCCTTTATTGGACAACACATTTGCAAATATCTTCTCCCAGTCAGTAGGTTTCTTTTAGTTTTGTAGATTGTTTCATTTGCTGTGCAGCAGCTTTTTATTTTAATGTAGTCCCAATAGTTTATTTTTGCTTTTGCTTCCCTTGCCTCAGGAGGCACATCTAGGAAAAACGTTGCTAAGGCTGATGTCAAGGAGGTTACTGCCTGTGTTCTCTTCTAGGACTTTTATGGTTTCAGGTCTCACATTTAGGTCTTTAATCCATTTTGAATTTATTTTTATGTATGGTGTAATAAAGTGATCCAGTTTCTTGCTTTTGTGGGTTGCTGTCCAATGTTCCTAACACCATTTGTTGAAGAGACTGTCCCTTTCTTGCTTGCTTTGTTGAAGATCACTTGACCATGTAATCATGATTTTAGGGTTTTCTATGCCATTCTATTGTTCTATGTGGCTATTTTTGAGCCAGTACCATACTGTTTTGATTACTGCAGCTTTGTAATATAACTTAAAGTCCAAAATTGTGATGCCCCAAGCTTTGCTTTGCTTTTTCAAGATTGTTTTGACTATTTGGGGTCTTTTGTGGTTCCATACACATTTTAGAATTGTTTGTTCTATTTCTGTGAAAAAATATTGGTGTTTTGGTAGGGATTACATTAAATGTATAGATTACTTTGGGAGGTGTAAACATTTTAAGGATATTTGTTCTTACAATCCATGAGCATGGAATGTCTTTCCATTGTTTTGTGTCATTTTTAATTTCTTTCATCATTGTTTATAGTTTTCAGAGTACAAATCTTTCACTTCTTCAGTTAGATTTATTCTTAAGTATCTTACTATTTTTTATGCAGTTATAAATGAGATTGATTCCTTAATTTCTCTTTCTGCTGCTTCATTATTGGTGTATAGAAATACAACAGACTTCCGTACAGTGACTTTGTATCCTACAACTTTACTGAATTCATTTATTAGTTCTAGCAGTTTTTTGGTGGAGACTTTGGGTTTTATATATTTAGTATCATGTCATCAGCAAATAGGGAGTTTTACTTCTTCATTACCAATTTGTATTCATTTTATTTCTTTTTAAAAAAAAATTTTTTTTTTGAGAGAGAGAGAGAGAGAGAGAGACAGCATGAGCAGGGGAGGGGAGAGAGAGGGCAAGACACAGAATCCAAAGCAGATTCCAGGCTCTGAACTGTCTGCACAGAGCCTGATGCAGGGCTCTAACCCACAAACCCTGAGATCATGACCTGAGCTGAAGTCAGATGCTTAAGCAACTGAGCCACCCAGGCACCTCAGATTCCTTTTATTTCTTTTTGTTGTCTGATTGCTGTGACTAGGACTTCTGGTACTATGTTGAATAAAAGTGATGACAGTGGACATCCTTGTTTTGTTCCTGACCTTAGGAGAAAAGCTCTTAGTGTTTTCCCATTGAGGATGATATTAGCTGTGGGCTTTTCATGTATGGCCTTTATTATGTTGAGTTATATTCCCTCTAAGCCCTACTTTGTTGAGGGTTTTAATCATGAATGGATGTTGTACTTTGTCAAATGCTTCTGTGTCTATTAAAATGATCATATCGTTCCTATCCTTTCTCTTACTACTGTGATTTATCACATGGATTGATTTGCAAATATTTAACCATGCTTACATCTCAGTAAAAAATCCCCCTTGATCATGGTAAATGATTTTTTTAATGTATTGTTGAATTCAGCTTGCGAGTATTTTGTTGAGGACTTTTGCATCTATGTTCATCTGAGATATTGGCCTATAGCTCTGTTGTTTAGTGGAGTCTTTATTTGGTTTCCTCCCAATTTCATATATATATATGTATATATATATATACACATATATATATGTGTGTATATATATGTATATATATATGTGTATATATATATACACATATATATATGTATATATATATGTGTATATATATATACACATATATATATGTGTGTATATATATGTATATATATATGTGTATATATATATACACATATATATGTATATATATATGTGTATATATATATACACATATATATATATGTATATACAAAAAGTTTATTTATTTATTTTAAGAGAGAGAGGGAGAGAGCAGGACAGGGGCAAAGAAAGAGGGAAGGAGAGAATCCCAAGCAGCCTCCACAATGTCAGTGCAGAGCTCGATGTGGGGATTGAGCTCACAAACCACAAGATTGTGACCGGAGCCAAAGTCGGGTACTTAACTGACTGAACCACCCAGGCACCCCTCCTCCCAACTTCTTAATTCTCTATCCCAGATTATTTGAATCACATACTTCTCTTTCATTCAATTTGAAGTCAACAGAAACAAAAGTTTTGTGGGTTTTTCCTGTACAATGTTGTTACCTCACAGGCCCCCTATCTTCTACTTGTGCAGTTGATTTTGCAACCAAAGCCCACTGTCTAATTTTATCCATGTTAATACTGTGGGTGTTTGGCCCAGTGGTCCAGGACTTAAGGTCATTTTGGCATTTGTCGCATTAACTCTCCTTCCCAGTATTGTCACAACCATGAATTTGATAAGCATTTCTTTTGGGTATTCATCCAAATTAGAGAGAAGTGGCTCCTATTTGACAAGTACCTATTATGTGCCAGACACTGTACATTTATCACCTTACTTAATAATCACCATGAAGAAATACTGAGGCTCCGAGAAGTTTTACATCACGTAGAATGAAACAGACAGACTTTAAATCTAGATCTTTTATTTTGAAGCACATGCTTTCCTGTTATATTTATGGTTAATAGTGCATCAGAAGTCACATGAGAAGAAATTAGATGTTTCCTAGGCTTTAACCCAAAAATGTCTGATTCATCAGATCTGGAGTAGAACCCAGGAATCTGTATTTGAGAATTGCTGTATTACTTCATGATGTCCCTAATGAACAGGAAAGGGTCTGTGGCTCACATCAGACCCCTGTGGCATAACCAAAGATTTCCTTCCTGGTAGTATAGAATCATTTATTAATATATTCCTGATAAAGTATTTCGCATTATGCTATTATATGACTTATATTACTATCTAGTTCATAAGATTTGTGAGATACTTCTTTTATCTTACATGAGGCAGAGGAGAAACCCATGTGTCAATAAGGAGCTTAGCTGAAATCAAGATAGTCTACATAAACATAAATACATCTTTTCATTGGACTATAATCCTAGGAACCTCAATGGAAAAGAAAATTATTTTGGTTTTCAAATAGTGGTCTTCTAGTTGATGGATGACTGAAGTGGTAGTATGACACAGAAAGAAGACAGTCTCTGATAGGGAAAAGGAGAGTACTTTAGAGACAAATGCCACCAAGTTCCCAGTTCCTTTGACAGCTGGCCCTGGGAGCTAGAGAAGAAAGCAGTAGACTACTGTCATCAAGGGACTGTTCTACAGAGGAAATGGATGGGACACGAAGTGAAACTTAAGGAATGGCAGGTCCTGGCATAGGAAGGAGGACATAGCAAGCAAAGTGAAGGAAAAGAACAGTGACAACATCCCAAAACTGACATGCTGAATGAGAGACCAAAAGGAAACTAGGCTGACCAGAGGTATGGTTTATGCTCTGGAATCCTGGGAGAGGAGATGAAATTGGGCCAGAATATAGAAAGCATTAAAAAGCACAACAGAAGAGATTAAATTTAATTTTATCTGGCCAGAGGGACTCATAGGTTTTTGAGTATGAACTGACATGAGAAAGCAGTGTAATATAAGATGATAATAGTAACAGGCACTGCCACTTATTGTGTGCTACCATATGTCAGGATTTTTATAGGCAGTACATGCATTTACTCTTCGTAAGTTTATGAGATTGGTATTATCTCAGTTTTGCAGATAAGGAAACAGACTTAAGGGAAATAAATTTATCTAAGAGTTCACAATAAAATGGAGTAAAGCAAGCATTTCGCCCACATATATCTGACTCTAAAGACTACATCACTCCATGCTGCCTCAAATGAGATTTGTCTGATATCCTTGTAAGATTTATACTGAAGAGAAGCAAAGATTCCAGTTAGGAGAAGGTAACCTGGGCTTGGGTAGTGTGGTTCTGTTTTGTATACACTGAACTTAAGAGGATAAGACCCCTGTGTGGGAGTGGGAGTCAATTTACAGTTGAATTATAAAGCAAATTACAGGGTCAACCCTACCCTTCACATAAATGCCTCATAAAGTAAGTTTTTAAGAATTATTGAGAATCTTTTGCTGTAGCTGTAATACTCTATACATTAAATATTTAGAAAAAATCTAGATTCTTAACAGAAATACCCTTCATATACATCAGGAAAAGTTTAGGGGACCAATATACAAAACAAAAATGCCATTGATGGTTGGCGAACTCGAATAATCTCTAGATGCTTAATCTTTTAAGTGAATAATTGGTGGACTTTGGAGATCTCTCTAAGATTGTTATAGTGTGATTTTTATTTCCAGCTGAGTCTTTTGCCTGATGGGAGTGGCATCTCAAGATATCTTGATTTTTTGATAATCTATCCTTTTTATTATATGCAACACAGATTACAAGAGATAATGAAAATAAGAAAGCAAGTTTCATCACATTCATTAAAGACAAAGCTGACTTTTTGGTGGCTGCAAGAAAGTGCTTATGGCAGGACTCAAGTCTGTGTAGTTTTTCTGAAGTCTTTCAGTATTTCACTGTCTGAGTAAAGATTTTTCCTTTCAGATATTCACCATAATGCTTGATGTTTAGTTCATTCTCATTTACGCTTTTGTTTTAAGTATTACTTCTCAAAAACATTTTAAGAACATACCCATGTTTTAAAATTGAATTATGTAGCATGAGTTATCCAAGTCAGTCGGAAAAAATCTCTCAGCCCAGTGAGGCTCTCAGCCGATTTTACAAACTTTATATAACGCTTCATGAATCCATTTCTACCCAGTGATTAAGACAGGTGTGAAATAATTTAAAAGCAAGCATGAACTAATTTAATGAAGGTTTATCCATACACAAAAAGAAATTTCACAAAGTACATTTTTCTGGCCTAGCCTGGATACTAACCATTTGGTTCAGCTCTGCAGGTAATGCCAGATTTTTTTTTTAAGGTCTGCATACCTTTTTAAAGGATTTGCGTTTTTGGATCAGAATGAAAAGAGACCCACTTCCTTTCTTCCCTTATATGTTCTTCCCCATCCCCACTGTAGGAACCCACAGACACTATTTTCACTAACTCTCTGTGCAACCTGGGTCAAGTGATTTAACCTTTTTAAAGGTCAGTTTCCTTCTCTTTAAAATGAAAGGGTTTAGCTAAAATGCTGTCTCTTTAAAGTCTTTTATACTCTTCAAATTCCATGATTCCTTCTGACAGAGTTTGGAATCTTTATATTCTTCTGTTCTTTTTCTATATATTTAGCAACTTGAACCTTTAACTATACTAACATCACTTTCCATTGTTCCTCCAAGCTATTTCTTGCATTACAACCCACTTGCTAAACGGTTTTGTCTACTTTCCAATTAATATTACCTCTTCTAAAACATTTCCTACATTTCCTCCTGTTATCAAGTGTTCAGTTGTAGAGAAATCTAGAGAGGAAAAAAGGAGTTATTCCTCAAGCTCCTAGATCTTACCCATCTGACTCTTCAGACTGCTTTACTGAGCCACTGGCACAGTAACCATTCGATAATACCCCAACCAGTGTCACTGGCCAGTACCTTTGAGAGAAGAGGAATTAGGATCATCTTATCTGACACCTAAAAGTGGTTTCATTTTTAGTCACCCCTAAAATTATTAAATTATTTGTTCTTAATGCATAAGTTTCCAGGTTGTCCTTTTCAGAATTGGAAAGGACATGGTCCATAGCTGACAAGTGTCAAAATAAACAGTTTTATCTGTTCTAAGAATTAGCTTAAATGCTTTTCTTCTTTTTAAGCAATTTGAAAACAGCAATGATTACCATGAGAAAAGTGCCACCTATTTAAGAGGTAATTATAAGGATATGAAATTGACAACAAAATTAGTGCTCTTAGTTGTTTTTTTAAAATCATATTAGCACTTCCAGAGCAGACTAGATAAATCTCTTTCCTATTGCTTATAGCTAATTAAAATATTAGTACAACTGGAATACAAAAAAAATGTGACTGATCATATGCAAGTATTATTTTTGTGCATAGAAAATCACCTCTAAAAAAATTAGATACAAAGGATATATAATCATGTAGCTGTTGCCCATACTAATCTTTAAAAACAGTGGTAGGTAAGAGTTTACTGTTTAGAAAGTTATAAACCTTAAATAGCTTTATATTTTATTTCCTTTAAGTGAGATTACAGGTGTTTTCTTCTTTTCCAGAATCTAATGTTCATGTAAAATTTCATTTATGGGTCCAGTATTTTATCCTTTGAACCTTATTTAACAAAGAATACCTTCAATTCTTATAATTCCTATATTCCACAAACCCAAGAACCTTATCAAGTGACAGATATTGTTACAGGTGGTGGGAATGCTGCCTAAAATACATGGTGTCTACTCTCAAACAACTTTGATACAATGTTATGAGTGCTACAATGGAGGGATGTCTTAGCTCAGACTACTATAAAAATGTAACTTGATGGGGCTTAGAAACAAATTTTTTTCTCACAGTGCTAGAGCCTGAGAACTCTAAGATCAAGGTCCAGCAGATTCAGCATCTGGTGAGGGTCCGTTTCCTGGTTCATAGAAGGCAATCTTAGTGCTATGTCCTCATGGCAGAAAGGATGAAGGAGCTTTCTGGGATCTTTATTAAAAGGACACTAATTTCACTCATGAAGACTCTATCCTCACAACACACCTCCCAAAGGTTCTACCTCCACATACCATCGCATTGGGGCATAAGTTTAATATACGAATTTTGGGGAGATATAAACATTACCCCATAGCAGGGGGTATATGAGGTGCAATGGGAATAAATATGCTTGTCAGGAACGGGAAAACTTTCTCGGATGCTGTAAGGCTAAAAGAGTAAGTATGTCAACAGATAATATGGAAAAAGGAATTAAGAATAGTATGGGCAATAGGGCATGCACACACACACACATACACACACACACACACACACACACACACACACACACACGCATGCATGTAAAGTGTTTTCTGTAACTGGACCACAGAGTTCATGGAGAGACAGTTGAGACTAATTGGGGAGACCAGATAAGGAATAACCTACTAAGACCCATGTGTTTGTCAGGCAATAATGCTAGGTGCTATAACAATTCGTAAATCCTAGTGGCTTAATACCACATAAATTTGTTTCTTGCACACATAATAGTTCAATTGAGTGTAAGGTGGGCACGCTTCTATGTGGTAAGTCTGGGAACGTGGCTTGTTCCTCCTCATGATGCCATCAACTTACAGAAGTATCTGATTAATAATATCAAATGCTGCCTAGAGGTTAACTCCAAAAAACCTCAAAAGTGCCCACTGAGTATGGCAACAAAGCAGTCACTAGTGATGCTTTCAGAGGCAGCTTCATTGGAGCACAGGAGCAGAAGCCACACATTAGTTGAGGGATGCTAGGAAACAACAACTCATCTTTAAAAATCTTGGATGTGAAGGAAAAGAGAAAACAAGGATTATAGATCAGAGGAGACATATTTGAGGGGCTATTTTATGATTTGTTTTGTCTATTTTTACCATGGGAGAGAATTGAACATGATTATATGCTGAGAGGAAAGAACTACTTTAGAGGAAAAGGTTGCAGATGCTGAGAAGAGAGTGATAATTGAGTAAGTAAAATCCAAAATAGGCAGAAGGCAATGAGATTCAGAGGACAGATAAAAGGAATAGCCTTACAGTAGAGGTCTTAACATTTTGTCCATTGACCTGGGAGAGAAGCCAATGAGAAAAGGAAAAGTAACTTTAAGGCTTTTTCATAAATGTCAAGGACACTGTTTGAGGTTCAAATATATGTCTCAAATTTCAAATAATAGAGAAATAAACCATCCATTTTTTTTAAATGTTTATTTATTTTTGAGAGAGAGAACATGAAAGGGAGAGGGGCAGAGAGAGAGGGAGACACAGAATCTGAAGCAGGCTCCGGGCTCTCAGCTGTCAGCACAGAGCACGATGCGGGGCTCAAACTCATGGACCACGAGATCATGACAGTCGCTTAACCAACTGAACCACCCAGGTGCCCCAACCATCCATTTAAAACAATTATGAATCATGAGATACTGAATATATTCTTGAAGAGTCTCAAAGGCTATTTAATTTTCCATTCCTGCTCACTGAATGTGTTTGAAGAGCCAGGTGTTTCATTTATAGACTTAAAAGATACACATCTATAATTTTAGACATTACTTTGAAATATATAACAAGGCAAAGCTCTGAAAGTTTGAAAACTTGTATTAGATATTGGTAGAATAATTTTAAGGACTCTTCCTATATTAAGAAATGAAATATATGAGGTAAGTCAGTCAGAGAAAGACAAATACTATATGATTTCACTCATATGTGGAATTTAAGAAACAAAATAAAAGAACACAGAGGAAGGAGAGAAAGAGAGGAAGGGAAGCTGGGGGGGAGAGAGAGAGAGAGAGAAGCAAACCAAGAAACAGACTCTTAACTACACAAAACACACTGATGGTTACCAGAAGGGAGGTGAGTGGGGGGGATGAGTGAAATACAAGATGGGGATTAAGGAGTGCACTTGTGATGAGCACTAGGTGTTGTATGAAAGTATTGAATCACTATATTGTACACCTGAAACTAATATTACACTGTATGTTAACTAACTGGAATTTAAATAAGAACTTTAAAAACATGAAATGCAATTGCATTTTTTTCTGAACAGAAATAGGTCATTTTGATTTTTTTATTTGATTAAAAATATATTAAAGAGAAATCACAGTATTCTTTTTTTAAGTTAAATATTTTATTCAAATTCACAAAGCAGTAAGGGGCAGGGCAGAAATTCAGATATAGGTTTGTCTGTTTTTTAATTTAATTTATTGTTTTAATTTAACATCCAAGTTAGTTAGCATATAGTGCAACAATGATTTCAGGAGTAGATTCCTTAATGCCCCTTACCCATTTAGCCCATCCTCCCTCCCACAACCACTCCAGTGACCTCTGTTTGTTCTCCATATTTGTCTCTTATATTTTCCCCCTCCCTGTTTTTATATTATTTTTGCATTACTTCCCTTACATTCATCTGTTTTGTATCTTAAGGTCCTCATGTGAGTGAAGTCATATATTTGTCTCTGACTGACTAATTTCACTTAGCATAATACCCTCTAGTCACATCCACGTAGTTGCAAATGGCAAGAATTCATTTTTTTTTATTACCGAGTAATACTCCATTGTATTATTATACCACATCTTTTTTTAATTTAATTTTTTAACATTTATTTATTGTTGAGAGACAGAGACAGAGCATGAGCAGGGGAGGGGCAGAGAGAGAGAAGGAGACACAGAATCCGAAGCAGTCTCCAGGCTCTTGAGCTGTCAGCACAGAGCCAACTTGGGGCTCTAACCCATGAACTGCAAGATCATGACTTTAGCCGAAGTCGGACGCCCAACTGACTGAGCCACCCAGGCACCCCTAAATACCACATCTTCTTTATCCATTCATCCATTGATGGACATTTGGGCTCTTTCCATATTTTGGCTATTGTTGATAGTGCTGCTATAAACATTGGGCTGCCTGTGCCCCTTTGAAACAGCATACCTGGAACCATTGGATAAATACCTAGTAGTGCAATTGCTGGGTCATAGGGTAGTTCTATTTTTAATTTTTTGAGGAACCTCCATACTGTTTTCCAGAGTGGCTGCACCAGTTTGCATTCCCACCAGCAATGCAAAAGAGATCCTCTTTCTCCACATCCTCACCAACATCTGTTGTCGCCTGAGTTGTTAATGTTAGCCATTCTGACAGGTGTGAGGTGGTATCTCATTGTGGTTTTGATTTGATCTCCCTGATGATAAGTGATATTGAGCATTTTTTTTCATGTGTCAGTTGGCCATCTGGATGTCTTCCTTGGAGAAGTGTCTATTCATGTCTTTTATCCATTTCTTCACTGGATTATTTGTTTTTTGGGTGTTGAGTTTGATAAGTTATACATTTTGGATACTAACCCTTTATCTGATATGTCATTTGCAAATGTCTTCTCCCATTCTGTCAGTTGCCTTTTTAGTTTTGCTGATTGTTTCCTTCTCTGTGCAGAAGATTTTTATTTTGATGAGGTGCCAATAGTTCATTTTTGCTTTTGTTTCCCTTGCCTCTGGAGACGTGTTGAGTAAGAAGTTGCTGCGGCCAAGGTCAAAGAGGTTTTTGCCTGATTTCTCCTCAAGGATTTTGATGGCTTCCTGTCTTACATTGAGGTCTTTCATCCATTTTGAGTTTATTTTTGTGTCTGGTGTAAGAAAGTGGTCCAGGTTCATTCTTCTGCATGTCGCTGTTCAGTTTTCCCAGCACCACTTGCTGAAGAGACTGTCTTTATTCCATTGGATATTCTTTCCCGCTTTGTCAAAGATTAGTTGGGCATACATTTATGGGTTCATTTCTGGGTTCTCTATTCTGTTCCATTGATCTGAGTGTCTGTTCTTGTGCCAGTACCATACTGTCTTGATGATTACAGCTTTGTAGTATAGCTTGAAGTCTTTGAAGGTACTGTGATGCCTCCTGCTTTAGTTTTCTTTTTCAAGATTGCTTTGGCTATTTGGGGTCTTTTCTGGTTCCCTACAAATTTTAGGATTATTTGTTCTAGCTCTGTGAAGAATGCTGGTGTTATTTTGATAGGGATTGCATTGAATATGTAGATTTATTTGGGTAGTATTGACATTTTAACAATATTTGTTCTTCCTATCCAGGAGCATGGAATCTTTTTCCATTTTTTTGTGTCATCTTCAATTTCTTTCATAAGCTTTCTATAGTTTTCAGTGTATAGATTTTTCACCTCTTTGGTTAGATTTATTCCTAGGTATTTTATGTTTTTTAGTACAATTGTAAATGGGATCAATTCCTTGATTTCTCTTTCTATTGCTTCATTATTGGTGTATAGGAATGCAACTGATTTCTTGCATTCATTTTATGTCCTGCAACTTTAATGAATTCATGGGTCAGTTCCAGAAGTTTTTTTTTTTAATATTTATTTATTTATTTATTTATTTATTTATTTATTATTTTTTATTTATTTTTATTTTTATTTTTTAGTATGTATGTATGTATGTATGTATGTATTTATTTTTGAGACAGAGAGAGACAGAGCATGAATGGGGGGAGGGTCAGAGAGAGAGGGAGATACAGAATCGGAAGCCGGCTCCAGGCTCCGAGCTGTCAGCACACAGCCCAACGCGGGGCTTGAACTTGTGAACCACAAGATCATGACCTGAGCCGAAGTCGGACACTTAACCGACTGAGCCACCCAGGTGCCCCAGTTCTAGAAGTTTTTTGATGGACTCTTTTGGGATTCCCATATAGAGTATCATGTCAACTGTGAAAAGGGAAAGTTTGATCTCCTCCTGGCCAATTTTGATGCCTTTATTTCTTTGTGTTGTCTGATTGCTAAGGCTAATTTTCCAATACTATGTTGAATAACGGTGTCGGGAGTGGACATCCCTGTCTTGTCACTGACCTTAGGGGGAAAGCTCTCAGTTTTTCCCCATTGAAGATGACATTAGTGTGGGGTCTTTCATATATGGCTTTTATGATCTCAAGGTATGATCCTTCTATCCCTACTTTCTTAAGCGTTTTTATCAAGAAAGGATGCTGTATTTTGTCAAAGGCTTTGTCTGCATTTATTGCGAGGATCATGTGGTTCTTGTCCTTTCTTTTATGGATGTGATGAATCACATTGATTGTTTTGCAGATATTGAATCAGCCCTGCGTCCCAGCTATAAATCCCACTTGGTCGTAGTGAATAATTTTTTTAATGTATAGTTGATCTGATTGGCTAATATCTTGTGGATTTTTGCATCCATTTTCATCAGGGAAATTGGTGTATAGTTCTCCTTTTTAGTGGGATCTTTGGTTTTGGAATCAAGGTAATGCTGGCTTCATAGAAAGAGTTTGGAAATTTTCTTTCCATTTCTATTTTTTGGAACAGTTTCAAGAGAATAGGTGTTAACTCTTCCTTAAATGTTTGGTAGAATTCCCCTGGAAAGCCATCTGGCCCTGGACTCTTGTTTTTTGGGAGATTTTTGATTACTAATTCAATTTATTTACTGGTTATGAGACTGTTCAAATTTCTATTTCTTCCTGTTTCAGTTTGGTAGTGTATATATTTCTAGGAATTTGTCCATTTCTTCCAGATTGCCCATTTTATTGGCATACAATTGCTTATAATATTCTCTTATTATTGTTTTTATTTCTGCTGTGTTGGTTGTGATCTCTCCCCTTTCATTCTTGATTTTATTTATTTGGGTCCTTTCCTTTTTCTTTTTGATTGAACTGGCTAGAGGTTTATCAATTTTGTTTATTCTTTCAAAGAACGAGCTTCTGGTTTCATTGATCTGTTCTACTACTATTTTTTTGGTTTTGATAGCATTGGTTTCTGCTCTAATCTTTATTATTTCCCGTCTTCTGCTGGTTTGGGGTTTTATTTGCTGTTCTTTTTCCAGCTTTTTAAGGTGTAAGGTTAGGTTGTGTATCTGAGACCTTCCTTCTTTGGGAAGGCCTGGATTGCTATATACTTCCCTCTTATGACCACCTTTTCTGCGTTCCAGAGGTTTTGGGCTGTGGTGTTATCATTTTCATTGGTTTTCATGTACTTTTTAATTTCCTCTTTAACTTCTTGGTTACCTCATTCATTCTTTAGTAGGATGTTCTTTAGTCTCTAAGTATTTGTTATCTTTACAATTTTTTTCTGGTGGTTGATTTTGAATTTCATAGAAACTTGTGGTCTGAAAATATGCATGGTATGATCTTGATCTTTTTGTCCTTATTGTACTTTTTGTACTTGTTGAGGGCTGATTTGTGTCCCAGTATGTGGTCTATTCTGAAGGATGTTCCATGTGCACTGGAGAAGAATGTATATTACACTGCTTTAGGATGAAATGTTCTGAATGTATCTGTTAAGTCCATCTGGTCCAGTGTGTCATTCAAAGCCAGTTTCCTTGTTGATTTTCTGTTTAGATGATCTGTGCATTGTTGTAAGTGGGATGTTGAATTCCGCTACTATAATGGTATTATTATCAATGAGTTTCTTTATGTTTGTGATTAATTGATTTATATATTTGGGTGCTTCTACATTTGGCACATAAATGTTTACAATTGTTAGGTCGTCTTGGTGGATAGACTCCGTAATGATGATGTAATGCCTTTCTTCATCTCTTGTTACAGCCTTTATTTTAAAGTCTAGATTGTCTGATATAAGGATGGCTACTCCAGCTTTCTTTTGTTGACCATTAGCATGATAGATGGTTCTCCATCCCCTTACTTTCAACCTGAAGGTGTCTTTAGGTCTAAAGTGGGTCTTTTGTAAACAGCATATAGATGGATCTTGTTTTCTTATCCATTCTGTTACTCTATGTCTTTTGATCAGATCATTAATCCATTGACATTTAGAGTGAGTACTGAAGGATATGAATTTATTGCCATTATGTTTCTTGTAGAATTGGAGTTTCTGTGTTCTCTGGTCCTTTCTAGTCTTTGTTGCTTTTGGTCTTTTTTTTTTTTTTTTCGTCTTTTCTCCCCTCAGAGACTCCCCCTTAAATTTCTTGCAGGGCAGGTTTAGTGGTCATGAACTCCTTTAATTTTTCTTTGGGAAATTTTTAATCTCTCCTTCTATTTTGAATGACAGCCTTGCTGGATAAAGAATTCTTGGCTGTGTATTTTTCTGATATTGAATATATCACTGCCACTCCTTTCTGGTCTGCCAAGTTTCTGTGGATAGGTCTGCTGCAAAGCTGGTCTGTCTTCCCATGTAGGTTAAGGACTGTTTCTCCCTTGCTGCTTTCATAATTCTTTCCTTGCCTGAGTATTTTGTGAATTAGACTATAATATGCCTTGTTGGTGGTCAGTTTTTGTTGAATCTTATGGGAATCCTCTGTGCTTTCTGGATTTTGATGTCTGTGTCTTTCCCCAGGTTAGGAACATTTTCTGCTATGATTTGGTCACATAACACTTCTACTCCTTTTTCTCTCTCTTCATCTTCTGGGAGCCCTATGATTCTGATGTTGTTCCTTTTTAATGAGTCACTGATTTCTCTAATTCTTAAATCGTGCTTTTTTTTTTGCCTTAGTCTCCCTCTTTTTTCCTGCTTCATTATTCTCCATAAGTTTGCCCTCTATATTGATTCACTGCCCTGCCTCATCCATCCTGGCTGCTGTGGCAACCATTCGAGATTGCAGCTCAGTTATGCCATTTTTTATTTCATCCTGACTAGCTTTTACTTCTTTTATCTCCACAGAAAGGGATTCTAATCTATTTTCAACCCAAGCAAGTATTCTTATTACCATGATTCTAAATACTGGTTCAGATATCTTGCTTGTATCTGTGTTGTAAGTCCCTGGCTGTCATTTCTTCCTGCTCTTTCTTTTGGGGTTAATTCCTTTGTTTCATCCTTTTGAAGGAAGAAAATGAATTAATAAGGTAAAAAAAATTAAAATTAAAAAAATTAAAAACAACACACACAAACAAATCAAATAAATGATGCTAGATCCTAGGTGTGTTTTGGTCTGGTTACTGAAAGGAGCTTGATATATTAGAGAAGAAAGGCGGGGAAGAGAAGATAAAAAAAGAAAAACATGAAAAATAAAGAAAACATTTGAAAATTTGAGAAAATGAATACAATGAAATAGAATAAAATGAAGTGGTAAGTAAAATAGAATTTTAAAAATTTACAAAAAAATAAAAAATATAGTAGAAAAAAATAAAAAATATTTTTAATAAAAATTGAAAATAAAAATAAATTTTTTTCTTTCTGTATTCAAGAAAAAGAAAAGAAATGAAAAAGAAAGAAAAAAAAAGAAAATTGAGTAGATGGACCAATGAACAGACTGAAATACAATTGAAATTACATCATTTTCCCCTAGAAGTCAAATTATGAAGCACTTTATAGTCTGCAAACTAAGCAGGTAGAGAGATTTGTGGTGTTCCTGAAGAACGAGGTTGGCCCTGTTTGGCGGGGCTTAGTGTAATGACTCCATTCTCCACCAGATGGCGCCACTTAGCTTCCGAGGGTGCATTGTTGTGGTACTTTAGGTGTGTATGCACATGTGCAGGAGGGGTGAAAATGGCGTCACCCAGCTACCCAGTCTCTAGTATCAGAACTATGTGCTCTCCCCAACCAGCAATCATGCACCTGTCCTTTGTCTCTGGCTTCCATCCACTCCCTGCTTTTACACTGTCTATGACCAAGCCATCAGTTGCCAGGTGGCCCCTCCCTCCTGAGTTTTATCTCAGATGCAGCTGTGTTTCCTGACCCTTCACTTCTGAGGGACTGCAGCTTTGACCCACTCAGATCCTCTGGGGGAGGTTCTCACTGAGCAATGGCCAGGTCCTGGCTGCACCCAGGAATGTTCGGGGGACCATGCTGCTACTGATGCCCAGAGACTGTGGCTGGGTGCCAACCCGCCCCCCAAAAAGATCACGTGATCATGTAGCAATGGTGTTTCAAAGATTATGGAAAATCACAACACACATCTGGCACCAGGCTTCACCGTTAATGACCTTGTTCCAGCACCAGCAAATGTGGTTTTTCTCTGGGGTCTGCTGGGACTGGGTGGCTGCACAGCCTCCACTAAATGTCCTTCCAACGGTGAAACCACTTCTCCCTGTGTGGCCTGAGGACCTCCCGGACCCTACTCTGCTCCTGGGGATTCGCCCTTCCCACCAGAGCACCGCCAGATATTGAGCTACGGAGTTTCAGACTCTGTGCTCCCCCTGTTTATAGAGTCTTAATGGAATTTAAACTGTCTTCTTTCTCCCTTTTTAGTTCAGTCCCTGCAGCTGTTTCCACTTTTCCACTTTCTCTCCAGCTGCTTTTAGGGGGGGTGCTATTCCCATCCTTCCGCCCCCCCCCCATCTGTGTCCTCTCTCCACAAGCAAAAACAGCTCCCTGACCTCTGTAGCTTCTCTCTCCCCCAGTTCACCTCTCCGTGCCATGTACCTGCTGAGTTCTGTGGTTCAGGTTGTGCAGATTGTTGTGTTAATCCTCAAATCAGTTTTCTAGGTGTGTATGATGGTTTAAATGTTGATCTGGCTGTATTTCATGGGTGCGAGATGCAAAAAGACTTCCATGCTGTTCTGCCATCTTGGCTCCTCCCTGTAGTATTCTTAATGTAAGCATTTTTTGCATTACCCATTGTTTGAAAAGAAACTTTCAGCAAAGTTCTAAAGATTTTTGTATAACCATCAAGACAAAATATTGTCTCAAAGGCTATATAAAGAGGAGAAAAAACCATCTGTTTCATTTTAATGATACTAAATTATTCTGTTAGTTTTACCATTTTATTTTCAGGTATTAGATAATTGGGTCCATTCTACTATTCTCCTTATAGAATCCACAGTGTGCACAAAAGTGATTAATTCTAAAGTGTTAAGGTGGACTATCAGTATATTCTAATGAGTTTAGGGCAGTTTGCTACTCTGGCTACTTAATTTTCCCTAACCTACTTCAGTATGTCTACAGTACTGTCTTCCCCAACATGTCCCTTACTCTGGCTGATACCTACCCATCTTATAAGTCTCTATAATTTAAGCACTTCCTTAGAGAAAACTTTCTTTGCCTGCTCTCCAAATTTAGCTTAATTCATTCCCCTCATTTAAATGCTCTTACTTCCATATATCTTTCTGTCATATTACATGTAATTTGTGTTTAATTAATGTGTAATTTTTTATCTAATGACTCTGTCCTACTAAACACTATTCATGGAATCAGAAACCAGACCTGTTTTGCTCACCCTATGTTCCCAAGTCCCTAGAAGAATGCCTGGAACATAGTAGTTATTCAATAAAAAGTTGTTGAATGAATGAAGGAATAATGGCACCCACTGTTTGATACTGAAAAATAGTGAATCAGAAAGAAACCTTGCTCCTTAGAAACTCATACTCTATTAGGGAAGAAGTCATGTAAACATATAATTATTAAACATCATATTGGCTAGGAAGGCATATGTTGCATCAGAATGCCTCGGCTGAAATCCTAGCCTTCTTCCCATATAAACTGCTTATCATTAAGCAAAGAACATAATCTCCCTAAGGCCTAGTTTCCTCATCTGTTAAATGGGGGGATTATAGTACCAATCTGTGGCAGATAATTCAGATGACTTTACCCATTTTGGTTCCATTACATCTCTCTTTCCTAACATAGAGCCTGAAAAAAAAAACCAAAATGAAAAAACTTCATTTTTAGATTCCCTTGAAGGTAAGTTCTGCTTGGAACTTGGGTCCACTGAGAAAGTTGGAGGCAGAAGGGAGTTGAAAAGGCAGAAGCCACATGTGACAAGCATGGTAGTAGAGATGTCTAGTTCTTCTGGGACCATTCCAGAAAAACGTCTTAAATCTAGGCTTAGGTACTGATCCTCATGGGTGACATCAATGAGTAGGTCTTCTAGAATGGTCAAGAAGTGTGAGTAGTGACTACTACTTCTGTTGGCTTTAACCCTAGGTGCCTTATTTCTGATTGTGAAACTCCAAGCTTGACTCTCTAGTTCCCCAAAGATTCTGTGAGTTACTTAATTCCTAGAATAAACTCATTTCTGTTTCAAATAGCTAAATGAGGTTTTGTATGCTGCAGCAATGAAATCTGGAAGATCTAGTCACTAATAGTTTGTTCAAAAGATTAAATATAAATGGAAGATTTGTCCTTGGGATTGAAATGTAAAGACTGTAGCAAATCAAACTAAGACAGCCAATACTACATTGATATTACTTTCTCTGATTTTGTATCAATACACTTCCTCACATTCCTTGAGGAGTGAGTTTCTTAATTGATTAACAGGTACACATAGGTATAGGTAAAGTTTGACAAGTGCTCAATTAAGCTGCTACTTAAAAATATAAATAGAGATAAATCTGGAGGAATATATTGCTTTATTGTATTATTTTTTCTTCATTTTCATCCATATTTTATTATTTCTAAGAAATAAACACATATTAGTTATATGTCTTTTAAAAAGGCAAGTCTTTTAGCTACTAATATGTCTCCATTTGTATTGTCCTTTCATTTTTTAAAAACGTTCTCATATGCACTAATCTCATGACAACTCTGCTTGGCATTTGGTAATATTGCCATTATATGCAAACAAAAGCCAAGAGAGAGTAATAATTGGCCTAATCAGAACTTGAATACAGGTCTTCTGACTCTAAGTCATGTGCTTTCTTGTTTTACACTAGCTGATCAGCAGTTCATTGAGAGCAGCTCTCTGTAAAATGAAATAAATTTTGATCATCAAGGCCAAATGAAAAACTTGAATTGGAACCTAGACTATACCATTAGTTAGGTTTGCAACTGGGGGCAAGGTAGTAAGTCTCTTTCAGTTCACTTCTATCTTTAAAGTGAGAATACCATCAGCTTCTGGTCAAGATGGCCCTATGAGCTCACAGTACATACCAATGAGTAATAAAGTATAAGACTAAAAATCAAAAAGACAAGGGCAAGTTGAAAAATGAGGTAAACATTGTAGTGAACCATAAATGGAATAAAAATCCAAGTAGTACACAGGTTTGAGAACTGGGGACTCTGACTCTGATCCAGTAGTTCAGTTTGTATGGCAAAGGGACTGAAAGTGTTCTATACAAAACTGGAGATAGGATCCAAGCTTACTCTTAAAAGTCAGGGTTGGCAGAAAAGCAGGCAGTAGGAGAATGGGTGCCTGAAAACCAAAATTCAAAAATACACTAAGAAAAAGAATACATAAAACTAAGAAGTACAGCCTACAAAATCAACAACCAAAACCTGATTCATTTTGGATAAATTAATGTCATGGAACACTTTCTAACAGATATTTTTAAAAGCCTGAAGAGATGTAAAAAATTAGTTTAGAAAAAGCAAGAAATTATTAATAAGAAAATGAAAGAAATACAACTATAAGAGGTAAAGAGTAAAAAGAAATTAGAGCTGCTAGAAGTAGAAAATCTTTGGTGAAATGGGTCTAACAGTATCTGTTCTCTTAGCTTACAGAATTACAAGACTGTTGTGAGCACTGCACAGGATTATGTGAGCCTCTTTTTTTGAATTAAAAATGTCATGCTATGGGATGGGGAATGGCAAGAATAGTCTGGGAGATCATCAAAGGAGGCTGTAAGCTCTGGAGTTGGCAAGGAATTGGGGTAACTTTAAGAAAAGGAAAGACTATAATGAAAGAAAGAATATATTGACAAATTCCACTTTATTCTAGAATTTGCCTAAAGAACCAGTCTTCAGGGACACTTTATGATCTATATGTTAAAGAAGAAAGAATTTATGCTTTTTTTAAGCTGCCCATAAAACACCCCACTTCTATTTTTTATAGAGAAGAATGGAAAAAAAGTACTACATAAATTAAGGCTATCATTATCTTTCCCTTTTAGGGGAAAAAATCACCTTCTGGGGAGGAAAATGTCTGGACATTGAGAATTTATGCTTTTTCTAAATGTGCATTTCTCTGGGGATATGCATTTGAAATTGGGCACACAAACCTGAATTTGTGTAAGGTATATTTTCATGCAAATGTGCACATGCATATCGTAATGCTTGCTCTGTTCCACTCAAAAGTGGGTGGAGATATGAATATTATTGAGCAAGTATAATTTTCATACAAGTATTGTGTGGGCAGCTTCCACTCTGGCTGAGCATCTTAACAGAAATGAAAAGCTCAGATAAGAACAGTGGGATTTTGCAAGTGCTAATATTACAGTGTGAATGTTTCTAATCATTTTCTAAGTCTATTGGGTCTTGAATTAGAAAGAGTAGAACAATCAGGCCAGAAGGCAAATTGTCACATTGGGAAAATTGATAGACAGGAAACAGAATATAGTAATTCATCCTATCTTTTTAAACACACACACACACACACACACACACACACACACACACATTTTTTTTTTAATGGAGAAAATGGCCATTTGAAATTGTATATTTTGGAAGTCAGACCAAGCATGATGCTTGACTCAGGTTATAAATATTCTATATTGTGAAACTAAAACACTTGTAAAAACTTTCAGAAGGAATTCAGAATAATCTAACACCAACAAAAAGCTCCATAGCCCCAAATCATATGAAAGCTAAGTCTGGCAGTGGTTGAGCTGTCATGTGTATGAAGTTGTGATCGAGTTGTACCTTCCCTATAACTCACACTGTTTTAAAGAAACTGGGAACTGGAAATGTGACTTTGACCTCCCTGTAGTCTAGTGGAATCAGTGATTCTGAAGTGTAAATAAAACAGTGGGAGTAGAAAGGGGCTGGAACTTAGAAAAGGGAGGGACATTTTCTTGATGGTGAGTAAGGAATAACCAAGAAGCCTCCCTAAAAACATAATCAGGGCTGGGAAACAACAAAAAGAGACAGATTGGGAACAAGTCTGTAACAAGATTATGATTCTGAGTTTGGGTAACTTGGTGTGTGCAATTCCCATTTAGAGCTGAACTATGGACTTAGAGCTAAGTCAACAAGAGCTTTTGTAGAATGGAGACCCAAAAAACTTTAAAAGCATCTCACCCAGTGATTGGAGCAAAAGTAAAAGCTATATTAAGATGTGAAAATGGAGACATTTATAAAAATCTGATTTATGTATAAAATTGTGCCATCCTAAAATGAGTAATGAAACTGTGCTTATAATTATGCACCTGCTTCTATTCCTGTTCTCAGAATCATCAGATTCTTATTACCTCTTGCCTCAATTACTGCAGTAACCTTCTAACTTGGCCTTTAGCCTTCAATTTCTTCCCCATCTAAAGCATTCATTCTACTGCTTGGAACTGTTCAGTGACTTCCCGCTGCCTATTAAGCCCAAAACATGGCAATCATATTTTCTGTGATCTGGAGCCAAACTTAAATTTCCAGCCTTATCTGCCATTACTTTTCTCCATGTACTTTATGCTAAAACCAAGATGTCTAATCATCATTCCCCAAACATCTTCCAGAATGGTGTTTCTAAACCACAAGCATAATCCTTTTTTTATTGCCTACCTGAAAACCGTTCAGGGACTTTCTCTGTAGCTGCTCTGTAGGATCAACTTCAATGTTATTAGTCTATAGGACCCTCTAAATCTGGCCCCGTCAAGCTCTCCAGCCTTTCCTCTCAATACCAGACCCCAAATTACCCTCCTCAAAACCTGAAATCCAATCATATGGAGCTACTTAAAACTGTCTGAATAGGCCAAACTGTTTCTTGCCCTGAAGCCTTTATTAAAGTTGTTCCCTCTGCCTCGCACACTTCTACCATCTTCCTGTCTTCAATACCCCCATATTCCACCTGGAAAAAATAATTTTAAAAAACCTTATTATTTTTTCCAAGATTCAGCTCATATATAAAAGCCTTTCCATTTCTATAAAACTTGATTACCATCTTCCTCACATACACCCACTACTCTTTCTCCTATAACCCCAGTACCAGGTGCATGTCTTTATCATTAAAACTGTAACATTTCTTTTTCATTAACCATTTCCTAACATGTCTACAGTCTCACTAAGGGCAGGGACTATGTCCTATTTACCTTTGCAACCCAAGCACAGCACACGGTCCAGAACACAGAAAAGTGTTCAATAAATGGTAGCAAAGTGCTAACTCCTTGAGAATAGGGCCTGTGCTATACCCATTGTGCTTAATGAATACCTGTTGAGTTAAAGGATAAATGATGGATACTTAAAATCTTTATGTCATCTGTACATGCAACAGTAAAACCTCTCTTACAGAAACAGCACACTGTGTATATTGTAGAACAGTGCTTCTCAAACTTTAATGTGCATGCAAATCAACTGCAGATCTTAGAAAAAATGGCATTCTGTTCAGTAGGTCTGTGTTGGAGAGTCACAATTCTAGATTTCTAAGGCAGAACCCATTAGGAAATGCCAGTGCTCCTGGTCCTCGGACCACACTTTATAGAGGACACAGGAGGAAGGGATTTCACCTGAGAGGTTCTGGGGAGAGACAAGCCCCAGAAGGAGCTCAACAGAAGGGAGAACTACTTAGTGGTGCCACAGGGTTTACCCAGCTGTGAACATATCCAGGCAGGCTTTTTGAGAGTCTGTGCTAGGGCTTGGGGTTTTATCTTAACTTTATTTCTCTATCAATGTATTTCTCAGAGTCAGGCTTTTCCTTCATTCACTCCCCTACTATGATTCAGCCTGTATGATTTTCTCTGTATAAGAGCTCCCCAGGTTCTGTTTTTAAACTGACCTGAACCTGTTCTCCTATTTACTTTTCATAAACTTAAGTTCTCTCTGTTTCATTGTCCAAACCCTGGAAATCCAATCTTTCCAGTTTTCAGAAGCCTCTCCAGCTGCCTGAATTGTTTTGCCTCCATTTTAATCAGAAACAGCTTTTCCTTTTCCAATATATGAACCAACCTCACCTCTGCAAAGGCCAATTTCCCAGCTGTGGCTGCTGTGATTGATAAGTACAGATCTCATTCTGAAAGACTTGTGGCTCTCCCCACCCCACTTTCAGAAGAACATGAAGAAGTCAGGATTTTAAACTGTAGACTGGCTTAGGAGAATACCAGCATTCTTACTGTTGACTGATCAAATGTCATAAAGGAAAAGCAAATGAAGGAGACAAACTGGAGATTTGGCCGGCAGCTGCAAGGAGCTTGTGAATGCATGTAATATCATGGAAACTGCTAGGGTTTTGCTAGTGTCAATTTATAATTAGAGGTGCCATTTTAAGGTGAATTTTGACATTTACTGCTACCAATTGACTTTTCAGTAATATTTATCTCCATATTATAGCATTGTCTCTTTTCTTCAAGATATTTAATAATTCCAGAGGTTTCAGATTCAATCCAGGAAACCATGAACATCTTATAAAACCATTTGACATCTTAAATTATAAGCCACTGTTGCCAGAAACACACACAAACACAAGCATATACATGATTATAATTTAGTTTACTTACAGAATTTATAAATGTGAAATTATAAAATTTTATTATTTGGAAGAAAGTTAAGTGATTACAAAGCTTTTTCCCCCCCCAGAAATATCCAAGGAGTCATCAGTACCTTGTTTACATAATAACATTCAAATGCATGAAAATAATGTGTTTGAAATCTAAGTCATACACTTTAATATTCCCCTCAATCTATGCATGTAACCTAGACCCTAAGTTAATACTAAGTTAATGCTAGTTAATACTAAGCAGTACTAAGTTAAATGCTTTACATGCCACTTAAAAATAGAGTTGTTTAATCAACTTTGCACTGATGGGATAAAAATTGGCCCAATTTTTCTATTACTATTAAGCTGGCACATACTAAAGCTGAGTTTAGAACTTCCACTGACATCAAAGGAGACATTGGTTTCTTTTTGCATCTTGAAGAATGAAAGACCAAACTCACTATATGGATGCTAGAAACTTGTAAATATGCATTTATTGAGATTTCAAACCCAGCTATCAGCACAAACAATGTATCTTCAACATCTGTAAAACATCTGCAGCCATTAAAAATTGACCCCTCCCCACTCCCAGCCTTTCTAAAACAGATACACACAATTTCAGAAGATAATTCTTTGGGGGGAAATGCAATCTTTCTTTTAGAAAACAATCACAAGTTGTAGAATTTCAGAGCTGAAATGAATTCTAAAGCTCATTTAGTTTGATGCTCGTTTTATAGCCGGTAAGGAAATGGAGTTCTGGAAGGTGACAGAGCCACGTTGAAACTCTACTTCCTGGTATTCGGGCCAGAAATCTTTCCTTTACCATTATTTATTGAATAAATCTAACAGACTTTAATTAGATATTTAATATACATATTTCAGAAATAAAGCATTAACTTTTGCAAGAATAAATGCAAGTGTAACTGACAGCTAGCTCTCTGTGTGAAGGAAAATTCCCTTCCATACACAGGCTTTCCCCTGGTTGTTAGCCATTGGATTGAATCTGAACTACTTTTAATTCTCTTATGAGGTGAAAGAGATTTCTTAGATAAGATAAACTGAGAGGTTAAGTAGAGCAGGATTCTGTTACAAATGAAAGGACTAAGTACTTTGATTCTTAGGTTATTCTACCACCAAAATACCAATACCAGTTTCAAGGAGAAGTGAGCATAAGTCTAGGACTTATGAATAGTGATTAATGTGAACAAAGGTGATAACTCTGGAAATTATGTTATGTGAAGTATAAATGGAGGCTTAGACTAATGTTTGAAAAATATTCTTAACATATAAAGAGTTCATGCAAACTGATCTAAGAAAAACACTTAAAACTGATAGATAAATGGCCTAAAGACATGAACTAGCATTTACAATGAACACGAAACATATTTAAACTATTAATAATACTAGAAAGGCAGATTTTAGAGGGTTTATATTCTTCACCTATAAAAATAACTCAATTTCTCTCACTGTTTTCATTGATACCTTTTTTATTTTTTATAATGTTATCTATTGACTATAATGTGGTAAATATACTATAATTTAAAATTTATATACTGTATATGTATAATCTTTCTGAAATATTGCTTTAAAGTATATATTAAGAAACTAAAATGTGTGCAGATCCTTTTACCTAGTAAATCTACTTTAGAGAATGTATATCAAGGATCAGATGCAAATCAATATTTGTGGAGAAAAAGGTTAATTATAGCATCATTTACAATAATGAAAAATGACAATAAACAAACATTTACAAACATAATTAAAGGGCTCGATAAATCATAATATATCCATAAGAGGGAATTTTTATACTCTTTAAGAACCTTGTTTACACATGATATATAGGGACCAAGAAAAATTTTGGCAACATAATGTTGTTTAAAAAAATGAGAACAGTTTTCATCAAATTTGGAAAAATTTTAGCTCTTATTTCTTCAAATACTTACTGTCCTTTCTGTGTTTTATTTTGGGTAGTTTTCAGTTGATATGTCTTTAAGTTTACTAATGTTTTCTTCTGCGATGTCTAATTTTCTCTATACCGTATCCAATGTACTTTTCATCTCAGACTTTGAATTCTGTCTTCAGAAGTTTGAAGTGTGTGTGTGTGTGTGTGTGTGTGTGTTTATTTAACTTTTTAAATATATGGAATAGAATTTCTATAGTATGTGTTAATATTTTAATCTTCTTGTGTGCTAATTCTGACATCTGTCAGTTCTGGGTTAGTTTTAATTGCTTAATTTATCTCTTCAAAAGGTCATATTACCTCCTTGTTTTCATGCCTGGTAACTTTTATCAGATGCCAGATATTGTGAATTTTTCCTTGTCTGATGATGGATATTTTTCTGTTCCAAAAATATTCTTGATCTTTTTCTGGGTGCGAATTACTTTAAAACAGTTTGATCCATTGGGTATTACTGTTTAATTATATTAAGTTAGAATGTAGCAGTACTACATCTAAGGCTAATTATTCTCTACTACTAAGCAAGATCCTTCTGTTTACATTACCTAATTCTAATCTGACTGATGGGAGCAGACATTAGTCCTGCTCTGGGTAAGCACTGGTATTGTTACCATTAATTCTTTTAAGTAGTTCTTTCACCAGCATTGAGTTGTTTCCTTGTATGCCTGTGCTGATCATTACTCAGCTGAATACTCAAAGTAGTCCCTCTAGAGATCTTTGACATTTTGTTTCTGTGCAGCTCTCTCCTTTACCTAGTCATCATGGTCTTCTCACACTCTCAGGTTCATCTGTTCCTATCCTGGAGTCTACCACTTTGCCTAGGTTCCCTTTTCTTGTACAACAACCTGGAAATTATCTCAAGGCAGTAAACTGAATAAGCATAGGACTCACCTTGTTTATTTGTTATCTCTGAGATGTCTGTGCTTCATTCCTCATGTCTTATGTCTTGCAAACCATCATTTCATGTATTCTACCTTTTTTCCTTCTTATTTTAGGCAGGAGGTCAAATCTGGCCTCTTGTCTGGAAGATGTCTTTTTTTCCAAAATATTGTTGAAATTGATTATCTGTATATAGTACAGTGTAAGGAGAAGCCTCACTATACACAGAAAATTTGAGAGTCTAAATAATCCCAAAATTAGTTTTAAATAAGTATATGCAAGCATTTAACAAAATTCAACATCCGTTCATGATAAAAACTCTTAACAAAGTGGGTTTAGAGGGAACACAGCTCAACATAATAAAGGATAAAAGCCATATAATAAACCCACATCTAACATTATCTTTAATGGTGAAAAACTGAGAGCTTTTCCTCTGAGATCAGGAAAAAGACAAGGATGGTCCATTCATAACTTTTATTCAGCATGGTACTTAAAAGTCTTAGCTACAATAATAATACAAGAAAAAAGAAATAAAAGGCAACCATAATGGTAAAGAAGAAGTTAAACTCACTATTTGCAGATGACATGATAATATACATAGAAAATCCACCCCAAAACTATTAGAACTGATAAATGAATTCAGTACAGTTGAAGGATACAAAATTAATGCACAGATATCGGTTGCATTTCTATACACTAATCATGAGGTAGCAGAAAGAGAAATTAAGAAAGCAATCCCATTTACAATTGCATCAAAGAAATAAAATACTTAGGAATGACCTTAACCAAGGAGGTGGAAGATCTATACTCTGAAAACTATAAAGCATTGGTGAAAGAAACTAAAGATGATACAAACAAATAGAAAAATATTCCATCTCATGGACTGGAAGAATTAATATTGTTAAAATGTCCATATCACCCAAAGCAATTACAGGTTCAATGCAATGTCTACCAAAATACCAACAACATTTTTCACAGAACTAGAACAAGTAATACTAAGATTGTATGGAACCACAAAAGACCCCAAATAGTCAAAGAAATCATGAGAAAGAACAAAGCTGGAGTATCACAATTCCAGATTTCAAAATATACTATAAGACTATACTAATCAATATGGTATGATACTGGCACAAAAATAGACACATAGATTGATAGAACAGAATAGGGAGTCCAGAAATAAACCTATGCTTATGTGGTCAATTAATCTATGACAAAGGAGGCAAGAATATACAAGGGAAAAAGACAGTATCTTCAACAAATGGATGCTGGGAAAACCAGACAACTACATGCAAAAGAATGAAACTGGGCCACTTTCTAATACCGTACACAAAAACTCAAAATTCATTAACAATCTATGTGTGATACTTGAAACCATAAAACTCCTAAAAGAAAATATAGGCAGTAATTTTTAATATAGTCTATAATAACATTTTTCTAAATATGTCTCATAAGACAAGGAAAATAAAGGCCAATATAAACTTCTGGGATTACACCAAAATAAAAAGGTTTTGTACTACAAAGGAAACCATCAACAAAATGAGAAGACAATCTACAGAATGGGATAAGATATTTGCAAATGACACATTTGATAAATGGTTAGTATCAAAAATATATAAAGAACTTATACAATTCAACACCAACAAAGCACAAATAATGTGATTAAAAGTGGGCAGAGGGCCTGAATAGATACTTTTCCAGAGAGGATGTACAGATGGCCAGTGGACATGTGAAAAGGTGTTCAGCATCACTAATCATCAGGGACATGCAAATCAAAGCCACAATATTACCTGACACCTGCCAGAATGGCTAGAATAAAAAATAGAGGAAATGACAAGTGTTGATGAGGGTATGGGGAAAAAGGAACCCTCATGCCTTGTTGATGAGCATGTAATTTGGCACAGCCACTGTGGAAATCAATATGGAGATTCCTCAAAAATTAAAAATAGAAATAACATATGATCCAGTAATTCACTATTGGGTATTACCCAAAGAAAATGAAAGCACTAATTTTAAAAGGTATATGTACCCTTATGTTTATTGCAGAATTGTTTACAATAGCCAAGATATGGAAGTAATCTAAGTGTCCATTAATAGATGAATGGATAAAGTTGTGGTATGTATATGTATACAATGAAATATTATTCAGCCATAAGAAAGAATGAGATGTTTTCATCTGTGACAACATGGACGGAAGTAGAGTGTATTATGCTAAGTGAAATAAGTCAGACAGAGAAACACAAATAGTGTGTGATTTCATTAAAAAACAAAAATGAATAAACAAACAAAAAGCAGAAAGAGACTTATAAAAACAGAGAACAAACTAAGGGTTGCCAGAGGGACATGGTTTGGGGGATGGGAAAAATGGGTGAAGGAGAATGCAACATATAGGCTTCTGGTTATGGAATGATTAAGTCGTGGGAATAAAAGGTACACCATAGGGAATACAGTCAGTGGTATTGTAATAGTGTTGTATGATGACAGATGGTAGCTACACTTGTAGCAAGCACAGCATAAGGTATAAACTTGTCTAATTACTATGTTGTACACTTGAAACTAATGTAACACTGTGTGTCAACTATATTTCAATAAAATAATAAATAAGTAAATAAATGTATGCAAAAAGTGAGCACATATTTGCACATTCACATTAAGAGAAGAAAACAATATCAAAATATTAGCAGAAGTATTAATCCCAGGGATTGCGTCTGATTTGTATTCATCTTCATACTTTCTAAATTGTTTTCAAGTATTAAAATGTATTAATTTTACTAAAAGTAAATGTTACATATAAGTATATATAACTTTTGGTAAAAGAAATCAAATTCCTATTTTGAAAATAACACTAAAATCAATGAGTGACATAGACATAAAAGAAAGCATATCTGATTTCATGAAGGGAATGAGGTATACTTACCAGTGAATGGAATACACAATGAAGTAGATAGTGGGTCCTGCTGCTAGAAACCTTTCACCAAAAACTGAACGTCCAGCATTCAGTGAGGCTGGGAAGGGATATATCACTGCTTGGTTTTTGGATCAGATAATATCTAACCTCCTTCCAACTCTGAATTTTTGTGCTTGCTCTTGTTTTGAAAATATCTACATGGTGGTTAAATTTCAAGGACTGACTGATTCCCTTGGAAAGAGGTAACTCTATACAGCCTCTTGAAAGTCAAGAATGAATGTTTTCCTATAGAAATGTTAAATAAAATGATTTCTGGGAGTGCAATGAAATTTGACTTTTGCAGTTGTTCATAACTTGCTAAGTAAGTAATTTTGTGTAAAGAGATAAAAGATAGTAAAATGGCTAAAAATAAAATACAGCCTAAAATAGAATAAGTCTAAAATAGACTGTATTTGAAAGAAATTTCTTAAGCTAAGTAGATAAATAAATGCACTCTTTTTTTAAAATTTTTAATGTTTATTTATTTTTGAGAGACAGAGCGTGAGCAAGGGAGGGGGAGAGAGAGAGGGAAACACAGAATCAAAAGCAGTCTCCAGGCTCTGAACTGTCAGTAGAGACCTGATGTGGGGCTTGAACTCATGAACTGAACTGTGAGATCATGACCTGAGCCGAAGTCAGATGCTTAACTGACTAAGCCATCCAGGCATCCCAATACGTAAGTACACTCTTAAGAACTCAGAAGATTGTGCTCCAAAGGAAAGCAAAATCAGAAAGGCATAGTTTTGGAAAGGACCACAGATGTCTTCTAATGCATTGTTTTGCAAGTATGGCCAGAGACTGCCTGGGTTTGAATCCTGGCTCTGTCACCTACAAGCTGCATGACTTTGTGCAAGTTATTAACCCCTCTGACCACAACATCCACTCTGTAAAATCATAATTAAAATAGTGTTTTGAAGATTATATGAGTTAATGTAAATATAGAGCTTAGAGTACCAGGCACAGAGTAAGCTTTAAAGAAATATTAGCTGTTGTTATTCTAGATGTATATGAATGAAATTTAAAAACATTGACCATGTATTTAATGTGTACTCAAAAATATATAACTATCTCATTAAATTTGTAATATATAGATAGTGTTCCTTAAGATCATTTATGGTGATGACATAAAGTTAAAAACATTAATTTTTAATTAAGCAAATACCAATATGGTTGCATGTGCATATTGCAAAAATCATACTGCTGGTACACAAGTGACTTAGATATAAAGCCCCCACTTAACAGATGAGGAAAATGAGGCCCAAAGATAAAAAAAAAATGATTATACAGGAAGTTAGAAACAAAGCAAAGTGAGGATTTAAACCAATTGATTCCCATTTCACTGCTTTTGCAACCTATTTTTCTAAGCCTTCATTCCCCTTCTTACCCATGTTTGACCTCAGCTTTCATAGAGACATAGTCAATACCTTACTTTATTCAGAGTTCCCTTTCTCCCCATTCCATGTGACTCATGATATAAAGAAAATTTACTTGCATGGCTTTAATAACTAGCCTTAAGCTTTAACTCTGGCAGACAAAATGAGATAATTTATTTAGTCCAAATGTGACAAATAAGGTAAGTCTCATTCATTAAAGGCTAAAAATAAAGCAAGCAGTATGTTTAAATAAAACATAAAAGAAATAGCTCTACTCAACACATTTCATGCATGAGAAGCATTCAAGTCAATGCCCCTGTTGGGGATAGGAAGAAATCATGTCAGGAATTTATGCTGGTTAAAGGAGTAGAGCTGTAAGAAATGAACATCCTTAGCCATTAAATTCAACTCTTGATAGTGAAATGATAGAAAAGAAATATGGCTACATGAATGTCATGCAAAGATTAATTATTCATAAAGGCTACATATCTTTCATACAAGGAGCTACTCTCTAGTGGAAATAAATAATTATAGTACAGTAACATTGTTATAATAGAAATAGTTAAGGCACAAGGAGATGATTAACTTTTCCAGAGGTTATAAAGATGAGCTGACACTTGAGTTGAATCTTAAAGGATAAGTAAAGTCTTCTTGGTGGTTAACCTACAGGAAGTGCAACCCAAGCTGATGGCAGGGCAAGTGTAAACACAGTGAAAGTTGGATGCATTCAGGACACTGCAAATCATTTGATATGGTTGGATTGCAGGATACTCATAACAGTGAATAGCAAGACATGAAGAGGTAAAAGTAGATGTGGATACTTATCCATGCATTCATTAGGTTAGCCATTATTCTTCTATTGTGTAATTTGCTAACTCATTCAGTGTTAATAAAAGATAGGAAGGCTCCTTGGTGAAGGTTAAAGTCTATATAGTAATTTTTGAATAGCACCTCATGAAGAGTCAGACAAGCTGATTTACTGGTCTCACTGTAACTTGGAACAGACTGATAAAAACAGCAGTTGGAGACAAGCAAACATTAATTTCATCATTTTCTATGTAGGTACCATATAGGGCTTCTTGTTACCAAGTCACTATTTGAGAACAGTAGGTAGTAAGAGTGAGCACTTTCATATTATAAAATGAAAGAATCAATAATGTCCACTGCTTATAAAAGTCCCTAGATGTTGCCAATATACTTTGTTGATTAGCCTACGTTTCTGACATCATTTCTTTTAAGATCAAGACTCTTGGTTGCTGGCCCTAACAGCCCTTAGTGCAAACAGCTACATCACACAAAGGCAAACCTAATGGCTTAAAAAAATGACTCCTTTAGCCCACAGCCTTCTGCCTAGAAAATTGTAGAAATCATTCTTAAGATATTTTTCCGTGCCATTAGCAAAATCCATTCTGAAAATTCCACCAAATATTTCAAGTATTCCTTTTTAATAACTCATTATCATACTTTTTTTTTCTTGTGAAGGGGAGTCAAATAGTAGTTTGCTTTGAGGGAAAAATAATACTTTAAAATTTATACCTGTCAAGAGGAAATCATTCATTTCTGTCATACTAGTTAAACATAAAACTCTTCAATAGTATAAAAAGATGAAATCTATATAATAAAAATACTATATATCTCTTTCCCTCCCGCCCTACTCTTATTATTGGTATGATTCCAACTTGTACATTGCATGCACTTTAAAAATATTTTGTGATTACAAAATATAATGAAAAGTTTCTGCACGTTTAAAAAACTTTTAATTCCAGTATAAATAACATAGTATTTTATTAGTTGAGCACCTTTTCATGTGTCTGTTGGCTATCTGTATGTTTTCTTTGGAGAAATGTCTGTTCATGTCTTCTGCCCATTTTTAAGTTTGATTATTTGTTTTTATGGTATTGAGTTGTATAAGTTCTTTATATATATTGGATAGTAAGCCATATCAGTTATGCCATTTGTAAATATCTCCCCCATTCTGTAGGTTCTCTCAGCACTCCTGTGCAGAAGCTTTTTATTTTGATGTAGTCCTAATGGTTCATTTTTGCTTTTGTTTCTTCTGCCTCAGAATACATATCTAGAAAAATGTTGCTATGGCCAATGTCAAAGAACTTACTTCCTATCCTCTTTTATAGGATTTTTATGGTTTCAGGTCTCACATTTAGATCTTTAATCCATTTTGAGTTTATGAATTTGAATTAATGAATTTGGAAGCTTTCCTTCCTCTTCTATTTTTTTGGAATGGTTTAAGAAGAATAGGTATCAACTCTTCTTTAAATGTTTGGTAGAATCCACCTGTGAAGCTGTTTGGTCCTGGATTTTTTTTTTTTATTACTCTTTTAATTTCATTGCTGGTAATCAGTCTGTTCAAATTTTCTGTTTCTTCCTGATTCACTTTTGGGAAGTTATATACATTTCTAAGGCTTCATACATTTCTTCTAGGTTGTCCAGTTTGTTGGCATATATTTTTTCATAAAATTCTTTTATAATCCTTTGTGTGTATATCTTTTATAATCCTCTGTGGTGTCAGTTGTTACTTCTCTTTAATTTCTGATTTTATTTGAGTTCTCTCTCTCTCTCTCTCTCTCTCTCTCTCTCTCTCTCTCTCTCTCCTCTCATGAGTCTGGCTAACAGTTTATCAGTTTTGTTTACCTTTTAAAAAAAACAGATCCTGCTTTTATTGATCTATGGTTTTTTCAGTTTCTATTTCCTTTATTTCTGATCTAATTTTTATTATTTCCTTCCTTCTACTGGTTTGAGGCTTGTTGTTCTTCTTCCTCCTTTTTCTAGCTCCTTTAGGTGTTAGGTTAGGTTGTTGGAGATTTTTGTTGTTTCTTGAAGTAAGCCTATAATGCTATAAACTTCCATCTTAGAATTGCTTAGCTGCATCAGAAAGATTTTGGACTGTTGTGTTTTCATTTTCATTTCTCTCCATGTATTTAAAATTTTTTCTTTGATTTCTTTTTTTCCTCTTCAATCTCTTGGTGACCCATTTGTTGTTTACTAGTATGTTATTTAACCTCCATGTATTCGTGTTCTTTCCAGACTTTTTCTTGTGATTGATTTCTAGTTTCATAGTGTTGTGGTCAGAAAAGATGATCTTTTTTAATTTCTTGAGACTTCTTTAGTGGCCTAACATGTGATCTATTCTGGAGAATGTTCTGTGTATACTTGAAAAAAATGTATATTCTGTTGTTTTAGAATAGAATGCTCTGAATATATCTTTTAGATCCATCTGTTCCGATGTGTCATTAAGAGCCACTGTTTCCTTGATTTTCTGTTTGAATGATCTATCCATTGATATAAGTGGTTGTTAAAAACCCCTACTCTTATTGTGTTATTATTGATTACTTTATTTATGTTTATTATTGGTGCTTTGTGTATTAGGGTGCTCTCATGTTGAGTGCATAAATATTTACAATTGTTATATCTTCTAGTTGGATTGTCCCCATTATGATTATATAGTGTTCTTTGTCTCTTATCAAAGTCCTTATTTTAAAGTCTGTTTTGTCCAATATAGGTATTGCTACCTTGGCTTTCTTTTCGCTTCCATTTGCATGATAAATGCATTTTATAGCCCATCAGTTTCTTTTTTTTTTTTTCAATATATGAAATTTATTGTCAAATTGGTTTCCATACAACACCCAGTGCTCATCCCAAAAGGTGCCCTCCTCAATACCCATCACCCACCCTCCCCTCCCTCCCACCCCCCCCTCAACCCTCAGTTTGTTCTCAGTTTTTAACAGTCTCTTATGCTTTGGCTCTCTCCCACTCTAACCTCTTTTTTTTTTTCCTTCCCCTCCCCCATGGGTTTCTGTTAAGTTTCTCAGGATCCACCTAAGAGTGAAAACATATGGTATCTGTCTTTTTCTGTATGGCTTATTTCACTTAGCATCACACTCTCCAGTTCCATCCACGTTGCTACAAAGGGCCATATTTCGTTCTTTCTCATTGCCATGTAGTACTCCATTGTGTATATAAACCACAATTTCTTTATCCATTCATCAGTTGATGGACATTTAACCTCTTTCCACAATTTGGCTATTGTTGAGAGTGTTGCTATAAACATTGGGGTACAAATGCCCCTATGCATCAGTACTCCTGTATCCCTTAGGTAAATTCCTAGCAGTGCTACTCCTGGGTCATAGGGTAGGTCTATTTTTAATTTTCTGAGGAACCTCCACACTGCTTTCCAGAGTGGCTGCACCAGTTTGCATTCCCACCAACAGTGCAAGAGGGTTCCCATTTCTCCACATCCTCTCTAGCATCTATCGTCTCCCGATTTGTTCATTTTGGCCACTCTGACTGGCGTGAGGTGATATCTGAGTGTGGTTTTGATTTGTATTTCCCTGATAAGGAGCGACGTTGAGCATCTTTTCATGTGCCTGTTTAGCCTGTTAGTTTCAATCTGCAAGTGACTTTAGTTCTGAAGCGAGTCTCCTGTAGGCAGCGTACACATGGTTCTTGCTTTTTTATCCATTCCACCACCTTTGTCTTTTGATTGGAGTGTTTATTTTTATTTATATTTAAAGTAATTAATGATAGATATGTATTTATTGTCATTTTTATTAGTTTTATGGTTTTTTTTGTGGTTCTGTGTCCCTTTATTCCCTGGCTCTCTTCTCTCATGGTTTGCTGGCTTTTGTTAGTGCTATGCTTGGATTCCTTTCTCTCTATTCTTTGCATATCTATTACTAGTTTTTCATTTGTGGTTACCAATAGGTTTATATATAACATTTCCTGCATATAGAAGTCTATATTAGGTTGATGGTTGCTTAAACTTGAACCCATTTAAAAAGCACTAAATTTATTCCTCCGCCATCCTCCCCGTGACATTTTAGGTATATGGTATTATAATTTACATTCTTTTGTGAGTCCATTGACTTATTTTTATAGGTATACTTAATTTTATTGCTTTATGCTTCCTACTTTTCTTAATCCTGCCTATGGTCTTTCCTTTCCATTCAAAGAGTCCTCTTTAACATTTCTTGTAGGGCTGGTTTCATGGTCATGAATTCCTTTAACTTTTGTTTGTCTGGGAAACTGTTTATTTCCCCTATTTTGAATGATAGCCTTTCTGGATACAGTATTCTTTGTATCTGTACAGGTTGTACAGGTGGCAGGTTTTTCCCTTTCAGCACTTTGAATATGTCATGCCACTCCCTTCCAGCCTGCAAAGTTTATACTGAAAAATCAGCTGATAGCATTATGGGGTTTCCCTTGTATGTAACTATCTTTTCTCCTGCTACTTTTAAAACTCTCTCTTTATCACCTCTTTTTGCCATTTTAATTACTGTGTGTCTTGATGTGAACCTCCTTGGGTTGATTTTGTTGGGGGCTCTCTGTGTCCTCTGGATCTGGATGTCTGTTTCTTTTCCCAGATTCAGGAAGTTTTCAGCTATTATTTCCTCAAGTAAATTTTCTGCCCCCTTTTCTCTCTCTTCTCATTTTGGGATCCCTATAATGTGAATTTTATTACTCTTGATGGTGTTGATAAGTTCCCTAAGTCTATTTCCATTTTTTCATATTATTTTTTCTCTTTTTTTCAGCTTAATTCCTTTCCATTACTCTTTCTTCCAGATTGCTGATTCATTTTTCTACCTTCTCTAGTCTACTATTTATTCCATCTAGTGTGTTTTAATTTCAGTTATTGATTTCATCATCTCTGGTTGGTTCTTTGTTATATTTTCTATCTCTTTGTTGAGGGTCTCATTGAGATCCCCCCTATTTTCTCGACACCAGTGATTATCTTTATGACTATTACTTTAAATTCTCTATAAGGTATATTACTTATCTCTGTTTTGTTTAGCTCTTTTGCTATGATTTTTGTCCCATTCTTTCATTTGGGACATATTCCTCTGTCTCTCATTTTGTCTAACTCTCTCTGTCTGTTTCCATGTGGTAGGAAAGTCAGCAATGTCTTCCTGCTCTTGAAAGTAGTGGCCTTATAAAGAGGTTCTGTAGCGTACTGTGGTGCAATGTCCTCTGTTCATCAGAACCTAGTGCTTTCAGGGGTGTTGCATGTGTGTTGCATGCACCCTTGTGTTGTGGTTGAGCCACTTTTGCCTTCAGTCCAGTTGGCTACAATGGCTCTCTTTGTCTTGTGGGTAGGGTTTGGTCCCTGTGTTGTTAGTGGGCCATTCTTGGGTTGCCTTGGACTTGAGTTGAGTCAGACAGGCATTTGCCAGAGATGCGGTAGTGTGAAGTTGCAGGGTACTACTATCCCTGTGATGTCCCCTGAGAAACTTTCACTGGTGGGCAGGGGTTATAGTCAGACCCACTGTCTGCCCCCTGCCCACTGCTGGAGCCACAGTCTGACTTGTGTGTATGGTTACCTTCCCCTCTCCTTGGGTGAAGAGTCACTTTGGAGTGGTAATCACTCCCATCAGGGCTACTTGCACA
Source organism: Panthera pardus (assembly GCF_024362965.1). Taxonomy (NCBI): domain Eukaryota; kingdom Metazoa; phylum Chordata; class Mammalia; order Carnivora; family Felidae; genus Panthera; species Panthera pardus. The sequence goes on from NW_026526991.1 coordinate 21,969,663, forward strand.
CTGCTAGGCTTTTGACATCACTTTAAATGGACTCCTGCCAAAGGTATGTCAGATTGGGCAGGTCCACAGGAGGATGCAAGGGTGGGTTGCATGGAGCCAGGAAGGTCCATTATGGTCCACTGCAAGAGGGAACCTGCAGCCTCCTGGGAAAACTTCTGCTGAGGCAGGGATGTAGGGCACAGGTCCACAAAAGAGTGTTGGGGCAGGATGTGTTGTTAGTAAGCTAAGTCAAGAGTGTTCATGCTGCACTGGTTCCCACAGTTGTCCTGTATCTAGAGTGAAGGATGGGGGAGAGAAATAGTTCCCACCAGCTCTTTTGTTCTTGGAGAAGTCTCTCCAAGATCCCTGCCCCTCTAGTACATGCTCTGAGATTAGTAAATAAATCTTCCCATATATTCTGGGAATTTTTGGACTGTAGCTTCATGCTGTATCTCAGTGAGGCTGTTTATTGTGCTGTCTCAAGGACGGGGACTCAGTTTCCTATTACTCTTGCAGCTCTCCCAGAGCCAAGACTGCTTATTTTTAAAGTTCCAGGTGGGGCGCTTGGGTGGCTTAGTCGGTTAAGCGTCCGACTTCGGCTCAGGTCATGATCTCACGGTCTGTGAGTTCGAGCCCCATGTCGGGCTCTGTGCTCATAACTCAGAGCCCAGAGCCTGTTTCAGATTCTGTGTCTCCCTCTCTCTGACCCTCCCCCCTTCAAACTCTGTCTTTCTCTGTCTCACAAACAAATAAACATTAAAAAAATCTTTAAAAAAAAAAAAATAAATAAATAAAGTTCCAGGTGTTAAACCCCACTGGTTGTAAGAACTCATGAAGTTAAGCCCCTCTAGTTTTCAAAACCAAATATTATGGGGATTCGTCTTCCCAGTGAGGCCACCCCCCCCCCCATGGATGGGGTGCCTAGTCTGGAGTCTGTTCCTCTCCCCTCTCTCAGTCTGCAGCATCCCTCTTTCCTGCAAAAAGTCTCACAGGTCCATTTATCTCCTTCTGGACTGTGTCTTCACCCTTTCTAACCTCTTGAATGTGGTCTGTTCTTTGCATTTAGCTGTGGAGAGTCTTTTCTTCCAGTTTTCAGGTCATTTTCTGGGTTGTTTACACTGATGTAGGTATTGTCTTGGTGTATCCATGGGACAGTTGAGCCTAGGATCCTCCAACTCTACCATCTTCCCCACTTCTGAAAATTTTTTGACCGTTCAAAAATGCCTGGCTATTTTTGAAAATGTGAGCAGATTATTAGTCCAGCACTCTGAGCACTTTCAAATTTGAGTAATTATATTCTACTTACCTAGGTTCCTCCTAGTGTTTCCAATTTGCACATATAACTGTTCTTCATTTCCATTTCTAAATTCTGGTGGTATTTATTTCTATACTGATACCTGATTATGACATTAGTCTCTCTGCATACTCAGCAGTTTTTATGAAGCTGAGAACTATATGCTTTATGTCTTCATATGTAAACTGTTTCTAAAAAGTAAAAACACATTTAAGAGGCATATCCAGTGGCCCTGTTTACAGTGGTTCCCCTTTATTTTTAACTCTGTAGATGTCCCCACTTACCACATAGTCCACATGTGTTTCTTCTTATATTTATAGTTTTCAACTTGAGAGACTTCCTGACAATATTATAGGAATCCTATTTAGCAAAGTGTTGCAAATTCCTCACTAGGCTATCTATCTCTAGATTAACATTTATGAGAGTATATTTGCTTAGAAGTAGTAAGAGTACAAGAAAGTATGGAATTTATGATGATGGTGCTACCTAAAAACACATTCTTTAATTTAAAAATGATAACAGCCACTATAACCACAACGCAATTAGTAGGTAATGTTCACTGAATGCTTACTATGGGGTCAGTCATTCTTCTAGGCATCTTAAATGTAAAAATTTAATTCTCACAAATACCCATTAGATAGATGCTATTGTTTTTCCTTTTTTAAGGATGAGTGCACTTATTTTGATGAGCCCTGAGGAATGTATGGAATTGTTGAATCATTATATTGTACACCTTAAACTAATTATAATACTATATGTTAATTATACTTGAATAAAAAAAAATAAAAATGAGGAAACCAAGGCACATAGATTTTAAGTAAATTGCTGAGAGTCACATAAGAAGTAAGCGAGAGAGCTATGATTCAAACCTACATAATCTGGCTATAGAGTTTGTGCTTGTATTAGTTAGGGTTCTGCAGAAAAACCTGAGAGAGAGGGAGAAAGGGAGTGTGGGAAGGGGAGAGGGAGAGAGAGCTGTAAGTAATTAGCCTATAGAATTATGAAGGTGGGCAAGTCTCAAGATCTGCAAAGTAAGTTGACAAGCTAGAGACCCAGGAAAACGAATGTCTTAGTTCTAGTTAAAGTCTGAAAGCCTGAGAACTAGGAGAGCCAATGATATAATTCCCATCCAAAGGTTGGCAGTCTTATGACCAGGAAGAACAAATAATGTCCCAGTCTGAAGGCATTCAGATAAGAATCATTCTCCCTCTCCTAGGGAGGGTCAGCCTCTTTGTTCTATTCAGATGTTCAGTTGATTGGATGAGGCCCATCCACATCAGAGAGGGCAATCTGCTTTATTCAGTCTACCAACTTAAATGTTAATCTCATCCAAAAACAAACTCATCCAGAAACACCTCGAAAAATATTTGATCAAATATCTAGCCAACCTATGGCCCAGCCAAGTTGATACATGAAATTAACCATCACAATACTCTTAACCACTATTCTATTCTGATATTTCATAGTTATGTAGTAGCCCAATAATTAAATCTACTAGATTGTATATTATCCTATTTCAAACATTAGTTGAAAACATGTAATTATTTCTTTAGAGATAGTTGATCATAAAATATAAGTATCCAAATATTTTGAAGGCAATTCATCTCTAAACTATCTTAAATCAGATTCCTGACATAAAAATCATGGCCCAAAACAGTAAGAGGTTTGGTTTTCTAGGTTTTCAAATGCTAAGAATCCATGTTCCCTAGCAACACTATGTAGATCCACATAAAGAAATTTCAAATACCATTTATAGTCAGTTTGTTCCCTCCCTACATTGCAACTTTACTCTAAACTCATGATTACTAAAGAGAAAATGAGCTTTAAAATTGTAAGTAATGTTTCTAAGAGGACATCATGGTGTTCAGTCAAAATGAATGTTCATAATATTGCTTAGATTTATTTAAAATTCTATAGAGCCTCACTTAATTTTTTCTCACTGCTATACTAATTTATATATAGTTATTAGAAATGGTTATTAGAAATCAATGTTGCTAACAATGAGAACATTAGTGATTTTCTTGAAATAAAATGGACAAAGTACAAGTACCTTTATCTATATTCCACTCTATATGTGTGTGTAAATATGTGTATACATACTTGTTTACATATGAATAGATATATATGTGTTTATGTAAATCTTTATATATACATATGTACATATACACATACATTAAAATGTACAACTTGATCCCTAATGGCAAGATTCATACTTTGTATAGTCTACTTTGGAAATTCTGTCCCAAGCAAGACATTCAGGTCATAATACCAGATTTCACAGGGCCATAAGAATTAACTGGTTATAGGAATACATGAATGCTTCAACATTTGGAAAACTCTTAATATCAACAGAATAAAGAAGAAAAAAAATAATTATCCAAATAGGTGCTTAAGGTGCATTTGATAAAATTCCATATCCATAAGATTAAAACATAAATCTTTAACAAACTATGAATGGAAGATAATGCCTTTAAACTGATACCAATTTGTCTACAAATATACCAAATATATATCACTGCTTCTATTAAAAAATATTGTTCCTGACCAGTGCAATAAGAAGAAATAAGAGGCATAATGTTTGAAAAGGCAAACACAAACTGACATATGTGGTCCCTAAGTTTGTATCCATAGAATATCCAAAAGAAACTACAAACTATTAATTTCAGCAAAGTTGCTAGATATAAGATTGATATACAAAAACCAATGACATTCCTATGTCCCATCTCACATATATTAAATGCCTTCTTTCACCATATCAACAAATCTATAAATTACCTAGGCATAAACCTAATGAAAGATGTGCAAGATCTTTGTGGAAAAAAAACTAGAATACATTTTTAATGATATTAAAGATGTGAATAAATGAAGTAGTAGACCATATCCAAAATGGGCTGACTCACTATTGTGGAGATGGCATTTATATTCCAATTAAAGTTCTAAACCACTGTAATATTATAACAGTGTTTTATGAGATTTGATAATCATATACTAAAATTAATGAGGAATAACAAAGAACCAAAATAAGTCAAAATGATTTTGAAAACTATGATAGGATTTGCATTGCCAGATAGTATCTTGAAACTATAGTAATTAAGATGATGTGGAATTGATGAAGAAATAGACAAAGTGGTGATGACATGGAAAAGGAAGCCCAGAAGCATAAATGGAAATTTAAGGACAGACACCTGTGTAGTATCTACTCAGCATAAGAAAGTATTGTTTTACAGTATTTGCTTCATTAAGAAAATAAGTAAATAAAGCTTCTTGTAAACCACTTCACCAATCCAGTCCATGGAAATTAAAAACAACAAATTTAGGAATGGAAATAGATTAGAGAGTGATGCATAGGGAGCTTCAAATGTATCTTTAATATATTGGGTCTTAATAATCTGAAACAAATTCATAAAGCTGTGTACTGAATGTATTGATTCTTATTCCTTATACTGTTCTATAGAATTTTAATATTTAAATGTTTTCAAGAAGTTAATGTAAAAATGAGTTAAATAGTTACCTTCAAGTGCATATATGGTTAAACAAGGCATAATCATTCATCTGTTCATTCAATCATTTGCTTAATGAACTGCCAGGAGAAGGTAGACTAGGTTGATAAAGAGCAGGGTTTAGTTGATGCTAAGCTATTTGAAATACTAATCTTGGGATTCTTCCATAGGAAAAAGTACTGAACCAGTGATTAAGAGGATAGATTTTCTAGTCTCAACTCTTCAATAAGCTGGCAATGTGACCTTGGGCAAGAATTAGCCTCTTCAGAACTTGCCTTCCATTAGAGTTAAATAGAAAGGTTGGGCTAGATAATCTCTGAGGTTGCAATGCCCACTTGCACTTGAGATTGTTGAGGAAAAGTACACAAGAAACAACAGCACAGTGAAAATTAAAGAGCCACTTTATCAGCAGATCCACATGAATACCCAGTAACTTTGGTGAAGAACTTCAGTAGTTCTGCATTGGAGGACAAGACTAAGGCCTCTTGCTCTTCCCACTTTTCCCCACCATGCCTCCCCAAAATCTAAATTATGGGCCTAAAATATAAATTATGGCTCCAGCAAATACTTGTGTGTAGTCAAATGTTCCATAAAAGTAGAGTCCCCTACAGAATAGTTCAATTGAAGTTATGGAAATAGAAGTTAAAGAGAAATAGATTCTAACTTGACAAGGGAGAGTGTTTTACCAGTTATGTACTCTTTCATTAAAGGAATACACTGCTTTAAGAAGAAATGAGTTCTCCATTACTGAGTCTGAATATTGTATGCAGGGAAGTTGCCCAATGATTCAGGTCTTCAATGGAGAATTGGACTAGTGATTTTTAAGATCCCTTTTTACCCTAGGCTTCTTGATTCTAGGAAACTTGTCTTGGTATTTCAAGCTTTCTTGAGTACTGATGTAGGTCAAGAGAATACCCTAAGACAGAGATTTCACTTTTGATTTTAGTTGTAGAATATCACTTAGCTTCCTAAGAAGAATTTTGATAAACAAGAATTCCTTGTTGTGTTTGTGTTTCCAAGGACTCTGAGTCAAGCCTGTATATTGCATCTCTTTCTCTCTAGAAATATGAACATTTTTCTCTGCCCTTGTGACTGCAAAGAACTACTTTTAGATCTAAGATATGCCCACAGGACTTCATTTTATTGGTAGGAGGCTCCACCATCCTAAGTAAATAGTACTTAGAGACTGTTATATCATCCATAGCTTTTGCAATTAATCTAGTGATAGTCCTTATTAGATGAGTCAAGGAACTAGGAAACAATTTAATTTAATTTAATTTAATTTAATTTAATTTAATTTAATATCAGATGAGCACTGGGTGTTGTATGGAAACCAATTTGACAATAAACTTCATATATTAGAAAAAAATAATTAATTAATTAATATCAGAATATATATAACATGTAAAATAGATACATTCATCTTTTTTACTAATTCAAGAGTATGAAACTACAGATTCATTGCTAAAGATTCAAGATGAATTCTAGCAAATTTAGAGATGAACCAATTAAAACTGACTACTAAGCCATAATATTTCATGTATTATAAATGACCAGTGCCAGACATATCCCCAGAGTCTATGATACACTGAGATTACTCAGAAAATCAGGAAACTCTCAATTATCTATTGATACATGAGCTCAGGGTAGCATAGAAAAAGTACATTGTTAGAATCCAAGAATATCTCATTTTATCCATTCTTGTCAGTCTTCTTTTGAACCAAACCTCTCTGTAGAGCTGTCAGCAATAACAATATTGTCACACTCAAGTTTCACCTCCTACCTTTCTCTTTCTCAGAGGCAAAAACTAGTAAAAATAATAGCAGTAGGAAGAGAGAAGAGCCAAGAGTCAGCACTGCACAGGAAGTGCCCAGGGGAGCAAGAATCCTCTCCTCAAATGAAACCTACCCAGATAGGAAGGGCTTCTCTGGCTCTTCTATTTACAATAGTCTCTGTCTCCTCCTACTTTGCTTTCTTTTTCTTCATACAGCTTATCAATACTGAAATTATTAGTTTGATTACTCTCTTATAGTCTATTGACCTCTCTAGACTGAGTACAGGCACCTTGTGTGATTCACTACTGGAACCCCAGGGTTCAGAACACTATAGTATACCCTTAATAAATACTTGTTTTAGATAGATATATAGATGATTGGTTAATAGGTGATTGGAACCCTAAGTAGGAAGTATATTAAGAAAATACTTAGAATAGGTTGTTTTTCTTCCTGAAACAGAAAACTAATCTGGGATAATGGTTAATGACTGACAGAACCCACATTTCATTCATGATAGGTTTTCTAAATTTAGATTTTTAAGACAAGTTCACAACTTTCAATAATGTGCATGTCTTCCTCATGTAACAAATATACTGTTTTAGATTAGCTATAACTGAAATATACATATTCAATGTATATTTCAATTTTCAATGGCACGGCTCTCTTGGAGTTTGCTCTGTTGCCACATATAAGTATTATGTGACTTTTTTTCAAACATGACCATGCTGACCAGTATGTACATTTGCTAAAATTACTTGATAACCAAGTTGCCTTTCTGCATATTTCTCAGAAGAAAACATTTGAATCCAATTAGTTAAAGAATATGATAACTAAGCTTCTGTACCTCTTGTGGCACTATATTTTAAGTCCTTATAAAATTTAGTATTGTAATTTTTAATGTCATCTCTACTTTCAGCATGCTTTGGGTTGTATAAAATGTGTTTTATTGATTAGATGACTGACAAGAAGGAAGTCAAAACCAAATCAGATTATAGTCACAACTTTATAATTTGTGTAAGAGAGAAAAAGCCAAATCTATGTTGCCAAATTTGACTCTTTGAGTCACTTAATAAAGTGGCCCTCTTGGTTTGAAATATTTTTTAGGTGACACTAGAAAGCCATGGAATGGAAGGGAATTAGAAAGATTCTTAGATGAAATTATTTTCTTTCAAGCCACTATAATAATTCATATGCCTGGCACATTAATGAAAAACAATGTCATACTTATTCTTCACTCAATTCCTATCTAAATATCTGTGTACAGCCCCCATTGATCTCCAAAGACTGTTTTCAAGGGAACCAGAAAAATCTTATTTTAATCGAGCCTTCTTGACATGTTTATTAATAGTTAAATAATATTAAATGTTAGGGCTGCTGTTGTCTTATTGAAAAGCAAATGGATACATTCTTTTGTATAATACACGTGTTCCCAGGAGAAGAGTGTATTGAACACATTTTAGAAAATAGTTTTATGTTTTTACTACGTAAAAGGAATTTACTTAAATAACACTGTGGCAAATTTCCTTGTAAGTCAAATAATTATTTTGGTATGCAAATAAATAGCACTTCATTTGTTCTAAAAAAAAAATCTGATTTTTACATAGGAAGTCTCTTCACAGTGGAATAAATCTGCATTGTTGTCCCATTGGAAAGAGAATCTCTGCATCGATAAACATGTGAATCTCTTTTGTGTATAGGAACTGACACAGAGTTAAAAACTAATGATATTCTCTGTGTCTGCCAAAAAAATCCTTTCATCACACACATTTCTCCAACCCAAAACTATTTGTCCTGCCTGATATGCCTTTCCCACTCCACTTGAGCAAATTCTGCCTTTTCCCATCTTTTAAATGCAAAATCCTACTTGACCTTCTCAAACTAACTTCATTTGATCCTTGTCTTTCCAATGCCTTGCTATTGGTTTATATCTTTTTCACGTACAACACTAACTACTTTATACAAGCACCATTTAACAGTTATCAGTGTTTGTATGAATTTTGGTATTTCCTACTGAGTGTAATGGTTATGTTTTCTTTTTGTATTTTTTTTTCCCCAAGAGCTTATCTTTTTTGTATCCAGTTTAAAATTCCATCAGGAAGTGGAGTCTCTTCAATTCACTCAGTGCCTAGCTCATAGTATATACTAAATGTAATTGAATAAATCAATGAATGAGTAAATATATTATACACATTTAATACATAAATGTATTTTAATAAATAAGTGATAAAATCTCTTTTATCACAGGGTTTCCCATCACTCCATTAACATAAGCCTAAAATGGTACACCAAATGCATTACTACAGTACATAATTTCTAACCAATATCCCTTTATTTCTATATCCCATAAGTGATAATTCTACCCATGCATTCAGAAGAGGACTCAGGTATTCCCTGATTTTTTTTTCTTGTCACCAAATATCACTTACTTTTTCATTTTTTTTCCAGTCTTCACATCCACATCAAATTCTGACCTAAACTATACAATCAAACTTTACACCTAAACTTTTACATTTGTGCACCAATCAAGACCAAGGCTCACTTGTAGAACAAGCAAAAGTAGAGCTATATATTTTAACTCCTTTCTGCACCTACTGAGGTTTTTTTTTTTCTTTTTTATTTCATACGAGTTTTGAACACAATGTTTTACTTACTAAAATTCTTCAGAACAGGTCGGCATGAGCCTTTTTATTTGTCTCTAGCCTCCTTATAATGGGAAAGTGATTTCTAGATATGCTAACAAAACAAAATGGTACTGCAACCAAAACGTAGATGTTTCAAGGAGTTTATTTTAATAGGCTTAGATCTGTTTCTTTTTCTTCATTTGCAAATCTGAATCTCTGTGATGTTCTAATCTCAGTAGAGTTTCAATAAGTGGAAAAAACAAAAGGCCCAGTGTAATGTGTCATCCACATCACATTAAGTATTGGAATGACATTTTACCTGTAATTATTTATAATTTGTATCCTTTGAAAATAATAATGAGCTGTATTTATCATATTAAACAACCACTCATTAGATGATCTGTAGGTCTGTATGAAATCATATAGGTATCTTATAGGGATCCATTACTCAGGCCTAACTCTCCTGGGATTTTAATCTCTTGATTGGATTTTTAATTTTACTCCTTTTAGTATAGATTTCTTTCCCTCCTAGTAAATTAACTAAGACATTTTTATTCTCCTAAAGCATACTGATTGACTAGCTATTGCATAGATTTCATTGTCTGTTATATTGAACCATTCAAATCAGACTCTCAGCATTCAATACAGCTTATCTCAAAATTGATTTGACTATAGCCATCTGTATTGATTATAAAGACAAGCTCAATAAACAAATTAGAGGAACTGTGATGGTAACAGCAATATATTTAGATCATTCATTGTCCCTCTCTCGGAGAAGCAAAAAATCAATAAAGCAAGTGCCCACCACTGAAGCTACATGGCCAGGAGGATGTCAACATATAATATCAAAAAGAAAATACAATGTGCTTAACAAAAAAGGGGGGGAGATATTTTTAGAAAAGTACTTATTAGGAAAATATGTTTTATCAGTTAATTAATCCTTTTTTTTCCTGAATATGGACATGCATATAGGTAAGTCCTAAATACAATTGCCAGAGTATGATCTTTGGAAAATTGGGCAACTGTTTACTCTGAAAGTTAGATAACTTAAAGTTATGTTTATATAGTTAAAAACAACCACAAACAAATACAGTATTCAAAAGTAATAGGGCAGAAGCTTAGGACCAAGAAAAATTGAAAAGTAATTATAGTTTTAATTTTTGATAGTTTGAAAGGAAAAGAGTAATATAATTTGTTTAATGGTTTGCTCTGAAATTATTCCTTTATTTCATATGATACTGACAGTTTTATGTTTTATGTTAACTCATAAGCTTTCCTTCCCACTCTTCAGAAGCTATAAACATGAAATAGAATAAATGGCCTATGGTCAAAATTGCAAAAATAACTGAAAGGTCAGCTATAGCCTTGTGTTTCCAGATCCACAGAGGCAAACGTTTTCTACTAACAGCTAGTTTTAAAAAACAAAAATGTCTATGAAGATGGAAAACAAGCTATTTTATTCTCATTGCCCTGGTTATTAAAAGCCTGGAAAACAGACTTGCAAAGGATATAGAAATCATTCTTAGTATTTAATACTAGTATTTTCTAACCTTAAAGTATACCTTCATGTTCAGATAGTGACTAAGTATATACGTTGTAAATGGACAGGGTTAAGTTAAAATCTTATTCTATACTTGCTGTAATCTGGGTGAAATTTTTCATTTTACTTGGTAAAATGGAGATATAAGAACCCTGACCCCACAGGATTAATGCAAAGATAAAATGAGAGCAGATATGTTGCCTAGTGCCTTCTACATAAGAAATATTCAATAAATGTTAGCTGCTATAATTATACAAGCCATAAGTTATGAGTTGTTATACAAATATGCCATTAGATCTCATCCTGGCAACTTTAACTTTAGAACATGCAGAAGGTGCAGGAAAGAGTATGGGAAAAGGGGAAAACCACCAAGAAGACCCAAAGGTCTTTATTCAAAGAGTCCCTGTCTAACACTTTTGTGTAAAAGAATAGACTCAAATACACACACACACACACACACACACACACACACACACACACACACCCCTCTTACCCATTAAAGTAACCTGATATCATAAAAATGTAGATTAATAATAATAATAATAATAATAACAACAACAACAATAATAGGAGAGTCTCTAAGCCACAGGGAAACTTGGTTAAAAATTTAGAGATTTAGATTGATCATAGAGAGTTATATTTAAACGTGATTACCATGTTGCCAGTGGGAAGCGCTTCTTAGAATAATCAGATTTGAGAAGGCTAATAATAGAACACTAGATCTGTAGTTGCCTCTGAGTCACTTGGCTGAGGAAGGGGAAAGCTAAGCCCACCATGAGGCATAAGTATTGAATGAAGGTCACGTAAGGACCATAATGGAAAGAAATTAATCATTTTCATGATTTTCAGTCTTTTCAATTGTGTTTTTTTTTTCCTTCAGGCAATCAAAGTTATAAAATTTATGACTTCTTGAAGATTTAGGACTCTATTTGTTTTTATCACCATTGCCTAACATGGTTCCTAACACATAGTTGGTGCTTAGTACAAGTTTAGTAGAGTAAATGAATGACAGTTCTGAGTAAGGGAGGTAGTACAGTGAGGAAAGAAAATTCTATGTTTAGACTAGTATACAGCTTTAGGCTATATACTACTGTTGTATGAGCTTCTTAAGGATAAAATCCTGTTCATACATTTGAAACATGGATAGGATTCAATAAATTGATTTTGTTGTTGTTTGTTACTTTAAAAAATCAAGCACATTAATAAAATACTTTTCTAATTGCTTTCTCTGTTGTATCAAAACTGTGGCTAGTTTCTTTTCTTTTTAAATCAAATATTATTTTGCAAATACCTATAATTCTTCATGGACCTGAAACTTTCTACCCTTTATCTGTATAATATTTGGGCAAAGATTTTATTTTTTTCAAGTTTATACATTTTCCTAAAATCATGTGCATTTTATCTCCCTCTTATATGAGATCTCTTCTAAAATATACTAAAAGAGCTACTGAGCCAAATGAAAGTGTGGTTTAAAAAAATCTATATTTCTGATATGTCATAATCTAGCCCAAAAAGCACAATTGGAAACCTTAAACAGAACTAAAACTTTGAGAAACATTCATACTCATAACATTCCCCATAATCTGCTCAGATAAATATTTCATTAGTAAGTTAATATGTGCTAGTGAATATTATGATTTTTCCATACTAGTTGAATCTTTACTTAGAGGCACATTTGTCAAATAGTCAATCACTCATTTGACAAATATTTAGCGTCTGCTTGTCAGAGGCACTTTTCAGCTTCAGAGATACAAACTGCTTGCTTTCAGACAAGCAAGGTCTCTACTCCTAAAACTTACATTCCAAAGGTGTATAGTCAGATAATAAGCAAGTAAATAAACAAATGGAAGAAATTAATTTCAGCTTCTAGTTAATGTTGTGAAGTCAATAAAACAGAATGCTTTGATATAAAGAGATGAGGGGTGTTCATTTAAATTGGGTAGTCAAGGAAAGTTGTCTCTGAGGATATTACTTTTGAACTGAAACTTGAATGGTGCAAAGGACCCAGCCATGTGGAAATCTGTGTAAAGAGAAAACAACAACAACAAATGTAAAGGTCTCAAAGTGATAATAAACTTAATTTTCAGAGACCAGACAGATACTACTTTAATCAAAAATGCAGCAGGCTTTTTTGTAGAAATTGGCAGACTGATCTTCATATATACATGTAGATGTAAAGAATGCAGAATAGTCCAAAACAACTTTGAAAAAAGTTAAAGTTGCAAGACTCATACTAATTCAAGACTTACTATAAAATCACAGTCTCTAATATTGGTATCAGTCTAAAGTTAAATAAATAGACCAATGGAACACAATACAGAGTCCAGAAATATATCCACATTTATATGGCCAAGTGATTTTTATCAAAGATGCAATTTACCAGAGAAAAAAAGTCTTTCAACAAATATTCCTGGTAATATCAGATACCACATAAAAATTACCTCAAGTGAATTATAAACACAAACAAAAGCCTAATAGTCTAAAATTTCTAGAAGAAAACATAAGAGAAAGTTTTTGTAACCTTGGGTTAAGCAAAAATATGTCTAAAAATGACACCAAATGTATAGTCCATAAAAGAAAATGATAAATTTGGACTTGATCAAAATTAAGAATTTCTGCCTTCAGAAAGATGTTGCTAAGAGAACAATAAGATAAACCACAGATTGGGAGAGTATATTTCCAAATATCATATATGATAAAGGACTTGATCCAAAATATATAAAGAATTTTGAAGTCCCATAATGAGGAAACAAACAGCTCAATTTAAAAAATGAGAAAAAGATTTCAACAGACCCTCTCCACAGAAGATATACAGATGTATGGATGGCAAATAAACATAATAAAAGATACTCAACGTCATTAGTCATTAGTATATAATACACATCTATTACAAAGTTTAAAGACTGGTCATACCAAGTGTTGGTGAGAATGTGGAGCAGTTGGAACTCTCATACATTGCTGATGGGAATGTAAAATGGTATAACCTAAGAAGTTTGGCAGTTTATAAAAAGTTAAACATATACCTAACCATGTGGCCCAGCCATTTATTCCTAGATATTTACCCAAGAGAAATGAAAGCATATGTCTATACAAAAACCTGTAATAAATGTTCATAGCAGCTTTGTTTTCTAACAGCCAAAACTGGAAATAACCCAAATGTTCACCAAAGGTGAATGGATAAACAAATTGTGCTATATTCATTATTTGGCAGTAAAAGGGAATGTACTCTGATAGTGGTGCATTTTAGGGGTCCAGAGCAGACGACCCCAAAATGTGCCACATTGACATACTGATTATTTTGAATTGAAGCTACCTGGGAAACAGCCAGTACAGAGACACTCAGAGCATCCTCTATTCCCCTGAAAGCAGGAAATAAAACTTCCATACAAAAGGTACCCTCCCTGTATATAGAAATAAAAACAGATCCCAATCACCAGAGATAGGGACTTTAAAGCCAAGAAGTCTGTAAAAACAGACACTGTTACTTTTTATTAATCTACTACCTCAGCTCAAGTTCTGCTTAGAATTCCTTATGAATTAAAGCTCCTGTCAGTTCCTCACAAGTTTATTGTATTTTGTCTAAAATATATAAAAACTGCCTGCCATGGTCATTTCTTTGGATTCTCAATTTCATCATTAGGCCTCCATGTGCACATAACAAACTTTGGATTTTTCTCCTGATAGTCTGTCTCATGTCAACTTAATTCCTAAACCAGCTAGAAGAACCTTGGAGGTAAGAAGTAAAATTTTCCCTCCCCTACAGATGTAACATGGATGAACTCAAAATGATTATGCTGGGTAAAAGAAGCTAGACAAAAAAAAGAGGACACACTGTATTATTTCATTGCATAAAATCCTAGAAAAAGTAAACCTATCTATAGTGACAGAAAGCAGGTCATTTGATGCCTTGGGGATTAGAGGACAAAGAGGGGCATAAGGGAGAAATTACAAAAGGGCAAAAGAAAATTTGGGATAGTAGATTTATCTATTATCTTGATTGTGATTATAGTTTCATACATGTATACAAATGTTAAAACTTATCAATGGTATACTTTAAATGTGTTCAGTTTATTATATGCTAATTGAGGATATATCTTTACTTAATTAGCATTATATATATAGCAATAATATATATATAGCAATTATATATATATATTATACACAGTGTAATATATATATATGTATATATATATATATGTGTATACATATATATATATGTAACTGGAGAGTAATGAAGGGGAGAATGGTCCCAGAAGAAATCAGAGAGGTGGTAGGTGGCAGGGGCTGGATCACATAGAACCTTAAAAGACCATGGGGAGGATTTGGGGCTTCATTCCAAGTACCCTGGGGAGCCATTGGAAGATTTTAAATGTCTGTTGAGGTGAGTGGGAATTTGATTTATATTTTAGAAGGGTCATTCCAGCTGCTACATGAAGAATGAATTATAGATGGGCAGCAGAGACTGATAAAAAGGTTTGCAGTAGTCCTGGCAAGAGAAGACAATGGTTTGAACTGAGGTGGTAGGTGTGGAGATAGAGAGAAAGATATAGGGAAATATAAAATCTTACTAATATGAATGGTTTTTGGGTTTAAAAAAATTTAATGATGTGTGGTTTGGAGTATTCTTTGCAAAGTACTGTTGTAGTCTGAGCCTTAGCTTACCTGACACATCAGTTCCATTGTCCTATAGTCCACTTTACTAGTAGCCTGTTTTCTAGTTGCTCTATATTGGGCACTCATGTACCAACACTGGGTTAAAGCACCTGGGCCTTACTTTCCTCTTTATTGCTACCCAGTCCTCCATCCCAAAAAGGCTATGTAGAATTTGAATCTGATTCTGGAAGGTGGAGGGAGAGAAGAAAGACAGGAATTTAAAAAAGAATGTTCTTGAACATGATGCTGGGATCAGAGAGTGCCCTGAGATGCCTTACAGACTACTTAATTACCATCCTAGATAAGTTTTGGTGTTGCTCTGCATTTTTTTTTCTTCTTTATGAAAAGTATCCCTACTTAGGGATTCTTGTTGTGAAGGATAGATACCAGGGTAACGCAGAACTTATCTATAATTATATAGGAAGATTCTGACAAGAGAAAAACAGAAAATCCATTCATCTATGGATTAGCTCATTCCTTTAGTTTTCCCATTCATTCTTTCAATCAGCATTTAGTGATATATGTTGAAAACAGAGAAATGAAATAAAAGCAAATGATTGTGGCTGAGTATTATTTCAGCTACCCCTGATTTATTCAGTAAACACTTTCTTTACTCATCCTAAGTAAAGCTTCTTTTTTTTTAGAGATAAAAGAACCCACATTTGCATCAAAGAAAGCATAGACTTTCTCCAAAGACAGGTATCTTAAATCACTACAAGGTGTCTAGGTACAATAGGTTTTAACAGCAGCAGCAAAAGGTCTACTTAACCCAGCTATTTATATACAGATAGTTCTTCCATAGCACTGAACAAATCCTCTGAAATTATTTGGTGAGCAAGTTAAATGTTGAAGTAATGACACGCTAATGCCAACTATTAAAGAATCCATTACCACACCCATCCCCTGAATCCACCCCTCACCCATTCTAGTGATCACAACCTCTTTAACCTTAAATTCACTTATAAAACAAAAAGAGAGAAAAGCAATGACAAAGACCTAATAATAGTGAGCTCTGTGATTGAAAAATCTATAATGAATAATTGAAGAATAATTGAAGCTCTTGCTTGCATGGCCAATACTGTTGTACGACAGGATTCATATTTGAGGATCTTACTACAAGGCAAAAAATGGAGGGAAAATGTGAGAAATTTGGCATTTATTCAGAAATTCACCAAAGATCAGGAGCAACCTAGGTTTTGTATTATGTTTTCCCATGCAACCTGTTTTCAGTCTTTGGCAACCCTATGACATAGGGGTTATTATCTGCATTTTTACTTGTGAAACTGAAAGTTGGAGAGGTTACATAAGACTGGAGACTTGCACTCAAAATGATATTGCCTCACCAGCTGTTCCTTTCATTCCCTCTGGCTGGTGCTTTGACCCCTAAATATCAAAATGCCCCAGACTTAGTTCTCAACTGTCTTCTCTCTCTCTAGATGGTATTCATCCTGAAGTTTATTGTCTTAAACATATTGAGGACTCAGGTTTGTATCTCTAATCTGGCTCTCTCTCTCTCTACTTTTGGTATTCAGCTGCCTACTGACATTTCTACTTTAATGTCTAATAGGCATCTTAACATTTTTCATGTCCAGAACTAAACTCCTAATTCTCACAAGTCCCCAAACTTGTGCCCCCTATGCTTTTCCCCATCTCAGTTAATGACAGCTCCATCCTTTTCACTTGCTGATAACATCCTTGGAACTTCTTTTTCTTTCATACTCCACAACCAGACACTAGCAAAACCTTGTTATTTCTACCTTCATGATATAACAAAATCTAACCACTTCTCAGAAGCTGCACAATTAATATCCTAGACCAAGCCACAAGCTTCTCGTAACTGGATTATGGCAATAGCCTTTTAATTGATCTGCTTCTACCTTGTCTTTCCTACAGTCTCATCTCAACAGAGTAGCTAGAGTGATTGAAAACAGATGTCCCTTCTCTCCCCAAAAGTGTTCAAAGTTTTTCATCTCATGTATCAATGAAAACCAAAGTCCTTATAAAGTAGTACAAGGTTTACATAAGCTGGCTCTACTAGCTCTCTGACCTTACCTCTTACCACTCTCCCCTTTGCCCACTTTGCTCCAGTCAAGATTGTTTCTTGAACATACTAAGAACGTTTATGCCCCAGGGACTTTGCATCTCCTATTTCTTCTGTTTAGAATTCTCTTCCTCCTGTTGGCCATATAGTTGACTCCCACTTCCTACAGTTTTGTACCCAAATATTACTTAATCAAAGGTTCTTTGACCACTTGACCACTATAAAGTGGATTCTTGACCACTATAAAGTAGTGACTTCCTCCCCTCATAACACCCCATCCTCTTGTCTTCCTTTTCTCTATTGCATTTATCATTACCAGACATAACTATACATTTGTCTTGTTTTCTTTCTGTCTCTCACTGCTGAATCATAAGTTCCATGAGAATAAGGACTTTGTTTTATTCTTACTGAATGCCTAGCACCTACAACAGTGTCTGTCACGTATTAGGTTAAGCCATATGAAACCATTATTTTTCACAGGTAATTAGGATTAAATATTGGTATTCTCATAGTGCAATTTAAACATTAGGTTCTCAATAAAGACTCATTTAATTGATGAATGGATTAAACCTATTTTGAAGCTGATTTATGGTAAAATATGTCCTAATTTTAGGAAGTTCTTTAATTTATTCAAGGTCACAACGTTTGGTATATTAGTTATAGGCATTTGTATAGCTAGAAAAAATAATGAAAGTATTCTTGAGCTGCTAATTGTTATGGGATCACCTACCAACATATAGGATTTGCTCTTTGTATCTTAAGAAACACCAGACTAGATGAATCAGGTCTGAACTCCAAGTAGTGCCCCTGAATCCTGCTACTTGGGCTAGTCTCATGGCCTTCATGTGAACCAGTAGCTGGCAATGGTAAAGAACTCCTCTACTATCAGCTTATGACTCAGATTTTCCTCATGTGGTAATTTTGAAAGTTCACAAGAAAAAATGTTACTCATTCAACTGAGATAGTTAATGTTTAGTTACATTTTGACTTGGAATGGATTTGCCTTCAGTTCCATAAAAATCCAGCATGCAATGTGTGCTACAGTTAATAATCCTAGCTGCTATAACAGATCGACTCCCCAATCTTAGGGGATCAACTCTAGAAGTGTTTATTTTTCACTCATGTTGCAGTACAGTGCAGGCTAATTGATTGACTCTTTTCTCATTCTGTATTCAGGGAATGAGACACTGTCCATTTTGTGTCCCTACCTTCCCCTAAATCCTTAAAATCCTCTCTATTCATTTAGTGGATTAAAGAAGAAAGCAGGAACTCTCTGTGGGAGGGTTTGTTTTCTGGGCCCATGTATTAGTCTGAGTTCTCCAGAGAAACAGAATATATATGGAAAGAGATGTATTATAAGGAATTGGCTCTTGAGATTATGGGGCTAATAAGTCCCACGGTCTGCATTTGGCACCTGGAGACCCAGGAGAGTCAATGTATGGCTCCTGTCTGAAAGGTGGCAGGTTCAAGACTCAGAAGATCTGCTATTTCAGTTGAGTTCAAAGGCAGGAGAAAAAAAACAATGTGCCAGCTCAAGGCAGTCAGGCAGCAGGAGTACCCTCATACTCAGCCCTTTTGTTCTATTCAGTCCTTCAACTTATTGGATGAGGCTTGCCACATTAGGGTGATATAGATTGTATCTGAATAGCCTTTTTTTCTTATAATAGAGCTAATCTAATTCGCTTAACTTTTCTTATTGATGAAAGCTTTGAGATTACCTCTTAAACTATCAGTTAGCCAGTTACCTAGACAAAAAGACAGTCAATAGACATCAATTGAGGGCCTACACTATTTCAGGAACTTCCTGGGGCCTGGAAATATAAACACAAATAAAACCATGGCCTCTGTCTTCAAGAAGTTCATAATCTAGTAAAGGAGTCAGACTTGTATAAGCACAATGTGCTACATTTTAGATGCTATAATTTAGGTTAATATAAGGTAATATAGAGCAAGAGGAAGGCTTATATACATAAGTATTTTTTAATATTTAAGGCAATTGCATATTCCACAACTGGTGGATATTTTTACTTCCTTAATTTCAAGAGAGCTTATACTTTCCACATTCATGTTTAAGTCAAAGTATTTCTGTTTCTCCATTTATTTCATTAATTTATATTAATTCAACAAATATATGCCAGTAAAGTTGTTAGATATTCCGAGATGGTCATGTACACAGAGGATTTTAGCCCATCACATGAATTCTATATTTAGGTCTCAAAGACTTTTTACAGGAGGTGATACCTGTCTTTGGTCTCAAAGGATAAGTAATGATCACAGAAGGGGGTAAACAGCAGAAGAGGGTACATAAAAGGATAAGGAAACAAACTATATTTGAAGAACTTCCTTCTTTCTATGCCTCTTCCATATTAGTTAAGATAAACTGTAGCTTTGAGAACAGATACATCCCCAAAATTTTAGTGGCTTAACATCACAGCAATTTTTTTCTTGCTCATGTAAAGTCCAAATAATAGTACCTAGATGCAGGGGTTTGTTCAGAGACTTTGAACATATGGCTGCCAAGGTCACCCTGGGTATTGATATCCATTCAATAGATAGGAAAAAGAGTGGAGGTTTACCTGAACCAAGCCTGAATGTAGTCTGCATCACTTCTGCCTGCCTTCTCTTGGCCGTATCTTAATTGCTTGGTTCCATCTAAATGCATGGGGGCTGGGAAAATGTAATTTTTTGATAGGCAGCTGCTTCTTAGCAAGATAACCACCCCATTCCATGGAAGAGAATATAAATCTTGATTTCTGACATTCTCACTTGAATAGTTTTATCTTTTATGTCACAAAGTGTACAGTAACATTAATGGATTATTATTGCTCTCTTCAGTATGCTTGCAGGTTAAATGAATTTGTTGAGAATGACGCACAAAGCATGTTCAGGTTATCTATCTCTTGGGTAAAATATATATATATATATATATATACGTATATATATATATACATATATATACGTATATATATATATATATATACACACACCCATACACACACACACACACACACACACGCATTGTGCAAGCTACTAGATGAGACCTGTTTGGAAGTAGTTTCCAAGGCAAAACTTCACAATGGTCTGTTCCACTCCATAAAATGTGTATTCAGTCTTACAGTGAATTCACTTCTTTATCCATCTGAGTTCATATAAGACCTAGCACCAATAAGTGACAAACCAGTTTTAAGTCATTTAGTGTCATGAACTAGATCCTGCTTGTCTAGGGTCTAGATATGGTTTGCAAGCAAGCTTTTGAACAACACTGAGAACTCATGGATCTTTTGTATAACCTGCTAACCTCAAAAGTAAAGGGAAGAAATTCATTACTAAGTTATAAGTGCATCCTTGGTTCTATCTCCCATGTTCCATGTATTCATGAAGCCTTAGACACCACCCCCCCATTTTATTACCTTATATTTCTCTCCAATAAATGATATTTTAAAAATTCCTTCAGGCTTTTTTCTGCTGGTAAAATTAGTATTTGCTTGGATTCTCAGTGGCTATTTTGTTCAGTGGCATCAAAATTGCTTTAATAATGTAGTTCTTATGTGGTCTGTCAAGGAATCCAGGAATTCTGGTTTTGTTTTCGCTTTTGTATTTAATTCTGGTCAGAGTAAGGATAAGTAGGAGTGATCTTCCTTTCATTGGATGTTCTTGTGGGAAATAAACACTCAAATTTCAAATACTTTGTCATTTACGAACCATAAGGCTGTTAGGAATGAATGAGAGGGAGTGTTGAGACAGAGCCTGGAGATCATCACACCCCTGTTTCTTAAGACACCAAAATTAGAGGTTTCTCATTTATATATGAAGATGTCTCAAGAACCCTCCCAAGAAGTGCCTGTGGTCATCAATGGAGGAAGGTCTTCATGACAGATAGGGGAGAAGGAACCTAATAATATTCATCAGGGGAAGAGAATATAGACATAAGCTAGCCAACTTCAAAAAGGAATCCTAGTGTTTATCTGATACAACATTAAGGAACTATAGAGAGATCACATAACTTACCCAGAGAAGTAAAACATTCAAGAACTATGAAAGGGTCTCAGTATTTGTTGAGACTTCAACTTTATTTCTCTAATTTCAGATATGTAGCACAATCTTATCCCAGAGAGGGTGATTTCTTCATCTGTTGCCTGTAGAATGTCAGGCATTGTTTGGTGTTTTATAAATGTCTGATCCAATCACCAGAGCAGCCCTATGAAATAGGCATTATTATCTTCATATTAAAGATAGTGTATCAGTTTGCTAGGGCTGCCATAACAAAATACTGCAGATTGGGTGCCTTAAACAGCAGAATTAATATTTTCTCACCATTCTGGAAGCAGAAGTCCAAGATCAAGATGCTGACAGAGCTGCTTTCTTCTAAGGCCTCTGTTTGGGTTGCAGATGGCAACCTTCTTACTGCCTCTTCACATGGTCATCCCTCTGTATGTGTGCTGCTGGTGTCATTAAGTCGCAATTTTCTTTTCTTGTAAGAACAGCGATCAGATTAGATAAGGCCCCATCTTAATAGCCTCATTTTTATGTGACTACCTTTATAAAGGCCCTAACTCCAAATATAGTCAATAGGACTTCAGAACTGGGAGTTAGGGTTTCAGCGTATGAATTTTGGGGGAATATAATTCAGCCCATAACTGATAAGGAAACTGAAGTTCAGATAAATTAATTTTCTTACCTATGGACAGTAACTTATAAATGGAAGAACCAAGACTCCAACTCAAGTACATCTGTCCTTCAGGTCTCTTTCGGCTGCACTGCATCACAGTCCAGCAGTCCAGCACATTATATCCAGTACGTAGATAGGTGATTTAATGCCCCGAACCTCCTAATGAAATTAAGTATTCACTGTGAGCTTCTTTAAACTTCATCTTTTGTCTACCAAGTAAGAACCAACTGTGATTAATAAGGCAAGCATGCTGCATAATTATGGCATAGAGAGCAGGCATTATTTGTATTCTAATTGTTTTGGATCTAGGACAGATTAATTTCTTATAAGTTTACTTTTTAAATAAACTAGTTCTAGCACTCTTGTGAAAGCATCATCAAATTCATTTTAACTTTTAAAATGCATTATTGACATAGGATCCAGTGTCACCCAAAATGACTTCTTATCATGAAAAATTAAAATTAAAGATGAATTTAGCAAGTTAGCTATGTCAGCCTGTGACAAATTGTATTGTATTGTACTTATTTTTTGTGACAGATTATATTTTAGATGACAACAATATATCTTTCCATCTACACACTCTTCTCACAATATGACATTGATATTTCTTCTGTTAAGAGATGTGATCTATATTTCATATATTTGAATATGGTATGGCCAGTAATTATAGCAGAGATGACACTAAATGACCTCCAAGGCTAGGTCATAAGATACAGTGTAGATTCTTCCTGGTTCTTTGGGAGGCTCACACTTAGAATCCAGCCACCATGCTGTGAGGAAGCCAAAAACCCATGTGGAGAAGCCACCTGTAGATACTCTAGCTGATGGCCCAAGTGAAGTTCCAGCTGAAAACCAACATCACTACTAGACATGTGAGTGAAAAAAACCTTTGAAATGACTCCAGTCCTACCACTGTCCTACTGAAACAGGCTTTTAAAGTTATTATTTTATATACTGTACATAACTAGAAAATATTTTAGTATCTGGAAATATGGTACTATCATCACAAAATCCTAAAATTTATGGCATTAGACTTTGAACCAAATAGCAAGTGGACACTGGAAGAACATTGAAAACCATTAGTGAAAGTCTAAAAAGGCCTCTAGAAAAATCATGGTGAAAGTCTAAAAGGACAAGTGTTAGCAGAAGTCTGAAACACCTTGAGTAGGCTGTCAGTGGGAGTTTAGGAAAGTAAAAGAAATTTGATTGTAAGCTGGAGTAAAGGAGACCTTTGTAATATAGTGGGAGAATATCTGGCAACACTGTTGCCTGTAGTAATATGAAAAATAGTAAGTACTTAATAATGATTTTAGTAAGATTTCCATATAGAATATTAAAAGTGTCACCCAGCTACTTCTTGCTCTCTATGATAAAATGTCGAAGGCCAGAGATAAGTGAAAGAATGAACTGTTAAATATAAAGGAGGCAAGACTTTCTATGTTAAAAAACAAAACTGATTTTTACCCTCAGTCTTTCCAGGTGCCAGATGAATCTAAATTTAATAAATGCCTTCTGGGAAGAGTTCAGATCCAGAGCACGATCAAGGTAGTATAGTCTAGGATGAATCCCAGGGTGTGATTATAAAACCCTTTATTAAGTCCTCCAATAAATCAAAGACAGTGCCTTATAGAAATTTTCAGACAGGAAGTTCAGGATCTCAAGGGCAAGCCTTGAGGCTCCTCTCCACTAAACAGTGGTACTTCTGAGAATCTTAAGGGCATCATAGGGAGTCACACAGCAGCCTTGCAGGGAAGAGAACCAAAAGGCTCTCTCTAAGAGATGTGTGAATATGGATTTTACCTAGTGGTATGGGTTGCAAATCAATAAATGCAAACTCCACAACTTTTAGAGTAATAATTCTGATGGAAGCATCATTACCTTGAACTAAAAGAGAATACAATATGTAAAGAGCTTTTCGGGCCCCTAAGCTTTTATGAACAGAAAAAAGTCATGTTTTCTTACATGAAAAGGAGAATCATTCAGAGGGAAGTACCAGAACCCAGAGAGTAGAACCAAGAGCAACAGTGAACAAGTTCAATGCAAGAAGACTGAACCCTAATAAAGAATTCAGCAACCCCTATCTGGATGGATTTCAGAATTTCTATGGACCAGAAACTGCTGTGCACCTTCCATTTTCCCCTCTTTTTTTCCATCCAAGATTTTATGTAAATTCAAGCTACTTAATATATAGTATAGTATAGGTTTCAGGGGTAGAATTTAGTGATTCATCACTTACATACAACGCCCAGTGCTCTTCACAGCAAGTGCCCTCCTTAATGCCCATCACCCATCTAGCCAATCCCCCACAACCTCCCCTGCATCAACTCCCATTTTGTTCTCTAGAGTGAAGAATCTCTTATGGTTTGCCCCCCTCTCTTTTTTTTTTACCTTATTTTATTTTTCCTTCTCTTCCCATAGGTTCATCTGTTTTGATTCTTAAATTCCACATGAGTGAAATTGTATGTTTTTGTCTTTTTCTGATTGACTTATTTTACTTAACATAATACACTCTACTTCCATCCACATTGTTGCAAATGGAAAGATTTAATTATTTTTTATGGCTGGTAATATTCTGTCGTATTACCACATCTTCTTTATCCATTCATCAGTTGATGGACATTTGGACACTTTCCATAATTTGGCTATTGTTAATAGCGCTCCTATAAACATTGGGGTTCATGTGCCCCTACAAATCAGTATTTTTGTATCCTTTGGATAAATAACAAGTAGTGCAATTGCTGGGTTGTAAGGTGGCTCTATTTCTAACTTTCTGAGGAACCTCCATACTGTTTTCCAGAGTGGGTGCACCAGTTTGCATTCCCACCAGCAGCGTAAGAGGATTCCCTTTTCTTTGCATCCTCACAACATCTGTTATTTCCTGAGTTGTTAATTTTAGCCATTCTGACAGGTGTGAGGTGATATCTCATTGTGGTTTTGATTTGTATTTCCCTTATGTTCAGTGATTTTGAGCATTTTTTCATTTGTCTATTAGCCATTTGTATGTCTTATTTGGGAAAGTGTCTATTCATGTCTTCTGCCCATTTCTTAACTGGATTATTTGCTTCTTGGGTGTTGAGTTTGATAAGTTCTTCGTGGATTGTGGATACTAGCCCTTTATTTGATATGTCATTTGCAAATACCTTCTCCTATTCCATTGGTTCCCATTTGTTTCCTTTGCTGTGCAGAAGCTTTTTATCTTGGTAAAGTGTTAATAGTTCATTTTTGCTTTTGTTTCTCTTGCCTCAAGAGAATCATCTAGTAAGAAGTTGCTACAGCCAAGGTCAAAGAGGATTTTTATGGTTTCCTGTCTCACATTTAGGTCTTTCATTCATTTTGAACTTATTTTTGTGGATGGTATAAGAAAGTGGTCCAGTTTCATTCTTCTGTGTGTCACTGTTAAGTTTTTTCAACACCATTTGTTGAAAAGCCTATCTTTTTTCATTGGATATTCTTTCCTGCTTTGTCAAAGATGAGGTGACCATATAGTTTTGGTCCATTTCTCAGTCTTCTATTCTGTTCCATTGATCTATGTCTGTGTTTGTGCTAGTACCATACGGTCTTGATGATTACAGCTTTGTAATATACCTTGAGGTCTGGGATTATGATGCCTCCACTTTGCTTTTCCTTTTCAACATTACTTTGGATATCCAGGGTCTTTTCTGGTTCCATACAAATTTTAGAATGGTTTGTTCTAGCTTTATGAAAACTGCTAGTATTATTTTGATAGAGATTGCATTGAATGTGTATATTGCTTTGAGTAGTATAGATATTTTAAGAAAATTAGTTCTTCTAATCCACGAGAAGGGAATGTTTTTGAATTTTGTTGTGTCTTCTTCAGTTTCTTTCATAAGTGTTCTATAGTTTCCAGAGTTGAGTTTATTCCTAGGTATGTTACCATTTCTGGTGCAATTGTAAACGGAATCAATTCCTTGATTTCTCTTTATGCTGCTTCATTATTGGTGTGTAGAAACACAACCAATTTCTGTATATTGATTTTATATCCTGAGATTTTGCTGAATTCATGTATCACTTCTATCACTTCTAGCAAATTTTTGGTACAGTCTTCCAGGTTTTCCACGTAGAGTATCATGTCATCTTTGAAGAATGAAAGTTTGACTTTTTGTTTGCTGATTTGAATGCCTTTTATTTCTTTTGGTTGTCTGATTGCTGAGGCTAGGATTTCCATTACCGTATTGAACAACAGTGGTAACAGTGTACATCCCTGTCATGTTCCTGACCTTAGGGCGAAGGCTCTCAGTTTTTCCATTGAAGATGATATTAACTGTAGGTCTTTCATATATGGCCTTTATGATCTTGAGGTATATTCCTTCTGTTCCTACTTTCGTGAGGAATAGATGCTGTATCAAGAAAAATGCTGTATTTTGTCAAATGCTTTTTTTACATCTATTGACAGGATCATATGGTTCTTATCCTTTTTTTATTAATGAGTTGTATCACATTGTTCGATTTATAGATGTTGAACCACCCCTCCAGCCTTGTGATAAATCCCACTTGATCAATTTGCTAGTATTTTATTGAGAATGTTTGCATCCGTGGTCATCAGAGATAGTGGTCTGTAATTCTCCTTTTAGGTGGGGTCTTTGTCAGGTTTTGGAATCAAGGTAAGGCTGGCCTCATAGAATTGGAAGTTTGGAAGTTTTCCTTCCTTTTTTATTTTTTGGAACAGTTTCAAAGGAGTAAGTATTAACTCTTCTTTAAATGTTTAGTAGAATTCCCCTGGGAAGCCATCAGCCCTGGACTCTTATTTTTTGGGAGATTTTTGATTACTGATTCAGTTTCTTTACTGGTTACGGTTCTGTTCAAATTTTATATTTCTTTCTGTTTCAGTTTTGGTAGTTTATATGTTTCTAGGAATTTATCCATTTCTTCCAGATTGCCAATTTGTTGGCATATAATTGCTCATAATAGTCTCTTATAATAGTTTGTATTTCTGTAGTGTTGGTTGTGATCTCTTCTTTTTCATTTTTTATTTTATTTATTTGGGTCCCTTCCTTTTTCTTTTTGATAAGTATGGCTAGGGGTTTATCAATTTTGTTAATTCTTTCAAAGCACCAGTTCCTAGTTTTATTGATCTGTTCTACTGTTTTCTTTAATGCATATAATTTATTTTTGCTCTAATCTTTGTTATTTCCCTTCTTCCTTCTGGTTTTGGACCTTATTTACTGTTCTTTTTCTTTACATGTAAGGTTAGGTTTCATATTTGAGAATTTTCTTCCTTCTTTAAGAAGGCCTGGGTTGCTATATGCTCCCCTCTTATGACCACCTTTGCTGCATCCCAAAGATTGTGGACTGTCATGTTTCATTTTCATTGACTTCCATGTATTTTTTAATTTCTTCTTTAATTTCTTAACTCATTCATTGTTTTGGGGGTGTTTTGTTTTGTTGTATTTTGTTTTGATAGAGAGAGTGAGCTGGGAGAGGGGCAGAGAGAGAGAATCTTAAACAGGCCCCACACTCATCACAGAGCCCAATATGGGGCTGGAACCCATGACTCTGGGATCATGACCGAAGCCAAAATCAAGAGTCAGACAATCAACTAACTGAGCCACCCAAACACCCCTTACCCATTCATTCTATAGTAAGATGTTCTTTAATCTCCATGTATTGATGGTCTTTCTAAATTTTTTCTTGTGGTTGACTTCAAGTTTCATGATGTTGTGCTCTGAAAGTATGCATGGTATGATCTCAGTATTTTTGTACTGTTTGAGGCCTGATTTGTGACCCAGTATGTGATCTATTCTGATGAATATTCCATGTGCGCTTAAAAGAATGTGTATTCTGCTGCTTTAGGGTGAAATGCTCTGAATATATCTGTTAAGTCTATCTGGTCCAGTGTGCCATTCAAAGACATTGTTTCCTTATGAATCTTCTGCTTAGATGATCTGTCCATTGCTCTAAGTGGGGTGTTAAAGCCCCCTACTATTATTGTAGTATTATCAGTGAGTTTCTTAAAAGATTGTTATTAATGGCTTATATATTTGGCTGCTTCCAAGTTGAGGGCATAAATATTTACAGGTGTTAGACCTTCTTGTTGGATAGATCCCTTTATTATGATACAGTGCCCTTCTTCATCTCTTGTTACAGTCTTTGGTTTAAAATCCAGTTTGTCTGATATAAGTATGGCTGCTCCGGCTTTCTTTTGACATCAATTAGCATGATAAATAGTTCTCCGCCCCCTCAATTTCAATCTGGAGGTGTTTTGGATCTAAAATGAGTCTCTTATAAGCAGCATAACAATGGGCCTTATTTTTTATCCATTTTGATACCCTATGTCTTTTGATTGGAGCATTTATTCCATTTACATTCAGAGTAATAATTGATAGATATGACTTTAGTGCTATTGTATTGCCTACAAAGTTGCTGTTACTGTAAATGGCCTCTGTTCTTTTCAAAACTTTGTTGCTTTTGGTCTCTCTTTCCTACTCAAAAGGTCCTCTTTAATAATTTTTGCAGCTCTGGTTTTGTGTTCACAAACTCCTTTAGTTTTTGCTTGTCTTAGAAACTCTTTATGTGTCCTTCTATTCTGAATGACAGCCTTGCTGGATACAGTTTTCTTGGATGCATACTTTTCCCATTTAGCATGTTGAATATCATGCCACTCCCTTCTGGCCTGCCAAATTTCTGTGGACAGGTCTGCTGCTAACCTTATGTGTCTCCCCTTGTTGGTCAAGAACCTTTTGTCCCTAGCTGCTTTCAGAATTCTCTCTTTAAATATGTACTTAGCAAGTTTCACTATGATATGTCTTGGTGTTGACTTATTTTTATTGATTTTGAGAGAAGCTGTCTGTGCCTCTTAGACTTGAATGACTATTTCCTACCTCAGATTAAGGAAGTTCTCAGCTATAATTTGTTCAAATAAACATTCTGTCCCTTTTTCCCACTCTTCCTCTGTGACTCCAGTGATACAGATATTATTGTGCTTCATAGAATTGCTGATGTCTCTAAGTCTGTATTTGTGATCTAATAGTTTTCTTAACCTCTCATTTTCAGCTTCATTATTTTCCATAATTTTATCTTCTGTATCACCTATTCATTCTTCTTCTTCTTCCATCTTCATTTTAATTACATCCAGTTGATTTTGCATCTCAGTTATAACATTTTTGTTTTGTTTTGTTTTGTCCTGACTAGTTTTTAGGTCTTTTATCCATACAGCAAGGATTTCTCTGATGTCTTCTATGCCTTTTTCAAGTCCAGCTAGTATTCTTACGACTGTTATTCTAAATTCTTGTTCAGATATATTGCTTAAATCTGTTCTGAGCCAATCCCTGGCTGTGGTTTCTTCCTGATTTTTCTTTTGGGAAGAATTCTTCTATCCTGTCATTTTGTCTAGGTTTCTGTCGTTTGCATGTTACAAAGGCTTGTTATTTTTCCTGCTCCTGAGAGTAATGCTATAATAAGATGGGGTCATACACTGTCCAAGGCCTGGAACTTCAGGAAGTGTTTCTAGTATATGCTGTGTACACTCTACTGTGGTAATTTGACTGCTGTTTCCCTCAGCCAGTCCTCTGCAGAATTCCTCCTTGCTTGCAGTGGGGAGTGTTTGGACCTTTAACTAAGTGTGCTTTGATTTGTTTGTTAAAATAAGCCTGCCATGTTCTCTCTCTCAAATTATGTAGAATGTTCTCTTATTCCTTCAATTGATTTCTTAGGTGTTCAAAATAATTTGAAGTTGCTCTAGCTGTGTTCAAAGGATGAGATTAGCCTACCCCCTGCCACTACACCACCATCTTAACTCCTCCTCCATTTTCCCTCTTCTTTAATTTTTAATTTTTTTTTATTTTTTAATATAATTTATTGTCAAATTGGTTTCCATACAACACCCAGTGCTCATCCCAACAGGTGTCCTCCTCAATGCCCATCACCCACTTTCCCCTCCTCCCCACCTCCTATCAACCCTCAGTTTGTTCTCAGTATTTAAGAGTCTCTTATGGTCTGTCTCCCTCCCTCTCTGTAACTTTTTTTCCCCTTCCCCTACCCCATGGTCTTCTGTTAAGTTTCTCAGGACCCACATATGCTTGAAAACGTATGGTATCTGTCTTTCACTGACTGACTTATTTCAGTCAGCATAATACCTTCCAGTTCCATCCACGTTGCTGCAAATAGCCAGATTTCATTCTTTCCCTCTTTTTGAATGTGTCTATAGTGGTTATCCTACACCTGTGAAAAGATAAACGTTTTAGTAGGATATTAAGACAGCAAATAGTACCTAACCATGACTGAAGAAGAGGAAACAAACGTCAAGCTTACTAGAGTTGGTGATCCACGAACTGAGACTTAAGGATGAAAAGAGTTACCCAGGTGATAGTAGAAAAGAAGAGATCAAACCAAGGGCATTCCAGGCCCAGGAGACAGCTGAACTAAAGGCATAGAGGCAATAAATAGAGTGATTAATAGGGAGAAGTTGTGGATATTATGCTAGAGAAGTAGGCAGGGTTGAAATGACAGAAGACTTTTAGATCAGGATATTCAAAACTCAATTGAGGACACATTTATTTTTGCAATGTCTGTAAGTGGATTTATACTTTTTCTTTTTTTTCTCATTTTCAGTAATAATATCTGTGAAATCATGAGCTTAATGTGCTATTTAATGGGTTTATTAGAACTCACATTAAAATAAATTTTTTTTAATATTAAATTTAAATGTTCTTTATGAACTACTTAAAATGATACGACGTACCACTCACTCTGTTTGTTTTGAGAACACTTATCTGGATAATGAGGAATCACCAAAGAGCTAAGTAGTGGGAAGAGATATGATTAGATTTTCATTATAGAGAACAACCCAGCAATAGTGTAGAAAATGGATTTAAAGATGAAACTAATGTCAAGGAGACCAGTTGGGGAACTCTTATAGTTACCCAGGCAAAATATCCTAAATGTCTGAATTAGGACATCCTAAGTAGGTGTTATTTCAACTACATACCAGATACCAGTTAAGAATCTAGGTACTAAGGATTCAACCGTTGACATGGCTGACAAAGTCCCTGCCTACATAAAGATTATATTCTAGTTGAGGGGGTGGCAAGAGTCAAACAGTAAGCAAGAAAATAAAGATAAGTAATCTCAAGTAAATAAAATAGGAAGATGATGCATTCTAGAGTAGCTGACAGAAGTAGGTAGGGGGCATTGAGGATGGGGAGGATAGAGTAAGGATGGAGGGTTTGGTTATTTTAAATTAGAGACCAGAATTGGCCTCTCAGCTGAGAAATTTGAGCTGAGTCCTCAATAATAAAAAGGAGCCAACCATGAGTAGGAGAGAGTGAGACTATTAGTCTTTAGAAATATTTAGGAGATAAAGTAAGATGTGCTCAAATACCAACTAGGTAAGAGACAAAGAGGAATCAAGGATTACATAATTTTAAAGTTATGTTATCTATCAGAACTCTGTTGATTGATATAATTGGGGCTTTTTCCAAGTTCTGTATTGCTTTACTTTGTTTTCACTCTAATTCTCCATTAACCAACTTGATAATCTGTTACATATTTGAATATTGAAGCTATCTTTTGTGAAGATTTTACTATTCATCACACTTCGGTTTAATGCCAAAAGTTCTTACTGGAAATGTCTGCATATTTTTATCTCACATAAAACAATGGCCCATTTGGTTATCAAGTCCACCCTGATATCGACCATGTAGAATATGCTTTTTGAAACCATGAACAGAGCTTTTGAATTAGTGAATTTAATGAAAACTTTTGACCAAAACAAATCTGCAGATTTCATTCCAAATAAATTAATAAAATCCCCAAGGTTTTGTTTAATGGAGTTTTATGCTAAATATATTCAATATTATGTTGGAGTGATGGCTTCCTTTAGCAGTGTTGGAGGCTGCATACAAAAAGCAATTAATTATGAATGCCGTAATTTACTCAATTGATGCCTCTCTTTTATCTGCAAACCATAGATAATTTTCCCTAAATAAATGCAACCATGAAAATAATATTTAAAGCAGGA
Organism: Panthera pardus; assembly: GCF_024362965.1. Classification (NCBI taxonomy): domain Eukaryota; kingdom Metazoa; phylum Chordata; class Mammalia; order Carnivora; family Felidae; genus Panthera; species Panthera pardus. The sequence continues at coordinate 22,001,711 of NW_026526991.1, forward strand.
AAATAAAAATGTATTTGCTTGATATAAACCAAACACTGCATAATGAAAATTAACTGCCCTAGTGGTAAATAAACATCTCGTAAATTCAAATTGCAAAGGTATCATCTGTTCATTTAGGAGCTATTTCCCACATAAGAATTAGAGGATGTATTTTTACAAATAACGTGGGGATTTTATTTTCAATATGAATCTGATTTTAAAGTAATATTAAAATTCTACTCATCTGTGTATTTTTAATACTTTTCAGCAAGCCTTTGAATAACAACCAATGGCACCTGATTTTATGCACCATAAATTAATAATGAGTATAAATTTCATTCTCCTCCCCAAGCTAGGTTTTATTTCAAAGACTAAGCTCATTGTCTCAAAAGGAGCTCCCCAATGGAAAAGATAATTAAAGTGGAGAATATTTGGAAATTTCAGTCCTCCCTTCTTTTTGTCTTGAATGAATCCATACCCTTGACTCTCATAATTGTTGAAGTTTGCACTTCTAAATTTTCTACTACTGATGTCAGCTATAGCATAAAACTGGAAAATGGTTTTTTAAATTTAGAATAAAAAATGGGATGTTTTTATATTACATTTTTCACGTTATACCACTACCGTATAGGCCATTTTATGACCATTATCTTTGTCTCTAACTCTTCAAAGGTCTGAGTCAGGTAGTGAATACTGATAGAGTCACAAACCACAAGGGGGCAAACTCTGTAATGGCCATCACAGAAGGGCCCAACGTGGTACAAACAAAGCAGCTAAACCAACTGTGTACCTTAAACATGAATGGAACTGAGAATGAATGTGATTTGATTTTTACTCAACCAAGATTCCCATTTCCACCTACAATAAAGTAAATAAGATCTACTACAGGATAGCAACTGTTTGAGAACTCAGGGCTTCCTGGCCCTCTTGTTGAAGCTCAAAACAGTTACCTAGTGGTTCTGCTGTGAATCCTAAGTGTTCAGAAAAACGAGTTACTTTTGATATGACATTTACTGAGATTGCTGTCTATAGAAATTCTCCCAACAGTTGCTTTAAAATATACACCTTCAAGGGGTGCCTGGGTGGTTCAATCAGTTAAGCAGCTGACTCTTGATTTCAACTCAGGTCATGATCTCATGGTTTGTGGGATCAAGCCCTGCATCAGGCTCTGCACTAACAGCACAGAGCCTGCTTGGGATTCTCTCTCTCCCTCTCTCTCTCTCTGCCCTTCCCCCTTTCATGCTCACTCTCTCTCTCTCTCTCTCTCTCAAAATAAATAAACATTTAAAAAAATAATAAAATATACACCTTCCAGTTCTTAAATGAAAGATTTACATAGGCAAGTTTCAAAAGCAAGTAAAGAGTTACTTTCATATCTCTATACCTATTATTCAAGCTTATTGAGCTATATATGGTGTTAATAAATTTGGAATATAGTACCAGAAAGTTAATAGACAATGAGAGAAAGACCTCAAACCTCAGAATAAAAGAACCTGGGATCAAGTCCCATTCCTGCTGGTCCCTTGGGTTAGATTACTTACACCTCCAAACATTTCAACTTACCATGGCACCTTATTTTCCACCTTTTTCTCTGGGTACTTTCCCAGCAATCCAAGGATAGCTACTATGTTTTTTCATGCCATCTGGACTTTCTCTATAACTTTGCTTAGGCATGTTTCTTCTGCTTGCAATATCTATCATTCATTTCTACGTATATAAGTTCTACCCATTCTCCAAGTCTCAAATATTTTCTGAAAAAGAGTTTATTTCTCCTTCCCCTGAAGCTCACAAAACTTCTTTAATAGTACATATGTTATAAAGTATCTAGTTACATGTTTTATGACTATAATCTCTTCAGTAGAATAAACCTTATTTGATTAATTTTTACTACTCCATTGCCTAGGTATGATACATGTAACTGTTAAAAAATTAAATGAATGATGAATGAATGAATGAACAAAGAAATCTTTATTTTCTTATTCGTAAAACTGGAGAAATAGTAACTAACTCACAGATTGCCCTGAATATTATATTTATTTAGACATTGTAAATTTGTATCCTCTTTAAACAATAATGTGCTACAAAAATGTAATACTATCTTATGAGAGGAGCTAAAGTAGAACTGACATCCTAACAGAGTCAAGAGAGAAAATAAATATTAGGAATAAAATTACTCTTCTGTGTAATGAGTCAGACTTTGGTAAGTATCCCTTTGATCATGATGACTATGAGAAGGTGCATTGTATGGAAAATTCACTGCTTGGTCAATTGAAAACAGCTTGTCTACCTCTGAATCATTCATATCAATCTGGTCTGGGTAGTAAGAGTAGATACTTGTCCTCAATAGTGATGTATATGTCTAGATGACACTAGACTCCATCTGAAGATGGAGTTCTCTGTTTTAAATTTGCAACTGTAAGGGCACCTGGGTGGCTCAGTCGGTTGAGTGTCCACCTCTTGATTTCGGCTCAGGTCATGATCCCAGGGTTGTGGTACCAAGCCCCATATCAGGCTCACACTGAGATGGAGTAAGCTTGAGATTCTCTCTGTCTCTCTGTCTCTCTGTCTCTCTGTCTCTCTCTCCCTCTGCCCCTCTCCCCTGCTCATGTGCATGCTCTCTCTCTCTCTCTCTCAAATGATAATAAAAAGAAAAGAAAAGAAATAACAAAACATACCACTGTGTGATAAAAGAAGAGATATGAAAAAGCTTTCTGAAAGTATTTTCTAAAGTAAATACTCTTTACTTTGCCCATGCCATTTGATTACTCTCCAGCCTAAGAAAACAGTATAGCATAGCCAGTAAGAGCACAGACTGTAAGGTGAGACCAGGGCCTAAAAGTTAGCACTTTTACTGACTAACTGTGTAAGTTGAACAAGTAATTTAACCTCCCTAGGCTTACCCATTATCTGTAAAGTGGAAATAATAATAGCATAGACCTCATAAGGTTGTCATCACGCTTAAATAAGGTAATGGATATGAAACATTTAATACAATGTTTGATCCATAATAAAGATCCAATAAATGTTAGCCATCACTTTCTGCATATCAGTGACCCTTACAAAGCAGATACTCTACCTATTCCTCTTACATAGATCACTTAAGCCATCCAAGCCTGTTTCCTTATCTGTAAAATAGGAATAATAAAATCCATATCAGAGGAATGGTCTGGGGATTAATTGAGATGATACATTTGAATGATCACTGTAGAATTACATGAAAAAGTAAAGTATCAAGAAGCATACAGGAGACTTCATTGAAAAGCAGGAGCTTGAATGCACTTTTTCTTGTTTACTTCCTTTAATATCCCCTCAGAAATTATCAAAAAAATATGAAAATAAGGAGGAATAAACCTGCATCAGCAAAGGAAACTAGTAATGGGTGACATCCAAATGTCAGTAATTCAAGAGTTTCTGCAAGATAGAAGGCAAACTGAACAAGATGGAAGACATACACATGCTTCCTTATATGTGAAGAAACAAGTCGCTAAAGTAGTAAAAGGAGAAGAATTAGAAAATTAAGGGCAAGAATAGAAAACATACATGAGGAGGTTTCATTGGATCCTACCAGGTGCCTCTGGGAGCACACCAATTGCCAAAAAGCAACAAAAAAGGATCAGATGACAGGATCACTCCACACTTACACTTAGGGGAGATGTTGTCACAGTTGGCTCCTAATGAGGACAACTGTTACAGGTAAAGAACGAGGACACTGTCCCAGTTAATTCCTGGCTGCTAACCTCAAATACAGAAAAGGAACATTGGAACAGAGAGAAAACTCTCTGGTTTGACTGCTGTTAGTTCTGATTCTCTCCTAACTCATGATCAGAGCAGACCAGTGGCTCTTAATTCTTAATGTGCATCAGAATCACATGGAGCATTTATTTGTTAAAACATAGATTGTTAGGCCTCACCCCAAGATGTTGTAGAGCAGAGCCTAAGAATTTGAATTTCCAAAAAGTTACTAGAAAATGATACTGTTGCTAATCTGGGGACCACACTTTGAAAACCACTGCTATAGACCTGCTCTGTCCTTAACAATAGCCACTACCACATGTGACTATTAAAATTATATTTGAATTAATAAAATTAAATTCAAAATTCAATTCTTAATTCTCATCAGCTACATTTCAAATGCATAATAGCTCTATGTGGCTAGTAGTTACCATATTGGACAAGACATGGAACATTTCTATCATGGGAAATTCTATTGGACAGCCCTGCACTAGATTAAAAAGTAAAACTTCATTGAGCAGGGCTACGAACATGCACAACTACAGGAGACATATTTGCACTATGAATGGTGGCCCCAGAGTTGTGCAGTATGGCAGATCTGGCAGTTTATCTAAGATTTTCCATTCTTCCTAAGAGATGGGAAGAAGGACTGCCTCAATCTTTGACAAAACTCATTTTAATTCTCCAAAGTAGACAAGTCAAGACCTTCTTCTATAAGAGTGAACAAGTAGACAAATAACTAGATATATTAAGTGCTACCTCAAAAAAGGGAGCTTGTTCTGAGGAATCAAAACAATGCCACCCTATAAAATAAAATTACTCTTAAGAAAAAGGAGTTTTCCAAACAACTAATGTCAAAATGGATCTCAACGTTATTAGCAGACTAATGCTATGTGAAACCAGAATAAGCAGTTATGTATGAACAAGTCAAAATTTTAAAATCATAAAGCCTTTAGTTGAATAATATTCAGGTCAAACTAAAACTGTATTGGAAGTAAAAATACATGTATCATGGGAAACCTGTCAGTGGAGAAGAGTAACTCAAGATATTCAGTAGATAGAAGACATTTAATTTTGTGGGGGTTTTTTAATGTTTATTAATTTTAGAGAGAGAGAGAGAGAATGAGAATGAGCAGGGGGAGGGCAAAGAAAGAAGGGGACAGAGGATCTGAAGCCACCTCTGCACTTACAGCCAGACACAGGGCTCAAATTCACCAATCCTGAAATCATGACCTGAGCCTAAGTTGGACGCTTAACCAACTGAGCCACCCAGGTGCCCCATAGATAGAAGACATTTATAGAGAAAGAAAAATTGTAAGAGACAAGACAAAGCAAAGAAGAAAAATCCAAGAGATCAAGTATGCATATGATACAGAAATTTCAGAAAAGCAATACAATAAAAAAAGCATCAATAAAAGAAAACTTTCCTGAGCTAAAGAATTTTCAGTACTAAATTGCAGATTTAATAAATATAGTTAAAATTTCTGGGAAAAAAAGAAGATTTATACTGGGAAATTTTGAAATTTCAAGGAGAAGAGGAAAGTCCTATAAGAATCTAGAAAGACATTACCAAAACAAAACAGGTTACCTATTAAAGGAATAAAATTTAATCTGATGTCAAACATTCTTCAATTCTAAGCATACAGAAGACAATAGAAAACTGTGTATAGAATTTTAGGACTTGATTCAAGAATTATGTGCCCAGCCAAGGCGTGCAAGATCACAGGGGATAAGTCATTTTCAGATGCATATTTTAAAAGATACCCTATCCAGGGTGCCTGAGTGGCTCAGTTGGTTAAACATCTGACTTCCACTCAAGTCATGATCTCACAGTTCCTGAGTTTGAGCCCCACATAGGGCTCTCTGGCAGCATGTGGAGCTCTCTTTGGATCCTTTGGTCTCCCTCTCTCTCTCTGCTCCTCCCCAAGCAGGTGTGTGTATGCACTCTCTCTCTCAAAAATAAACATTAAAAAAAATATATATTAAAAAAAAGGAAAATACCCTACCCTTTTGAAATAATTGCTCACACATATACTTTAGTCAGTTAAGGGTTGAATAATACAAATCTCATTAATGAGTAAGGAAAATATCAGTATAAAAGATTCTGGGATATAAAATGAAACTTGTAAGATATAGAATATATTTTCAAATAATGATTCTCATTATGATTTTAAAACAATATAAATGTTAAAAATTTTTGAAAAAAGAAAGATACAAAATATAAAAAAGTAGAGACATTTTATTTAAAACTCCAGATTATTTTAATATAAATTGGGAAGGCAGAGAGTTTGGAAAAGTGAGATAAGTATGCTAATCTTCTCATTTTAGGGATGCAAAATGGTTTAGCAGTCAAGAACATAATTATCTGTTTCATAGGCTGCTCTACCAATTAGTGGCTGTGTAACCTTGGGGAGTTATTTAACATTTCTAAGCATTAGGCTCTTCACCTATAAAATGAGAATACCGTCATACCCTGGAGTTGTGTAGGAGTGAAATCAGATAATGCATATAAAGTATTTAGCACCTATAAGCACTCAGTGAATATTAGCTATTAACTGAGAAAGAGAAAAATCAAAAGATATTCTTGATAAATGGAGGAAATAGATCTGAAGTTACATTTTGTAACATTAAAAGTAATAACTAAAAGAACACATATAGCCTCCAATAATTACAAAAGATCAAATGACCCTATAAAAAGAAACAAGATTAAGTATATACATATTTAAATATTTCAAGGATTAATACTATACGAACATTAAAATAAACATGTTCTCACTGTTTAGGTGACATTTAACTTTAAAAGAAAACATTACAAAAAATATGCAGAGTGATCACAGTTTTGTTGGGGGGAAATATATCTGCATAGAAAAAAAGACTGAAAATCTGTATATTCATGTACATAAATGTTAATAATAATCATTGCCAAGTGTTGGAATTATGGGCATTATTTTCTTCTCTCTTTTTCTTATTTTCACTAATACCTATAATGAATATTTATCATTTTTATAAATAGAAAAGATTACTTTATTTTTAAATAGTTTTATTATTAACCACTGCTAACATTGAGGTGGATACTACTTTAGAATTGCTCTTCACATGCCTGTATATATATTTAATTCATTAATTCATTCACAGAATATTTATTATCTACTATGTTCCAATCTTTCTTCTAATCTCTAGATATAGCAGCTAAAAAAAAAGTAGAAGGAGAAGAAGAAAAATCTCTGCCCTCCTGAAGCTTAGTTGGGGAAGAAAAGCATAAATACATAAAATGCCCACTTTTGATATTGATAGGTGGCATGGAGAAAGCATAAAGGAGGGGACAGGATAAGGATAAGTGATTACCGTTTTAAATAGAGTGATGTATGGAGGCCTCACTGAGAAGATAATGAAGTAAAGCCTCATCAGTGATAGGCACTTGAAGAGGGTGTTAGAGGGGGCCATGCAGCTTCCTAAGGGAAGATAGTCCCAGGCAGAGGGAACTACAAGTACAAAATAATAAGATAGTGACACAGAAGAATGCCTAATGTGTTGAAGGAATAGCAGGGAAACAAGATGGCTAGATGTAAGTAAATGAAAAGGAGAATACTAGGAGCTTAGGTTGCAGAATTGGGGTGAGATGTTGTATGGCCTCATAGACTATTCTAAGTGTTTTGGTCTTATTCAGAGTGAATTGAGGTTCCAGCGGAGAGTTTTGAGCAGAGAGGTGACATAATCTGACTTGGTTTTACCAGGATTACTCAGACTTCTGTGTTGAGGATTGTCTGAAAAGGTACACATGTGGAACCTGGGAAACCAGCTAGAAGACTATTACAACAATCCAGGGTAAAGATGAGTGGACAGGTTGCAGGTCTATTTTAAAGGTAGAGCCAACAGGATTCACTGTATAATTGGGTATGTGGTGTGAGAGAAAATGAGACATGAGGATGCCTCCAATGTATCTGGATATTCAAGTCTGGAGTTAAGGGAGAAATCAGGTTGAAAATACAAATGTAGGAGTTGTCATTGTTTAGATGATATTTTAAGCCCTGGAACTGAAAAAGACTAGCAAGGGAATAAATGTAAACAGAGAAAGGAAGAGGACCAACTGAGCCATGCCCTGGTGCCCTTCAGTGCCTTGACACTGGGGAGGTCAGGAGGAATGAGCATGAGAAGGAGCAGCCTGTGAGGTAGGATAAAAACCAGAAGAGTGTGGTATCTTAGGACCTAAATGAAAGTGTCTCATACAGGAGGGGTTATTAACTGTGTTAATTGTATAGCTGGCAGATGGAGTAGGATGAGGATTAAGAAATGTTCATTTTAGCAATATGGAGGTTTTGCTGACATTTATGATGGACTTTCAGTGGAGGAATATGGAACAAAAGCCTATTTGGAATGGATTTAAGAGGCTAGGAGGAGAAAAATTAGAATTACCCTCTTTTCTTCAGAGCTGGAACACTGCTTTCTGTATTTTCTTACTTTAAGTTAATACCTCCCTTTCTGTGTTTAAGTGGCAGAACTGGCAATTTGATTGCATTTCATTTTTTCCTAGTCATGGAAAATTACATGGTGCCCCCATCCTGAAAAATGCAGTGAGATATTTAGCTAATGAATATGCCATCTACCAACACTTCAGCTAAAGAGGATCTCTCCAGCTTCCATGACCATAAGAAACCCCAAAATACATAGATCCTTTGTTTAGGCTCTCTGACTGCTATTTTTGCAGTGTCTTCTTTAGTCAGTTGTGGAATCATGTGAAAGATAGCCATAAATGATCGATTTTCTAGGCTATTTTGCATACATTTAATGCACATCTAGTTCTGTCTGAATCAGATGGAAACATTAACAGAGTTGAGCAGTACTGCAGTCATCATATCATCGTTGCCATGGCTATAGCACCAAACCCTTATAGAAGATTTTTATTTTACATGAAATATTTCTTGCCATAGCAACAGCAGTGTTGATTTAAAACACAACTCACTAGATATAATTTATCTTTAACATTTCTGTGTATTTTCTATGGTGTGTCTTGTTAATAGGATTACACTTTTGATGACTCTCCTGCTCTTTTGAAATGAGACATCTCTTGAGATGTGTGTGAGAAAAATCTAGGATGCTCATTGCTTGCAGGAATAGAAAACTCAGGGGAACACATTTGAATGCTTTACATTCCAGAGCTTATATTAAAGATGTTTGGGTGACTTTGAGTTCAAATTCAGGATAGATCTTTTGAAAACTGAATCAGAGTGATTATTCATTTTAGAGTAATTAAAAATAATTTCCACCCTTTTTATATTGCAAAATTGCTTTTTTAATTTAAATATTATAAAGCTACTTTTTAATTGTTTTTTTTTTTTTTTTTTTTCATTTTTCCAGAGCACTTCTTTGTTTCTGTTTCACAACCAGTTGGGAGAATATAAAAACAGAAGTTGTTTTTAAAATAAGTTAAAACCTAAGGACCTTAAAAACAATGGACTTGAGTTAAAGGGGTTCTTTCCTCTTCCCTCATTATAGTCTTTTTCGTCTACTTAGAAAAATACATGGTTACAGTGATTTCAGTATTACAAAGAAATACATTTTGGTAAGAGAGAAACAAAACCTCTTGGTTCCAAATGTAGTTATTCACTATAGGCCATTTATTCATCTGGCTCTAGGCTATGGGAATTACTCCTAGCACAGAACTCCCTTTGAAATCCCTAACTCCCTAGGGGATCAGAGATAGATGAGAAACTGCCCCTATGAACTTGGTTTATACACAGGAAACAAAGAAGTTAGTGGTTGATGGTAACAGAGGAAAGGCGTGTGGGAAGGGTGAATGTAGCTAGCTTCCTCTGCTTGCAACAGGAGCTTCTTTCAATGCACAGCGCATGCCAAGACAGATCAGGCACTCTACCAAAAAGATACAATAATTTAGTAATACAGTCTGCCCAGGCAGCTTAGCAGCTGGAAACGAGGGAGCCTTGGGATTTGCTATAAACGGTGGGGAAATTGGCTGATAGCCTCTCTCCTATATTGAGCAAAGGGAGCAAGAGAAAAGATTATAAATGTTTGAAATTCGAGCCAAACAGCCCGGTCTGTTCTGGTCCAGGAGCCGCCAGGACTCTAGCAGCCTCTGGCTTCTGTATTAAATACTGAGTTTGGCAGAGTGTGGGGCTAAAAGGCCAGGAAAGAACAGCGTTTACATGGATGCATTTTCAGAAAGGCAGTTGCTGATCTTAAGTTGTTTAGAGGAGGGGATTTTATTGCATGCTGGGTCCAACGCTATAGAGCATTTAAGCAGAGCAATGATCTTGGGCTAATTGTGCAATCAGAATAAATACCCAAAGGTCACTGCTGATATCTGAAGAGGGACCCACTGGGTGGTTTTCCAACTCCAGTAATACTAAGACAGTGTTTCGGGACCCCAAAGAAGAGGTTCTTGAGTCTCAATGTTACAGAAATGAACACTGAACTCAAGAGAAAGAAAACAGGTAGAGTTTAGTAGAGATAGAATGTATACAAGGGAGCTGGCAAGAAAGAGGAATGTCACTCCCTGAAGGGGTAGCATGCAAGCCTTATAAAGGCACTTTTCCAAAGGGAGGGGTGGGCAGGGCAGGGAGGAAGTGTCCTTCAGTCCCATAGTCATTATCTTATGGTCATTACTTTAAAAAAAATTTTTTTTAATATTTATTTATTTTTGAGAGATAGGGCATGAGCTGAGGAGGAGCAGAGGGAGGGAGACACAGAATCCAAAGCAGGCTCCGGGCTCTGAGCTGTCAGCACAGAGCCTGATGCGGGGCTTGAGCTCAGGTACCATGAGATCATGACCTGAGCCAAAGTCGGATGCTTAACCATCTGAGCCACCCAGGCACCCCATCTTATGGTCATTACTTTGTAGTGGACGTAAAACAATCACAGGATACCTTTTACAATGGTCAACATTGTTTTAGGGTTCCTGGAAAATAGGAATACTTGTGCAAGCAGGCTTTAAATTGTTACTTTTTTTTTTTTTAATAGAGACAGAGCACATGAGTGGGGGAGAGAGAGAGAGAGAGAGAGACAGAATCTCACCCAGTGCAGAGCCTGACATGGGGCTCAATCTTATGACTCCATGAAATCATGACCTGAACCCAAATCAGGAGTCCCATGCTTAACTGACTGAGCCACCCAGATGCCCCTAAATTGTTACTTCTAATTTTGCCCAGACTACCATTACTCCTTGACGGCTGTTATCTCTCATTTGTTCTCTTTCCCAGAAGGAGGTATTTGTCTCTAAGTATGGAAACTTTTAACCCTTGCCTCAGACCAGTGGCTTTACAGGAGTTAAGTCCCTCTTGCTTTCCCTATACTGTCTCGATAGGACATGTGCTGAAGCCATAGGAAATTCTGGGGTAAACCATAAGCACAAAACCTTGTAATGGAATGGAAAGAGGCAGGTTTTGGACTAGCCAGATTTATATCCTACACTGTCTCCTCTGTTTACTAGCTATTCCTTATCAGTTTAAAGGTAATGATAATACCTACTTCAGAGACTTATGTGAGGATTGACCTAATGAAATAGAATAACCTTGAACATAGAAGAGAAATAATAAGTGTTGGTTCCCCTTTCCTAGTATGGAATCTTAGCCTTTTTAATTTTTGAAATAAGTATGGAATTTATATTTATTTAAATTAATTTCATATATCTTTGGAAACTTTAATTGATTTTGACTTAGGGAATTAAGAGAATATGAGCTCTATATAGTTGCCTCTGTGGCTTATTATTATTTGTTTGACTCATACTTCTGTCTTAGTATATATGTAACCTGAAAAGACATTCTTAATATTTGGATGTAAATGAACATACTAGCCAGAGCACATAAGTGCTATAACTAAGAAAACAGTCAGATAAATAAACTACGACAAGGTTTATATAATTACATTATAAATGAACAAAAACAGGGGGCACCTGGATGGCTCAGTCAGTTAAGCATCGGACTCTTAATTTCAGTTCAGGTCATGATCTCAGAGTTATAAAATTGAGCCCTACATTGGGCTCCTTGCTGAGGGGGGAGCCTGCTTAAGATTCTCTCTCTCCCTCTCTCTGCCCCTCCCCCCCCCCACTCTCTCTTTAAATAAATAAATAAAATATACTTTAAATAAATAAACAAAAAATAGATAACATGTCTCACAAATATTTCTGATAAGACTCAGTACCCCTTTAAAAGATTGTTGAGCCATATTGACCATATATTGACCAAAGTTTAGCTCCTAGTTCTCTTTAAGTGATCTAGGATTTAAATACAAAACACACTCTGTGATTATTTTGCATGATTATCTTTTTAAATGAATATCATGGAGTAATTGGAATGCTTTAAACCTTACCAAAACTCCATGAATTTCTTTTGTGTTCTTTATAAATATACATTTTAGTGGGATCTTATTTTAAAAAGGATTTGTTTTATTTGAGTTCATAATTACAGTAAGCTTGTTCTTCATTTATATAATACTCAGGATAATTTATTGACTTATATATTGTATCACACATTACAAAGTATTAACATTCATGGCAAGGCAATTTATTATTAACTCTACCTATTTAGTAGACTCACAATAAACTAGATCTAGATTTTTTGAATTGAAATATTCATGAATGTACATTTTTATGATAAAAATATTTTGCTGCAAAGTATTACGGCAGACTAAGTGCTCTGAGACATCTGTCTGCAGCAGAACAAATATATTCTGAATAGGACACATTCTTTGAGACATTGCCTGCTCTAACAAGCTTTGCTCTCTAAAATATGTGTTAGAAGACAAGAGAGTCAATGTTGCTCTGAGTGCAGATGTCAATAAAACCATTGCTGTTTGTATACTGTACCCTGTTCAGTGGTGAAGTGGGAAGGCTGAGTCAAAACTATTTAGGGAAATGGAAGGCAAACATAAATTTCCCTCTGGGGGAATCTCTGATCAGATTGACAAGCTTCCATAGATTAAGATCAAGTAATGAGGTAACAATTAATGATTCCCAATCACCTTAGAAAGTAAATCACTGTAAGTGGGTATGATCAAAAATAGCAAATACATATCTAATCCCCAGTGACTATAGGTATTGTTACTGAAAATCGGAAGTAAAACAATGATAAATCAAACAAAACAACTATAATATGTTTAAAGAAATAAATGCCCAGGGTGCCTGGGTGGCTCAGTCAGTTAAGCACCTGACTTCGGCTCAGGTCATGATCTCACAGTTTTTGAGTTTGAGCCCCACGTCAGGCTCTGTGCTGACAGCTCAGAGCCTGGAGCCTGCTTCAGATTCTGTGCCTCCCTTTCTTTCTGCCCCTCCCCTGCTTGTGCTCTGTCTCTCTCTCTCTCTCTCTCTCAAAAATAAAAATAAAACATTAAAAAAAAAGAAAAGAAAGAAATGCCCAATCATGAAGATGAATAAAAACAAGGACTATCAGTAAATAGCATGCAAATTGAAAAATAAATGGCATTTCTAAATATGAAAAATATAACACTTGAAATTATTTTTAAAATTCTGCATGAATAGAATTATATATTACCAGATTAGGCAGAGGTGAAAAGAGAATTGGTGAATTGGAAAATAAATCTGAAGAAATTCTCCACCATGTAGCACAAAGGGCCAAAGAAGCAAAAAATATGGAAAACATGAAGAGATGAAGGATGGAATAAGAGAGTTAACATGCACTTAATCAGAGACTTGGGATGAAATAATAAAGAGTATATAGGAGAGGAAATTTGTTGATGGATAATGGCTGAATTTTTTTCCCACAACTGATAAAACATTAAATCATAGGTCCAGGAAACACACTGTATTCCAAACAGGATAAAAAAAGAGAAATCCACAGTAAGACACATTATTGTGAAGTTGAAAGATACAGAGAAGGTTCTCAAAGCAGGTGGAGAAATGATGGGTCACCTGCAGCAAAAACACAAAATAATGATTGCCAATTTATCAAGGAAATGATAGAAGCCAAAAAGAGCAAAATAATATCTTCAAGGTATGAGAGAAAACCCTCGATCTCAAATGGTGAACTTTAAAAACCTTTTTTTAATAAATGAAAGTGTAATATAAAGTCATTTATAGTTGAAAAACAAAAGGATTTACCAAGACATTTTTTCCAAAAGAATAATCTCAAGGATTACTTCAAGAGGGAAAATGATCTTAGGCCATTCTGAGGAAGTAATAATGAATAAATAAAATGGTAAACATATATGCAAATTAAAATAAAAATAATCTGAATAAAATAATAACATCTGATTTGGAAAAATTATTAAATAAAATGAAAACACTGACAACAGCATTTGTTACAGAACAAGTAAGTGAATTCAAGTGATCTAAAATCTTAAAACTATTCAGGAAGTGAGTGGATAAGGTACTGTTCAACTTTAGACTTTTAAATTCAAAATGGGGGGGGGGGGGGGCCCTGGGTGGCTCAGTCGGTTAAGCATCCGACTTTGGCTAAGGTCATGATCTCTCAGTATGTGAGTTTGAGCCCCACGTCAGGCTCTGTGCTGACCGCTCAGAGCCTGGAACTTGCTTTGGATTCTGTGTCCTCCCCCCTCTCTCTGCCCCTCCCCCACTCATGCTCTATCTCGCTCTGTCTCTCAAAAATCAATAAATGTTAAAAAAAATTAAAAATTAAAATGTAGGGAAAAATTTTAAGTGTACCAAAAGGATAAAAATAAGTTATATAAATCCAAGACATGGAAAAAATAGTAATGAGAAAAAAAGAACAAAAAAGGGAATAGAGGTGAAAAAAATATGAAAGATAAAAAGATATCAAAATGTATAGTAGAACAAAGTCTAAATATGTAATCACTGAAATCAACATAAATTTGCTAATTTCACTAGTTAAAAGGAAGAGATTGTTTAGATAGTAGGAAAACAAAATCCAGCTTTATGCTCTTTAAAATAGGTACATCTATAGCTAAGGGCTATACACCCCAAAAGGTACACACCCAAAAAAGGTAAAGATGAAAGGAGTTATATCTGAGAAGTATTAGCCCAAAGAAAGTTGGGTAGCTATATCAGTATCAAGCCAAGTAGACTTTAACATTGAAGCATTTCCAAGATATAGTCACTATGAAATATTATAACATTCAATTCACCAAGAAAATATAAAAATTCTAAACATGTATGCACTTAAAAATTATCCGTATGATATACATCATATAATATCATAAGTCCACTAAAACCAGGAGATTTCAACATACCTCAGTTAATGGAATATTTTAACAGCTCAATTAATCAATTTAATGTAGTAAAAGACATACAGCTTGGTACCCAACAATTAGAGAGTACATGTCATTTTCATGAAACATTGATAAAAATTGATTTTGACTTGGCTATAAGTTTCAATACATGTCAAAGACTCAGGTACATATATACATTTTCTGACAAGAATTCAATTAAGTTGGGGCGCCTGGGTGGCTCAGTCAGTTAAGCGTCCAACTTCCGCTCAGGTCATGATCTGGCGGTCCATGAGTTCGAGCCCCGCATGGGGCTCTGTGCTGACAGCTCAGAGCCTGGAGCCTGTTTAGGATTCTGTGTCTCCCTCTCTCTGACCCTCCCCCGGTTAATGCTCTGTCTCTCTCTGTCTCAAAAATAAATAAATGTTAAAAAAAAGAATTCAATTAAGTTAAAGACTCCCATATATATCCTCATAAATTTGTGTATTTAAATACACACCTTTCAATAACTCATGAAAAATGAGTTGAGACACCATAATTCTAACTTAAAAATGTTTATATTTAAACAAAAATGTAAATACTAAATATCAAACATGGTGAAAGCAGCATAAGTGGAACTAAGAAATTTTAAATTCTTATAATAGAAAAGAAGAAATACAGGGCACTTGGGTGGCTCAGTCAGTTAAGTGCCCAATTCTTGGGTTTGGGTCAGGTCATGATCTCAGTGTTCATGTCATCAAGCCCTGTATGGGGCTCCGTGCAGCTCCATGGGGATGCTAATGGTACAGAGCGTACTTGGGATTCTCTCTCTCTCCCTCTCTCTGCCCCTCTCTCACTCGCTCTCTCTCTCAAAATAAATAAATAAACTGAAAAGAAAAGAAAAGAAGAAATGCTGAAGACTAATTAGCTAAGTGCAAATTTTAAAAATTTCATAATAAATGATAGGAAAAAAAACAGAAAAGTAGGAAAAAGGAAATGGCAAAGAACAGAAATTAATGAAGTAGAACAGAAACTAATATACAAAATCAGGAGCAGAATATTTTATATACTTAAAAGTGAATGTAATTACCACTAAGAACAGTATAGAAGAAAGGGAGACTGTACCAACAAACTATATTAGCAATGAGAAGGAATATAACTACAGTTACATAAAAAGATAATAAGAAAAAAATATGAACAACTTTGTGCCAACAGATATTTAAATTGAGAGAGATGAATAAATTCTAGATAATTATAACCTACCAAAACTTCAAAAAGATATAGAAACCCCAAATAGTCATACGGCTATTAGAGAAATTGAATGAATAATGAAAAATCTTTCCACAAAGAATATATTGAGTCAAGATTATTTTAAAAGTAACAAATATAGCTGTTAAGAAACAGACTATTCTAATCTTATACAAACCCGTCTAGACAATTGAAGAAATGGGAATTTTCCCCATCTAGTTCTGTAACACTAATAAGCTTCATAGCAAAACTAGACAGCATAAGAAATAAAAAATTAAAGGCCTATTTCATTCATGAACATAGATGCAAAAATCATAAACCAAATACTAGCAACCCAAATCTAGTGGGACAGCAAAAAAAAATTCATTATGACCAATTCATCCCATTAACATCCAGCATGTTTAACATAAGAAAGTGTGTTATTCACACTAATGGATTAAAGGAGAAAAACTACATAATGAACTCAATGGGTGAAGAAAACCATTTGATATAAACCCAATATTCAATCATAACTGAAATTCTCAGCGAAGTTGAAATACAAAAGAACATACTTAATAAATGGTATCTATCCAAAAATTAGAAAAAGCATAATTTTAAAAGGGAATCAGAGGTATTCTGTGGTAGATCTGATTACTGCTCTCAACTCTTCACTCCCTTTTCTGCTATGTTACACTGTACAGCAGGACAGTAGGTGGCCTTTACATCCTCATTTCATTTACATTAGTTTTAGACACATGACTTTATTCCATCAGTAAATGAGAGAATACGTGATAATGTGCCAGTTCCCACAGTGAGACCTGAAGATCCATCACCCATTTCCACTGTGGAAAGATATATCATGTAGCCTCTTAACAACTCCATTGAACCCTCATGAGGTAATGAGAGGGAAAAAGGCAAATAGATGCCCTTAGTATTAGTCTGAAAACTGTTTTGACCTCATAGGACCCTTGTGAAAAGATCTCGGGGACCCCAAGCATCCCTGGACAACACTTAGAGAAACAATGTTGTGGGATAGCATTTCCTACAAGCAATTATACATTCTTGCACAATCTCAATGGAACCAAATCAGAAAATTAACATTAATACATTACTAACATCTATTCCTAAGACTTGATTCAAGTTTTCTACTCTCTCCAATAATAACCTTCACGATAAAAAGAAACTAGCTCAGGATCCCATGTTGCATTTATAGTTGTAATGTCTCTAGTTTCCCTCCATCTGAACAGTTCCTCTGACTTTCCTTGGCATTCATTACCTTGATACTTTTGAAGATTAAAAAGCAGTTATTTTGTAGAATATCTCACAAATTATCCTCATCTCATATTTCTGCATGAGTAGATTAAGGTTATGCATCTTTGGCAGAAAAATCCAGAAGTGATTCTGTGTTTTTCTCATTGTATCCTATCAGGTGGGGCAAGATTTTTATTTGCTCTATTACCAGTGATGTTCACCTTGATCATTTGATTAAGGTAGTGCCCCCAGAATTTTTCACCATAGAGTTAGTCTTTATGCATTGTAATTAATAGGTATCTTGTGGAGATGCGATTTGAAATTATTTAAATTTCCCATTCCTAATCAAACTTTTGAATCATTCATGTATTTATATATTGTTATGGGCTCATGTGTTTCTATTTTTATTATAATAGATTATAATTTATTAACTGTCATTATGTATTTTGTTCCCAAAACTGTCCTCAGTTTAACCAGTTGGCCCATTTGAGCTGGCTTCTGTATCCTCCTAACATGCCTCATCACTCTGAGTACTTCTTTGCTTTCTGGCACAAGGTGTTCCAGGCTCATCTTGCACCTTCTGTGCACTGGCACTGATATCAGTCATTTCTCAATGGATCCTTGTTTATTTGAGTGGAATATATATTTAGAAGCAAAAATCTAGGCTTTACTTACTGCTACTGGGATTTCAATTTCCCAGGCCCTCTTAGTAGACAGAGGTAGCTAATATAAGGTAATATATATGTGTTAATACATATATGCACAAATACATATTTACATGTCTTCTGTCTTGAAAATATTGATATCTCCAATTCCAATCCAATATCACAAGGTTCACTCTAGTTTTCTTCCTCTTCATATTTAAAATTCTCTCTTAAACAGTGAGAAATCTGGCTCCCACTATCCTTAATGTAGTTGCTTATTTGATTAGCCCTTCTGTATGTAACCAATCTCCCAGATCTACCTCCTCCCCACTCAGGTATCCTTTTTACCTTGACTGATATATTTTTTTTAAGTTTATTTATTTATTTTGAGAGCATGAGTGGTGGAGCAGCAGAGAGAGAGGGAGAGAGAGAATACCCAGCAGGCTCTGTGCTGTCAACATGGAGCCTGATGTAGGGCTCGAACCCACAAAGCCGTGAGATCATGACCTGAGGTGAAACCAAGAGTTGGAAGCTTAACTGACTGAGCGACCCAGGCGCTCCTCACCTTGACTGAGACTTGAGTCTCCATACCAGTTTATCTCTCTTTATAAACATCCTGCCTGCACTCCTGGGACTACACCTTATGGCAGGCCATTGCCACACATGGACATCCTCCTTTGCCTGATTGGGCTTTGACATCCCGTGGTAGGCCACCTCATGGAGGAACACTTTTCTCTTCTGGACATGGACACATTCCTTGCGCTGTTTGAGTTTTGCTCTCCTTGCTAGGCTACCTTTCTGCAGGGATATTCTCCTTGCTTTGCTCAGTTTCTGACTCCTTCAGCTAGGCCATTCCCCTTCCATAGATTACCTCCTTACCCTCACCTGAGCCCTGACACTCCATACCAGACTACTCCCTGTGTGGACATTCACCAAACACTGTGTGGGCCCCAACATGCCATGCTGTGTTTCCCCCAAACATAGTTACCACCATTACCCTGCTTGGGTGCTGATTTTCAACTCTGAGTCACTGCAAACCTCCACTCTCCACTGAAGGCATGGATGCCTTCTCACTCTTTCTCATCTAATGACTTTAGGACTGAATTGCCCCTGGAGTGAATGGGAAAGGAGAAAGGAAATGAGCAGCCATTTGATATCTGAGCTCCTCTGTTTATTGTATAGGTTGTTCCTTCAGAATTTGTATCATTTTCTTAATTTCTTTTAAATACTTTTTAATTTTAGTTTACTGTTTTCAAATTCTCTGGGGCTACATTTGTTATTTGTTTTCATTAGCTCTTAAACATTCATTTTCATTTCTTTTTCTTACATGTCTTTAATTGAGGTTTTATTAAAATCCTTTTTTTGTTTGTTTGTTTCCTCATGTTTAATGAGAGGAGATGTCCTGGATTATTCAAGCACAAAAGGTTCTTGTATGAGAGTAGGCATGAGCCATACCATATGAAAGTAGCTTTACCCACTTCACTGTTCAAGGACTTTCTCCTTTGTGGTTACTGTGAAGTATTCAGAAACAGGGGTGCTTCTCTTGATTCAGAATACTTGCTGCCATTACCTCAGTGTTCTCCAGAGCTCCATGCACTTTGCTTTCCAAAGTAGTACTCTCACAGTTGAACATTATATTTTGCTACTATTATGTCCAAGGCCTCCCTCCTCTAGACCTCTGCCTCCCATACCACTCCTACCTCCCCTTCTATAAAGTGTTTTTCCCCCTAAGGTCTCTGGTATTTGCACCCTGTTCAATTTGGATTCTGCTCCTGAAAGTTTTTCTCCAGAGTCTCTAGACCTACTAAGAGCACATCTTTATTGAATATTTCTGAGACTCTCAAGGGTATAAACTACTTCTTGTTGTCTTTTTGCAGGATATTTTCAAGTTCTGCTGGTTGTCCTCAGATTCTATCACTTACCACCCTTCTTAGTGCTGGGCCCTCTCTTTTTGGTAATCAGAATCTAATGGCAATTTCATGGCTTGCAAGGTCCATCCAATTTCATTTTCTTTTCACCACTACAGCTTCACAGCTTCACAGATCAAGTTCCGGATCTTGCTACTATCACCTGATTTGGCTTTGCCATCCATTTTCCAGGGTCACAGGGATTCCTTGATACCTGCTTTATTAAAGATATCACCCATAGTTGATTTTTTGTTTGTTTGTCGCTGTCCTGTGCTCATTTTATCCTTTCATTATCATATGTTTTTATTTAAATACCAGTTAGTTAACATACAGTATATTAGTGTCAGGTGTACATTATAGTGATTCAACCCTTCCATACAACACCCAGTACTCATCACAAGTGTACTCATTAATCCCCATCACCTATTTAACCCATCCCCCACCCACTTCCCTTCTGGTAACCATCAGTTTGTTCTCTATAGTTAAGAGTCTGCTTCTGGCTTGCCTCTTTCTCTTTTTTCCACCTTTGCTCATTTGTTTAGTTTCTTAAATTCCACATGAGTGAAATCATATGGTATCTGTCTTTTCTCTGACTTACTCTTCTTAGCATAATGCTGTCTAGCTCCATCCATGTCATTGCAAATGGAAAGAGTTTATTCTTTTTTATGACTAACATTTCATTATATCTATATAGATATATATCTATATATAGATTATAGGTATAGATACACACACACACACACACACACACCACATCTTTTTTTATCCATTCATCAGTCAATGGACACTTGGGCTGTTTCCATAATTTGCCTATTATAGATAATCTTCTATAAACATAGGAGTACATGTATGCCTTTGAATTAGTATTTTTGTATTATTTGGGTAAATACCTAGTAGTGCAATTTCTGGATCATAGAATAGTTCTATTTTTCACTTTTTGAGGAAGCTTCATACTATCTTCCACAGTGCCTGTACCCGTTTGCATTTCTATCAACAGTGTGAGAAGTTTCCTTTTTCTCCACATCCTTGCCAAGATCTGTTTTTTCTTGTGTTGTTGATTTTAGCCATTCTGACAGGTGTGAAGTGATATCTCATTGAAGTTTTGATTTGTATTTCCTGATGATCAGTGATCTTGAGGATGTTTTCATGAGTCTGTTGGCCATCTATATGTCTTCTTTGGAAAAATGTCTATTCATATCTTTGGCCCATTTTTAAAATTCCTTTTTTTTTTGGTGTTTAATTTTATAAGTTCTTTATATATTCTGGATAATAACCCTTTATCAAGTATGTCATTTGCAAATATTTTCTCCCATTCCATAGGTTGCCTTTTAGTTTTGTTGATTGTTTCTTTTGCTGTGCAGAAGCTTTCTGTTTTGATGTAGTCCTCATTGTTTATTTTTGCTTTTATTTCCTTTGCTTCAGGAGACACATCTAGAAAGAAGTTACTATGGCCATTGTCAAAGGGGTTACTGCCTGTGTTCTTTAGGATTTTTATGGTTTCAGGTCTCACATTTACATCTTTGATCCATTTTGAGTTTATTTTTGTGTTTTGTGTAAGAAAACGGTCCAGTTTCATTCTTTTGCATGTTGCTGTCCAGTTTCCCCAACACCATTTGTTGAAGAGACTGTCTTTTGTCCATTGGATAATCTTTCTTGCTTTGTTGAAAATTAATTGACCATGTGGTTGTGGGTTCATTTCTGGATTTTCTATTCTGTTCTCTTGATTTATGTGCCTGTTTTTGTGCCAGTACCATACTGTTTTTGTCACTACAGTTTGGTAATATAACTTGAAGTCTGGAATTGTGATACCTCCACCTTTGCTTTTCTTGTTCATGAATGACATATGAGACCAGATGGACTTAATAGATATATTTAGAACATTCCACCCTAAAACAGCAGAATACACATTCCTTTCAAATGAACAGGGAACAGTCTTCAGAATAGATTACATATATGATCACAAAACAGGCCTCAATAAATACAAAAAGATTTAAACCATACCATGCAACTTTTGTGACCACAATGCTATGAAACTAGAAGTCCACCACAAGAAAAATATTGGAAAGACCACAAATACATGGAAATTAAACAATATCCTACTAAACAATGAATGGGTCAACCAGGAAATCAAAGAAGAAATAAAAACAAATACATGGAAACAAATGAAAATTAAAACACAATGGCCCAAATCCTGTGGGATGCAGCAAAAACAGTTTTGAGAGGGGAGTATATAGCAATACAGGCCTACCTCAAGAAGCAAGTAAAATCTCAAATAAACAACCTACCCTTATATCTAAAAGAGAACAACAAACGAAGCCTAAAGCCAGCAGAAGGAAGGAAATAATAAATATTACAACAGAAATAACTGGTATGGAAAATAAACAAATAATAGATCGATGAAACCAGGAGCTGGTTCTTTGAACAAATTAATTAAATTGATAAACCTCCAGTCAAATTTATCAAAAAGGAAAGAGAAAGGACCCAAATAAATAAGTCACAAATGAGAGAGGAAAAATAACAACCACCATCACAGATTTTCTATTAATATTAGCGCTCAAATCCCTGGAAATGGAGAAATTTTTTATATTCTAAAGAGGAATAAAATGACCCAATAGACAAAAGTTATGATTTATAATATAAGAAAAAAATCACTCATTTTCCATTATTTGTTTTTATCTTAACATGAAATTTGGGATTTTATTGCTATTCAGGTATTAATATGGGTGATAAAGATCAGGGGCAAAAATGGGTAAAAAGAAATTGAACTACTTACTATTTGATACTTTTTCTGACATTTCTTTGAAATGCTAATGATGCTTTGAGTAACTATCAGATTGAAATTCACACATATTTAGTTCTGTACCTTGGCATGAAATATACACTTATCAACAGAGAAGTGTGAAATTAAATAGGACAAGTTATGAAAACAGTTTAATCTATATACTCTGCCTCAATTACATCTAAATAAATAGTAAGAAAATGCAAAAATCCTCTCCAAAGTATATTTTAAAAATACACAAGCATAAACAAAGAAGTAAATCCCATATATTTACCATGTCAAAATAACAATCTTTACTGAGTGTTTAATATAATCACTACTACTACATTTATTTGTAAAAATGAAATCCTTTAGATTAAAAATTGTTGAAATAACATAAACATACATTTAATGTGTTCTATGCCATTGGCATACTTCTACTATTTTAATAAGTCTTCACAACACTTATAGGTGTACACAATTACTATCTTTGCAGATATGAAAATATAAATACTGCATTGTCAGAATGTATTTTGAATAGTGTATTAATTCTTCTTTGAAAACTGGGTTACAGGCTGAATCATTTATCTATCATTGAATATCAAACCACTCCAAAACTTAATGGCTTAAACTAACAGCCATTTATTTAGCTCATGATTCTAGTGGGTATTTTCTTCTGGTCTGGGTCAGCCTCAGCTAATCTTGGCTGGGTCAATAGGCATACTGGCCTAAGATTGGTTAGTCATGGATGACCTCACTCAAATGTCTGGAAGTAGGCTTACTGTTGTCTAAAATGACAGAAATGGCTGGTGTATTAACCATGCCTTTTTATTTTGGGTGTGTTTTGTTTTGTTTTGGTTTTGTTTTTGATTCTTTGACATCTTGGGACCTTTCTGACCCTGGAGGAACTGCCCTTCCCAAGTTTAGCTAAATCTTAGAGATAGTCAACATGGCCTTCATATGCAAACCAAACAATCCACAGCCATATCCCCACCCCCCACTATCTTTATTATGCTCTCATGCTCTGGGGCACTTTTCACACCAGGACCAGACGACTAGGGACAGTTCCTATGCTCTAGAAGCTGCCAAAATGATTCAAACTAGCCACTCCTAAACCTGTACCCTGTTTCTCCCACTCCTTCATATAGAAATCACAATAAAGGCTCTTGCTCACCTTTTCCCCAGCTCATTCTGCCTCCTAACCAACCCTGGTGTTTCCCCTGTCCTCCTCCTCTTGGGATCTATAACAATTTATCTTTTCAATGGCAATTGTCTCCTGATCTGTTAGCCTCATCAAACTTGGAAAATAATAAAACCTACAATTTCAAATAGCTGAGTAATGTATTTCATCATCCATCAGACAAGTCTGGGCTTATTCACATGGCAGCAAGTTTGCAAGAGCAGCAAGAGAACAAGCCCTAATGCACAAGTGCTTTTCAAGTCTCTGCTTATATTATATGTACAATTGCTCCATTGGCCAAAGCAAGGTATGTGTCCCTACCCAGAGTCAGGTGGGAGGAAAGGATACAGTGTAGGGTGTGGCTTTGGGAGCCTTTGCAGATTTGGGCCATGCCATCAGTCTACCAAATACGCATTTCATGAGGTTTTGTGTCAACTTCTCATTCTCTTTGATTTGAGTAATCCTTAGAGTTTGGCCACTGAAATAAGCAAGTTGCCTTTTGACAACTCTTAGCAAAGATGTTACCAACTATCATGATGCTAAGAACTATTATTCAAAATACAAAGCTTATATGCTAATAACTAAATTTTCTTTTACTTAGGAAAGTCACTGCTTATCACTAGAGGACTTGGACAGTATAAAGCATTTTGGGGTTGTGATTATCGTCATTTTTGTGAAACCAGAGAGGGGATGATAACCTAATAATAATATTCACAGAAAACTTTAAATAATATTATGCCCCTAAAACTCTTATTTATCATGAATATGGTCAAAAACCTCTTGACTGAGATTTAAAGAACCTTTTTTCCCACAATAGGCTGATTATTTTCAATTTTCTTTTCATAATCACACCCTTTAGCCTTCTTCAGCAAGTTTCAAATTAAATTCTAAACTTCCTTATTTCTGAATTCCTCCTTCCTTTCACATTGTTTACCCATTACTGTCATCCAAACCAACCTGTTATGTTGTAAAGGACTATGGATCCAAGTAGCGTAGGAAGAAAAAGAAAATACATTGGAACAGAATGCCAAGTTTTATTTCCTCTTGGTATTATCTTGCTTCATGGTGGTGAAAAAAACCTTTTTTAGTCCACTTATCCAAATTCCAGGAACAGTCATAAACAGAAGAAAACAAGTCCCCTCCCACAAAGGGTTTACTTGCTTGTCTTTGAAATGTAGATTGTTCTTTTATCTGAATGGTAATTTATTTTCCAGGCCATTGGATATGGGAATCTGCTAGATCTTAGTTTGAATCACAGCTTAACTGTTTACTAGCTAGAAACTTCAGGAACTTAAGTTGCCTAAGTGTTCATTTTTACTTCCAAAAAATGGATATAATAGGCCATAAACTCAAGCCTTTAGAGAGAGTTCAGAGGTGCCTTAACTCACTCTCCATTCACTGTTCTACCTCAGGAAGGGTCTCAGTCGTGAGGGAAGGACAGGAGTTATCAAGGGTATAGTGTTGTTACACTGGAAAGGGATGCAGTTTTTGTGGGAAGACAGAGTGAGTATTATAGCATTGGGTGGGCACAGAGTATTCCTCCTTTAGACTGTTATCTCTTGGACCTCTCTTCCTAGCACTCCTCTCTTCCATCTCAAGATATTGTTGTGATAGGTTGGAGCAGGGGGACATGGTCTGTTTGGAAAAGCCCAGCAGGAAAGAGGGTTAGGTCCAGGGATATTCAAGGCCAGGAGCAAACCTGCCTCATCAGATCGTAGGGATAGAACAGTATAGGGATTGGGGCCAAGCTACCATAAAGTTGATTTGTATGAGGCATCCTCTGGGCAATATCTATTGAGACTTAATTATGGTTGCCAATTTGTTTAAATATATAAATGCAATATTCTGGTTATATCTCTATCAGATACTCATGATTATTATTAATCATTTCACAGAATTGTTATACAGATCAAATGAGATCTTGTAAATATAATCCCTAAGTCAGTGCCTAGTAAATAGCACATACCTGTTAAATGTTACTTATTAATTTATGAAAACTTTGGTGTTTGGGGTTTATAATACTAACCAACTTCTTTAAAGTGTAAGTCAGCAAGTCAGCTTTGGATTTGTTGTTATTATCTAGCACATTGGCTATTTTTGACTCTTTCACAAGATTGGGTTATGGGCTTATCAGGTAATTTAACTTTTGATTGTGGTACATATTTAGCTATATGAATTAAAATGACCAATCAAAAAGGCATATTGACTTCCTTTGCTAAGTTATTTGGCCAGGGTTTTACACACTATATCTTTAAAAGACAAATTAGGTCATAAAAAAGCATGGTATATTTTAAGTCCCAGAGAACATTTATGTTTTATCTTTAAAAAATTACAAAGCAATAAATTCTTCTTTTTTCTTTTCTGCATTACATTTTCAAAGATCTGAAGAAATTAAAAAATAACTGATGCTATTTCAGAGAAGAAAGAAAAAGATGGCTTTGTGTTAATAACTCAACACCAGTTTATTTTAAAAGCGTCTGGCTTTTTAGTGATATTATGGATTACGTTGTTTGCTTATGTTAAGCCTGAACAAATCCTTTTTGTCTAAATTGTAATTTATAGAATTATTCTTAATATTATACTTAAAGTGATACTATTAGTTTTATTTACTTTAAATAACTTCTAATTATGTTTCTTTTCAAGATTTTGTTTCTGAATTTATTTTCTGGAAGAAGGGCAAAGGGATATCATTATGTATGATCTTGATTTACCTGCCTGATGTCCTCCTACTGCACAATGATTCGTTTATTGTGAGGGTTTAGACACGGGAATTTTTTCAAATTAAGAAAACCCAGTTTTAGTATTCAATATAAAATATATGCTCTGGGGACAAGGAAGAACAGTATGCAATTACTCAATTAATACTCAATTCATATCTTTGAAATATATCCAAAGGTATGTCAGGAATATCTGGTTCACACACACACACACACACACACACACACACACACGCACACACACACGAATTCGCTTTATACATGGTACTATGGGGTCGTGGGTGTTTCATAGGGTGAAGATATCATTGTGTAGCAGCAAATTAAATGTCTGGATATTGCACAAATTTAAAAGGCACTGCTATTGTATCAGGGTTTTTGGAGTCTTTATAAACAGCCATCCTGAAGCCCTTCTCTTTTGCAGATGACCCTTCTCAACAGGAGGATAGCGATCCTCCAAAAGAATATGATCCTGGGCAATTTGCAGGCCTTCTCCATGGATCCTCTCCAGCCTGTGAGTCCCCTGAAAATCCATTTCATCTCTATGGGAAAAGAGATGAACGTGAAGGACAAGATGAAGTCAGTTCAGCAAACAGTCCTTTGCCTTTCAAGAAGTCTCCAATAGCAAATAACTCAGAACCTTTGGTAAAGAAAATTAAACCCAAAGTGGTCAGTAGAACAATTTTTCACAAAAAAAGCAACCAACTTGAAAACCATACTATTGTTGGTGCCAGAACAACTAGAAGTGGATCCCGGAATGGAGACCAGTGGATTGTGAACACGGGAGGATTTGTGGAAAGAGCCTGTACCCTGGGGAGAATAAGATCATTGCCAAAAGCCCTGATTGACATGCATTTATCAAAAAATGTCTCTAAATCGGATTCTGATCTCATTGCATACCCTTCAAATGAGAAAACACCAAGAGTTAACTGGAGTGAATCTTCACCTGCTGAACATACTTCTAAAGGGAATTCTGAAAGAACACCATCCTTCACTTCTGAATGGGAAGAAGTAAGACTTATTCTTGTTGTTCTTTATATAAGGCTTTGGAGTCAAAGGAGGTTTGGGGGAAGGGTTTTAAGTTTTAAGTCTTTCAGAGGCAAAAAAAAAAAAAAAAAAGAAAGAAAAAAAAAATAGCCGATGCATAGAGTTCCAAGTAGAAGGGCAAGGTTCTAGGGGTTATACATGATAATTTTGCAGCTAGTGTAAAAACAAACACAATTCCACACATGTGGAGAAATCTATTGTTTCCATAGAAATTGATATCAAGCAGAAGTAATAACTAGCTATGAGGTGCAAGAGAATGTTCACAGTATGTCCTACCAAGCACTGCAGCTGACAAACTGAGAAGTCTTTGTATTTCTGATGTTCTGTATCATTTTGCTACTTACTAAACTCTTTGTTAGCTCGTCTCCCTTCTTTAAAGTATCTTATATTTTCAGAAGAGCTCCTTATAATCTTAACCTTAATGGTAAACGGAATAGTTCTGGCTCTTCCCCAAGTTCCATACAACAAACCCAAATTACTTAATATTTCCCTTTTACAGCTACCAGAGAGATTAAGGAAAAAGATGTTGAGATCAAGTATCACTAATTTAAACTCTACTTAGGGGAGCCTGGGTAGCTCAGTCGGTTAAGCGTCCGACTTCGGCTCAGGTCATGATCTCACAGTTGGTGATTTCGAGCCCCACATCAGGCTCTGTGCTGACAGCTTAGAGCCTGGAGCCTGCTTCAGATTCTGTGTCTCCCTCTCTCTGACCCTCCCCCGTTCATGCTTTGTCTCTCTCTGTCTCAAAAATAAATACAAACATTTTAAAAAAAATTCAAACTGTACTTAAAGACAAAGTCTTCCATTTTATAGAATTACTCAGAAAGTAAGTGCCCTTGAAAGGTTATGAAATATCATCCTTTGTCCCTAAGGAGGACTACATCATAAAATAATGAAGTTCCTTGCCTTTTCTTGAATTTCTTCAGAGAATGGACCACATTCCCACTTAGCCTTTCACTCTAATGTTTCACATTTTTTTCTCTCAAAAGACTGTGCCAGTTAGATTGGGTTTTGAAGCACAATAGGTCACTCTAGTATTCTGAAACCTGAAACCTAGAGATGTCTGATATTGACATTCTGAATTGAGCTATTTGGGAAAATCACTTAATTTCTCTGCATCTGTTTCAGGGTGAACAAAATAGGGCACTTAAGTAATGCTTATTGCCCTTTCTGAAACCTGCTGTCTTACACAAGTTGCTAGGATGATGAGGAGTGGGATTAAACCATAAATGACTAAAACTTAGTCATATCTGCCTATAAATACTGTCCTACTTGACTGATAGTTTATTCAAGTCTCCCCATTTCTTATATTTATTAATTCTGTGAATAACATCTGAAATCATTTCTGCAATGAAGCAGAATTAATTAACATTGAACTTATCTCTTAGAATTAAGGTGTTTCTACAACTGGATTCTTGTGATTGCATGCCATGCCACAAATTAAGCTTGTGGCTGGTCAAGCCATTTGGTTCCAATGGCCATACCCACAGATGAAACCCACTCTTTCACCAGTCAAAAGACATGCATGCTCTCAGATGGAAAAGGAAGAATGCCTGGCAGAATGAACATCTTCACATGAACTTATCCCTTAGCCCCATCACTTTCTGAGTTTAAAGAATACACAGTTCCTAACTTACGGACCCACGAAGGTCCAAAGTTCATTTTAGGAAATATAAAGAAAAGGCAGTCTGATTTTGAAAGTTTAAGAAAGGGAAGCATAATTTATATTTTTAAAAGCAATTCAAAAATCGTCTGCTTCCTTTTAAACCTTTCTCAGCCAGACTCTTAATTGTGGTATTGCAAAGGTAATAATATCAAGAAAGTATGCTTCTGGAGTTTGGAAATTGTTTTAAAATGTGATGATAAAAGTGAATTGATAATTTATTTATATGGCTTTTGTTTCTCACAGATTGACAAAATAATGAATTCCATAGATGTTGGAATTAACAGTGAACTTGAGGAAATGAATGGTGAGACCACAAGTAAGGAAACCTTTATCTTCTACATTGTAATTAATAAATGTGCTCAAGAACTAGCTAGAAAATGTAGGAATCTTTAGGTAATTCCATGTTTTATTATAATGATAGCATCTACAGATTATTTCCTTACACTCACATCAAACAGCCATGACATCTAAATATGAGTTGTAAGTGTGATGATTTAGCAACTTGAGAGATTTTTTTCCCCAGGTGCTATGGCAGTTAACATTAATGGAGTTTCAACTTTGTGTAGAGCTAAATATGGAGCACTTCAAAGTGTTAAAGAGTATGATGACTTAATACACTACGATTTCCCATTCAGTGAAATGTCCCATTCATTCTGGCCAAAGTGATTAACAACTTACCCCCAAGTTACAAGCTCCAGTATGGCAAGAACTAGGTGTTACTTATCTTCATGTATCCCAGAATACCTAGCAGAATGTTTCACAGTTTTGCAATCGCTGTTTAACATATTGCCCTTGCGAAGTATTATTTTCTTCTTTATAACTAAAGCTCAGAGTGGAATTCCATTTGAAACTTTCTTTGAAGACTTTTTCCTTCATACTGATGGATGATGTCAAATACGAGACAGCTAAACCTAAAAATAACAGTCAAATTCATGCTAAAGAATCTACTATTCTGGATAGAGTCAAAAGAACTGGCTTAATTTCTATCCAGCCATTAAGTAGTGGTATAACTGTAGATTATTATACAGGTCTATAAAATTTGGAGTTAAAACAAGTGATTGCTAAGTTCTAGAAGAACTCGTTTAAGTTAGTAGTGATAGTTGATGGTTTTGTAGAGATAATGGGATTAAGATCTGTAAGAGAGAAGTCCAGATATAGCATAGGATAAACAGCTATGGGATTTTGTAGCCCTTTGGTCACCAGGGCCTTTTAAACAGTACCCCTAGTGACTCTTAAGCACAAGAAAGTTGGAAAATGGCTCTCTTATGATGCACTGGGCCTGGGTGGATAAATAGCAACATTGAAATTTGGGGTTGCAGCCACTGAAGGGAATATTCAGGCCTAGATGAACACCTTACTCATTTCTTCTATGCTGGGACAGGTAAGAAATTATTCCAATATGGCTGGACCCCATGTTAATTAAGTGATAATTGTTTAAAAGTTTGGACAATTTTTTTCTGAAATGCATATTTGTTTTAGATTTTAAAAACAGAAAAATTATGAAAAACATAACAAAATTATGTGCATATGTCTAATGACACAAATATGACATTAGCTCTGGGATAGCATGTATAGCCAGATCTCTCACACAGAAAGGCTGATAAACATTGAGGATTTTTCTAGTATCCAAAGAACTAACCTAGGAATATATGTTGCCGCATAGTTCTTTCAGACATGCTTACAAAATAATTTGAAGAAAGTATAGGAATACAGATTTTTAATTGATATGAAGTTAAGAATTTATTTTTTTTTACCAATAGGAAATTCCCTGATACTGAGAATGTTCAGGCAGAGACATAGTGCTTCTGTATTGGAAGATTTAGGTGACATTGAACATTAATGCTCTAAAATTCTTCAAATAGATAGTATTAGAATTATAAAAAAAAAACCATGATTATAATGAAAGATTAATGCTATAATAAGGGTAAGTGTTAATTAAAAATGCCACTCAGGCAAAGCTGCCTTTTAAGGGTACTTTAGTAGTAAACAAATCCACAGATTATTATCCCTAACTCTCCTCTTTCTACTGTTCATACCACCATCCTACACCCTGCCTTTATTTATTATTTTTCTACAGTGATAATGAAAATGAAAGTAGAGACTTAGTCCTCAAAGATTCATTACTATTAACAAAGACTGGTTCTGTATGTGCCTTAATTTTTGCCTTTTAATTACATATTAATTATACACTAAGTGATTGTACCATGTGGCATTCCAGTTGTCCTTTAGGTCATTTGTGAATTACAACTTTACTGGGCTGCAGGCTTTTCCCTCTTGAGGCTAGATAGAACTAGAGAGGTGACAACCCCATGAAAATACATTCCATGACTATGTACTGGGTTACCAAGTGTAGTCAGGGAATCACATGGTGAAACAAAAAAATCAAACAAATGTGAATTCAATTTTTTTAAGATTTTTTTAAATTTTATTTTTGAGAGAGAGAGAGAGAGAGAGCATGAATAGGGAAGGGGCAGAGAGAGAAGGGTACAGAATCCGAAGCAGGTTCCAGGCTCTGAACCGTCAGCACAGAGCCCAACACAGGGCTCAAACTCATGGACTGTGAGATCATGACCTGAGCGAAGTCAGTGGCTCAACTGATTGAGCCCACCCAGGAGCTCCTGATAGACATGAATTCAAATCTCAGTTCTGCTGTTTACCAAGTGTTTGATCTTAGGCAACTCATTCAGTTTCCCCATTAACAGAAATTAAGATATTAATATAGGAAAATTGTAGAGATGTGTGTAATGGCATATAGGTAGAGTCTGACACATGTAGATATGCATTATATTTCAGCTCCCCACCTTGCCCTACCATGAGAGAGATGTGGTGTTTGACACTGTGGACATATCAAGATAAACACACGTTACCCTTCCTTTAAGAACTTCATGATGTGAGCTAGTTTCATAGTCTTTGTGGTTAATTTCCTGTCCTCCCTGGAATAGTGGTGTGTCACTTGTTTTACAGGTAGTAAGAAGCCCAACAGTCAATTGGTACCAGAGAAGAGTAATTACTAAAAGAGATTATAAAACTCCATGGTACCCTGGAAAAGAAAAGAGAAAAATCTAGACTTGATTTAATTGCTTTTATGAAATCTGGATGTTCTCTATTTTCTTGACAATGGGGAAGAGATTTGCAATGAAATTAACAGGAGGTATATTTAGAATAAGTGAGAGGAAATACTACTTTACTTAGTGTGTGTTGTCAGTGTCTAGATTTTGCTTTGGAAGGCAACTGAACCAAGCCTGACTTTAACAGAGCTGCACAACTTTATGAGTTTTGTGACATTTGTGGCTAAAAACCTCAGAAGATGATTGGGAGAATAAAATCAGAAGCAGTGATGTATCAAAGATGAGCATTACATTTTCCATGCTCTTTCCTATTTTGTTTCAATGTTTTTGTTTGCCCTCCCCACCACCTGCACATTTGCAATTTCAGGTATTTTGTAAACAAAATATTTATTGGACCAGTAAGAGATTTGGAACACTTTCATCTTCACGCCTAAAAATAGGAACCAGATCAAAGTTTGAGCAGGCTCTGTGAATCATCAACTAGTTCCACTCATAGAAAACCATTTCCTCTTTTTTTTTTTATTTCCTCAGAAATTTTATAGTAGTTTGAAACCTATCTGACAACTCCAGCTATCCAGGACTAAGATAGAAATAACAGTAAATAAAATTTACTCAATCTATGTTTTGTCAGTCTTTTAGATTCTCATTCATAATAATATTAATAGACAATTTTCATGAACATAACTTCTGATTTCCCACTTGAAATCAGATTCAAATGCCAAAGAAATTGGCATTGGCAGTAGGATTCAATTATATTGAATATCTCATATTGTATAGAACATCATGTTCTTTGGTGATGCTGGATACATGATGTGATGATAGTTCATTCTACATCATCACATACTCATGCACATAAGATTTTCTCAGAGAGCCAGTTTTGAAGGTGGACTCAGTTTCAGATCCCAGAGTTGCAATTCACTTACTCTGTGACCTATTTGATCTCAGGTTCCTCCCTTGTAAATTCAGATTTTTAACAACCACTTCATAAGACCTCTGCAAGATTAAATTATGTACTTGTACTACTATAGCCTAGAGCATAGCAGGTGGTCAACAAATGTAATTCTCTTGCCTTCTTATCCAAGTATGCATGACTTATCTTTCTAACTAGAATGTATACTACACGAGGAGATACTTAGGAACCCTTGCTTGTCTTTTTGATCAGTAAAGATTTTAGTTCAAATGTAATTGCTCGTATTCTAAGCTGCTTTCATGAGTCTTTCTTAAAGTTTTATTTCTTAACCATTGTCCTTGGTTAAGTGCAAGGAAGCACTTTGAATTTAGGAAATTTACCATTTTCATTGTAACTACCCCAAAATTGTCACACTTGCTAAGAATCATGTTGATGATCTTCTTCACGAGATTAAGGAAAATATAAGTAAAATTGGAGACAATAATGGACTCCATAGGATTTGCTGATCATTACACATGTACAGCAAATATTCAAAGTAATTGCGCAGATTTTACAATACAGGAGTGACAAATCATCTTATCAACACCCTCCTATTTCTAAATTGGCTTTAATGATCTCCTGCCACACTAAGCAGACTACAGGTATACTTACTGCATTGGAATCATCTCAAGTACATGAATATAGAAAGTAGCAGTTAGCAAAGAGGTGTTTTTTTTGAGGCTGGGATTTTTTTTTCTTATACTTAAGGTTAAATTATATTCAAAGAGAAAAATTCTAGAGTCTTAGCTTTTAAAAACCTACTTTCGCCAAGATATGAATTCCATCTAGATTTTAATTATAAATGAAAGCTATTAAAATGAATTTGTAAAAGATTTTAGCATCAAATACACTGTCTATATTGGATAGATGAATCATAATTCTGAAGCTATTTTCTGGAGAGTTCATAGCTCTGAAAACCGTCACTAACATTAATCTGCAACTTCACTTTCTAAGCTTTTGCTCCTCTTCATCCAAGAGTCTGAGGGCCAAGTTACAGTTCAGAGTCCCTCATAGCTATAGAGACCCTCCATGGAGAGTTTCTAGAAATTTAGGAACTCACTGAGGCAGAATAAGTGTTCTCTCTACTCCTGATCTAAGCTCCACCGTAGCTCTAGTCTGCAAGAACAGAGAGTGCTCACATGGCCCTTTCCCCAAAGAGGGTCTTTTCTGGGTGGTTAGGGCATAGGTCTCTACAGCCCCAGAAGCTGCTCTTCCATGATGTTTTGGTTGTTCTCAGACCCTTGATATTTGCTCACATAACTCTAGATAAGCATCAGGTGCAGCTGATAGCTGTTCTTCTGCTGTGGTTGTTGATGGGAATATAATTTCTTAAACTCTAGGAGAACACTTTTTTAAAAAAGTATTTACGATTTTCCAGAGTTCTCCTATTAGAGAAATGACAAAGAGGAAAGAAGAATCCCTTCTTAGTGTGTATCAGATACTGTGCACTTTTCTCCTGTGAACATTTTTCATTCAATTCTCAAGATAACTAGGTGAGGTATTATTATACCCATTTGACAGATGAAGAAAAGCTCAGAAAAAGTAACTAACATGTCCAAGTCAACTGCTTCAAAAAGTAAGTTTGCTTCTTCCTGAAATCCATAATCCTTTCAATGAAGTATGCTACCTACACAGAACAATGGAAGCCAGTCCTTTGCTTCTTTCTCTTTAGCTAAAATTATGCTCATATGCACTAAAGGGAGCACTGAAGCGAGGGTATTTACGTGTAGAATTAACCACTTCCTCTTAGCAAAGCCTAACTATTGGTATATGGAAAGCTTCAGCTCCACCCCCAAAGCCCTCCCAATGTACACGTGATGTGGTCATATTTAAATGAACCACAGCTCCAAATATCTCCTATGTCCCAAAGTGAATGTATAAATGCTGATAATGACCTGGGCTTTACTTATTTTCAGAGGAAGATTTTTCCTTGCCTCCAGCAATATTCCTTTTCCCATGAACTGTTAAATTGCACATTAAAAACCTCTCTGTGAGAAGCTCTGCAATGGGCAAAATTTATTTTTGATTTTTATTTCTTTTTGCAGCACTATTTTTAATAGAACCAACTGGGGAAGGTGGGTAGTAGAATACGTTAGCATAGAAGCACCCTATTTTGTCCAAATTAAGAGAACTTATTTTTATTATGTTTTATATAACACTTCACTAGCTTTTTTCCAGATAGATTAAATCTACGAAATCCCTTAATAATAGAATAGCTATGTAAAAATGTGAATTACAGTAATCATTAGGCTAGCACGAGTTAATCTTTATCAAGAGACAGTATTTAATCAACGAAACAATTGTATTCTTAGCAAAGTAGACACTAAAATTTACTTAACACTATTCATTCTGAATAGTCATTAAAAACTAAAATAACCTACATAATATAGATTTTGATCGATAGAATATGGCTGAGATTTTCTGTTTTTCAAAATTCAAATAATATTCAACTGTGAAATTAGGTTTCTCTGAATTATGAAATAGTTGAGTATTATTCTGTGGCCTAATATTTACCTGTGATATATCAGTAGTTAGAACTGGTACATTGTTTTCAATTCGACAAAATATTTAACCTTCTAGAAGAGACCTAGATAAGTGAGCAAGTACAATCTTTCAGTTTCACTGAAATATTTGCCATAACCTCTTTCGTATATGATCAACCAACATTTGCTCCCACACTTCCCATAATGATGAGCTCACCACTTCCAGAGAAAATATATCCTATCCCTGGGAAGCTCAAATTGTTAAAAACTTTATTTTTTGAGTAAGAAATATGTCACCTACGTAGACATAAGTTTGAATATGCACCCTAACAATCACTAGTATTGTGACTTTTGGAAATCATCTCATCAGCCTAAACATCATTTCTTCATACAGAAAATAACTGTAACAAATAATATCTACCTTCCCTCAGCATCATTGGAAAAATCTAATTAGTTACTACATGAGAATGTAGTTAGCTAAATTTCTAGTACATAGTATACTGTAATAGATGACATCTCCCCTCTTTGATTTCTCTTCTCTCTTCTATCTATATTCTCTTAACTTTTTTCCTAAGAAACAAAGGGTGGATAATGGCCCATTATTTCTAATACGTATAAGTATCTTTAAGATATGGATGATATTTTTGATAGGCTATACTTCTTTCACATTCACCATAAAGCTAGAAAACAGCTGCAAAAAGTCTTCATTGTAAGACACTTTAAAAATACTAGTTAAGGGGTGACTGGGTGGCTTAGTCAGTTAAGCATTGGACTTTTAATTTTGGGTTAGGTTATGATCTCATGGTTTATGAGTTTGAGCCCCACATTGAGCTCCATGCGGACAGTACAGAGCCTGTTTGGGATTCTTTCTCTCTCTCTCTCTCTCACTCTCTCTCTCTCTTCTCTTCCCCTGCTTGTGTGCTCTGTCAAAATAAATAAACTTTAAATAAATATTTAAATAAACAAACTAGTTGAACAATTTCTATATAAATATCAGTGCATTTTGCAAAGTCTACCATTAACAACCTCATACTGGTAAAAGAGTAGGAGGCATAGGGAAGGAAAAATTCTTATTCTATCCTTCAAGGTCTTCCAACTGGACTAAGAATTAAATTTACATGAGACAGATTAACAGGAGGAGAAAAATATCAAAGTTTTATTATGTGCATATGGAGGCCCCAAAATGAAATGGAGACCTAAGGCAGACAGTTTTTATACTTCTTAGACAGAGACAATAAATTTGTGAGGAATTGACAAAAGATAAAGAAAACAGATGTTTGAGAGCTTTAATTAGTAAGGGATTCTAAGCAGCATTTCGGCTGAGGGGTTGATTAGTAAAAAAGTAACAAGGTTTGTTTCTACAGTTTTTCTTGGCTTTAAAGTTCCTATCTCTGGTGACGAAGATATGTTTTTATTTCTTCATACAGTGAGGGGTACCTTCCATGTGGGAGATTTATTTCTTGCTCTCAGGGGTACAGGGGATGGTCTGAGTGTTTTTGTACTGGCTGTTTCCCAAGTAGTTTCAATTCAAAATAATCAGTATGCCATTGTGGCACATTTTAGGTAGCCTGCCCTTAGCCTTTACAGAGGTAAAAATAATTAAGAGTAATCTGCAATATATAGCTAATAGATATTCATAAATTATGGATCATCATTATTGGGTTTTTTTTTGTTTTTTAGAATTGACTCAACTTTATTTATTTATTTTTTTTCAATATATGAAATTTATTGTCAGATTGGTTTCCATACAACACCCAGTGCTCATCCCAAAAGGTGCCCTCCTCAATACCCATCACCCACCCTCCCCTCCCTCCCACCCCCCGTTAACCCTCAGTTTGTTCTCAATTTTTAAGAGTCTCTTATGCTTTGGTTCTCTCCCACTCTAACCTCTTTTTTTTTTTTCCTTCCCCTCCTCTATGGGTTTCTGTTAAGTTTCTCAGGATCCACATAAGAGTGAAAACATATGGTATCTGTCTTTCTCTGTATGGCTTATTTCACTTAGCATCACATTCTCCAGTTCCATCCACGTGGCTACAAAGGGCCATATTTCATTCTTTCTCATTGCTATGTAGTACTCCATTGTGTATATAAACCACAATTTCTTTATCCATTCATCAGTTGATGGCCATTTAGGCTCTTTCCATAATTTGGCTATTGTTGAAAGTGCTGCTATAAACATTGGGGTACAAGTGCCCCTATGCATCAGTACTCCTGTATCCCTTGGGTAAATTCCTAGCAGTGCTATTGCTGGGTCATAGGGTAGGTCTATTTTTAATTTTCTGAGGAACCTCCAGACTGTTTTCCAGAGTGGCTGCACCAGTTTGCATTCCCACCAACAGTGCAAGAGGGTTCCCGTTTCTCCACATCCTCTCCAGCATCTATAGTCTCCTGATTTGTTCATTTTGGCCACACTGACTGGCGTGAGGTGATATCTGAGTGTGGTTTTGATTTGTATTTCCCTGATGAGGAGCGACGTTGAGCATCTTTTCATGTGCCTGTTGGCCATCCGGATGTCTTCTTTAGAGAAGTGTCTATTCATGTTTTCTGCCCATTTCTTCACTGGGTTATTTGTTTCTCGGGTGTGGAGTTTGGTGAGCTCTTTATAGATTTTGGATGCTAGCCCTTTGTCCGATATGTCATTTGCAAATATCTTTTCCCATTCCGTTGGTTGCCTTTTAGTTTTGTTGGTTGTTTCCTTTGCTGTGCAGAAGCTTTTTATCTTCATAAGGTCCCAGTAATTCATTTTTGCTTTTAATTCCCTTGCCTTTGGGGATGTGTCAAGTAAGAGATTGCTACGGCTGAGGTCAGAGAGGTCTTTTCCTGCTTTCTCCTCTAAGGTTTTGATGGTTTCCTGTCTCACATTCAGGTCCTGTATCCATTTTGAGTTTATTTTTGTGAATGGTGTGAGAAAGTGGTCTAGTTTCAACCTTCTGAATGTTGCTGTCCAGTTCTCCCAGCACCATTTGTTAAAGAGACTGTCTTTTTCCATTGGATGTTCTTTCCTGCTTTGTCAAAGATGAGTTGGCCATACGTTTGTGGGTCTAGTTCTGGGGTTTCTATTCTATTCCATTGGTCTATGTGTCTGTTTTTGTGATCATCAAGACATCGTTATTGTTTTTAAATACAAATTTGTCTTGCTAAAATAGAATGAATTAAGTGATAAACATGGGTCACTTACCCATGAAAAAAACTTTGTATTTTATACTAGTTGTTTCTATGATACACTATTATGATAATATAAGGCTTCTCATTTACTTGTGTTTTGATACTCAAGTGTAATCTTCTAGAGAATTAGGAAATGAAATGTTTTATAAGTTTAAGAACAATGGTACCCAACAATATCACTTACAGAAATGTATCCTAAGGAAGCAATAGGACAAGAGCAAAATAAGTGTATATAAAGATGTTCATTTCAACACAGTTTATGATGCTTCAAAAAGTAGAATCAAACCAAATGATCATTTATAGAAAATTTATAAAATGAGTTACTGTAATTCCCTATGATGAAATTTTAAATATCTAGTTAAAAATGACATTGTATCTGTATCTATTACCGTGGAAATACGGTCATAACTTATTATTAAGTGAAAAGAATAGATAAAAAAGTAAATTATAATCCCATCTTTGAATACACATTCATGAAAAAGATCTGGAGGCTGTATGCAAAAAGTTAACTAGGGATATCTCTGGGTAAACTTAATCAGTGATTATGATCTTTTCTCCTAAATTTTCTGAAATTTTTACAGTGAATATACATTACTTTTATTTTTGTAAAATAAAAAGTTATATGTCAATTTAGCAAATATATACAATCATAAGCAAATTATCAATGTAATAATTAAAGATTTGCCAAGTGAATACTATTAATGAATACATGATTAAGTCTTTTTTATCAGTTTTGAGTTAAAATAAGTGTGTTTCAGTGGCTTTCAGAAAAGGGATCCATTCATTTAATTTATTTTTTAAGTGATGGCAAAATCTTTTAACTATACAAATTTTTAACATATTCATAACCCAACCCCTGATCAAAATTATTGTTTTATGTCCATTGTCAGTCTGTGTGCATATTCTAGTGAGACTCTAGTCCTTGTCTATGTGCACACTCCATTTCCACATATTAATAATAATTTTATAGATAGAATTTTACAATCCTCATTTTCACATATCATTTCACAAAATTCTATTTTCTCACATTTTTTTTCCCACTCCTTGCTTTATCCCTCCTGTGAATATCCAATATTAGCATGGTATATATGCTTCTACTCTTTTCTCCAATTCCATGCAATCACAAACAGATAAATGATAGGTAGGTAGGTATGTAGGTAGATGATAGATAGATAGATAGATAGATAGATGTCGCTTGTGTTTTAAAAACAAATCACACTTTATACATTTCTCTGCAACCTATTATTCTCATTCAACAATAAATCATAGCTTTACCTTACTTTTATAATCAGTGAAGTAAATAACCTGTGAAATAAAATTGTACTCATGAATTTCACCCTGAGAGGAAGAAAGCTCTGATTGGTTTGCTATTCCAACCTCTGCACTAACTTGTTCTGTGACTTGGAAAACAACACCTCAAAATGAGCCTCAGTTTCCTCATTTGAAAATTAAAATGTAAGACTAGATCTTTTCCAACTCAATAATTCCATGACTCATACTTTCATCTTCTGTTTTAATGGGTTGTGCTTTGGCAGAATGTCCTTCTTTAAAGCTTTCCACTTCTTAATTTCTTAAGGACAAATGGCCAATAAATCTCAAGTATGTGCTTTTCAACTAGGTTCTTCTAAGAATGTTGCCAGATCCTCATTTTACACTGCTTTTTAAATATAATAATATAATAAATGCATAATTTAATTGATATAGGTGTGTAAGATATTTAAGTTCTTTGTTTTTATAAGCAAAAGTGATTTTCTCCTAAGCATCTCAGCTCTTTAAAAAAAAAAACAACTTCTGCTGATTTGAAAGAGACTTAAATGACTAGCTGAACTCATGTGCACATTAGCTATGTGAATTGGAATAAATGCAGAATTTCTGATACTATACTTTGCCTGCTTCTTGAATCCACTAAGCTTCTTATAAGAATTTTTATGGCCAAAAAAAGTAGTTAGCATTTCAATAGTGTATACTTTTCATTAGGTTGCAGATACTGACCAAGTGCTCACAATGGCCTATTTCTTACCCAATGACTTGGCCTAGCCCGACTGTAGTTGATCGTCTCTCTTTTCCACAGGATGCTGAACTTTGGCTTGCCCCCAAATCTAAGCAAGCACTAAAATGCAGGACATCTTCCCTTAAAAGTCCGTTCAGAATCAGCTGACAGCAGGGAAAAACATTTCCTATTTTACCACGCTGTTCATGCTGTTTGCTCAGCTTCACCTGCTTGCTCCATTTCCCCTCGAAGTTCCTATAGTCCTGCTTTATCCCTCCCTATGAAAGAAAAGGCCTTGCAGCACCTGGGTGGCTCAGTCAGTTAAGCGTCTAACTCTTGATTGCAGCTCAGGTCACGATCTCAAGGTTTGTGAATTCAAGCCCTGTGTTGAGCCTGGCATCCGGCTCTGTGCTGACAGCGTGGAGACTGCTTGAGATTCTCTCTGTCTCCCTCTCTTTCTGCCCCTCCCCTGCTTTCCGCTCAAAATAAATAAATAAATAAACTTTAAAAAAAAGCTGTTTTCTGTTTGATTTTGAGATGCCTGAAGTCCTGAGGGAGGAACATTCTCCGTATTATAATAATCTTCTTATGTCTCCACTTGCCTAAGTCTGGATTTGTTCTTATTTGACAGCACTAAAAATTTCATAGGTCTTTCTGGTTCACCTTTTACCTTCTCAACCAGTTTTCTTTTCACCTGTCAGTGTTAATCACACCATAAATGGTGTCCCCCCAGTGTTGATCCTCAAAGACTGTATACTAAATGATATTCTCTGTGTAGCCATTGTTTTGAAAAATGGGTGCATGCTTATATGTGGTTATGTGTGTATGACATGTGGATTATACCTGCAATAATCATAATCATGTATGTGACATAATTATATATGTGAGATATATACAGATTGATTTCTGTATCCATTTGTGATACAATTCTATATCAGTCTTCTAAGAAAATTCCACCATTATCTCTTATATCATACCAAATGTTTATAGTCATAAAATGAAAGTGAAATACTAAAGCTTTTTTTAAAATTTATTTTGAGAGAGAGACAGAAAGAGTGAGTGGGGGAGGGGAAGAGAAAGAGGGAGTGAGAGAATCCCAAGCAGGCTCTGCAACACGGGGCTTGAATTCACAAACCATGAGATCATGACCTGAGCTGAAACTGAGAGTAGGATGACTAGCCAATGAGCCACCCAGGTGCCCCTAATAAAAGTGTAACATACAATACCAAATACCTTATCACTGTTGCTGACATATGAAATGCTCATTATAGTGACATTGAGCCTTTATTATAAAAATAAAGGAAATATTTTCTTTTTTTTTTAAAGACTGAAAAGTATTTCATTTTAGGTATATACCACATTTTCTTTATCCATTGATCCATTGATGGGCATTTAGGTTGTTTTCATATCTTGGCTATTGTGAATAATGCTGCAATGAACATGGGAGTACAGACATCTCTTTGAGATCCTGATTTCAATTCTTTTAGATAAATACCCAGAAGTGGGATCGCTGGATCACATGGTAGTTCTATTTTTAATTTTTTGAGGAACCTCCATACTGTTTTTCACAGCACCTGCACCACTTTACATTCCCACCAATAGTGTACAAAGGTTCCATTTTCTCCACCTCCTCACCACACGTTATCTTTTTTTTTTAATTTTTTTTCAACATTTATTTATTTGAGAGAGACAGAATGAGTGGGGGAGAGGCAGAGAGAGAGGTAGACACAGAATTTGATGCAGGCCCCAGACTCTGAGCTGTCAGCACAGAGCCTGATGAGGAGCTCTAACCCATGGACCACAAGATGATGACCTGAGCTGAAGTCAGATGCTTAAGGACAGAGCCACCCAGGCACCCTTTTTTCTTTTTTTCTTTTTCTTCCTTTCTTTCTTTCTTTCTTTCTTTCTTCCTTCCTTCCTTCCTTCCTTCCTTCCTTCCTTCCTTCCTTCCTTCCTCCCCTCCTCCCTTCCTTCCTTCCTTTTCTTTCTTTCTTTCTTTCTTTCTTTCTTTCTTTCTTTCTTTCTCTCTTTCTTTTTGATAATAGCAATCCTAACAAGTGTGAGGTCATACTTGATTATAGTTTTGATTTGCATTTTCCCAATAAGTGATCTTGAGCATCTTTTTATATACCTCTTTTCCTACAGGACATTATGCTAAGTGAAATAAGCCAGTCACAGAAGGACAAATACTGCATGATTCCACTTACATCATGTCTTAGTCCATTCAGGCCACTCTAATAGAATACCGTAGACTGGATGGCTTATAAACAATTTATTTCTCACAGTTGTGGAGGCTGGGAAGTCCAAGATCAAGGAGTCAACAAATTCGGTGCCTGGTGAGAGCCCACTTCCTATGACATGCAGGGGTCTTTTCACTGTGTCCTCACATGGCAAAAGGGGGCAAGGGAGCTCTCCTCGTGTCTCTTATAAGGGCACTAGTCCCATTCATGAGGGCTCACTTCCCAAAGGTTCCACCTCCAAATACCATCACATTAGGGACTCGACTTCAACATATGAATTTTGGAGGTCACGAATATTCAGTCTATAGCATATGAAGTATATGAAACAGTCAAACTCATAGAAACAAAGGTTAGAATGGTGCTTGCCAGGAGCTTGGGGGAGGGCGACTAGGGAGTTTCTATTCAACAGGTATAAATTTTCATTTTGCAAAGTGCATAAGTTCTAGAGATCTGCTGTGCAACATTGTGCCCTATAGTTAGCAGTACTGCATTGTGCATTTAAAAATTTGTTAAGAGGGCATAGATCTCATATTAAATGTTCTTACCACAATAAAAAACAAAAACAAAGAATACAGGAGAGAAAACAGGACTCTATTACCCCGTGCATTCACAACAAAAATGTCTTCTGTGTGAACTTCTCAAGCATTTAAATAAACCATTTGCACCTGGCATACTTTTGTTACTTTTTTTTCAATGGAATAAGTGCACATATTCTTGCTGGTATTACTTCAGAGTGGGACTCTGTATATTTATACTCTGTCTATCTTCAAAAAAGACTTGAGAAGGCTTATAAAAAAAGATATAATTACAGTAAAATAAGATTGCATTAAAGCAATGGTAAAAGATATGAACCAGATAGTTTAAAAGAAAAATTTTAGATGAGAGAAAAAGGAAAGAAAATATTCCAGAAAACCTAAGGAGAATGACTGCAACTAAGTATACAACATGGCTCTAAGCTTCTTAGCAGCCAAGACAAAAGTGGGATACAGAGCAGTCCTTATGAGAGAAATATTATTAAAGTATATAGAGAAAGGAATTCTCCTAGCTTGAAATTCTGGAAGGAAATT
The DNA here is from genome assembly GCF_024362965.1 of Panthera pardus. Lineage (NCBI taxonomy): Eukaryota > Metazoa > Chordata > Mammalia > Carnivora > Felidae > Panthera > Panthera pardus. Next base: position 22,045,911 of record NW_026526991.1, read on the forward strand.
CCCCCAAGGGTCATTTTATAAAAGATAGATAGCTAGATTAGGAACAATCCTATCATTAGGGAAAGGAGGTGTATTCTATCTGTGACTTATACTGCAGTGATAAGGTAGTACCTCTGTGAAGACCTTTCTATGGGGGATTTTTAGCTTTCTCCATGACATAAACAAGCACTAGTTCTAAAATATCAATGTTGTTTTCCTTACTCTTTCAAAAAAGGCCCTCTTTATTTAACCTGTTATGTGGGCCAATGACTTGAGTACCAGGATTTCAGAGGTACTTAATAAAATTACCTCACTAAAATGTCACATGACAGACTGGGAGGCTATTAATTGTATGTGGAAGAATGTGAAATACAGTGTCAGAAAATGTAAGTTAGGGTCACAGCCCCATTTCTTTTTTTTTTTTTTTTTTTTTTTTTTTTTTAGCATTTGCTAAATGCACTTTACTTCTGTCATCATCATATTATTATTATAAATAATAAATGTTACATATATTTTTTTTCTTTTTTTTTCTTTTTTAATATATGAAATTTACTGTCAAATTGGTTTCCATACAACACCCAGTGCTCATCCCAAAAGGTGCCCTCCTCAATACCCATCACCCACCCTGCCCTCCCTCCCACCCTGCCCTCCCTCCCACCCCCCATCAACCCTCAGTTTGTTCTCAGTTTTTAACAGTCTCTAATGCTTTGGCTCTCTCCCACTCTAACCTCTTTTTTTTTTTTTTTTTTTTTTTTTTCCTTCCCCTCCCCCATGGGTTTCTGTTATGTTTCTCAGGATCCACATAAGAGTGAAACCATATGGTATCTGTCTTTCTCTGTATGGCTTATTTCACTTAGCATCACACTCTCCAGTTCCATCCATGTTGCTACAAAAGGCCATATTTCATTTTTTCTCATTGCCACGTAGTATTCCATTGTGTATATAAACCACAATTTCTTTATCCATTCATCAGTTGATGGACATTTAGGCTCTTTCCATAATTTGGCTATTGTTGAGAGTGCCGCTATAAACATTGGGGTACAGGTGCCCCTATGCATCAGTACTCCTGTATCCCTTGGGTAAATTCCTAGCAGTGCTATTGCTGGGTCATAGGGTAGGTCTATTTTTAATTTTCTGAGGAACCTCCACACTGCTTTCCAGAGTGGCTGCACCAATTTGCATTCCCACCAACAGTGCAAGAGGGTTCCTGTTTCTCCACATCCTCTCCAGCATCTATAGTCTCCTGATTTCTTCATTTTGACCACTCTGACTGGCGTGAGGTGGTATCTGAGTGTGGTTTTGATTTGTATTTCCCTGATAAGGAGCGACATTGAACATCTTTTCATGTGCCTGTTGGCCATCCGGATGTCTTCTTTAGAGAAGTGTCTATTCATGTTTTCTGCCCATTTCTTCACTGGGTTATTTGTTTTTCGGGTGTGGAGTTTGATGAGCTCTTTATAGATTTTGGATACTAGCCCTTTGTCCGATGTGTCATTTGCAAATATCTTTTCCCATTCCGTTGGTTGCCTTTTAGTTTTGTTGGTTGTTTCCTTTGCTGTGCAGAAGCTTTTTATCTTCATAAGGTCCCAGTAATTCACTTTTGCTTTTAATTCCCTTGCCTCTGGGGATGTGCCGAGTAAGAGATTGCTACGGCTGAGGTCAGAGAGGTCTTTTCCTGCTTTCTCCTCTAAGGTTTTGATGGTTTCCTGTCTCACATTCAGGTCCTTTATCCATTTTGAGTTTATTTTTGTGAATGGTGTGAGAAAGTGGTCTAGTTTCAACCTTCTGCATGTTGCTGTCCAGTTCTCCCAGCACCATTTGTTAAAGAGACTGTCTTTTTTCCATTGGATGTTCTTTCCTGCTTTGTCAAAGATGAGTTGGCCATACGTTTGTGGGTCTAGTTCTGGGGTTTCTATTCTATTCCATTGGTCTATGTGTCTGTTTTTATGCCAATACCATGCTGTCTTGATGATGACAGCTTTGTAGTAGAGGCTAAAGTCTGGGATTGTGATGCCTCCTGCTTTGGTCTTCTTCTTCAAAATTACTTTGGCTATTCGGGCACAGCCCCATTTCTTACTGGCTGCATGACCTTGGACAAGTTACTTCATCATTTGAAGCCTTCATTTCCTTATTCTTTACAATGAGAATAGTAGATTTCTTACCTCTTATTCTGATTAAGTGAGATAATTTGCATGAAAGCACTTATAAACTGCAAAGGTCTGTTAGTTATTATTATTTTACCTTTCCAGAAGTCTCCTTGCCTTTAAATTAGCGGTCACTGGGTTTTTCTCTCCAAGCAATTGAATGCAGTTAATAAGCACTCACGGGGTGCCTGGGTGGCTGAGTTGGTTAAGCCTCCGACTTTGGCTCAGGTCATGATCTCATGAGTTCGAGCCCCCACGTGGGGCCCTGTACTGACAGGTCAGAGCCTGGAGCCTGCTTCAGATTCTGTGTCTCCATCTCTGTCTCTCTCTCTGCCCCTCCCCTGCTTGCACGCTCTCTCTCTCTCTCTCTCAAAAATAAATAAACATTAAAAAAAATTTATAAGCACTCAATAAAATAGTTGCTTTGTATTCATGCATAGACCATTCACTCTGGAAGACTTCTAAAACCAAAACAAAACAAAACAAAAAAACACGAAAAAAACAAAAATAGACTTTTTTTCTTGAAGAAGTAACCAGTAAAATAGATTTTCTATTTCATTTTTATATATGAAAGAAAAATTTGTTTACTCTATGAACAAAACAAATAAGGCCATTTTCTCCACTAATAGGAACAGAGAGGATTTCCAGGAGAATGAACAAAGACCAAGTGTGCATGCACACGTACACTTACGGCGTAATTCTTAGGTTGGACTGTGGTTCAATTTGTAGTACAATCTCTCCTCAACAAATTTGATAAAGTAGACCACAAATTATTTTCAAAAGATTATGCTAACGACTGACTGGTTGTATGTATAGTCTGGAGCTCAGAGAGCCTGACAGCAAACAGGCAACTCTGCTGCTGTCACAGTCATCCAGACCCCAGGGAAAGTGACAGCCTAGACATAAGTAATAGCTATAGGAAAAGAGAAAGGGGAGTCTGAGAGATGTCTGTTTTTTACTGATATTTAACCCTTTCTGAGTCACCAGTTGCTTGGTCTCCTGGAAACTATACGGCCTCTTGCAGGAAAAATGCAAATATACTTTAAAAGAAAATAATTTCCAATCCCTCTTACATACATATGTGAACGTATGTATAGATGTGTGTGTGCACACACACATATCCGTCTTGAGAAAAGAAAAATGCTTGCGGGCAAAGGAAATGCAAGCATTAATGAAGAATTATCAATTTCTAAAAGATTTTTCACATTCCTGAGAGTACTCCAAACCCTGGCTTTCTGGAGTTGAAAGTTTTCATACCTATGATTAGTGCTAAAAATATCACCAAAGTCTCTCAGAGAACCATGTAGAGTCTCTGTTCCATTTGGGAAGATCTGACCATGAAATCAACAATAGTTCATATCTTAAATAAACATCAGCCAGAGGAGATTTGGAAAGGGATTAAATGAAACATTTCAAATTATGAGATGTCAAATAAGAGAGTTTTAGTGTGTGTAGGTGTGGGATATCTAATACAAGTTGAAGATACATTTTATTTGCTCACATATTCTTGAATCAAATGTAATTTTGTGCACATTTTTCAATACAGTGATACACAGGGCATGGGGATATGCCAGGCTGACCCTGTGTGCTAACAATGATTTCTATTTCTATAAACCTATGTGTCTCTTATATCTTGAATTTCTTTATTGGCCACATATATTTTCAGCTTTATGATTCTAGACTGGAGAAAACTAAAAATGTTCATCATTTTTTACCTTGATTTTTTTTTTAATGCTGAGAAATTTTCTCCATATTTTTATTTGATTTTTATAGTAGGTAATGTATTTTATTCATGATTTATAAATAATAAAGCGTAAATGATTGTACAATATTCAGTGAAGAAAATCTCTTTACAGCATCTGTTAACTTGATGGGGTTTTGGGGTGATAGTGGGGATTCGGAGCCAATGGGGCCAACAGGGCTAGCTGTTGTTAAGAAAACGTCATTTATTACTGTTTAGTAAAACTTCAGTCATGAGACCCTTCAGAAGTATATCAGGGGCCATATGCCTAGAGTATAATTGCCAACATATATTTGGGGGCTACAGATAAAGGAGGTTTGCAGAGGAATTTTTATGTGTTTTAGGAGCCCCATAGGATCCTGGAGGGTCAGAAGAATGTTAGGCCAAGATACCCTTTTGCCCCTAGCAAGGTGTCATCATCAAGGTGGCTGGGCTTCTAGAGGAAGGTCACTCCGCCAGTTTCAAGGACTTGTTAATGGGCTGTAGGCAGTAAGAGAATTTAATTTTTCATTTGCCTTTGTTTCCCACATCACCATGGCAAGCACTTAAACCCCTTACATCTTGATGGGGGTGATATTAGGGCTTTAAGAAACAGAGTCTATAGGTTTCTGGAGATTAGGCTATGGATAAGATTGCCTTTTTCATGCAGTTTACTAAGTTATCCATAAACTGAAGGAGACTCCTGTCCTGCATGGCTATGATCTCTGTCAATCATTTGTTTTCTTTCCTATCTTTCCTCCTGGGCAGCCAGGAGTGTCCAAGGAATATCACACATATCACACCTGGGGTGGGGGTGGAGAGTGCTGTTAGCCTGTACGTTGAGCTCAGCTTACCTTATGCTCCCCCATCAACCTCAGATTCCCATTTCTCCTCTTCGTATGCAACCACAGTGTCAGATATATCCTTTCAGGGATATTTGATCAAAAGTACAAGCAAATAAGAATATATCTTCTTTTTCCCCTTTACTTCTCCCTTTTAAGCTATTTAACAGGTAGTACCATACTCTACACACTGTTCTTCATCTTGCTTTTTTAACTTATTAATTTAAATTAATGGAGATCTTTCCATAACAGCACAGAGAGCACTTCCTGGTATTTAAATGTGTGAATGTACTATAATTTATTTCACTATCTCCCATATTGCTTCTGGTATGTTGCTATTATAAACAATGCTGTAATGAGTAGCCTTGTTTATGTTTTACATGTGCAGCCATATATCTGATGTATATTTTCCCAAAAGTTAAATTACTATTCAAGGTACATGTATGCTTGTCCTTTTGATAAGTAATTGCCAAATTGCCCTCCTTAGGGGTTATAATTATTTACCCCATCACTGCCAATATATGGAAAAGTCTTATGTCCTGACCAATACAACATGTTTTCAAACTTTTGGACCTTTGTTTATCTGACAGGTAAAAAATACTATCTCTGTGCCATTTCTTATGTTATGAGTGAAGTTGAGCTTCTTTTCATGTGCTTAAGTTCCATTTGTATTTACATTTCTCTCTGAACCACCTGTTCATATCCTTTGCCCATTTGGGGAATATTATTGGACTATTTTTATTGATTTGAAGTTCTTTATCATTAGGCATATAGCCCTGTGTATATGATATGAGTTACAATGATCTTTCCCCAATTTTGCATTTATCTTGTGACTTAACTTATGGTGATTTTGCCATGCAAAGTTTTTAAATTGTTTTATAGTTGATTTAAATCAAGACTTTTTAAAATTGGCAATTTCAAAGCTTTGTGTTATTATTAGAAAGGCTTCCCTTACCCCCGCATTGTATAAGAATCTTCCTGTAGTTTCTTCTAGTACTTTTATCATTTTGTTTTTTCTAAATTTGCTCTGTATGTAATTTTTTCTTATAGATGATGTACAGATCAAACTTTATTTTTACAGATGAATGCCAGATTGCTTCTACATCAATTAAAGAATTAATAGTCCATGTGGGCTCACTGATTTGAGATGCACAGTTATTGTGTATGCTTGATGTCCAATGATACTTTGGTTTTTATCTACTTTCTATTGTGTTCCCCACATGTACCTGTATCTATCCATATGTCAACACCACAGTGTTTAATTATTTACACTTTATAATGTATGTTAGTATCTGTTTTTAGAGTGCGTGTGTTTTCCTACCTAGTAAACTCATGATGACATTCCAATACTTTTTAAGTGTTTGAACACCACCTGATAGGGTTTTTGAGTGGTTGGGGTCTGGAGCTGATAGCTAAGAAAGAATCTTGAGGCGTCTTCAGTGCAAAAAAGGTGATTTTGTTAAAGCACAGGGACAGGACCTGTGGGCAAAAGGAGCTGTCCAGGGATTGTGAGGAGTAACTGATTATATACTTGGGAGAAGGGGGAGGTAAAGGCAAGGGGAAGTTTCCAAAGGGGCTTTCATATGCTAAAGAAGACTCACAGGATCCTGGAGGCTGAGCTATTGTCAAGCTAAGGTTGTTTTTCCCTCTAGCAAAGCATTAACATTAAGACTGGAGGGAGTTCCTAGAGGAATATTTTACTCTGCTTATCTCAAGTATTTGTCAATGGGCTTCAGGTTATAGGGAAATTTAATTTTATCTGACATTTTATTCTGCCTTTGTGTCCCATTTCACCATGCACCACCTCTCTGTTTCTTTAAGGTGTAAACATGTCTAGTTTATCCTCGAAGGGCAGGTAAATGACCCCAGTTCTGCAGACCCAGACATTAGCCAGAATTGTCTTTCTAGCTGACAGCTATGCTCAAAGATTGACTTCTTAGAGAGAAGCTTTCTAAGTAGGAGTAAGATCCCAGCACATGTGTCGGGTCTTTAGAGACTGAGATGGCTGGTCTTCACCTGAAGCTTTAAAAAAAAAAACAAAACAAAAAAACAAGGCATCCCCTGTCATGTTTAGAGGAATCATTCTGTGTACTTTCTCACAAAAGTACTTTGGGCCTTTCTCTGGTCTTCTCAAAGCCCAGCCAAACTCTGAGACGAGCATATATTGTGACTTCTCTGTAATAACTATAGTTGATTTTCTGCTTAAATCTGAGCCGCAGTCATCACTCTCTACAAATTTTAAATTGTTTTATAGTTGATTTAAATCAAGACTTTTTAAAATTGGCAATTTCAAAGCTTTGTGTTATTATTAGAAAGGCTTCCCTTACCCCCGCATTGTATAAGAATCTTCCTGTAGTTTCTTCTAGTACTTTTATCATTTTGTTTTTTCTAAATTTGCTCTGTATGTAATTTTTTCTTATAGATGGTGTACAGATCAAACTTTATTTTTACAGATGACTGCCAAATTGCTTCTACATCAATTAAAGAATTAATAGTCCATGTGGGCTATTCATACTCCCTTACTTTATACTCCCTTACTTTAAAGCAAAATCTTGGTTATTTGTTTGTTTGTTTGTTTGTCCATTTGTTTGTTTGTTGCCTGGCAGGGAGGACAAAAGGCTTCTTTTATCCTTCATTTCCACTTTTATATTGTCACCATTCCTTATGCCTAGAAACATTTGTTTCATGGTTGAATTCTACCTGTTGAAGGTAGTATCAAAGAAAAATTGCACTGAATGGAGTTAAACAGTCAAGGAAGACTTTATTAAAGACTATTGCAATAGGAGAAAGAATAAATTTAACTCCTGAAACAAAGGTGGGAGAGATTTTTACTGCTGGGATGAGCTAGTGGAAAAGTAGGACAGTTATGGGGAAAGGTCGGTCAATGTAATTAGGCCATCTGTGTTTGCTAATTGATGATTATTGAAATTAACTCCTACCCTCCCACAAGCCTGGGAGATAGGGGCAATATCATTCTGATGACTGCATTTCACAGGGATCTCTTTGAGGCACTTGGGAAAGACTTGCCTTGGTTGTAAAACCAGCAAGAAACTGGGAGAAGATTTACAGCTCACAGAAGCAGAGAAATAATTTATAATTGTAAATTTTCTGAAGTAAGCACTCTAAGAAAAGGGAGGTTAGGGGCCTATGGTGAGGAAGAAATCTGTCTAAAGTTTAGTCAAGCTAAGGGGACATTAACCCACAGTGAATCTATTCACTAAGTAACTCATTCTGCCTGTAACTCTCAGACCTCTAATGGAGATTCACCCTCTTGTTTGAGAGAATCATCTATATTTGTCAACCAAGCTGAGTTAGAAGAATCACATTGCTAAGTATAGTGGTTTCGTGTGATTTCATGTTTATGAGCATTTACATACATAGGCCAGAAAATGTCTAGGCAGTGCAGATACTCATAGAACCCTTCACATGCTATAGTATTTTGTACCATGTTTCATAAGACTTACTCTTAATTATAAGAGTAGTAATTAATTAACTTTTTAGGAGGCACTTAATATGAGCCAGGCACTGTTGTATGCATCTTACTTATGTTAATTCATATTATCCCCACAGATATTCTATGAAGTAATTATTACTCCTACTTTGCAGACTCTAAAACAGAGGAACAAACATTAAGAAACTTGCCCAAGGTCATTTAAATGGGAACAATGGGACTTAAACCCACTCTTGCTGCAGAACCCAAGATTTTAACTTCTATGTTAAATTGCCTTGCTTTCTAATCTTTCAGGAGTTTTGCCCAGGGGGCTAGGGCCTTATTTTCTTTTAAGAATTGTTCAGGAGTTGATATAATAAGGTAAACACAAAGATCCTGGAGCTTAGCTGGTCTCCAGACTTCTGAGCCTGTGGGCAGCAGGTCAGAACCAGACTATAGAGGCTCCCCAGCCTGAACACCACTGTGGCAACTACTTACCACAGAATCCCTTAATAGTCTGTTGTATGAATTAGGAATCAGATATTTTCCATAAAGCACTGTGAAAGAATTCAATAAAGACAGCTAGGGAAATTAAAATAAGCCATTTTACTCTATAATAATTCAAAGGACTTAGGGAGAAACATCTGTCAAGGTCAGGGAAATAGAAGAATGCTGGGGGAGGAAAGGTGAGAAAAAAGATTTTTTTTTTTAAAATCCAAAGAGCAGAAGTTAGGAGAGCATCCTTTTTTTTTTTTTTTTTTTTTTTTTTTTTTTTTTTTCTGAGCAGCTTTGAAATGTTAATCTTTGCATCCTAGTGTTAATGTGGACCCTAGAGCAGGATGCTGGAGAGTCCCTTCACCTCTCTGAAGTCTGTGTACCTGTGCCAAGATGCAATCATTATAGATTACTTTTTCTTTTTTCTGGTTGAGCCCTCATCTTTGTCCCTTTGTCTTATCACTGGGCTGGGGCAATAATACATAAAGAGGGGAAAATGTAGATTGGATTTTAATTAAAGATCCGTAACTTATCAGATGAGGTATCTTATGCAAGACATTTATCCACTCTGAGTCTTAGTTTTCTCATCTGTATAATGGGGATAACTCTTTTTAGAGTTATAAGGATTGGAGGTAACATCTAAAAAGTGCTACTTATACAATAGTCACTCAACAATTTAGGAAAATTAAGTATGCTTCAGTTTCTTCCAGTCATCTTCAGCTGAAGAGCTCAGAGCAAAGCCGGATAAGATTGAAACTAGGGACCAGGTCTATTTTCTAGGGCTATAGAAACAGCTGTCTGTGGACTTTACGGTGGTAGGTGATGAACAAAAAGGATCACACTGGTAAAGAAAAGATAAGACCACTTATGGTTATAGTCAGTATTGAGTCCAATTTATGTTGGATGTCCAAAGAGTGTTAAAGAATCTTAAGAGGAGACAGGAAGCATAATGGAAAATTCAGGTAGTCAGAGCAAACGTAAACCATATTTTGAGCAACAATTTCCATAGGTATTAGGGCCCAGACATAAAGCAGGACTCACGAGGGAGGAGGACTAGCAAATGCAAAGCAACTAGATTTCAAGAAGATTCAGTAGGTCCTCAAAATAGGAGCACAGGAATGTAGATCAAAGGAGCCCCTTTATAAGAGTGGTACACATGTGTGAAAGTCACACTCGGAGAGCGGAGAATGAGAGGAACAGGACCTTGAAAGTAGAGAGGTTAACATAACTTTTTTGGCTTCTGCAACTGAGAAACCCAACATAACAGTGGCTTAAACAAGATAAAATTTACTTCTCTCTGGGGTGCCTGGGTGGCTCAGTCAGGTGAGCATCTGACTCTTGATTTCAGCTCAGGTCATGATCTCATCATTGTGGGATCAAGTCCTGCATCAGACTTTTCACTGAGCATGGAGCCTGCTTAAGATTCTCTCTCTCTCTCTCCCTCTGCCCCTACCCTGTTCGTGCTCTTTCATTCCCCCCCACCACCTCACAAATAATTTTTTTCAAAGTGTACTTCTCTCACATTAAAGTTGGGCCAGGAGTCTAAGGTGATATGGCAAAAATCATCCAAAACATCAGGGCCCTCATTCTTTCTATCTTGTTGTTCTGCCAACTTTAACACATAGCTTCCATCTTTGACCCAAGATAAGGTCCTCAGCTTTCACCCATTCACTTTGAAATAATGGCAAGAAAAGAGGACTACATTTTCATTTTAAGGATACAACTCAAAGTTGCACACCTCATTTCTCCTGTCATGCTGTTGGCCAGAACTTAGTCACACTGCCACACTAAACTACAAAGGAAGCTAGATGTAGTCTTTGGTTGGGCAGCCATGAGCCCACCAAAAATTCTCTCACTATTAATTAAAATTGCTAAACTTTTTCATGGACACCAAAACAGAATTCCATGGACCTATGATGTTGTGTCAAATCATGCCTTCTTAAAGGTGATAAGTCAGAGCCTTGCCAGACACTATATCTCCACTAGTATTTAGAGGAAACCTACTGGTCTCCTTCAAGACTTGGACTCTACAAAACCTCCTGGACTGTTGTTTTATTCCTATTCTATTAAGTGACAGAAAAATTCATTTCTAACATATACATTACTTTATTGAAACTACAAAATCAACAAAGTAAACTATAGATTTTTTAAAGAAATGTGTATTTTTGACTTCCTAGTAAAAAAAAAAGTTAAAACTAAATGTTTACAAAGTCTTGCAAAATGAAAGAAATGATTTAATAAAGCTTGCAGAATACCAAATGTATTCAGAACACCAAAAGTAAAATTTTAAGAATTCTACTCTGTCAGTGAGAGACCTAGTAACATGCCCAGAGTCCTGGAGCTATTAAAGTGGTAAAACCAGAATTTAAACCCAACCCTATCTAATGCAAAAGTAAAGTTTTTTTCATGTACACTTAAACATTCTTATAAGCTGCATCAGAGAAAAACATCAATTTGTCTATGACACACAGAATTTTATCACTTAGAATTTTTATTCTATATTTATTAAAAGAGCTCTAATATACTTAGACATTTTTTAAAATCATATATCATGTTTGGGCATACATAAAAAGGAAATATAAGCAAGTTAAGTTGCTTCAGATTTTTCTAAAACTTCCTCAGTGTCCAAATATGACTCTTCTGCATAGGTTCAGTTTGACTCAGTCATTAGGGTTCATATTTTCCCATATAATATTGTCCTCTGTGCTACCAAGAGCTTTGGTGATAAAGCATTTCCTAAAATAAACTATAAAAGAACTAAAAACTTGGGCTTTTAAGTTGGCTTTGCAGTTATATAGAGCTAGTCTACCTTTCTCACCCATTCTGCAAATTTTGATGCTGGTGCATTTGATAACTACATAGATAAAGACAATGACAACTATGCTGACTGCTCTTTGCCCAACAATGACTATACAGCTATCAATGTTAAGCCATATTCCAATTACTGAGTGTTCAAATGTTGAAAAGAGAGAAGTGCATCTTAGAATCTATGAGATAATACTTCCATTTGGTTCTTTAACTGTATTCAAGGGGATGCTTTGGTGTTTACAAATAGTTCTGCCTGCTTACTTTAGAGCCTCCCAATCTGTCTCCACACACATATCCCTATGATGGATCTCCTCAAGCCATTTCTTCATAGGTAGTTCAAAGGTAATCTTCATTAGTTGGGTCTCGGTGGAATTTTCCCCACAGCCCAATTAGTAAGCCTGACAATAAGGTTTCTACTCTTCCCTGATGCTTTGAGAGTTGCCACAATTGTGACTTACAGTCCTCTGAGATAGACTGAGGGGAGGCAAAAGGGGAATTCAGGGCAGGTGAGTGATATATCACAGAAAGGTTTGAAATAAGCAGTTTGGGCTGAGAGGGTAGCAAAACAAGCTGCTGAAATGACCTGCTGCCAGACTGCCAGAGTCTCCCGGGAGCTCTGCTCTGGGCAGAGAGAAGCAGACACTGAAATGGCGCCACAGCCATCGGAAATCCTATTAGAGGAAGCAGGTCACTGGCAGGCGTAATTTGCCTTTTGTGAAGCTGCAGGAGTGGGAAATGAACCTCAGAGAAGTGATAGGAAAATAGCAGAAACTTCCAAAGAACCTGCTGTGCCATTCAAAGATGGAACATGGGGGAAAAGCTAGATTTGAAGCCAGACAGACCTGGGTGGGAATCCCGACTCTGGTGCTCACACTCAGTGAGACTGTGCACCGCAATGCTGATCTTTGAGCACCCTTCATTTGCCTTCTCTAAAAATGAGATAGCCATCATCATCAGTATGTCACCAGGAGAACTAGAGGTGAGAATGGGAAGTGATGTAGCACCAAGTGGGCACTCAGGAAATCCAACACTTTAATATTATTTAGTGTTACCTGCCTGTAAAAGGGAGTATCAAGGTACCCACGTGCAGCACTAGGCCCTGAAAGCATTGAGGGGAGTCCAGAGCCCTCATTCCTTGAAAACTTGGAATTATCATTGACTTTTGAAAATGATGATTTTGAAAAAAAAAGAAAGAAAGAAAATGATGAGTCTGTGTAAATTTTATATTTGATTTCCAAAGCAGCCATCAATGCAAAGACTACATAAGTAGAAATCTATATTCATTCAACAAACATTTACTGAATGCCCATTATGTGCTAGGCACTGGACTAAGTTCTGAGGACTGAACAAACATGAGCCAGACTAGAAAAAATATAAATGCCATGAGCAAACTAATGCTAGCAGAAGGAGGAAATATTTCTGCCAACATGCACAGTCAGAGTAGGTTTGTATTGGGGGGCAAGTGAGCTACTAGAATTTGAAGCATAGCAAGGCTTTTAATTTACAAATGAAGAAGACCCTGTACATATAAGGGCATGGAAAAGCATAGAGTAAAACATAGGAGATTGTTGGTTGGCATTTGAAATCATAGGAACAAAAGATGAAAATATAGGTTAGAGCCAAACTGTGGCAAACCTTTCATTCCCAGGCTGCCTTTTTCAGGAGGCAGAGCTAGTACAGTTTCATCATCAGAGCAGTGTTTGTGAAGAATTAATCTGGCAGCAGCATGGAAGAACTGTGGCTGCCCATGTGTGCAAATGCCACATTAGACAAAATCAGTATGCAGAATGGACTTTTTTCTTTTCTGCTTGCTTGTTTTTCCCTGTAGCATGATGCTCTGTATTGTACTTTATGACATATTAGATTGCCTGGGAACTATGGAGAAAGCCAGCACTTTGCCTTAGGTCTTCTTGGGAAGATGCACATTGGGGTGAATATTTTCTTGTCACTTCACCATGAGGTTTAGGGTTTGCCTGGCAGAAAAAAAAAAAACAAAAACAAAAACTGTGTGCCTGGGTTGCTAATCCTTCAGGAAAAGATGAATAATAAGGCAGAAGAGCTCCAGGTCTGCTCTGACCCAAGGCAGTAATTCTGCCTCATTACCACTTCAATGGGCCAGTCAACAAAAATTAGCATGGCTTGCCCTCCACTGGATGTAGTCTGTTCCACTTTGTTCTTATGTTTCAGACAGCTAAAGAATCGAAAGATGAGAATGATCAACTAGTAGGCAGAACTGAGGGATCCTTCCTGGTTAAAATAAGATAGTATCTCTCCTTTGAACTGAACTTAATCCAGCAGAGTCATTTCAACCACAAATATTTCTAAGAATTTAACTGTATGCAAAGAATCTTGAAGGGCAGAAGGAATCTAAGAGAACTTTTCTGTTCTCAGGAAGATTAGGGCTTCATTTAGGAAAAAGACTTTTACCCAAGTAACTGATACAAGATAGTGTTTGACAAATTCTCATGGGTTGAACATAATGGAGCTTTAGGAGTTCAGAGGAGCTAAATTTCACTTATTGATGGTGCTCAATACAGAAAGAGGAAATATGGAAGAGATAAAATTTTAAACTGTGACTAGTCATAGGAAGCAATATAATTGACTTTACAGTCAGAATGACCTGGATACAGCTTTCTGCTAACATTGCTACTAGCAATGTGAGACCGAAAATCATTTAGCTTCTCTATTCCTCATCTATAAAACAGTGATGGCAATCACCTATTTCATAGAATTCATGTGAGCATTTAAATACATAATGCATGTAATGTGCTAACTTAATGAAGAGCTTGGCTTATAGTAAATGGTAAATTAACAATAATAGTTGCAGTGTTATTTTGTTATAGTTATTGGATAAAGTTCCACAAATAAGAGCAATATTTTCTAGAAACTCGAATCATAGACTTATCAACTACTTAAGTGATCCTTGGAAGTCCTGAAGACCCAGATGGTCCTGGGCAACCCAGATACTGGTGGATCTCCTGAAACTAACATGATCTAATATCTTGAGGTTGTCCCCTGCCTACTAGAAGTTTCCACTATTAAACAGCTGTGTAGCCTCAGTCAAATCACACACACAGTCTCTAATGGCTTCAATTACTTCTCTCTTAAAATGAGGAGAAATAGGTCTTTATTTTAGAACCACACAGAACCACAAAGCACACTGAATAACTGAATCATCTTAAGAAAGAAGAATAAAACCAGAGGTATCATGCTCCTTGATTTTCTTTGTACTATACTACAAAGTATAGTAATCAAAACAGTATGGTATTGTCATAAAAACAGAAACACAGATTAATGGAGCAAATAGAGAGTCTAGAAATAAACTCATGCATATATGGTCAATTAATTTAGGACAAAAGAGCCACGAGTATACAATGGGGAAAGAACAGTCTCTTTAATAAATGGTGAAGTGGAAATTGGATACCTACATGCAAAAGAATGAAACTGGACTACTATCATTCAAAAATTAATGGATTAAAGACTTGAATATTAAGACCTGAAACTCCTAGAAGAAAACATAGATACTAAGCAACTTGATATTGGTCTTAATGATATTTTTTTGGATCTGACTCCAAAGGCAAGAGAAGAAAAAGCAAGAATAAACAGATGGGACTACAGCAGACTAAAAAGCTTCTGCATAGCAAAGGAGCCCACCAACAAAATGAAAGGCACACTCCTGAATGGGAGAAGATATTTGCAAATCATATATCCAATAAGAAATTAATATCCAAAATATATAAAGAACTCATATAACTCAATAACAGAAAACAAACTGTTAAAAAAAAATGGGTAGAAGACCTGAATAGACATTTTCCCAAAGAAAACATACAGATGGTCAACATACACATGAAAAGATGCTCAATATCACTAATCATCAGGGAAGTGCAAATCAAAACCACAATGAGTATCACTTCACTCCTGTCAGAATGGCTAGTATCAAAAAGACAAGAAATAACAAGTGTTGGTGAGAATATGGAGAAAAGGGAAACCTTATACACTGTTGGTGGGAATGTAAGTTGGGGCTATTTCCACTATGGAAAACAGTATGGAGTTGCTCAAAAATTAAAAATAGAATTATCATATGATCCAGCAATTTCACTACTATGTATCTACCTGAAGAAGAAACCGCTAATTCAAAAAGATGCATGCACCCCTATGTTCATTGCAGCATTATTTACAATAGCCAAGATATGGAACCAACTTAAGTATCCACTGATAGATGAATGAATAAAGAATATGTGGTATATATACAATGGAATATAATTAAGCCATAAAAACAAATGAAATCTTACTATTTGTGATGACATGGATAGATCTTCAGGGTATTATGCTAAGCAAAATAAAACAGAGAAAGACAAATACTGTGTGACTTTATGTATATGTGGAATCTAAAAACCAAAACAAAACTCAGATTCAGACCCATAGATACAGAGAACAGATCAGTGGTTACCAGAGAGGAGGGAGCTAAGGTGAAGAAGACAAAATCGGTGAAGGGGATCAAGAAGTACAAACTTCCAGTTACAAAATAAGTCATAGGAATGTAATGTATAGCATGGAAAATATAGTCAATAATATTGATTAACTTTGTATGATGACATATGGTAATTTGACATTGTGGTAACGATTTTACAATGTATACAAATGTCAAATCACTATGTTGTACACCTAAAACTCAGATAATATTGTAGGTCACTTACACCTCAAAATTAGAAAGATCAAACACAGTCTCTCAGTACTTCAGTTACTCATCTCTTAAAATGAGGGAACATAGGCCTTAAGATTCATAGGGGAGACTGTTATGGCTGGTTAAAGGCTTTAGAACATCAAACCCATTCCTTTTATTTGATAGATGAGGAAACTAAAGCCAGATAATTTAAGCAATTGGTCTGTGATTTCCTGACTCCTAATTCAGTTTTTTATAAATTATTACTTCAGGGGGTACAACTGAAGGACAGACTTCATCTGTCAAAGTTACCAGCCAGAAAATCCTAATAACCCAAGTTGTAAGCATGATTTAAAATAATAAAATTCTAAAGTCAATCCTCAGTTATAAAAGGTCCCAGGACCATGGATTGTGGAAAATCAAATATTCTTAAAAGAAAAAACAGTGGACATCTAGGAGATTTTTCTTTTTTCTTTCCAGTGGTATTTTATCAGTGAGGAATCATAAACCCATAGAGGTCAGGTAATTTGTCCAGAGTTAACACAGCTAAGAAATTTCAGAGCCACACTTAAACCCAGTTCTTCTGCCTTCTAATCAAGAGTTCTTACCATTTTATCCCTTCCTCTTAGAGCAAGTGATTTTAAAAACAGGAAAAAGATGGTAGCTGTGGAATATGTTTGAGATTTCATTGCCTTGGCAACGGCATATCAAATTCAAGCACTGTGAGTCACCTGGTAATCTGAACCCCTGAAATGTCTTTGCTTTTAGGTTTTAGAAGGGAAAATTGTCAAATACAGGCATACAGCTCACTACAAAGTACTTAAAAGGAAGAGAGGCCAGTAAATGTAGGCACGTGCTTGAGTGATTCTCTGTTGCTATTATATTTATTTAGGGCTTTCAGGTGGCTGAAATCATTGTGTATAAATCTTTTCCCATATAACACAAAACTAAAAGCTTGATCTATGGGAACGCAATGTAGTTTTAGGATGAAGACTACATTTTACTCACCTAAAAATAACTCCCAGTGTTTGCCTCTGAGACCCATTGATTTATGTTATCTCTTGCTTTCTAACAGTTTGGATTTGTCACACTTAGCAAAGTAATTTGGTTTCCTACAGGTTTTATTCTGTTTTATAGAAGCAAGAGAACATTTTTGTGTTTGGTAGCACAAACACATGTCCTCAGAATTTTAGCCAGCATCCTTAGATGGATATGGATTTCTTTTTAGCCATATGCCCCCACCTGAAAGGTTTATGCTTTTAAACACTGATATTACTTGAAAAGTTATGCCCAAGGCATATTGCTTCTTTGTTCCTAGCTAGGAATTGAAATACTTATAAAGCTTACTGAAAATTTACCAGGTCACTGAAATCAGAATTTATATCTCATATAAAGTAGCTAAGAGAATTAGATTTATTTATTCAATCAACCATACAGTTTTATTAAGTCACTAATATGTGCTTTGCATTATTCAAAATAATTTGGTGACCCTGGATAGCACAAGATATACTCCTATGGTTGCAATTCTGTTTTACCAGTGTTACTGGGTACTTACATAGTGAAAGAAATCACGTTAATAAGACTCAACACCTGCCTTCAGGATGTTCATAGTCTATCTGGGCAAACACTCTTAAAACAAATTCACAGACATTTTAATATGGCCTGATTAACATTTGGCAGTATGGTAAGTTCTGTGAAAGAGATAAATATAGGCTATGTTCTAGAAGTTTAGAAGCAAGGACCTAAGAGAATTTGAGATCATCAGGTAGGGCTCCCTGAAGGAGAGTAACCTGAGCTCAAGTTTGAGGAAGGAGAGATTTTGCCAGATGCCAAAAGGAAGGGAAAGTTCTCCCAAAAAAGTGACCAGGATAGTTAAAGGTGATTTCCAGAAAATAAGTACTGCTGGAACCACAAAGTGCAAATCAGGTCGGACCCTGATTATGAAGAATTAATGACACTTTGCTTTGCTAAGGAGGTAACACCTACCATTGTAACATTCTCTTCCAACCTGAATGTATAGTACAGGTTTACAGATTACTCAGTTCAAGGTAGTTGTAGTTGTTATATTAGAGGCCTCCACTGAACCATGCCTTTGAGTATTCACATCCCAGTGTGGTTCCCTCACCTTGAAGCTGGGTTGGCCCTAGGATTCTCACCAATAGAATGTGGTAGAATTGATGTGTTCTAGTTCCAAGGCTAAGCCTTAATATGTCTTAGCACTCTTGAGGGCTCTGAGGTGCTCTGTGAAGAAAGCCATCCAACCTGCAGAGAGACAAATGTAGACAGCACACAGGACACATAGAGAAAGAGAAGCCTGAGACCACAGGTAAACACAAGAAGCACAGTGATCCCCAGTGACACTAGCAGCTGAATACATCCACACCAATGACCTCCAGCAAGACCAGTATAAGAACTGCTTGGCTGAGCCTAGCCCATTTGTAACATAATGATGAAATAAAATGTTTATTGTTTTAATCCTATAAGATTTGGGGTTATTTGTTATATAGTAATAGATAACTGAAAACAAAGTGTATTTTAAAAGTCATATAAATACTATACACATTTAGTAGTATGAGAAATGTCTGTGTGCTAGAGAAATTATTACCCTCTCAATTACCATTTTAGTCTACCATTTTGTTAACAACTTAAGAATTTTTACCGGTTAAGGATTCAGTGTAGAATGGATTGCTTCCAAATTGCAAACCAAGAGTGAACTAATTGCCTGATGTTTAAGTACTGAGGTGAGAGTTAATCATCATTTTAGTCACATGTACTTGCTTTATTAACAGAGAGATAGGGCTTTCTATTAAGTAGTCAGTGGGTGCACACATCCAAAGAACTGCGAAGGGATTATAGATGATAAATCACTGAAGTGAGTTCTGCATCACTTCCAGAGGATGAGCAGAAGGGGACTGACAGTGGTCATCTAAACTGACTGTGAGAATTAGGCACTTGTCCAGTCAGATTGTCATTTGATGTATCCAGTTACACTGATAGTCTTAATCACTTTCAAGCAAAGTCAAAGCAGAGAGGGAGCAGAGTAAATCCAAAGAGAGGCTAGGGATTAACAGTCTACTGCCCAGTTGTCATAACTGTGAAGAAATATGCTGACCCTAAATTTATTCAGAATTAGAATTAGAAGAAGCCACTGATAATCTGTTGAGTTCTTACTATGCTATTATTTGTAGTTGAAATTAAAACTTTTTCTTCTATGTTTGGCTCTTAGCAAATGCAGGTACATGGTACATGCATGATTGATATCAGTTGATTTGAGCAAATGAATGAATAATAAATGAATGGATAAATGAAGTTCAAAATTTTACAACCTTCTTATTCCACTCAGCAGTGTTTATTTAACCTTATAGTTCTTAGTAAGTACTTGTTTACTGAGTAATTGGAAATAGCCAGCCAAGTTATTTCCTTCAGATAAAAATTTTGGCATAAACTATAGGTAAAGCCTGCCTATCATCCTCTCTTTATCACAGACTTCATGTGATTTAACTATTCTAAATATTTGTTTTCCTTTGTTGAACCCTTTATTAAAGAAGACTATTTATTACTTGGCTTCTTTTGCAACAAAGGAGAGAGGAGATACACACATGCAGAATTATGCAAATTATGCAAATTTTCTACACACTTGACAGATCACGGAAGTGAAAATACCTAAGTAATGGCATAACACTAAACTAACTTTATTTCTAAGGAGTAGGTCTCTGGGAAATATAATAAATTTATTCAACTTCTCCAGAAGTAAGCTTTCTTTAAAGAACTAAATCAATACTCATTATGATAGCTTGAATAAGAACACAGTATGTTCCTTATTAATCATTTTCAAACACATCCACCTACTAGTGAGTTAAGAGTATTTATTCAGTGCTTATGGGATACTTGACTGTATCTTCAGAGTTCCTAGTTTTTCTTTTCTACCAAAAAATAACATGTTGTAAAGACAGTCTGTCACTCTCATGGATTGTGAATACTTATTCCGGCTCTCTGTGTTCTTTAATCAATAACATCTTATCATATTTAGAATATGATAAAATTTTTATAGTGACCTACAGTACTCCACATGATCTGACTCCCACCTACGTCTCCTATCCATTTCCTACTGTTCTCCCTTTCTTTACTCTGCCCCACAACAAAGGCCTTGTTACTGTCTTCAGACTCACTAAGCTCACTGCCACATTGGGCCCTTAACATGCTGCTCCCAGTTCCTACAACTCTTCCTCCAGGCAGCCCCATCGCTCAACTTACATTCAAATGTCTTCTCAAATGACACTTTGGGAGAGGCTGTCCCCTTCTAACTTTCTTTGTTAAGCAATAGCCCTTAACATTTTATGGGTCACAGACTCTTTTGAGAATCTGATGAAAGCTAAGAAATCTCAGAAAAATGTGTGATGGCATATAAAATTTTGCATATCATTTTGGGAGCTTTACTGACCACCTGAAGCCTTTTCATATACCTCTTTAGAATCTGTAGATTCAGGATTAAAACCCTAATCTAGAGGTAATACCAATAAATGTTCTGTTGCTACAAAGTTCAAAAACCAGCCCAGAAGAGGAACCAAGTAGCAATTCCCTGAGCTGTTAAGAGTCCTCACTTCTACAGACGTCACTTCTTCACCTGTTTTCTTCTGAGCATTTCCTAGCACCTTCATGCATTCAACAAATGCTTATTGGATGCATGGATGCTTTGGCTTGATGAAGAAAGAAAAAGAACAAAGACTTCTGCCCTTGTGGAGTTTATATTTATTGCCTGATCCTAAGTATTGCCTAGAATCTTCATTCTATTGTAAAATTGTGCCTCTTTTATTCTACAGTGACTTCCCTGAATTTAAACAACCTGAGGAGATAACACTAGGTCTTAGCTATACCCCATTAATTCCTGCTGTCATCCCTGCAGAGGTCAGTAACTTCCCTACCTACATGCAGAACAAGGAAAAAAAATTACTTCTGATAAACACTTATAAAAGTAAAGTACTAATGACATGATGACAAAAAAATAATTATTTGAAACCATTTTGCCATTCCTGCTTAGAAAGACTGAATTCTACTACATAGCTCTACTATTAAATTTCAGGATATTAAAGATAACCACCTAGCCATTCTATTGAAACAGTTTTATAGCAAGGCTACAAAAATTCTCTCATTGACTTGGGAACAATGATTGCAATAAACTTTAGGCTAGGTATTTAGATTCATGTGAAAAAGTTTTTCAGAGTCATAAATATTTTATCTAATTCAAAATTTACTTTATAAGAGGAAACATTTCAACTATAATGTGTTAGCTTCTCAGAACTGAATAAATTAAACTAGAATGCAAGTCTTCTTCTAATGTTTGTGACCCATCTTGCCCTTCTGCAGAAACAGCTCTCTTTAGGACTGAAGTGTTTCATTTAATTCATCATCTTTAGGGCATTAACAAGAATGCATCTGTGTTAACCCAACAACCAAGGGACACTTCTGGTCTGTGCCTGAACCAGTTCACTGCTTTCTGTTTCCACAGTTAGGTCTGTACTGTTCTTCCCTTGACCTTCATCACTCTCTTTCTCCTCCTCCTTCCCCCTCCCTGCCTAAAACATCCTCTCTGATGCTTTAGATGAGATGACATCAAGGCATTTGTTCTGTGATGGTCACACTTAGAGCAGCAATCACAGAGACAGACTGAGTATGTGTCTGTCCACAGACTGTTTAAAATAGGAAAAATAGGATGAGACACAGGAAAATCAGAACTGAAAGTTACCTGCTTTTAGGTAATTTTTTTTAGGATAATAAAAAAGCGCAAAGGGTCTATTTCTCTCCTGAACCTTATCAAGAGAAAGACTGACTGTGTGTCATGCTTTTCTCATTTTCTGCAGTCACATTATGAATCTCACCATCTGTATGAGTCAGGTTTCTCCAGAGAAACAGAACCAGTAGGATATACTCACTATACATATACATATATATGTATATAGTGATGTTTTATATATTCTATATTTATTATTATATATAATATGTAGTATATATAATATACATTCTATATTATCATACATGTACAGTTGACCCTTGAACAACATGGGTTTGAACTACACAGGTCCACAAATATGCAGAGTTTTTTTGATAAACACAATACATTGCTGTAAAGGTATCTTTTCTTTCTTATGATTTTCTTAATAACATTTTATTTTCTGTAGCTTATTTTATTGTAAGAATACTGTTTATAATGCATATAGCATACAGAATACATGTTCATTGGCAAAGTATGTTATCAGTAAAGTTTCCAGTCAACAGTAGGCTATTAGCAGGTGTTTTTTTTTAATGTTTATTTATTTTTGTGAAAGTGCAAGCCAGGAAGGAACAAAGAGAGGAGGACAGAAGGTTCAAAGTGGGCTCTGCACTGACAGGCTGACAGCAGCAAGCCCGATGTGGGACTTGAACTTACCAACTGCGAGATCATGACCTGAACCAAAGTCACATGATAAACCGACAGCCACCCAGGTGCCCCAGCAGTTAAGTTTTTGAGGAGTCAAAAGTTATATGTGAATTTTTGACTGTCTGGGGGACCAAAACCCTAACCCCCACATTCTTCAAATGCCATATATATATACACATACATACATATGTAGTAGAGTATGTAACATATATAGTGAAATAGGATGGGTGGATGGATAGTAAGATAGATAGGTAGATGATAGATAGATAGATAGATAGATAGATAGATAGATAGATAGATAGTTTATTATAAGGAAAGAATTGACTCACACAATTATGGAGGCTGAGAAGTTCAAGAGCTGTAGTTGACAAACAAGAGACCTAGGAGAGTTGATGTGTAGTTTCCAATATGAGTCCAAAGGCAGCAGATTTGAGGCCCCAAAACAGCCAATGTTTCAGTCTAAATCCGAAGGTCGTAAAAGATCTTGAATGTCCCACTCAATAGTCAGGCAGGAGTTCCCTCTTAGACTTTTTGTTTTATTCAAGTCTTGAGTTGATTGGATGAGGTCCACCCACATTAGGAAGGAAAATGTGCTTTATTCAGTCTATTATTAATCCCACCTAGAAACATCCTCAAAGACACACCTAGAATGTTTGGTCTGAGTAATGCCTGGGCACCTTGTGGCCAAGTCAAATTGACACATAAAATTAACCATCACACCATCCAACTTCACATGCTTCAATGGCAGAAAAGAATCTGGAGACAAGGGAAGATGTGATCGGTTCTTGCCACTGACCACTGAGAACTGGCAGTGAAGTGTCAAAGCTGGCACTTTTTTTTTAAGTATAAAATCCAGAAGAAATAGATATGCCCTGTAATCTTTCTTCTGCTCTGAGACCGTTCATTTCAATGGTTTGGAAACCTAAGGCTGGTGATAAAAGGATAATCACATTTTTTTAATCTGTAGGTAACAACATAAGGAAGTGCTTTATGGTGACTTCTGTCTTTATGTTCTCTATTGCAAGTGGTATAGTAGTTGTCTGTTGCTATGTTAACAAACTATCCCAAAACTTAGTGGCTGAAAACAATAGACTTTTATTATCTCTCACAGCTTCTGGAGATCAGGAATTATGGAGCCATTCAGCTGCGTAATTATTGTCCAGGTCTCTCATGAGGTTGCAGTCAAGAAATTGGCTAGGCAAGCAGTCATCTGAGAGTTGGACTGGGGTTGGGAGATCAGCTTCCATACAGCTGCAGTTTGGTTCCAGTTGCTGCTGGGAGGTCTCAGTCCTTCTGTAATTGGCTCCTCCACAAGACTGCTTGAGCATCCTCATGACATGAAGCTCTTGCCCAAGAATGAGCTATTCAACAGCATAGGGTGGAAGCAGGAATGTCATTTATGATCTAGCCCAAGAAGCCCTACATTGTCACTTTGACAAAGTCCTTTTGTCACATAGGTTAGCCCTATTTAGTCTTGGAGGGGAATACCCAAGGCACTGAATTGCAGGAGGCAAGAATCATTTGGGGGCCATCTTGCAGGCTACCTCTACATAAATGTATTGGCCAGATTCTAGGACACAACATTAGATATTATTAATTAATGCCATTAGAGTAAAGACCACATTTCCCAAGTTCATTGATGTATGGATTCTATCCAAAGCTTTGCTACATCAAAAAAGATTAATTATAACCAATTTCTTACCCCTAACTTTATTAGTTCAGCCACTGACATAGGAGGATTGTAGTAAGTAATTAAGACAAAATTTTCTTGTAATAAAAATGTGCCTTCTGTCTTCAATGTATTTGAAAATTTTGCTAGTATTGATTGATTTCCAGCATGTTTATGGTGATGGAAGTTAAATCTAGAATGCTGTCTTAATTTTCTCTTTTTACAATACATTGGACATTTTCCAGTTTCCAACTCTTTTGCATGCCTATGTAAATTTCAAAGTAATCAATGCAGTGACTTTTCATGCATTCTCCAACAGTTATTAAAATTTACTATGTACCCAACATTGTTTGACCTGTAGTATCCATTGAGGCAAGGTTAAAGTCCCTGGCCTAAAAGAAATTTATAGTACCATGGAAGAGATACATCTATTCTAAGACAATTTCAATACAGTATGGTTAATACTGTAGTAGAAGTATGCACAGAGTACTGTGTGGCCATAGGGAAGAAGAACTCATATCTTCCCAGGGGCTGATACTAAAGAAGGCTTCAGAGAGAGGATAACACCTGAGTTATACTTTGAACATTGCTAGAAATTCACCAAATGGACTGGGTTTGGATGAGATGGTTCAGTAGGGAAGACACTTTGCATGAAATGACCAGATATGCAAAAGCAAGAAAGTGATGCAATTCAGGACACACTATTCCAAACTGTAGTGCCTTGGCATATTGAATATTTTAAGCTGAAAGAGTTTGAGAAAACAACAGATCTTCTCCCCTCTCACCTTTCTTCTCTGGAACAAGTCATATACCCTCTGGGTATAAGGAGCATCTTAACCTCTGAAGACAAAGGGATATCAAAAAAAATTCCTAACAAATAGGCCTCACTAAATTTCCCCCAGGTTACTACAACTACTACATAACCCTTGATCTATCATATTCCTCCACAACGTGCACAGGTCTGTTTCTTTGGGTCTTCATTTCCTTATGAAGGCTCCTGTGTCATATAAAATGTATGTTAGATAAACTTTTATGCCCTTCTCCTGTTAATTTTCACTTTGCCAATTTTCAGACCCTGCCATGGACCCTGAGACAGTCAAAGAAAACTTCTTACTCCTCTACCAAAGCTTGATATAGTATGACCTATGTATTAGTTTTCTATAATGCTATAACAAATTACCATAAACGTGGTAGCTTAAACAATATAAATCTATTCTCTTCCTATTAGGTCCAAAGTCTGACACAATTCTCACTGGGCTAAATCAAAATGTCAGTAGGACTGCATTACTTTCTGGAGGCTCTAGGGAAGACTCCATTTACCTACATTTTCCAGCTTCTAGAGGCCACCCACATTCTCTGTGGCTTGTGGTCCTCTCCCCTCATCTTCAAAGCCAGCAATTGTGGGGCAGATCTTTCCCACACTGACATCTCTTTATTTCTCTGATGTGGGAAAAATTCTCTGCTTTTCAGGACTTCTCAGGACTTCTGTGATTATATTGGGCCAAGCTGTATAATCCAGGATAATGTCCCCATCTCAAGATCCTTAACCTTAATCACATCTGCAGCATTCTTTCTGTCCTGTAAGGTAACATATTCAGATTCCAAGGATTAGGGTATAGGTAACTTTGGGGGCCACTATTTTGCCTAGTACAGCCTATTTAGAAAAGAGCCAGAAGTGAAGCATAGATAGACTGTAGAGTTCTTGGGAGTAAATGGCAAAAGATTAGGCTAGAAAAGTAGGCAGCAGCAGCCAGCCCAAGAAAATCCAAGAGTGCTAAGCTAAGGGGACTAAATATTACCTTGTGTAGGAGATATTTATGTTTTCATTTGCCCAGCTTTCCTCACCCCTTTCTCTTACTAATAGAGTCCCTGTTTTCCTTTGTAAAACTTCCCCTTGGGCATACCACATACTGTGGTTTTGATCAGGCTGCCAATCATAGTATATTACCCTCTATCCATGGAATTGCATGTGGAACTCAGGCCTGCCTTCTTGGCCTTTGTGTAGACACAATAAACTAAAGACTTTGCCTTGGATGTCATGGATACTGGGAGAGCAAGTATCTCTCTTGGCTTTGAGGTTGCCAGCTGGGATGATATAAAAGCTTGCAATTATCTGTTGCCTTGCCCTTTCATCCCAGTCACTGAGAGGAAGCTCATCTGCTTGTAAGAGATGCAACTACCTAAGAGACAAACAGAAGGAAAAGATGGAAATCTGATTTAAATTCCTGGACTTGAAACTTTCCTTTTCTTTTCAATGGGTGACTTGCAGCTGAGAGTCCTGAGTAACTTACCTTACATGCTGTGAGAGCTCTAAAAGGGGGAAAGCAATGGAGAGATGTGGCCAGGTTTGCAACGAACAGAATAACTTGTGGTAAAGACAGATAGCCATTAAATCTTCCATGTAGCAGCTGATATGTGGTTCAGTTACAGCAGACAAGCCATGGGAGCAGAGAATTCTAGTATGGGATAGCCAACAATGTCAAATGTTTCAGAGAACAAAAGCAAAAAGCAACCATATGATTTGGCAAAGTGGTGATTATTGGCATCCTTAACCAGAGTTACTTAAATGGGCTAGTAGGAGTTGAACTGTAGGAGGTTGAGGAGTTAATGCATTAAACAATATTTTTATTGCTATGTTTGATTATAAAAGTAAATAATTTTAAATGTAGAATATCCAACAAATGTATAAATAAAGAAAATAAAAATCACCAATAACCTCATTAGAAATAACCACTGTGGATTTGATCCTTCCCTTCCAGACAGTAATATGATTCTGCATATATTGCTTATTATTATGTTGTTAACAGTTCCTCTTGTCATTAAATATCATTGAAAACATGACTTATATTGGTTGTGCATTATACCATCGTATGTGGATGGTCAATTCTTTAGATGTCTTTGAGTATATATTACAAAATCATAATAGTAAATTATGTCAGGATAACTTTGTAAAAAGATTGCCCATTTTTGTACCTTCAATTTGTATCCCCCAATCAATGTGCTAGTAACTCTATTTCAAGTTCATCTTTATTTTAAGGAGGATTTTTTGAAATTACCAATTGCATGTGCATCTTACTATCACGAGCAATTGGCTTTCCCTCTCCCTCTACTGAAGGAGCAAAGTATGTCATTTAGCTTTCTTTTGTTCCTGAAATAGTAAAAGAATTCTTTTTTTCTGTTTCCTTTTATGTCTCTTAGATGTGGCATCCTGTTTCCTACTGAGCTTTTTTGACCCAACTCCTACAAGCTTTTGCTATTTCTCTGTGATCTCCTCAGGAATTTGCCCTACATTCTATGGCATTTCCATTTGTGCTTCATCTCCCTGTTAAGTTCTTTCTTAAGTAACTTTTATAATCCTTGCCAATTTTTTCTCATTGCAAATATAACAGATTGTGCTGCTGCTGCACTTTTGGAAATGTTTTGCTTGATCCAGTCAAAAACAGCGTTTTTCGTGTCAACATTTGACACTATGACATTCAGTTATTAGAAGTTCATGTTTAAAATCACCAAAAGGTAGATGCTCAGAAGAGTTTTATATATATGAGGAAACTAATATTGTTTTTATTGTGGTATTAGAGTTCCACAACTTGTCTGACTAAATGCTGTATCTATGAGAAGCATACAATTAATAAAAGCAGGAAAATAGAAAATTATTGGCAAATTACAGGTCATGATTCCACCATTTAATATGTTTCCTTAGCCAACTAGGAATTTGCTAATATAGTAAAGATATTTAAATAAAATGCTTCAATTAAAGCATTTAGGGAACAAAGTATGACATCATTTTATTTCATGCCACTTTTTCCCTAAAAGGTTAAAAATCACATGTTTCAAAGTTTCTCCTATAGTTTTACCAACATGACTTTTTTTAAAGTTTATTTATTTATTTTAAGAGAAAGAGAGTGAGAGAGCATGGGGGAGGGGCAGAGAGAGAGAATCCCAAGTAGGCTGCACACTGTCAATAAGGAGCCTGATGTGAGATGTGAACTGTGAGATCATGACCTGAGCCGAAATCGAGTCAGACGCTTAACCGACTGAGCCACCCAGGCGCCCCTTCAACACAACTGCTTTTGTTTTTTAAGTTTATATATTTATCTTGAGAGGGAGAGAGAGAGTGGGGCAGAGGCAGAGAGATGGGGACAGGGGATCCAAAGTGGGCTCTGTGCTGACAGCAGAGAATCCTGATTGATGCGGGACTTGAAACCATGAACTGTGAGATCATGACCTGAGCCGAAGTCAGACGTCTTCAACCAACTGAGCCACCCATGCGCCCCCAACATGACTTTTTAAAAAGTTTATTTATGGGAAATTTCAAACATATACAAAAGTAAAGAGAATAATATTATGAACACTCATGTACCCATCACCTAGCTTAAAAGCCTATCCAATACATGACCAATCTTGTTTTCCTCTATACCAACCATTCACTCCCTATAAATACCCAGAATTATTTTGAAGAAAATTTCAGAGATTGTATCATCTTATCTGCTATTACGGTATGTATAACTCTGAAAGAGGACTTAAAATATAACAAAAATACCATTACCACACCTAAAGAAAAATAAAAAAATAATTCCTTAACATAATCCAAGATCCACTTGATGTTTCAAAATCCCCAGTTGTCTCAGTTTATTTTTTAATCTTTGGTTGTCTGAATCAGGTTGCTGAGGATATAAATATATTACAAGTGATTGATAGGTCTCTTAAGACTCTTTTAATATATAAGTTCACACTACATTTCTTTTTATTTTGTTCCTTGGAATTTATTTGTTGATAAATAAAAGGCATCTCTCAACATGAAACTCAATTTTTAAAATAATTGAATCCCTTTAGTTTAAACTAAAGGCAATGCGATAATAAACTGTGTGAAGGAAAGTGTGGAGTCTGTCTTCACTTCTGAAATCCTAGCATCTAGCACACTGATGAGCCATTTGAGGTCATCAGAAAATGGTCTAAACTCATTTCTGTTGAGTGTAAAATTCACTCATTCATTCATTCATTCATTAAACAAATATTTATCAAGGATTTGTTTTATGTTAAACCAAAAATGTATTTCTGTGTTTAAGCAATATAGACATCAGTTTCAAATGTAGCTAAAGTCAGTCTTCAAATGGATATAAGAGATATTTTTATGAATAGATATATTCTGGTTAAACTTATCTTTAAAAATTATTATATCACATACAGAGCCTGAAATAAATAATAAATAGAAAATCTGTCTTCTTACACTGGTTTTCCGGAGATTCACTGGCTGAATAGAGAGAACTTGAAGAAAGTCAGAAGAGTAATTTTTTCATCTACTATGTACTAAGTATCTACAGTTATTATGTACAAGTATTAAACATATTGAAGATATTTATAATTTATTCTAGGTATAAGATAAGCAAAGAGAACCAAAGGAAAAGTAAAATCTGAAGAACTAAGGAAGACATATATGAATTTGATGACAAATTGTCTAAAAGATAAAAGATAGGAAAGAGTAAGGGTTAATTTCAAAGTTTCTACTTTCAATATTAAGAGTGGAGTAGTACATGCAGTTATTATGTAAAGTAACATGTAAAAACCTTACCAAATATTGCACCCCAATCCTGTTTATTATGTTGTGTAATGAAAACAAGTCAGAAAACTTTTTAATGATTTTGAAGAATAGAACTATTAGAATAATTTGGTAATCTTTTATATAATAGTCACTATAATCTGTAGCCATATAATTTAAGCAGATGCAATTTTATACACAGATGGTTTATGTCACACTTTAGTTTGGGTAAAATATATTTAAATACATTTTCCAATTATTTAAAATGTGATATTACAAGCACTCCTTTCTAGCATGCCTTGTGCAGTGGTTAATCTTTTGTTATTGGAAATGAGCCCATTTATATTTGTAAAATGCTAAAGAAAGAAATAATTATGCACCCAACTCTGGTTTTTAGGAACAGATTTTGTAGCTTTAATAATGTATTGAATAGGACTGAACATATCTTCTTGATAATACAAATTTGTTAATTAGAACGAATCATAAATAATTGAATTGATGGGCTGCCAACAGCTTAATGGCCTGGAGAAATAAATAGACTCTCACTAGATAATCTATATATCTTATTGAGTTATTGAACCCCTCCTTCAAAATACTTCAAAGATAGTAGGAAAATCATAGAAGGAAAATTTCAAGCCATTTTAGGATTTTTAACCATAAAATTCCTATCAAAGTCGATGGATGTTCCTCAGAATCACTGAGTACCATCTCAAATGTCTACCGTTGCTACGATCTTGTTATATAACATTCCCTTTGCTCCCAATAGAACATGAGCCAATTTAAAAATGTATAAAATAATTAACATTATCAATATTATCATCATGAGCGACATCTTCTTTGTGATAAAATGTCGGTTTTAGTTCATCATATTCATTTCTTTGAGGCTTAACATACACTATATATTATATAACATATAATATATAATATTAAAAAATAATATATTATTTTTGAGCTATGTTTTTATTACACATTAAAAATTTTTAATTTTTTTATTTGATCATAATTGACACACAATGTTACATTAGTTTTAGGTGTACAATGTAGTGATTCAACTTCTCTGTATGTTATGCTATGCTTACCACAAGTGTAGCTACCATCCATCACCATATAATGCCATTACATTATTGTACATATTTTAAAATGACATAATACCTAGGGTCCTTATGAAGAATCAAAGTCAATGACTTCCTTTTTTCTAAACCGACAGTCTTAGTGATGCTATGATGCATTATGTGTCACTGGTTCCATTCTGTTGCAGTTGTTGACAGGTCACACGTCAGGTCACAACTACATATTAGGCATACTACTTACTACTCCTTCTCTTCTATATGATGGTTTTTATTAAAAATACAGTCACTGTACTTTATATCTACTTAGTACTCTTAAGCTGTTCAATTTATGAAATATGTGTGTATTAAAAAGTGTGTACCAACCACTATGTTGGCTACTATGTAAACACTTTACATGAATTATTTCCATTTAAATGCAAAACAGTGCTGTGATATAGCATGATTTTTAGCCTTCATCTCCAAGAAAAGGAGCCCAAGGCCCAAGATGGCTAAGTAATTTGACTAAGTTCACACAGCTAGTAAGTGGCAGAAGAGATTCAGGTTTGTCTAATTTCATTCTTCCAGTTATTCTCTTATGAAAAATTTTTTTATTAAGGACACACCGTATGGAATGCTTTGCAATAAGTCTTGATGGAATTAGAGAGGTGAAATCTCGGAACCCTGAATCTTAACATGATTACTCTGTTGTCTCCTGGTGTTCCTCCCAGTAATACTTTAATTTTTTTAATTCTTTCTTTTTAATGTTTATTTATTTTGAGAGAGAGCAAGCATAAGCAGGGGAGGGCAGAGAGAGGAGAGACAGAATCCCAAGCAGCCTCCACTCTGTCAGCATAAAGCCTGATGTGAGGCTTGATCTCACGAACCATGAGATCATGACCTGAACCGAAATCAAGAGTTGGACACTTAACCAAGGGAGCCCATCCAGGTACCCCATTATATATTTAATTTTCCATTGACTGTTGCTATTAACTTCCTTTGGGTAATATCAAGGATAAATTTTTCAAATTGTGCTTCATAGATCATTAGCCTCTCAAGGTGCTCTGATAAAAAAGTGGAGAGTAACTTTTGGTTATATGAGGTCTAGAGATATCAGTGCTATATGCCCCTTCTTTGAGATTGATGATGCAAATCAGTATATCAAGGTCTCATAGAAAATCTTATTATTATCTTAACTATATTAAAGAAACCTGTTTAACTTCTTTTCTCCCTGTTTTCCTGATGTTACTTGACCATTGAATCCTCATTTTACATTATTCCTTTTATTATCTCAAACTTTACAAACTTCAACAAACCTTGTGTTAGCCTCTATCCTTGATTCCTTGAAAAAATCATTGTATATGGGTCAGTATCCAAAAATATATAAAGAACTTATCAAATTCAATACCCAAAAAGTAAATAGTCCAGTTAAGAAATGGGCAGAAGAGGGGCGCCTGGGTGGCTCAGTCGGTTAAGCGTCCGACTTCGGCTCAGGTCATGATCTCGCGGTCTGTGGGTTCGAGCCCCACGTCGGGCTCTGTGCTGACAGCTCAGAGCTTGGAACCTGTTTCAGATTCTGTGTCTCCCTCTCTCTGACCCTCCCCCGTTCATGCTCTGTCTCTCTCTGTCTCAAAAATAAATAAACGTTAAAAAAATTAAAAAAAAAAAAAGAAAGAAAGAAATGGGCAGAAGACATGAACAGAACTTTTCAAAGAAAACATCCAGATAGCTAACAGACACATGAAAGGATGCTCAACATCACTCATCATCAGGGAAATACAAATAAAAACCACAATGACATACCACCTTTAGCCTGTCAGAATGGCTAAAATTAACAACACAAGAAACAACAGGTGTTGACAAGAATGCATAAAAAGGGAAACCGTATCACCCTGCTGGTAGGAATACAAACTGGCACAGCAACTCTGGAAAACAGTATGGAGGTTCCTCAAAAAGTTAAAAATAGAACTACCCAACAACCCAGCAATTGCACTATTAGGTATTTACTCAAAGGATACAAAAATACAGATTCGAAGGGGTACATGCACCCCAATGTTTATAGCAACATTATCAACAATAGCCAAACTCTGGGGGGGGGGGCAAATGTCCATCAACTGATGAATTGATGAAGAAGATGTGGTGTATACACACACACACACACACACACACACACACACACACACACAGAGGAATATTACTCAACCATCAAAAGGGTGAAATCTTGCCATTTGCAACGATGTGGATGTAGCTAGAATGTATTATGCTAAGTGAGATAAGTCAATCAGAGAAAGACAAATACCATGTGGTTTCATTCATATGTGGAATTTAAGAAACAAAACAGATGAACATATGGGAAAGGGGAAAAAGAGGGAGAAGGAAACAAATTACAAGAGATTCTTGATAGAGAACAAACAGGGTTGATGGAGAGAATTGGGTGACAGATGCGCTAGATGGGTGATAGGTATTAAAGAGGGCACTTGTGATGAGCACTGGACGTAGTGTGTAAGTGATAAATCACTGAATCCTACTCCTGAAACCAATATTGCACTGTATATATATGTGTTTGAATAAAACAAAAATAATGTGCGCTACTTTGTGCAAGGCACTCTATTAGGTACTACTGGGACAAATAGATGATTAAGACATGACTTCCATCATTTAGGTGTTTGAAGTCTGGTGAAAGACATATACATAAATACTACACAGCAACTAAAGTGAAACGTACCGTGTAAGAGGCACAAATAATGTGCTGTGGGAATTTATAGGAAGAAGAAATTATTCCTACTAGAGTATCCCAGAAGGCCTTAGACAAGACATGGAAGGACTTTGAAGGACCAATAGAATAAAACCATGAGGAAATTGGAAATGAGGAGGAGGGTAGCCACAGTATATAACAGGTAGAGAGGATAGCATGAGCAAAATGAGGGGTGCAAGAAGGCATTCTCTTAATATGGATAGAACGGAATATGGATGAAGTTGGGGCAGATTAAGCCCAAATAATGAAGAGACTTGAAAGCCATATAATGATGATAACTCGAATAATAAATGACAATAGTCATAGTTTTAATATGCTAATATTAATGGTAGTTAACATTTATTGAGGATTTGCCATATGCCAAAGACTATTCTAAGTATTATTTAATTTCTCAATAACCCTATAAGGTAAATACTTATTTTTTTAGATTCTTCTAATTTTATAGGCAAGGAAATGGATCTAAAGACAGGCTTTGCTCATAGTCATATAGGAGTTTCCTCTTTACTTCTTAAACTTAGAAAAATTGCCAGAGCTCATATGCTAAGTAAGCTGTTACAAGGCTCTAAACCATCCTCTAATTACAAAAGGCTATTGAAATCAAGGGCAGGAAGAATGTACAGTTCTATCTTAGAATATATACTAAGTTAAAATAGACAATTCTACTGAGATTAGGCATATATTCTTACTAAACCCATTTATTGTGATGACATTTAGTTAATCCAGAACATGCATTTGATTTAGAGGTTCACTGTGGTTGATATAAATGAACAGTACAATGTAAGGTTTATTATATTATTGCTAACCTCTTTTCCTACATTGTCTGTATTTGTTGTGTGTGTGTGTGTGTGTGTGTGTGTGTGTGTGTGTGTGTATGTATGTGTGTGTTATGATAAAGCATTATTTTTATTATCCTGGTATGAAGTTAGTAATTCAGTATGAATTCAGAGAATCGGGAATGAGTTGAAGAGATATCTGGTTTTGGATCTATAATTGAGCTAGCATTTGGTCTTGACAGGTTTTCATAAACTTTGTGTTCCTACTGTTTTACTCAAAGCACATCTAAAACTACAATGATGCTGTTGTTGTTGTTGTTGTTGTTGTTGTTTTATTGTATGCATGGTCCTAAGTTACTTATCTGTGACCCATTAGGTGAACTATGAGTACACAGTTATTCTCAATTAAACCAGATTTCATACAGTCCACAGCAGAAAGCCACTTTTGTCAAAACCAATAGAGAAGAAAATAGAAGTTCTAGATAAAATACTATATACATGAAAGAAACAAAATCCATTAAACAAAACATACATATTGAGACTGAAAACATAGATACATTCATGTAAAATTTCAGGCTCTGAACCTAAAAACAGGAAGCACAGGAATATTTTCCCATATTAATACCACTACAATACAATCTGGGCAGACTTTGCTAAATATTCATGGGAACTTAAAGGTGTTATTTGACTGCTAGAAGAATCCAACATAGAACAAAGTATTCCGTGGACACAGCAGAAAGCAACATGTTGGAAATTTCATCTGCATATTATTTTAAAAAACAAAACAAATGGTGACCATAGCAAAACAGTATCACAAAGCAGTGCCAATGTTGGCTGCCAACACCGCGAAGCGTACACCTCCCCAGTGTTACGCGATGGGGAAGGTGGATTAACAAAATTCTCTTGTTTTGAGTTTAACTTTTATTGTCCTGAATTGGTCATGTGCTCAACCCTGAGTGAAACACACTGGCCAGGGGAGCATAAGTGGCCAGATGTATTAGTTACCTATTGCTGTATAGCAAACTACCACAAAGTTTAACAGCTTGAAACAACACACATTTTTTTTTATCTGATAGTTTCTGTGGTCAGGAATCTGGGCAAGGCTTAACTGGGTTCTTCACACTTTTACTTTCTCACAAGGTTTCAATCTAATATGTTGGCCAGGGCTGGGGATTTATCTGAGGGAGGATCCACTTTCAAGCTCACTGATAGGATTATTGGCAAGATTTAGCTCTTTTGGGGGCCTCAGTTCCTCAATGGCTATTGGCCAGCGGTTTCCTTAATACGTTGCCATGGGCCTCAACATAGCAACTTGCTTCATCAAAACCGTCAAGGGAGGGGATTTCCTAGTAAGGTGGAAGTCAGGATTTTTGCAAAGTGACATCGTCGCAGTGTTGAGGTATTCTGTTGGTTAGAAGCAAGCTATTCAAAGGGAGGGACAACTGCATAAAGCCATTAATATCAGGAAAAAATAATCAATGGGGCCAGCTTACAAGCCACCTACCACAACATGTGTCCATCCCTGAAGGCAGTGTGCAAGAAATTGTTTCCGAAGCACAGGAACTGGAAGTGAGGGAGGTGGTAAGGGCCCCAAGGAAAACTGGAGTCATTATCAGAAGGAGATGGATGCTACATGGTGAATGTAGCTGTTCATGACACATTCCCTGGTTTGGTTCTGAGTTGTACAGAAAACAGAAGAGAAAGCTCTTTTTCTACCTCCAGGACTCTGAATCTTTATGAATCTCAATGTTTATTTTAAATTACTTAATTGTATGTTTGCATTATGGGATAAAGATGTTTTGGTTTGTTAATTCAACATTTCTAGGCCACTTCTATTCCTTTTTTATTTTGGATTTATGTTATAATTTTCAGCCAATGCCTCTATCTGAAATAGATTAAAATTTCTATTATGTGACATTGCTGAGATTATCTTAAATGTGAAGGATTAGACACAGGCTTGAGGTTTAAATTCTTTCAACACCCATCTCACTTTACCTAAAAAAACATTTTATGGTTGCTGGGAAAATGAAGCAAAACCAAGTCTTTAGTCCTGAATTTTCAGAATTTTAGTAGAAAATGGAAATCAGTATTAACCTTGAGGTTAGAAATATTTTGGGGCAGGAGGCTTCTGTTTTATAGAAATCATAGATTTAACAGTTGACTATATCAAGAAAGTACATAAGTCTCCTTCATAAAAGGTATTTACCCTACCCATGAGATTTCAAAATAGTTAAAATTGTCAGACTAAGATGAAGAGATGAATTCAGTGTCTCATCTGTTTTCATACTTAGTCATAATCATTTGTTAAAGGGTGATAGGTGTTAAATCTGACCCAGAGTTTCTTTGAGAGAGATTTATTTCAAAATCATGGATTTCATAGATACAGTACTTGACTGACTCAGCAAGTTGATTTTTTGAAATTTATGTTTGGATAGTCAATTATTGTTAATAATATTAATAACAGTAACAATTATATTAATAAAAGTACAATAGTAAACATATGTACTATGTTTATTATGGATAAATACTTAATATAGCTAATAATGTATAGCTAATATGTATTATTATAGAAAATGTTTTTATTATTATTTTCATTAATATTTGTTCAGTTCATGCTATATATCAATTATCATTGTAAGCACTTTTCATAATTACCAATACTTTTGATCTTCAGGGCAATTACCTTTAAAAAAATAGTGTATTAATTTCCTTTTCACCACTCTGTAATACATGCACAGAACTCTTGGAATTTGAGTATTGTCTTTCTGGCAATTAAAGAGTTTATTTGTCATCACTATCAACTAGACAAGAGTTTCTCATTGTGAAGAATCAACCCCATATCTAACGTCTGCAGTTGAGGAATGGCAGGATAAGTTGCTTTCACAAGAAATCCCCTCAGCCATTGAACCAGGGCTTGCTTTGAAAGTTTCTAAAAGACTGAGGATATTTGGAATCTCCTCTACTTATAGACTGTCTCTTAAATATTTACTTGGGTCATTTTGTCTCTTTTCTCTATAACGGGGAGAGACTTACAGGCTTCCTGTGTTCCTTCCTTCCAGTTTCCTCCCTGCATTATTCTATCTCTCACATCCTCCCAGATGATGTTTGTGCAATAAAAATTTGATCATATGTCTCTGTTCTTCAGAAAGAAAATAGTTACTCTTTTTCTTGGCAAACAAGTTCCTTGACGACCTACCTCCTGCCTACCTAACTTGCCCTATTTCCTGTGTCATTCTCCTCCTTAGGCATGCATGTATAACTTTTGAATTCCAGCAATAATGAATCATTTCAATCATGTTTTATTCAAACATACTTTTCTCCCATGCTATTTCCTCTGCCTGGATACCACTGTATTAGGATTCTCCAGAGAGGTGCTTGGATGGTTCAGTCGGTTAAGCATGGACTTCAACTCAGGTCATGATCTCACGGATCATGGATTCGAGCCCCACGTCAGGCTCTGTGCTGACAACTGAGAGCCTGGAGCCTGCTTTGGATTCTATGTCTCCATCTCTCTCTGCCCTTCCCCACTCGTGCTCTGTCTCTGTCTCTTTCTCTCAAAAATAAATAAACATAAAAAATAATTTTAAAAAAGGATTCTCCAGAGAAACAGAATCAATCGGATAGATAGATAAATAGACAGACAGACATAGATATATACAAAAGAGCATATTTATTATAGGAATTGGCTCACATGATTATGGAAACTGAGAAGTTCCATAATCTGCTATCTGCAAATTGGAGAATCAGGAAAGCCAGTGGTATAATTTAGTTCTAGTCTGAAGGCCCAAGACTCTCAGGGACTGTCAGTATAAGTCCTGATCCAATGTCAGAGTGTAGGAGGAGATGAATGTCCCAGTTCAAGTAAATCCACCCCTCTTCTAACTTTTTGTTCTAATAGATCCTCAACAAATTGGCTGATACACACACATGTTGGGCATCTTCTTTATTCTGTCTACAGATTCAAATGTTAATCTCCTCTGGAAACACTGTGACAAACATACACAGAAATAATTGTTTTACCAGCTTCCTGAGCATCCTTAGCCCAGTCAAAATGACACATAAAATTAACCATCAGAACCATCTTCCTTTTATTTGCCTTCCAAGTTCCTGCTAAATATTCAAATCTCACATAAAATGAACTTTTCTGTAAGCTCTCTACCCAAGCAAAATTAAGCATCCTTCCTTGCCTTCTATGTTTTATATATCTTGTACACATCTTCATTATAGCATTCATCATCTGCATGGTAATTTTATCCCTACTATCCTGTAAGATCTTTGAGAGCAGTACAGTTTCCCTTGCCTCCCTGGGCCTAATACAGTGACTGGTGCACAGGAGACCTCAATGACTTAATGCTGTAATTAGCTTCTCCTCAAAGAAGATTCAAACACTTGCCAGAAGCCTTAAAAGAAGGAAAAAAGGAAAGAAATCAACGGAATTACTATTTTTTTCCAATCAGGTATGGCCTATATATATATGTATTTTTTGTTGTCTGCCAGAAGATTTTAGCATTTTAAGCTTAAATTTCACTTCCTATTTTAGATCATACCCCAGCGCATAAGTTGTCAGATCTGTTTTGTAAAGGCTGGTATTTCTTAAGTGCTTCATGAAGTTTTAGTTCAAAATAAAATTTAAGGCCTTAGGGAAAATTTAATGTGAGCTCCTGACTTCCCTTAGCATTTAAACACCAAAGTATGATCTTGGAGTCTTTTCCTATTGAAATCTTGGCTTTATGATCCAGAACTCTATTGACCGACAACATTCCACAATTCCTGAAATGACTAATTCCTTTCCTTCTTCTGTTGTCTTCCACCTCTGCTTTCTATTTCTGTTTTTGTACTTCAGAATGGTTGTCCTTTTATCAGTGGAAGAAGCATTGTTCGTATTGTATTATCTCTGTTCTGCTAATTTTCATTGTCGACTTTTCTCCATAAAGAAATAGATATGTAGTTTATGATTCTTAGCTCAGAGGACATTTAGGAGTGGAAAAATGAGATACTGATACTTTTTCGTTAAAAATAGAATTGTTTGTCAGGATCTTTCTTACACTATCCTACAGGAATGAGCACTGTTCACTCCAGTTCCTATACCTGTATTAAAGGATATGAAAGACAGGAAAGCAGCTTCATGTGGAGATCAACACTATAGTCATTAGTTGAATGTACAATTTCTCTCCCAAATGTGGGCCTAGTTTTCTTTTCTTTTTTTTTTAATGTTTTTATTTATTTTTGAGACAGAAGGACAGAGTGTGAGTGAGGGAGGGGCATAGAGAGAGGGAGACACAGAATCAGAAGCAGGCTCCAGGCTCTGAGCTGTCAGCACAGAGCCCCACACCTGGATGGTACTCACGAACTGAACCATGAGATCATGACCTGAGTGGAAGTCTGACGCTTAACCGAATGAATCACCCAAGCGCCCCTGGGCCTAGTTTTCTTAAGTTCAGTGGGCTTTTTTTTTTTTTTTTTTTACCAATCTCTTCAAAAATGACCAATCTTTATTTGAAATGTGTTGGAATAAATAACTAATGATGCCTTTTGTCGATTACAAAGCTGGGAATAAGAATTATCCTTTCTTGCCATTTCTTGCTCCACCTTTCTTCTCTTTTCACTTTTAGCTGCATGTGAGGACAGGCTGCTGGGGGGCTGCAGACCTAGGTGTTGGTGCATATTAGATAAGACAAAGGCCCTAATGAAATCATGGGTTTGGGGATGCTGATCACTTCACAGTGCAGTGAACTTTCCTCTGTTATTTGGCCACACTGCTCACTTCATGCAGTTTATGTGTTTGAAACAAAGAGAAGAACTATGCAAGGAAAAGCACTTTGAGAGACCAAATGAGCAACACAAGTATGTATCCTATTGACAGTATGGATATGCCTCGCATTTCAATAGCTCTTTATAGTTCATACTGACTTTTCACATATATTTCATTTCAACTTCAAACAAAACCATAAAATAGGTGGGGTGAAATGTCACCCTCATTTTGCCGATGAGGAACTAAGCCCCCAAAACTTGCCCACGCAGAACAGCACTCTTTTTACTGTTGCATGCTCCATCTCAAGAATCGAAGCAACACATATTTTCATAGTGGAGAATAGACAAGATTCAAACCCAGGCAGACCAGCTCCAGGGCCTGGGCTCTTAATCACCATGCGCACTTCCTCTTGTGGAGGCAGCACCTTCCTAGACCCACACACAGAGACAACCACGCATTGCAGAACAGACAGGCTGAGCACCCGATGTGGAAACAACA
Organism: Panthera pardus; assembly: GCF_024362965.1. Classification (NCBI taxonomy): domain Eukaryota; kingdom Metazoa; phylum Chordata; class Mammalia; order Carnivora; family Felidae; genus Panthera; species Panthera pardus. The sequence goes on from NW_026526991.1 coordinate 22,086,436, forward strand.
CTGAAGTCTTTTAGAATCACAGAAAAGCCCTTTGTTAAAGTGAAATAAAAATATCCAAATGATAGGATTTACCCCTTTTCCACTTTTCATTGTTCCATCCCCCTTTTTCTCATTGTTTTTACACTTCAGAAGCCAAGAATATTGAGTGTAAGATGAAGGTGGGAAGGAGAACAAACAGGAAAAACTGGGAAACCCTTTTAAAACAATCTTGCTGGGATGGGTATGTGTGAATATTCTCCTGAAAAGGGCAAGTTTCCTATCCCTTGCATCTAGAAGAGACAAGCAGGATAGAGTAGCAGCTAAGAGCTTAGGCTCTGGAGCCAGGCTGTCAGGGTTCTAGTCTAAAGTTGGGCAACTTGGAAAACACGTAACCTTTCTGTATCTTATTTTCCTTCCCTGTAAAAGTAGACAATAACCATGCTAGTTCATGAGGTTGTCATGAAAATAAGATGAGTCAGTACACATAGAACATTTAGAACCTGACCACATGAAATGCATGTTTGCTTTATTTTACATAAGGAAATATTTTAAAGGCCTGACACATGGCAGGTGCTCAATAAATATTAGCTCCCTTCCTTTATATATGGCTTAGATTGCTGGAAAGACTCACAGTCTTTGAAAAGTATGTACCATACGTCAGTTACCTTGGTGTAAGGATAAATAGGTATTTGTTACATTTTTGAGGGGTTAGTTTCTTTTTTTTTAACTTTTTTTGGAGGCTCTCCTTTATCCCTTCCTAAATGCCATTTTCCTACTTAACAAATTTGAAAACTACTGCGTCTGCTAAGTCATTTTACCCACCTTATCTCTCTCATCAGTTTCATGGAGTAGCACCTATTGAAACAGATGGTGTATTAGGTTTTTCTTTTGCTCATGGAAACTGCCATCCACTTAAGTGTTTTTTTCTAATTCATTTTTCCTCTCTATTCAGTTACAAGAAGTAGTCATGTTTGTAAGTTTTAATTCTTCTCCTATCAAATGACGTTTTCTAAGTGGCAAATCAGTTTCCCCCCATCCTCTAAATTGCATAAGTGCAGGGATGTCCAAAGCTATATCTCCACTTCCTAGAAAAATGCTTGAAACAAGAGGCACTTTATAATATTTACTGAAGAAATCAGTCAATGCTGAAGGAATGAATAAAGTATGGGAAGAAGTATCCTCCTCTCCAATTAACTAGAACCTTATTAAGAGATGTCTGAAATTAATCAGAGTATCAGTTGCCTTCTACTTTGAAAGAGAAAATTAACTTCAGAAACCTAAACTGATATCATGTAATTATTTAATACAATTATAACAGTTTTCAGACTATATCCTGGAGCAAGCACATACTAATCTCAGTCTCCTAGGCCTTCTGTGGCTATATGATATACAGTCAAAACAGTTAAGAACATGTCAAAATTAAGCTAGTACTCTACCCTGCCAGTATCACTATGCCATTACAATATAGAGAGGACATTAGCCTTTGAATTTACTGCTGCAGGGGCACTTGGGTGGCTCAGTCGGTTAAGCATCCAACTTCAGCTCAGGGCATGATCTCGCAGTCTATGAGTTCGAGCCCCACATCGGGCTCTATGCTGACAACTCAGAGCCTGGAGCCTGCTTCAGATTCTGTGTCTCCTTCTCTCTCTGTCCTTCCCCCACTTGCTCTTTCTCTCTCTCTCTCTCTCAAAAATAAATAAACATTTAAAAAATTTAAATTTACTGCCTCAAATTCTCTTTTACTAGGTATCAAACTGTCTCACTCCCTCACTACATTCCAGTCTGTGTCCACATTTCACCTTTTCAGAGGGGCATTCTCTGACAGTTCTACCTAAAATAAGTAACTTTCCTCATCATCATTCTTTATTTCCTTTCCCTTCCTTATTTTTTCAATTTTTTCAACTAAATTTATTCAGGTATATCTGATCTATAATAAACTGCACAAACTTAAAGTGTATAGTTTGATGTATGGCAAGTGGACGTACCTTGAAACTATTACCACAATCAAGAAAATAAACACCTATCATCTCCAAAAATTTTCTGTCACTTGTTAATCCTTCCCATTCTTCTTTCTCCCATTCCCAGGTAGCCACTGATCTGTTCTCTATCACTAGAGATAATTTTGCATTCTCTAGAAATGTATATAAATGGAATCATACAGAATGTAGTCTTTTGGGGGAAGTCTGGTTTCTTTTACTCTGTAAAATTATTTAGACTTTCATCCATGTGTTACATTAATGAACTGTTTGTTCCATTCTATTGCTGAGTAATATTCTATTATATGAATATGCAACAATTCCTTTATTCACTTGTTGATGAACATTTAGACTGTTTTGAGTTGTTGGCTATTACAAATAAAGCTGCTAGGAACATTCCTGTACAAGTCTCTGTATGGCATATGCTTTCATTTCTCTTGGGTAACTACCCAATAGTAGAATGACTGGGCCATATAGTAGATGTATGTTTGACTTTTCAAGAAATTATCAAACTATTTCCCAAAGAGGTTGTACCATTTTACATTCCCACCAAAAGTGCCTGAGAGTCCCACTGATTCACATCATTGTCAACATTTGGTGTGATCAGCCTTTTTAATTTTAGACATATTAATAAGTGTTTTCACTTGCATTTTCCTAATGTCTAATGATGTTGAGCATCTTTCCATGTGCTTATTTGACATCTGTATATCTTCTCTGGTAAAGAGTCTGTTCAAATCTTTTGCCCATTTAAAAAAACAACTTTTTATTAGTGAATTTTTAGAGTTCTTTATACATTTGTGATATAGTCTGTTATCAGATACAATTTGCAAATATTTTTTCTTTAGTCCATAGTTTTGTCTTTTCATTCTCTTAATGTTGCCTTTCAAAGAGCAGAGTTTTAAAATTTTGATTAATTTTAATGATCATTTTCTCTTTTAGAATTGTGATTTTAGTGCCTAACCCAAGTTCAAAATTTTTCTTAATTTTTTTTCCATATTGTTTCTTGTATAAGTTTAATGGCTTTAGATTTTACATTTAGGCCTATGATACATTTTGAGCTAATTTTTATATACGCTGTGAGATATAGATTGAAATCCATTTTTTTGTGTATATAGAATTCCCAATTATTCCAACATCATTCATTAAAAAGTCTCTCCTTTCTCCACAGAATTACCCTTCACTTTTATCAAAAATCAATTGATTCTGTCAGTCTGTTTCTAAACCATCTCTTCAGTTCCATTGGCCTATTTATCTGTCTTAACACTAACACCCCCACTGTCCTGATGAGCATGACCATGACTTTATGATAAGTAAAGTCAAGTAGTATACCTTCTCCTACGTTGTTCTTCTTCAAAGTTATTTTGGTTGTTTTTGGTCCCTTGTGTTTCTATGTGAATTTTAGAACAAACTTGACAATTTACACATACACACATACAAAGCCTCCTGGGATTTTGACTGGGATTACATTAAATCTATAGATAAATTTGGGAAGAACAGACATGTTAACAATGTTGAGTCCTCTAATCCATGAATACAGTATATCTTTCCATTTATTTAGGTCTTATATGATTTCTTCCAGCAATGCTTTGTAATTTTAAGTGTACAGGTCCAGAACATCTTTTGACAGATTTACTCCTTAGAATTTCAAGTTTTTGATGCTATGATAAATTATGATTTTTAAAATTTCAAGTTCTATGTGCTTATTGATAGTATATACAAATACAGTTGATTTTTGTATATTATATTCTGCAACCTTGAAAAACGCACTTATTCTGGTAGCATTTGTGTGGATCTCATGAGATTTTATACACAGATAATTATATCATATGTAATTATATCAGGTAATTATATCATATTATATCATATATATCAACAGAAACTTCTTCCTTTCTAATCTAGATGGATTTTATTTCTTTTTCCAGTCTTATTGTGCTGGCTAGAACCTCCAGTACAATATTAGATGGAAGTGGTGATAGTGGACATCCTTGCCTTGTTTCCTGATCTTAGCAGGAAAGCATCAGTCTTTCACAATTAAGTACGATGCTAGCTGTAGGTTTATAGATGCCTTTTATCGGGTTTGAAAAAATCCTTTCTAGTTTCCTGAGTTTTTATGAGGAATAGTTGTTGACTTTTGTCAAATGATCTTTTTTTCTACTCTTTCTGCCTCTACTGAGATGATAATGTGGTTTTTCTTTACAAGTTAATATGGTGAGGTACATTTTTTTTTATTTTTTTTTAACATTTATTTATTTTTGAGACAGAGAGAGAGAGAGAGCATGAACAGGGGAGGGTCAGAGAAAGAGAGAGACACAGAATCTGAAACAGGCTCCAGGCTCTGAGCTATTAGCACAGAGCCCGACGCGGGGCTCGAACCCACGGACTGTGAGATCATGACCTGAGCCGAAGTCGGACGCTTAAACAACTGAGCCACCCAGGCGCTCCTTGTTTTTTTAATGTTGAAAAAAAGACTTGTATTATTGAGATTAACTCAACTTGGTCATGTTTCATTATCTTTTATGTATTATTTAATATTATTTTCCAAGATTTTGTTAAGAATTTCTACCTCTATATCCATAAAAACATTGGTCTATAGTTTTCTTTTCTCAAGATGTCATTGTCTGACTTTGGTATCAGAGTAATTATGACCTCATAAAATGAATTGGAAAGTATTCTTTTCAGTTTTCTGGAAGAGTTTGTTTAGAATTGGTATTATTTCTTCCTTATACATTGGGTAGCATTCACCATTGAAGGCATTGATGAGGTTTAGAGTTTTCTTTCTGGAAGGTTTTAACTAGATTTATGGAAGGGGAAAGAGTTGATATCTTATTTTCAAATAATCCTAGAAAAGTATATATGTCAATAGAGCAGGGAAAGATATAATATCTATGAAGAGAGAAGTATCACAAAATCTAGAAGTTAAAAAGAGAAAAATAGAATACAAAGGACTGTCACCAGACCAACAAAGATTCAAAAAAGAAAATGAAGAAACAATAATGTACATAAATGAAATAGAAAATAAGATGGAATGATTAAAATTAAGCATGACTGTCATTATGCAAAATTGTAATTATCCATTAAAGTGCAAACCACTAGACTAGTTTTTTAAATTCCAGATTAAATAGTTTTTTAAATTCCAGTTTAAAATGCAATTACAGTTATAAACTATTTATAACAGTCACATTTTAAAAGTTAAAAATAATGGATAGACACCAAAATCAAGATTCATAAGAGTAAAAATTGATAAATTGAACTTCTTCAAAATTAAAAACTTTAACTCTACAGGAAATTCTGTGAGGAAAATAAAAATATAGACTACAGACTAGGAGAAAATATTTGCAAATCAAAAATATAAGAAATGCCTCTAACTAGAATATATAAAGAACTTTCAAAACTCAACAGTATAAAACCAACCAATCCAATTCAAAAATAGACAAGCGAAATTAGTCAGAGAAAGACAAATATCATATGACTTCACTCGTATGAGGACTTTAAGAGACAAAACAGATGAACATAAGGGAAGGGAAACAAAAATAATATAAAAATAGGGAGGGGGATGAAACATAAGAGACTCTTAAATATGGAGAACAAACAGAGGGTTTCTGGAGGGATTGTGAGACGGGGATGGGCTAAATGGGTAAGGGGCATTAAGGAATCTAATCCTAAAATCATTGTTGCACTATATGCTAACTAATTTGGATGTAAATTTTTAAAAAAATAGACAAAAGACATGCACAGACATTTTACCAAAAAAGATATATAGATGGCAATAAGCACATAAAAATATGTTTAACCTTATTAGCCATGAGGAAAATGGAAATTAAAACCACAATGTAGTATTACTATGCATCTATCAGAATAGCTAAAATTTAAAAAAAAAATAGTGATAACACTAATTCTGGTGAAATGTGAAGAAACTCAATCTTTTGTGCATTGCTGGTGGAAATATAAAATAATACAACCACTCTGGAAAATAATATGACAATTTATTATAAAACTAAACATGTACTTACCATATGAGCAAGTAATTGCACTCTTGAATATCTATCCCAGAGCAATGAAAACTTATGTTCATACAAAAACTTGTACACAATGTTTATAAGAGCTTTATTTGTAACAACTAAGAAGTAGAAACAACCCAAAACCCATCAGTGGGTGAATCATTAAGCAAACTGTGGTATATTCATATCATGGAATAGTACTCTGAAACAAAAAGGAATGAGCTATTGATGCACAGAATAACTTGTATGGATTTCAAGAAAATTATGCTGAATGAAAAAAGCCAGTCCTGGGATGCCTGGGTGGCTCAGTCCTTTAAGCCTCTGGCTTCAGCTCAGGTCATGATCTTGCAGTTCAGGAGTTCCACGTTGGGCTCTGGGTTGACAGCTCAGAGCCTGGAGCCTGCTTCAGATTCTGTGTCTCCCTCTCTCTCTGCCCCTCCTCCATTTGTTCTCTCTCTCTCTCTCTCTCTCTCTCTCTCTCTCTCTCAAAAATAAATAAAACATAAAAAAAAGAAAAAAAAAGCCAGTCCCAAAGTTTCCATACTATATGATTCTATGTATATAACATTCTTGAAATGACAAATTGATAGAGATGGAGAACAGATTGGTAGTTGCCAGAGGTGAAGGAGTGGGAGAGAGAGGGAGACAGCTATGGCCATAAAAGGATAGCAGGAAGGATCCTTATGATGGCACTGTCTTTATCTTGACTGTGGTGATGGTCACACAATTTATGTGTGATAAAATTGTGTGGAACTAAACACATACACACACACACACACACACACACACACACACACACACACAAATGAGTGCATGTAAAACTGGTGAAATCCAAAAAATATCAATGCATTTTATCAATGCCAATTGCCTGTTTGTAATATTGTACTATAGTTGTAAAAGATATTAAGATTGGGGAAAATCGAATGAAGCCTATACAGAATCTTTCTTTGTTTTTTAAGTTTATTTAGAGAGAGAGAGGCAGACAGACAGACAGACAGCACACACATGAGTGGGGAAGGGTCAGAGAGAGAATCCCAAGCAGTCTCCATGTCCCAATGCGGGATTCGAACCTGTGAACCGTGAGATCATGACCTGAGCAAAGGTCGGACACTTAACTGACTGAGCCGCCCAGGTGCTTCCAGAATCTCTCTTTCTTATTACTTTTCATAACTACTAGTGAATCTATGATCATCTTAAAATAAAGTTTTAAAAAAGACAATGGAGGGGTGGGTCTAGAGATATCAAAGGACTGAAAAAAGGATGGGGTATCCACCTTATGGACTATTATGTAGATATTTACAAGAATAAATTAGAGCTTATCATTTACTTGTTAGAATTTCCAGAAGGCTTTGTTGAATGAAAAAAGTAAGGTTCAGAAAAGCAAGGGTAATATGATTCTAATTTTATGAAACAATATCTGCAAATGTGTGTGTATTTGTACGTATGTACAAGGTTTTTTTTAAGTTTATTTATTTATTTTGAAAGAGAGAGAAAGCACAAGTTGGACAGAGGCAGAGAGAGAAGAGAGAGCAAGAATCCCAAGCAGGCTCCGTACACCAGTGCAGAGCCTGATGAGGGGCTCAATGAGGGTCTCGATGAGGGGCTGGAACTCATAAGCCCAAACAGTGAGATCGTGACCTGAGCCAAAGCCAGACACTTAACCAACTGAGCCGCTCAGGTAGCCCAGTAGATTTTCTTGAATAAGTATTTTTTCGTCCTCTGTATGTTCTTAGAACAATTCACAGATATTGCTTATTTTACAATTTCACCAGTTATGTCCATTTTGCTGGGGAACAGGTCCACGGAGCTCTTCACATTGCGAATCTGAAAGTAGTACCTCCAGATTATTTTTTTAAAAAGACTGTGCCACCTTTTGGGATGAGCACTGGGTGTTGTATGGAAACCAATTTGACAATAAATGTCATATATTGAAAATAAAATAAAATAAAATAAAATAAAATAAAATAAAATAAAAAGACTGTGCAAAGGAAATTCCTGCTTTTATCACATTCTCTGAGTTTCAGTTTCCTTATCTGAAACGGGGCTAATAATCCATAATACACTACCTAGGACATAGTATCTCTGAATAACTATTAATTTATTTTTCCCTCCATTTATCTCACTTTGGGGACTTAGAGAAGTTCTATTGAATAAAGGTAATGTGTTGTTATGCTTGAAGAATTTTAAGACTCCAAGAAAGTATTTCAAGTAATACTTGAGGTAAGAAATACACTTAACCACTACTCAAAAGTGATCTTTAGACTTGAACCAAGGTTCTTTCAGAAGTTTGGCTCATGAGAAAATAACCAAACCACAAACAACATGACTCAAGATCTCTTTTTTCTTCCTCTCTCCCTCACCTCCTCACCCTACCCAACTCTCTCCCAACTCTTTTCCCTCCTGCATTATAGCTTTTCACCAACATATGAGAATTACTGAGTAGAAACTGAATGACTGAATAAAAACTAAAATACAGTCTATACAAAGATTTGTAATGTGATCAGTAACCAGTATTCTCTCCAAGCTTTACTTGTTTTTAAATTGAAGCATAGCGACACACAGAGTTACATTTATTTCAGGTGTACATGTATTTCAGCTATTTGACAACTCTATAAGTTATGCTATGCTCACAAATGTAGCTACCATCTGTCACCATACAATACTATTCCAGTACCATTGACTATATTCCCTATGCTGTAACAAAAGCCTGTATCTCCCATGCTCCTTCACCCATTTTGCCCATCCCTCCAGCCCCTCCCCTCTGACAACATCAGTTTGTTCTCTGTATTTATGGGTCTGTTTCTGCTTTTTTTATTTGTTTTGATTTTTAAATTCCACATATAAGTGAAATCCTATAGTATTTGACTTTCTCAGGCTTATTTCACTTAGCATAATACCCTCTAGGTCAATCCATGTTGTCACAAATGGCAAGTTCTCATTCCTCTTTATGGCTGAGTAATATTCCATTGCACATATATATATGCGACATCTTCTTTATCCATTCATCTGTCTGTTGACACTGGGGTTGCTTCCATATCTCGGCTATTGTAAATAATGCTGCAGTAAACATAGTGGTGCACATATCTTTTTGAATCAGTGTTTTTGTTTTCTTTGGGTACATATCCAGTAGAGGAATTACTGGATCATATGGTAATTCTATTTTTAATTTTTTGAGGAATCTATACTGTTTTTCACAGTGGCTATACCAACTTACATTCCCACCAACAGTGTATGAGTGTTCTTTTCCTCCACATCCTTGCCAACACTTGTGGTTTTTTTATTTTTTTTTTTACATTTATTCATTTTTGAGAGACAGAGAGAGACAGAGTACAAGCGGGGGAGGGGCAGAGAGAGAGGGAGACACAGAATCTGAAGCAGGTTCCAGGCTCCCAGCTATCAGCACAGAGCCTGATGCGGGCTGGAACTCACAAACCGCGAGATCGTGACCTGAGCCAAAGTCGGATGCACAACCGACTGAGCCACCCAGGCGCCCCTCCTTGCCAACACTTGTTATTTCTTGTCTTTTGATACTAGCCATTCTGACAGGTGTGAGGTGATATCTCATTGTAGTTTTGATTTACATTTTCCTGATGGTTAGTGATGTGAAGCATCTTTTTATGTGCCTGTGACCATCTGTATGTCTTCTTTGGGAAAATATCTATTCAGATTCTCTGCATGTTTTTAAACAGATTGTTTTTTTTTTTTAGTGTTGAATTGTTTTAAGTTCTTTATATATTTTGTATATTAACCCCTTATTGGATATATCACTTGCAAATCCTTCTCTCACTGCCTAGGTTGTCTTTTTGTTTTGTGTATGGTTTCCTTTACTGTGCAAAATCTTTTTATTTTGGTGTAGTCGCAATAGTTTGTTTTAGTTTCACTTCCCTAACGAGACATATCTAGAAAAATATTACTAAGGTGAATGCCAAAGAGATTACTATGTTTTATTCTAGGAGTTTTATGGTTTCATGTCTCACACTTAGGTCTTTAATCCATTTTGAGTTTATTTTTGTGTATGGTATAAATAATGCAGTTTCATTCTTTTGCACCTAGTGTCTAGTTTTCCCAGAACCCATTTGTTGAAGAGACTGTCTTTTCCCCATTGTATATTCTTGCCTTCTTTGTTGTGGATTAATTGACAATATAATTGTGACTTTATTTCTGAGCTTTCTATTCTGTTCCATGATCTGGGCTATTATTGTGCCAGTACTGTTTTGATTATTATGGCTTTGTAACATATCTTGAAATCTAGGATTCTGATACTTCCAGCTTTGTTCTTCTTTCTCAAGACTGCTTTGGCTATTCAGGTGTTTTGTGGCTCCATACATATTTTTGTATTATTTTTTCTAGTTCTGTGAAAAATGTTATTAGTCTTTTGATAGGGATTACATTAAATCTATAGATTGCTTTGGATAGTGTAGACCTTTTAACAATATTAATTCTTCCAACCCATGAACATGGAATATCTTTACATTTGTTTGTGTCATCTTCAATTTCTTTCATCTATGTTTTATAGTTTTCAAAGTATAGATCTTTTACTTCCTTGGTTAACTTTATTCCTAGATATTTTATTCTTTTTGGTGCAATTGTAAATGGAATTGCTTTCTTAATTTCTCTTTCTGCTACTTTGTTATTAGTGTATAGAAATGCTACCAATTTCTGGCTATTAATTTTTTATCATGCAACTTTACTGAATTCATTTATTACTACTAATAGTTTTTTGGTGGAATCGTTAAGGTTTTTCTGTGTATAATATCAATGTCATCTGCAAATAATGACAGTTTTACTTCTTCCTTACCAATTTGGATGCCTTTGTTTCTTTTCTTTCTGATTGATGTGGCTATGACTTCCAGTACTGGGTTAAATAAAAGTGGCAAGAGTGGACATCCTGGTCTTGTTCCTGATCTTAGGGGAAACGCTCTCAGTTTTTCACAATTGAGTATGACATTAGCTGTGGGTTTGTCATATATGGCCTTTATTATGATGAAGTGTGTTCCCTCTAACCCCATTTTCTTGAGAGTTTTTATCAAGAACAGACATTGTATTTTGTCAAATGGTTTTTCTGCATCTATTGAGATGATCATATGATTTTTATTCTTAATTTCATTAATGGGGTATATCATGTTGATTGGTTTATGGATATTGAACCATCCTTGTGTCCTCAGAATAAATCCCACTTGATTGTGGTGAATGATCCTTTTAATATATTGTTGAATTCACTTAGCTGATGTTTTGTTGAGGGTTAGTGCATCTATATTCATCAAGGATATTGGCCTGTATGCAAGCAAGTTATGCTTTGGTACAGAAGTCTGGACCTTGAAATAACTCTCGCATCTCTCTCTCTCTCTCTCTCTCTCAAGAAATGAAAATCCTATGAAAGCCATTTCCAATGTCATTGATTTGTTTATTTAACAGAACTGATTTAATGCCTAGGTTGTGTGTGTGTGGCACTCTTCTAGGTTCTTGGTCCCTGGGATTAAGAAATGAGATAGGATTTGAGGAGCTGGCCAATAAATATATGCCTTACTAAGCCAAAACATTATTATATTCGCACAATCTTTGTGTAGTTTGTCTACTTGCTCATAGTTCAAAATGATCAGGAGAAACCATGTGACCATGGTCACCACGTGACCCGGGAAAGGCTGTAATTCTTATTTGCCTTTAATTCCACCTCATACCAGTTTTAGAGATGGCGAAAGACAAATAGTGTCTTGTTTTCAACTTCTCATACAGGTAATGTTGAGCAGCCAAAATCCCTTAAAACTGATTCCCAAACTGCTACAAACTTTTTGACCTTAAAAGATCTAGAACCAATCAGAAATAAACTATAATCAAGTAAAAAAGAGAATGAGGATGTTAAAAATCCAGACCTAAAAATTCTATTTAAAAACTTATCATCTTGGTACCTGGGTGGCTCAGTTGGTTAAATATTCAACTCTTAATTTCGGCTCAGGTCATAATAATCAGGGTCATGAGATTGAGCCCCATGCTGGGCTCTGCAGTAAGTGTGGAGTCTGCTTAAAATTCTCTCTCTCTTTCTCTGTAAAATAAATAAAATGAAAAAAAAAATTTAAATAAAATCCTATTATTTTTTAAGTAAAGAATTCAGGGAGCACCTGAGTGGCTCAGTCAGTTGAGCATCTGACTTTGGCTTGGGTCACAATCTCACAGTTTGTGAGTTTGAGCCCCATCTAGGGCTGTGTGCTGACAGCTCAGAACCTGGAGCCTGCTTTGGATTCTGTGTCTCCATCTCTTTCTGCCCCTCCCCTGCTTGCTCTCTCTCTCTCTCTCTCTCTCTCTCTCTCAAAAATAAATAAACATTAAAAAATTTTAAAAAAAAGAATTCAGAGACTTGGGATAGAATTTTTAAATGAAATTTTAAATCTGAAACTAGAATTTTATGTAGTTTGGATTATGACATAAAAATTATATTATTTGGTTTAGCAGGTGCATACTGAGTCCTTACTTCAAGCAGTATTAGCAAGACATAGCTCTACACTGAGAAGTCTTGTACAAAATAACTACAATATTACACAGAAAATATTTGTTCTAATAGAGGATCTAATAATGCCACTTAAAACAGATAAATAAGAGAGTTATTCCTGTTAGGAGGGATTATAAAAGATTTCAGAAAGGAAATGTTATCTGATCCAAAGCCAACGAAGGGGAAAAAATGTAGGGACATAACAAAACCAACCCAAGTATGTTACAGGCTTCCTTTAGAGACCAGCCAGTGATCCTACCTGACTGGAGTACTGGAGAAAAGTAAATAAATGCAGATGATTTGTAGTAGATTGTGGAGATCCCCAAATGTTATCACAGGAACTGTGAGTTTATTTTGAAGCCCACTGAAAACCATGGGGGGGGGGGGGTTGAAACAAAGCATAATAATTAAAACTGTCTTAGAGAGATTAGTCTGACACCCATGTATAAAATAGATTTTAAAATATCAGAGATAGAAGACCAACATAGAGGCTTTTGTTTCATTTTATATTTTAAGTTTATTTACTTATTTTGAGAGATAGAGACAGCAGGGGAAAGGGAGAAAGAGAGGGAGATGGAGAGAATCCCAAGCAGGCTCCTTCTGTCAATACAGAGCCCAACATGGGGCTCAAACTCCTGAACTGTGAGATCATGACCTGAGCTGAAGTCAAGAGTCAGTCCCTTAACCACTAAGCCACGAAGCCACCCCTTGATGCTATTGTTACATTAGGCCACATGGGCCTAAACTAAGATAACAGAATCAAAGTAGATGGCAGTTCCATAAACATGAAACAGGAAATAGAATCCAGGGAATGGATGCAAGAGACAGTGGTGAGGGGTAACTAGAACTCGAGAATGCCTGTCAGCAGTGAAAGAGGGAGTACAAGATGTTTTGAAGTTTGATGTCTATGTGCCAGGGAAGCTGACAATGTTCTTAAAAAGAGAAAGATAAGGTTTAGGGAAAGAAGAAAAATAATGTTTAATTTATTTAATAAATATTTATTGAGCACTTATTATGTGCCAGACACTGTTTCTGGGGAGATGAGAATTATGTTTGATTTTTAAAACATTTTATGTAGAAAAGGCACTGTTCCCAGTCTGTGTAACCCAAAAGGCAGAGCTGGAGCCAGTGAGTAGGAGCCAGGTAGGAAGTAAAAAAATCTAATAAGTGGAGGCTTCCTGATAAGTAGTAAGAGCTCTGTTCCAGGCAGTATTCAAGCATAAATTGGATGATAATCTTCCGGGCACTCTGTGACAAGGGATTTCTGCCTTAAGAGAGAGGTTAGACTAACCCTTCCACAAGTTCTCTCCCAGTCTTAAGTAAGAACATATATTCTTTCCTATGATCTGGTCCTGTGGGTTCTATTATTAATCTCTGGTTTCTTGTAATTATTAAATAAATTACTCAATCTGTCTGCCATTCAGTAAAACTCACACATTTGCATCTGTTATTCTTGAATTATTTTTGGTTAGGGCTCTTCTTCTTTATTAAAAATCTCTACCCAGTAATGTTACCTTTATAGCTAATTTAGAATGCTAACCCTGGTAGACTGGGTTATAAATATCAGAGGGGAAAGGGATTTCTTGTGCCTAATAATATTTTTGTTTGGAATAAGCCCTGCAAATGAGAAATGAATTATCTTGACTTCAAGATTGCGATGCAGTTTCTGTATTTTGCAGTAATTCAGAAAGGAAAAAAAAATATCTCACAGAGGTTCATTTTGATACAGCATGTTAAAGAAAGAGAATAATTATTCTCAAAACCCTGTAAAGCTTTACATCAGAAGCATTTATCTGTGTTGCATTTAGAAAAGAAGAAAGGAAAGAGAAGAAAAGGAGAGGAAAAAAGAAACCTGTAGTGAGCTCCGCTATAAGCTATAGTTAAAGCTTTACATTTCCTGGTGTCTTTTGAAACGTAAAATTCCACAACAAATAGCCCTGTAACGTATAACCAGTATGAAGATTCAATTGAGATTTAAGCACTTTGGTTTGCTTTTGAGTCTTGCTATTTTCTGCATTTGTTTTGACTGCTCTCATCATTCAGGATTGACGCTTGGATGGGTGTGTAGGAGGAAGCAGCAGCAGCAGGCTTACAGCTTGCAGACAAAAAAAAATCTGCCTTATCTGATGGCTATTATTGAAAATGCGAGGTGTAGCCTGGGCTGGGTAATGAAGGGGAGCGAGCGAGGGGGAGCAGGGAGCATGGAGCTGCATACTGATGAGTGTAGGAGTACTTGATAAAAAGAATTCTGGCTGCTGGCCGTGCATTGCTCATTGTGGAGTACTCCAACAATCACATAGAACGCAGACCAGCCTAAGCTGACAGCTTGATATGCCTTCTTCTGCTGCCTGGTTTTGGGGGCTGTATGACGTACTGGTCGGTAGTAAAGATTAATATGTAAGAAATGTGGAGCTAGGATCAAGTCATACTCCACAGCCTGCCTGGCAAACTATGTTTTACTTCTGACTTTGCTCTCTCGCTGAGAACATTAATCTGTCAAGCTGGCGGGCTCCTTTGATAGCAACTTTCCCAGGAGCATGATGTGGCAATGCCACCTCTCAGCCCAGGACTACCGCTATTACCCAGTGGACGGCTACTCCCTGCTTAAACGCTTCCCTCTTCATCCTCTTACAGGACCCAGATGCCCCGTCCAAACAGTGGGACAATGGTTGGAAAGCATTGGGCTACCTCAGTACGAGAACCACCTGATGGCTAATGGATTTGACAATGTACAGTTTATGGTAAGACGCTCTCTGTGTCCATGGAGCTGCCTTTTGTCTGTCTTTGCTTCTTATGTGTCTTACACGGCTCAGAGGCAGCCTGATTTGCACCAAAACCGGTCAATTTATATATGTAACTGCATCAGAAAATTGGATGCCCTTAGGACTGAACTTACTGTGTACATATAGACACTTGCTGAAAAATGAGATCTACGGGCATCCATATACATATGTATTATATGAATGAACCGGTGAGAGTACTATTTATAGGCAGTGAAAGAAGATTAACATTTATATTCTCCCTGTCATTCTTTGTGTGCTTTTTATAAATTTGTAATCTCAGAATACCCAGTTAGATTATAGTACTCTTCGGTCAATTCTAGATTCCTAAAACATATTTTTTTCATTTGAGCATCAGCATTTAATGATTAATTTGACAATCTGTTATGTTTACGGTGTGAAGATTATTTTTTTCTGATAATTGTTCGATAAGCAGTTTAAATTGTGTGGATGACCTTTAATTTGTTAGCAAACTGCTTCAGATGGTCAATTATGGAGAACATTCACTTACTTACATATGCTGATTGAAGAGCACTGAAGTGTTTTTTATTACTTTAGGTAGAAAACAAACACTTCCATCAATTACCTGTCTGTTTAGAAAGAGAGGCTGATGGACCAAATACATTCATATACTTCTAAATACTAGTCTGCATGCAGTCTAAACCCGGTGTGTGCAAACTTCTCACTGTGATGAATATAGGCGAGGAAGGAGGGTGGGGAGATGTGCGGACCCATAATACAGCTTTCTAATCATTCATATATCTCCCCCAGTGCTCATCAGTTTCCCTTGTTAAGCTACGTCACAGTCCTTATTACCTTTCCTTGCTTTTAAGTTCCCATCACATATATTACTGATCCCTAAATTTAGAGGGAGCTACATAATATAAGCATATAGCACACAAATGGCTTGAAGAAATAATTAATAGCTATTTCCAAATAAAATGCTGGGGCTGACATCTGAAGCTTATTCATACGAGAACTGGTAACAGAATATGACAGCTGGTTATGTTTTTTTTTAATTTCCATTTGAGATGACTTTTCTCCGAGCTTAACTTGACTATTACAGATTTAAAAATTGGTCAAATTGTTAAACTTCTGCCTCTTTTCCAAAAAAAGTGTATCCTCCGTGAGCTTTTTTAAAAAGCTACATAAATGTAAGAAGATGTATGAGCTCAAAGTAATTGTATGCATAGAACTCTTTATGAACCTGTTTTTTATAATAGGATATGCAGCTACTGTTATTTTTCTCATGTTAAAGAGAACTGTCACTGATTAGACAGACAAGATATTGTGGGTATTGAAACAGGAAAAAAAGTGAAATGTCTTCAGTTGCTATGACAGTCTTAGGACACTGAGAAGATTTAGGACAGGCTTAGGACACTAAACAGAGAATACTAAGCATTTGGGGAACTATCAAACAGGATGGAGATCTTTTCATGGTTATTTATATTTACTGTACATTTTGATGTCTTTATTCTTTCTCTCTGACTCTACCTGTGATAAGACTTTCTCATTCCCATTCTTCATACTCTTGTCCAAATTTATTCTGATCCCATGAGAAGTTAGGTCTTTGGATTCTGGCTACTTCCAAATATTTTAATTCAGCATAATTTTCCTCTGAATATTAAACACATTTGAGCAAATATAACCCCTTTTTGAAAGCCTAAAACTGAAAGGTTAATTAAACAAGTTTCAAATAAGCATTTGGAGGTCTTAAAACAACGTTCAGGAATGAATTATGTATAAGCATTCCAAAGTGTATCTGGGAGGCAAAAATCCTGGGTATATGTGAAAAAACCAAGGTTTGAGCTTCTCCATAGATTATTGTCTTTATTTTTTCAATTCTAAGTTTTATATATAATTTTCCAGAAAATTAGAAAACAGTTAATGCAAATAAGTCAAATACTTTCTTCATGAGACAGTTAATTTAAAAAATAAAAACTTTGATCATTTAGAGGAGCTAATTATGAAAATTGAGCTAATCATAAAATGGTGTCATCAATTGTTGCTTTCTCTGCTGCTATACACTATTTACTACTAGTGTCATAAAAAATCAGTTTCTACATTTACAAAATGTATTGATTGATTTCCATAATCAAACTTATTTCATTATGAATTTAGTTAAGTATACCAATATAATCAGCCCACTTTAAGAAACAGATTTCATTAATGGGGTGAAATATTTGTTAGACCTGTTTAGTCTCCACTCAGTATCATATTCTAGCTTTTATTTTTCTTGAAGCACATTCTGACCTGCATTTATTCATCCTGTTGCCTAAGCAACAAGCACCACACTCCCATTAACTGTGATGTAGTGCAGGTCTTATTAGCTTTTTAGAACAAGACAGTAGAGACATCAAAAGGGTATAATTAATGTTGCTTGAAACTTCATTGTACATCCGCGCATAGTTATACTTTATTTAGGAAACATTCTCAAGAGTTATTTTTTTTATTTAATCAATATTCCATTATTGAATGTTTTCTATATAAGTGACTTCCAAAGTATTTATTGAAAGCTTAAATATTTTTTACCAACTCTGTTCTACATACTCTCACACGTAAATACAATATATGGATGATTTATCCACATGGCTATGATTAACTGTAATAAAGATTTCTTATATCAATTCCTAGACATAGTTAGAAAAAGCAGGACTCCCATTTATTTTTGTATCTCTATCAATTATTACTTCTCCTTTGGGCCCTTAATGCTTATCCATGATTTTATTGATGCATGAATTTTTTTTCAGTGCCTAAAATCAAAATACCAAACTTTTTCTTTATGTACCTGGTCCTGCTTTGCTGACATTTGTGCACATAGTTTTGACTTTCTTGTATCATTAAATATATAAAATAAATTGAAATTGATCCAATTAAATAACTACAAAACTATATCAGGTGACCTAAGACTTTGGGAGAGTCAGATCTATGTTGCACTCAAAAGCCCCTTTAACACAGAATTTTTCATCTGAAGACTTATCCAAGCCCCACTTACCTGCTCATCCCCTCTGAAGTCATACATCATCAGCTCCCCCCTTGTAAGACATATGCTGTTCACTAGCCTCTGGGAATGCTGCCGGGGCCCTAAAATATATGTGTTTCAACATTACTTTTTTTTTTTAAACCAAGGAGTTTTGATATGAAGTGTTTAATGTACAAAATGTATATGCTTATTTACTTCCTTATTGTGCAATTTCTATCATCCTCTCCTTTTTCCAAGTCTGATGACTGCTTGCTAAATTTTAAGTCTCAAACTATCTATTCTTATCTTGATGACTGCTCATTTGTACTCTCCTCCCCCCATCCTCTACAGCTATTTCCTCTCCTTTCCCTCTTTCTTTTATCCTCAAAGGTCCAACTCAATCCCTGCCTTGTTTATGTAGCTTTCCTTAATGACGCTAGTCCTTTGGAGCCTCTCATTTCTCTGAACTCATGTAGTGGTTGTATTCAGTATGAAAAATTACATTTGGCATGCCATTATTCACTCTCTAGAATTAAAAGTTTTCACTTGTATATATCTTGTCTCTCCCACTAGACTAGAAACTCTTCAAGTCCATGTTCTGTGTGTTCAATTGCCTTGCCTTTATCACAAGTCCTACCATAATGCTGTGTATATAGACATCATCCCATGACAACTAGACACACAGCAGACTGTTGTAGATGGATCACCAGCCTCTTGTTTAAACTGGAAGCCTTGTTTTACCAATGGAACATGAAGTTTTAGCCCCCTTCATTCATTCATTCATTCATTCATTCATTCATGCAACAAACTCTTAAACATCTTGTATGTGCTAGAAACAGTGTTAATTCCTGGGAATGTAACCATGAACAATACATGCTTCTTGACCTCTATTAGGTTACAATATTGCTCTCAGACCTACATATCATTTGCATGCATGTTAGACACTCATTCCATCGTGTGCTCACACACACACATACACTCTATCACAGGGATCTTGCCCTCATTCTTTTATATAATCACCATCCTTCAGCACATTACTTACTAACAATTGCTTTTCCAGCAATAAAGTACAGTAGGCAATGGAAGAAATAAAATTTCTCATAGCAGGGGTAAAGAAAGATAAAGATACCGATAACAACAAAACACTGACAGTGTTATGGTAGATTTATGGTCCAAAAACTGAATCAAGAAGTTTATATTATTGGAGGAGGACTGACTCATATCCTCACCAGGATAACTAGCTAGTAGTTATATTTGTAAACTCTAATCAAAAAAAGGGAAAAAATGAAATTATGCCAACTCATTTTTTTTAACACTTCCTATGTTTCTAGCAGTTGCCATCTAGGTTGGCTTAGGATGCTTTGACCATTATTAAAATGTCCAAAATGCAGCCCTTACAGAGTAAAAAATAAAAATAATTCCAGAAGCCCTATGTGGTTTGGCATTTTTGTACACTTGGGTGAGTAGCATTCATAAAGGACTTCCTGAAGGTCAGCATGAGTAGTGCCTATTAGAAACTGAAGTAAAGCCACAGAGCTCTTGGAAGTCATCCATTTGGACAAAAGATTTAAGAAAGAGTCACCTTATAAGTATGTAGTTGAAATTTCCTTTTCCATTTTGTGGTGCATTTTATATGCTAATGCGCTTACTTCTCTTTTCCTCTTTTACATAACTTTTCTGTAGTAAGAGCACCACTTGCAGTTGACCTGACAAAATGACCTTTTATGTGTCTTAGCAGCATTATGATCCAAGAAAGAAGTTAAACTTGTGAAGCAGAAAAATAAATTGTCCCTAAAGGCCAAGACTAATAACCCCCAGGATGATTTCTTGTTTCAAATATTTCTTAAGAAAATTTTATAAAGTTACTGATATTTCAAGGTCCAAGAGAAAAATACCTGCCACACTCTCCACTTCATCCTGTTTCTGCAACAGTGCAGGCTCTGAAGTGGGTGGCTTTATGGTGAATGTGCAGCCATAATTTTACAAACTCAGTCCAGTAGTTACACATCCACTTCTGCAAAATAAAAAAAAAATTATTCTTTTTTCAACTACAGGCATTTAAAGTCTGTTGGCATCCAAAAGTCAAAGTCAGGAGGGAGTCATTCTTTATCTGGACAACAGCTTAATTACAAATGTAATAGGCAACAGCCTCGAAGTGGTGTGAGAGAGAACTCAAGTAAGACTTCTCATTTCCACTGCCTTGCTTCTCTATGATTCGGTTTACTCATCTGTAAAATCAACCTAATGAGGGATCTAGGAGAAATGTTCTTTGGACTTGTTATTTAATATTTTGAACCATTTAAAGTTTCAGGGTACAATATTGGTGCTGGCAGAGCTGTTAATTGTTTCTGTAGATCTCATTAGCCGTGGAAGGACACTGATTGCTTGTGCAGTGGAAAGTCAGAAATGAAGGCATGTTCAGGGATGACCATCTTAGAAGAATGGCTTTCAGAAAAAACATTAGCTGAAATTCTAATCTGGTGATAGTGAGGAGGCCTTTTCTTCCACCTAGATGTTATTGCAGTTACCTTTTTAAGCATTAAAATAAGCTGCCCCATTTTCTAATAATGCAGTACTACGACTCCCATTACTAACTCCTGCTCACATGAATTGGCCTTTAATTTAGTCATGTAGCATATTTGCATAATTTCATCTCCAGTATTGCTTCAAATGACCAGATATTTGGGGTGAAGAATTTACTTCATGAATCAGAAAACTTATTCAAACTGCTGAATTACAGACTAATTTTAAGAAATCCAGCCACAATTATATTTTTTGCTTCTTTAAAAAGACAGTTCTCTCAAACATGTGTTCACAGGCAATGACCTCCATTTTCTCACTCCCATCACCTCCTTAACCCCTATAATCCTGCCTGCTTCCCAGATCTTCTGCTAAAATTGTTCTCTTTGAAGTCAGCTGTGACCTGCTTCTTGCCAAATCCCAGCCCCCTTTCTTCTCACTTCATTTCTCTTGCCCTTGTTACAATGTCTTATTTTCAGCACCCAATCTTTATTGACATTTACTCCCTTATTGATATTTGCTAGGGTTCTGTGACATTACACTGCCCTTTCCAATCATTCCTGTTCCTAATCCTCCTTCCACCTCTAAATGTGCACGGTGCTCTACCTGTCCATCCATTAGAGAGATCATTAGTTCTCATGGATCCATAGCTGTCCCTACTCTGCCTCTTTCTACCTGGCTTCCAATACTGTCCAGCTACTCAATAAACATTTCCATATACGTGTATGCATGCAAAGCATTTAGCACAGACTTGGCATAGAACAAATGCCCAACAAATGTTAAGTATTACTGCAGCCAGAGTGCTCTTTCTAAAGCACACGTTTGCTTTAGCACTACTCTGCTTAAAATAATTCAGTGATTCTCAGTTACTTACGGGAGATTATGTTTCCAAAATCCTTAATATGGCTTTCATATTCAGGATCCTTTATGGCCCCAATTTAATTTTCAGCCTCTTCTGTTACCATTTTCTCTCTACAGTTCTAGGGCCATGTATAAATACCATGTATTTATTTTTCACTGCCTGGCCTTTGCACCTGCCGCTCTCTGCCAAGAATGACCTTCCTTCCCCTCTTAACTCCTTTTTACCCTTTAGTTCTCAGCCTGGTTGTCACTTCTTTTAGCTGTCACTTCTTCCCTGACCCTCCAAGCATGGGTCAAGAATGCTTCTTCTGTAGTTCCCTTTCTTACAACTTTTTTTACTGTGCCATATTAGCTATTTACATGTCCACCTACCTACACACACAAATAATAGAACAGGGGTCAGCAAACTTGTTTTGTCAAAGGCCAGATAGTAAATATATTTAGGCTTTGATAATCATATGGTCTCTGTTGCAACTATTCACCTCTGCTGTTTTAGTATGAAAAGAGCCAGAGACAATATATAAATGATGGATGTGACTATGTTCCAATAAAGCTTTATTTACAAAAATGCAGATTTGGTCAAGGAGCCATAGTTTGCTGCTTGATTAATGTACTCAATTATTTTTAACTCCTTGAGAATTAGAAATATGTTTTGATCCTCTATATCTCCAGAGACAACCCATGGCTTACACATGTAGGCACAGTAAATGTTTGCTGAAAGGAGGAAGAAAAAAGCAAACAAGGATGAATAAAAGAAAGAGAGAAGGAAAAAGGGAGTAAGGGAATCTGGCAAGTGGCTACAGCAAGGTTCCTGAAGGCCTGTTTGGTTTAAAGAGAACCCAGTCAATAGCTGAGGATATTCAGAGCAAAAGCCAGCCTTCAGGAGTCTCATAAGAGCTAGAGAGGGTGTTTTTGCTCTAACCAATCAGATGGGAGTATATTTTCAGCAAGGGAAATGCACAGGCATAGGAACTAGAAAAACACAGCTGCAAAGGGAGCCTGTAGTTCACACTCTTTGGAATTCCTTTATCTTCCTTCTTCACCTAATTGTGCAGCATTGTTCATGATTCAGCTTGAGCATCACTTCCTCCAGGAAGTATTTCCTTATACCACCCTGTCATCTGGCTGTCATAATCACTCTGTCCCTGTGCACCCCAGCACCCTGCTCTTAGCCCTATGCTAATCTGTATTATATTGCACTGTAATTATATGTTCAGATGTCTACCTCCCACCCTAAAATATGAGTTCCTTTAGAGGCAGAGACCAGGTCTTATTTATCTCTGTATTCCTAAAGCCTAGTAGAGTACCTGGCATATAGTGGCTTCTGATAAACATTGATTGGATGGAATTTTAAAGTTCTGTTTGGTTTCATATAAATTATCCCCTGTAATTCTCACCGTATCCTTTTCAGTAAGTATTAGTATCTCCATAGTTATAAATGAAGAGAATTATTTTAATATTATTATTATTATTATTATATTCATAATTGAAACTCAACAAGGCTAAAAAAAAATTGCCCAGTACCACCTGGATTTCAAAACCAAACCTTTTTATTCTAAAAGTCCCTGCTCAATTCACTAAGACCACATTTATTTCATCATTCTTCCTATCACTCATTCAGTGACTGTTAAGAGAGCCCCTGTTAAATTGTAGACATGGAACAGGACACCAGCCCTGCCCTTGAAGCACTCCCAGTTAGTTGTACTTCTGGTCCTTTGAGGTACTTCTTTATCTCACTTCTTAATTTTCTACCTCATCCCCACTACTTCTCAAGAGGGCCTCTGCTTTAATCAGACTAGAACACTCACTGCCAAATATATACCTTTACTTTCTTCATAATTTCCCTTCTACCTAACATAGCTTATCTCCTCCAAATTGCCTATTCAAGAAAAACCCATTCCTCAAGGCCCTGCCCCCCACCCCACCCCCTCTGTGGAGACTTCTTCTACTGATTTGGATCCTACCCACCTCTGCAGCTTCATCTTTTACCCCTCTTAAGCTCTAGCTGTGTTGAATTATTACAATTCTACAACCGAGCCATACCTAATCACACATCCAAGTCTTTGCACACAGCATCTTATACACACTGTTCTCTACTCAGTTCCCTTCCTGCACTCATTCTTAGCCTGCTAACCCTTACTTCAAAAGCCCAGATCAGAGGTTCCTTCTTGGGAGCCTTTTACAAATTCTGTTGTGGTATTGCTCAACTACCCTTCACTGGCTTCCCATGGCACCCTATACACATCCTTGAATGGAGCAGGCTTATCACACAGGCGGAATTATCTGCTTCTTTACCTCTTTCCCCTGAAAGGAAAAACAATGTTTTGGTCAGTATTATTTTCCTAGTACATAATAGGTCCTTGTATAGTTTGCTATAGCTGCCTTAACCAACTGCCACAAACTGTGTGCTGTAGACAACAGAAATTTATTGTCACAGTTCTGGAGGCCAGAAGTCCAAGGTCAAGGTGTTGGCAAGCCTGGTTCCTCTGAGGGATATGAGAGGAGGCTCTGTTCTAGGCCTTCACTTGCCAGTAGTCTTCTCCCTGTGTTTTCAAATCACAAATGTGTGTGTGCGTGTGTGTGTGTGTGTGTGTGTGTGTGTGTGTCCAAATTTCCTCTTCTTATCAGGGCACCAGTCATATTGGATTAGGTTCCACACTAATGGCCTCATTTTTAACTTGATTACCTCAGTAAAGACCTTATCTCCAAATAAAGTCACATTCTGAGGGACTGGGGGTTAGGACTTCAACATATGAATTTATGAGGAACACAATTAAGCCCATAAACGTTCTTAATAAATATGTGTACATGCATATCCTTTATTATCCTTCATGTTGCCAAGCACAGTCCATAACGGTCACACAATAAGTACTTGATTAATTGAATTAATCTTAATGTACTTGAGGTTTACATGAGATTTAAAATGTTCAAAGAATCTGATGTTATTCTTTCATCAATGATAAATGCAATCTTCCTGATAACTTATAGTTTTGCACGCATGGGTAATCATGTACAAGGTCACACTTCTAGTCAACAGGAGAAGCAGCAGGGCCACAGCTGAGAACTTCCTACCTCTCTAGCCCTGCACTCTTTCTATTATACTTTGCAGCTCTGCTGGCCCCTAAATAAATCACATTTATAGGAAATATTCATTTGTTTTCCATCTTTATGATGACTATTGATAACCATTTGGTAGAAAAGCCTAAGGGAATAGATGATTAGATAAGTCATGTTTTATAGGAAGAAAAGAAAATATAACCAATTTAATAAAATAACTACTATTTTATCACAAAATTGTTATATATATTTTTACTACATTCTATTTACCTCTCCCACAAATGTTATGAAGTATGTAGTATTATTCCAGTTTACCAATTACAAAACTTAAAGAGAGACCAAATATCTGGCCCAAAGCACTCAAGATTCAAACCCTGGTCACAGTCCAAAGGGGAAAAAAATCAAGATTTGCTGGGGAAACATAATGTAGATGAGCTAAGAAAGGTATGGGTTCTCAACAAACAAAAATAACATAAGCATCCCTTGTTCCTGGAGGGATTATTCAGAGTACCAAGAAGAAAGGTGAGAGAGAAGAAAAACCTTGCCTCATGTAGAGATGAGGAAGTCCAGACTAAGGAATCTCCAACCCTAAATAGGGTTATAAAAATCATGCACCGCCAGGTCAAGTCTGTCCTGAGACTATGAGACTACCTAAGTGGGAGCCATTCCATGCATACATGAGACACCACAGCAAACAAGAGTAGTGTTCATGGAAGCCATGATTTACCTTTCAGAATAATCTTTTCTAAAGTGTAATGAGTTGTCATTATGAATTGCTACATATTTTTATCCACCAGAAAACTCAAGCTAAAGAACACAGAAATAACCTTCCAGGTCATTGCCTGGACATGTTACTGACTTCATCCCAGACTTCCTCATCTGGTCTGTATGTACCATGCACATCATAGACATTGGAAACTACCCAGTCACTTAACAGCATATGATCTAAAAGAGTTTTGAGAAACAAGAGTCCTTATAACTCTACTTAGAAGTTATGGAGGCATATTAGGAGAAGAGAAAAATACGATGAATAATTAATAAAGGCCTCTGAATATCAGGTCATTGATTTCTGCCCCTTGAGTCCACAGAATTAAATTTCAGATTGTTAAACTTTTACCTTCTGTCAGACTGAGTAAAGATGATTAGGATTCATATCCAAAGCATTGTGGAACATCTTGGGTTTATAAGCCAATGTCTGTTTAGATGGCTGGCAAGAAGAATTAGGTTTGTCCTTCTAGAATTTTGAAGGATATCTGAGAATAACAGGCCTAGAATCTAAAGTATCTCAAGTTTATTTGACAGGAGTTATATTACACACTCTTTTATCAGAAAGGAGTAATCCTATAGAGAAGGAGTTGAGCATTTAGTATTCATCAGGCCTATAACTATATAACCCGTCCTGTTATCTGCTAGCTCAGAACAAGTGAACAGAAAATACAGGCTGGCCAATATCTACTCCAGATATCCCCTACTCCTTAAAAAAAAAAAAAGACGCAAGCAGAAGATCATTCATATCAATTCAATCATTTAAGAACTGCTGGATAAATAACAATGAGGTTCTTTTGATGGCTAATGGAATGGAGGGTATGTTATACAGTAAAAAAAAATGTAATCAAATTACTTCCTGGTAATTAATTATGAGGTAGTGGAAATGAGGATACCATATTAAGTTCCTGTTGCACTTCATAGTCTTTAAAACTCTTGTACATATATTATCTCAATTAATCTGGGAGACAATATAAATAAATTCTATTTTTAGTTCTAGCATAAATGGTATAACATTAGGCAAGCCTTCTTCTCTGCAATCTCTGAACAAACTCAGATATAACCTAATTTTTTTTCAAAACCCTCCCTCAATCCTATATCTGTTCTGGATGCTACCTGATTTCTCTTCTCTTCACAACCAAGCTTCTCCAAAGAAATGTCCAAATTGCTGGCTTGCACTTCAACTCAATACAATCAAGCCTTGATACAATTAGCCTCTGTCAACATCCTGAAATTATTTATACATGGTGACTAATGAACTTTTAATTCCCCAAGTACAATATATTCTTGCCAATCCTTATTTACTTCATCTTTCTATGGTCTTTGTTTCTGTTGACCACTTGCTTCCTCCTTGGCTTCTGTATCCTCAGCATCTCCTGCCCTGATAGTCACCCCTTCTCTGGCTCCTTTGTAGAACTCTCTGCCTCTACCTCCCTAGGGTCTAGCCCTTTTCCTCTTCTCTCACACTCCACACATTCACCTTAGGTTACCTCACTTATATTCAACAAAGGCAAAAATTTTCTACTTCTATTTTGTCTGACACCTCCAACTCAAAGTGTCTAAAAGTGGAAAGATCTTTCCCCCAAAACTTGTTCCATGAGAAAGTGATCAATTGAACAGAATGATGATGAAGGATCAAGTGAAGTGAGACTAGAGAAAGAGCCACCAATCTGGCCACTCAGAGGCCACTAGAAAACTTAACAAGAACACATGCAGTGGAGAAGGGGTACAGAAGCCATATTACATTGGGTGTAAGATATAGTAGAATGGACAACTATTGAAGGAAGTTTTGCTGAGAATGGGAGCACAGAAATTAGCAAGTAAGTGATTTGGAGGACAAAGGAAGATGGTTTTAAACTGGGGAGATTGGAGTCATGTTTTGCAACTAAAAAGAATGATCAGATAGAAAGGGAGATATTGTTGACGGGTGCCTGGGTGGCTCAGTCAGTTGAGCATCCAACTCTTGGTTTTGTTTCAAGTCATGATCTCATGGTTCATGAGTTCAAGCCCTGCATCGGGCTCTGCACGGACAGTGCAGAGCCTTCCTGGGATTTTTCTCTCCCTCTCTCTCTCTCTGCCCCTCCCTGGCTTGCTCTCTCTCTCAAAAAATAAATAAATAAACAAAAATTTTTTTAAAAAGAAAGGGAGATATTGATATTGGTGAAGAAAGAAGGATTGAATGAATGAATGAAGATGAGAGGGGTTGGAATCCCGAGATAAGTAGAGGAATTGTCTTTGATGGGGATGTTCCTATTGTAAAGGAAGGAAGACAGAAGATAGGAACTATAATGATTTTTATAGAGATGAAAATATGGATATATATTTCCTCTAGTGGTTTCTATTTTCTAGACAATTATGATACAAGGATGTGGATGATTTGAAGATGGAGGAGATATAAAGAGTCACTTCAGAAAATGGGGAAGGGAATTTACTAGGAAAATGAAGTAGAACTATAGGGCTATGTCAAGGACTTGTTTGAGATTTTTCATTATGCTAGTAGGAATTAGAAAGAAGACTACACTTTAAGGCACAGGATGCCTTTCGAAGTCTGGCTGTTTCTCCTACTTGGTGTGAGATCATGGGCTGGTCTCTTAACCTCCATGAGCATCAGTTTCCCAAGTGCAAATAGAAGATAGTACTACCTGGTTCTCAAGGTTGTGGTGAGAATCAGATTAAGGCTAGCTCTGTGCTTTCCAGTAAGCAGTGAATCATGATGGTGACAAGAGTCTTGTTCCATTTAGCTGTTAAGCCACTTTGGAATTACTGACAGCACAATGATACACAGAAATTGCCATAAGGCTTCATTTCTCTTGCCTTCATAATACACTGGATATAAGGAAAACGTTTACATGAATTATGCTAGGAACACCAAAATACTTATAACCCACCTATCTCATGACCTAATATTAACAGGTGTTGGAAAGCTATGCCACCTTAATTCACTCTTATTCACCACAGACCTTGATTAATCGAGACTATACATACACTCAAAGAATTGAAACCTTCAGGTTTAGTGGGCATGCAGCAGTGCATGCTGTTGACAGAGTACTATGGGACTTGCAAGGAACCACACTGCATTTAGCGCTTTCCCTAAGAAGCATACTCAAGGACACTCACCTGCTCACAGCAATAAAATGTTCCCTTAATTATGGTTGATCAAATTGTGATAATTTTTAGGAGTATGTTTAAATATTCAAGAGTCTAGTAGCTTTGTCCTCAAGTGTACCTAGCCTAAATTTGCATCCGGACTATAAAGTATATTAACAAATATTATGAAGTGTATTAACAAACAAAGAATATGAAGACTAAAGCATTTTGAAATATAAATCCGTGGTTTCTTAATGTTTATTTTTGAGAGAGAGAGAGAGAGAGAGAGAGAGAGAGAGAGAGAGAGAGAGAGAGAGAATGAGTGGGGGAGGGGCAGAGAGTAAGGGAGTCACAGAATCAGAAGCAGGCTCCAGGCTCTGAGCTGTCAGCACAGACCCTGTCACTGGGCTTGAACCCACAAGCCATGAGATCATGACCTGAGCCAAAGTCAGACACTTAACTGACTAAGCCACCCAGGTACCCCTAAATCCATGTGTTTTAAACCTGAATGTTTTATCCTTTAACATGTGTTGACAATCTAAAGTAGAAGGTAAGCATTTATAAGGGGGTTCCCAGGAAAATCTTTTTGAATGGATTTCCTGGGAGATTTATCCATTCATTCGTAAGGAAATACCTATTGTGTACCTACTATACTCATCAAACTGTGCCAATTGTGGCAGAGACTACAGAGAGGCATAATACAGGCTCCTGGTAAAGATCCTGTGGTCTACTCAGGGAGCTAAATAGCTGTACACATTCAAATAGCAATAAAGGACAACAGTGTGTTTTCACAGCATAGAACATAACTATGGGAGAAATAAATGTTAGAATCTATGAATTTCTATGAGTCCTGAAAAGGAGGAGAGGTCTATGAGCCAGAGTAGTCAGAGAAGCCTCTCTGAAGGAAGTGAGCTTGGACAGGATTTGTGTAAACAGAGAAGAATGGGACCAGTGATATAAGATTAAACAAAATCATGAACAAAGGTGGTGGGATTGCAAAATGCATGTATGGTTTGAACAAAAGAAATGACTGGCTGGTACAACCCTAGGGATCATGTAATGCCTCTGTGAAGGAAAGAGTTACCTACCTGTGACATCATGGTTCAGATGCTACTCAGGCTCCATATGGAAAGACAGCTTAATGATCCATCCTATCTGTGCCCAGATAGGCTCACCCAGATGGCAGCACACACGTGCACATCACACATACAGACAGCAAAGGAGGATGAGCATAGAAACATCTGTCTGGCTGATTGACCTTCTATTTCCAGGTAATCCTGAAGAAAACAAAGTTACTTGAGTAGCATTAACTGTTTCTCCAAACAAGCCCATCTTCTGAGGACTAGTATACTATTTCAAAGCCAACAGCAAACCTGTGTTCAATAGTTTCATGTCACCTGAAATACCCTCTTATCCTCCATAACTAACTTTATTCACCTGTTAGATCCTTTGCTTCTTCAAAGGTGTTCTCTTCTTTACATTATTGATATTTAAAGAAATCATCCTCACTTTCACTATGGAACCATGACCACTGCCAAGACACCTACCAACCTCCTCATCTCTAAAATTCAGCTTGTTTGAAATGTTCCAATAATTCAAATGAAGAAGGATTTGCTTAGCCACCAGTTTCACATGCCAGACATTATGTTGGAGCTCCTAAACACAAAGATTGATCATAATAATGAAGATAATAATAATGATAATAATTATAAAAGCTTATATGCTTATATTCTAGGCACTGTTCTAAGTATTTTAGATATATTAACTATTTTAATTCTTTTGGAATGAATAATACACCAGTCTCTCCTCTCCTGAAGCTTACAATCTACTAGAGAAACAAACCTGAAAATAGATTACTTCAGCACAATAATGGATTGTAGCTATAATTCAGAGTAGAGTGGAAGCATGAAAACAAGTGGCTCAGGCAGGGCTCCACAGAAGAGCTCAGATTTACACTAACTCTTGATGGATTGGGAAAATTCGCAGCCTGACAAAGGCTGAGTGATAGAGCAGCCTTTCAGGCAAGTAAACAGCATATAATTAGCATGGAGGCACAGAAGGGGACATCCAGTAGTTTAGGTCCTGCTGGAAGGCAGGGGGCAAAAACAAAAAGAAGTAATACATAAAATCAGAGAGGTCAACATGGGCCAGATCAGGGAGAATCCATTTTTATTCCAACCCAACTTGGATCTCCAGGGCCCTGTGTGTGTAACTGAGAATATGTTATTTCTGTCCATTGATATGTGTGAATCTCTGTTTTTCTTCCTTGCTCCTCACCCTCGGCTCCTTTTAGTTTGCTGTGCCTTGGAGTAAGATCATTGCAGGGTCTTCTCTTTCCTTGTCACCCCTACAGAACCTCCCAGTGAGCATTCAATGTCAATTGACTGACCAGCTAATCATCAGCCTGTGGTTGTTGGTGATTATCTGTGCTGCCTGGCAAGGCCAGGGTCTGGAAATAGTAATCACATTGGTGTCTGTGGCAACTTCTGGTGTCAGAGATCCTGTTAGAAATCATTTTATTGATACTAATTCGGAAGGTTGTTCTTTAGCTCCAGGAAAACAGCGCACATTAAAAAGCTGTAATCAGAGCTTACTATTTCAATAGCAGTCTTCAGAGCCAAAGTGTAGATGCTAAAAATTAAGGCTCCTCAGCTTCCTGTTACCCCACAACCAAGACAGTGACAGGACTAAATAGGGTCTTCCTCGTGTCCTAGAGAGCACTCTTGGAAATGAAAAAGAGGAAGAGGCTTAGAAAATGGATGAATGGATGCCCCTGACTGGTTAATTATTTGATTTATTGCCTCACCCTCTTCCAAGAAGGTGGTTTACAATAGACTTAAAAATAATTTAAACAACTCCACTGTAGCAAGGGAATTTGGACAGTAGGATTGGCAGAAAAGGACATACTTTTTAAAAATTTTAGAAGGTATAGCTATATATAGATATATACATATATACAAACACACATATATGTATACATATATGTGTATATATATCGAAACAAATGTACAAATGAAACTTAAATGCAAACGATGTCCTATATCTTCTCCCCACTCCTAACCCCAGTTTCCAGAAACAAACATTTCTGTGCTTAGTGCCCCTGGAAATTATCTCTATATGAGATGTGTATATCCTCAGTTCTCACTCTAGACGTCATTTACTGACAGAGTAAACACTATGAGAGGTGAGGATTTAGCTCATTTATACCATCATCTTTTCTCTCTTCCACCTGCCCCATCCCCAGTAGAGTTGTAGATTGAATCTTGGCCCACAAACTCAGGTTTGAAATATAACTTTTTAATGTATTAAATCAACTTAGTTTTGTCTCCATGCTAGAACTAGTATAAAATTCCACTGCCATCAGTATTGGCTTCTGATAATACTAGAGACCCATGATACTAGAGACCCAAGTGTTGCCAGACAAATAGGGGAATTGTGCTTTGTGGTGGTCCCTGCAAAATCTTCATTGTCCAAGCTTACTGTGGTACCATGAAGTATAGTGTTTCTCTGCTTCCATGCCTCTCATGGGGTATGGGAATGCTTAATAGAGCATACCTCGGTTCCTACTCCCACCCTGATGAGGGTGGGCATCAATGATCATGGCCATACACCATTCACACATTGAATGAATTATGAGAATTATCCTAGAACTTACCTTTTATTTTTAATAATTGTTTGCTTTTTCCTGTTATTTATGATTACTTTTCCTTTCTCTTGCATTTCTGCCCTTATTTGTCCTTAGGTTTTTACAGTCTCCATCATAATGTCTATTTTTCTGGCCTACTTTTTCTTAGGAACCCCCTTTCCCCAGTCTTCCTGCCCCAAGCTGCACTTGTTCTCTGGGGCTGCCTCATATTCGTCATTCTGGAACTCTCTTCATTACATTCCTGAATTGAATCCATTGTTTCTTGGATGTTTTCCTCTCTCTTGATTTAATTTTTTCATACTACTGGAGCACATACTCAGATAACTTTTTTAAAAAAAGCTGAAAAAGACATGACAAGTGAATTTCTAAGCCCCTTTGACTCTAAAAATGCCTATATTCTGCCCCCATAGTTGATTAATATTGTGGTTTAGTGTGTAATTCCAGGCTGTATCTAATTTTTCTCAGAGCTTAGAGTACATTGCTCCTTTGTCTTGTTGCATTTGATGTGGTTGTGGGAAAATCTGAGGTTGGTTCCTTTACGGGTGACCTTTTTCCCTCTCAGAAGCTTTCAGGATCTTCTCTTTATCCTTGGTGTCCTCATGTGTCACTAACTTGTGACTAAGTGGGTATATTTTTCATCCCGTTTCACACTTGTTTGGCACTTTAAATATAAAGATACATTCTGAGAAATTCTATTATTCCTTTGGTCATTTCTATCCTTTTATTTTCTTATTGCCTTTTTGCAGAATTTTATTAGCCAGATATTAGACTTATTCAGTTGTTCCTTGATTTTGCTTACCTTTTCTCTGACATTTACCATCTCTTTCTATTTTTATCTAATACTGTAAGAGATTGAATGCAATCTTTAAATTGATTTTTTTAACTTTGGCAATAAAATGTTTAATTTCCCAAAGCTCTTTCTTCTTCTCTGTTCCTTTTTCATGGCACCCTTTTCTTTTTCCTTACATGTAACATTGCTTTGAATCTGTCAAAGGATGCCAGTCAGAGGTTATTTTTATTTTGAAATTCTCTCCTTTGAATTATCTGTAGAGTTAGTCTTTCTATTGTGCTTTGTTTTTAGCTTGATCTTTCTCAGTCATACCACAGGCTCTCCTTCAATGACTAGTAGCTTGTGGTTTTCTGTTCATATTTCAGGAAGAAGCAGTGGAAAACCTAACTTGGAAGCTCTGTGCACATAGGCACATTTTTTGACTTCCAGGCTTCACTTTGTAGTGAGTAGGATCAGGGTGTCCCAAATACCACCACACTAACTGTTCTAGTTCTCTGAAGAAAGGTTTTTCAGATGTTTTTAGAGAATAAGCATCCATTTTCTTCTTGGCCTAAGGAGAGAGATAAATGCCTGAAAAGCGGGGGGGGGGCAATGAGTGTGGGGGTAAGGAAGCAACTATTCCTTACACAGGTAATTAATTTGTCCCCATTTTCTGTCCACTTCTCAGTATCTTCTTTCACTCTACCTTCCTCCTTTTTTTAGGCTGAAACCTCTGGGGTTCCAATGGGCAACTTGGGTTCCTTTTTTTGATTCAGAGAACACCTCAGGCTAAAGCTACCCCCACTTCAGTGCACCATTCAATGCTTTTGCTTTTCCATGCTTGTTCTGACCTCTGGAGACTTATTAAAACCTCATATAGCTTTTCTCCAGTTATCTTCATTGTTGTAAGATTATGAGATTTTCTTCCTGTTCCAGATTTTTACTGGGACCTAAACCAGGAGGGAGGGGGAGTGGGGGGGGGGGAGGGAATAAACCAATGGGCTCAGTACGCATCTTGAAATGGAAGCCAGGGGGCATAGTCACACATTCTTACTTTATTCATTAAATGATACCAAGTGAGTTAAAAACAGTTGTCTCTAAAAAGCAGTAGTAACAGCATTAAGCCACAGTTCCTAACAGAGCTCAGATAATTCTTCCATGGAGAAGTGGCACAGTGCAGTGATTAAAAGGATAGACTCTGCCTAGATTGCAAGACCAGCCCTGAGACTTACAAGTTATGTTACCTTGAGCAAATTTCATTTGTCTATGTACTTCAGTTTCCACATATGGAAACAGAGATGATACTAACTGCATATTAACCCCATTGGCTCAAGATCAGGATTATTAGTTCTTCCATATAAAGCACTTGGAACAACAATCTCACGTGTTCGTTATCATTGTTGCTATTATCATCCCAATGTCAGGACAAGGAGGCAGAGAAATAGAGCCACTGCAGTAATAATCATGTCTTTCTAAGATAGCACAGTCAGCCTGTTGTATATCGACTTTTAGACATCTCTCTTAGGCCACAACTTTTCTATCTTTTCTTGCCTTGGAGTCCTGAAGGAAGTGATGGCATGGACACTCATTCAAAATATCACTCATTCAAAAAATAAACATGACTGTGGACAAGGACTATTACCTTTGCAGCAACCTCTTGAACAAAGGGGAGAGAAGAGAAATGAGAAATTATGAGGCTAACAGTACTGTGGCTGTACAGGAAAGGAAATGAGCAAATATTATAAGGAGGATTTTTTAAAAGCTGAGATGAAGTTGTTTGAAGGAAAGGGATGATTCCCATTTTCATGGCTAAAGGGCTAGAACTAAATGTTGCTATGGCACCATGCACTCAGGTTCATATAACCATGATACCTTCAACTTAGGAGATGTGGAAAATTGAAATAAATGCACAAAGAAACCATATAACAATGCTCCGTTTGCAATGAATTTTAGCTTAAATTTCCAACCTCAAATGCTCTTTGACATACCATTCCTCAACCTCAAACAATGGTTAAAACAAAACAGACCAAACTATCTTATCCACTGTGAGTGGCCATTCAGTATCCTTTGATCCCCATGACTTCTGTAGGTAGATAATAAAAATTCCATTTTTTATGCTTATTTATTCTTTATTTTTGAGAGAGAGAGAGAGAGAGCGAGCTGGGAGGGGCAGAGAGAAATCCCAAGCAGGCTCCACGCTGTCAGTGCAGAGCTTGATGTGGGGCTTTAACCCATGAGCTGTGAGATCATAATCTGAGCAGAAACCAAGAATCAGACACTTTACTGGCTGAGCCACCCAGGCACCCCAATAATAATTCCATTTTAATAGATGAGCAAACAGAGAAGCAAACTCAGGCTCAGAGAAGATAAGTAACCCATGACCAATGATTAAAGGCACCAATTTACAAGCCCAGGTACATTATCATTGCTTTTATTTTTTACATATTATTATTTAGCTCTAACACCTCCTCTTTTTGCATTATACTTATTGCCTTCCACTACTTGCTTTTGAAATAAAAATCACCTATTCCCAGTGTGATACCTAATCTAACCCCTCAATCATTCACTATATTTAGAATTCTGCATTACTTTTTCCATGTCTTTCCTCCTGTTTCTTCCTCTCAGCTAGAGTTTTTAACCAATGTGATTTCCGCTTGCCAATGCACCTTCCCCTTGAGCACATTCCTCCTGAGCACATTCCCCTTGAGCACATTCCTCTTGTCTTCCTGTCCTCCAAGCTCCTCACCTGGCTTCTTCCCCTCCTCCCCCACCCCCACCACTGGTCACCTGGGTGCTCCCCTTTTCCCCATTCTGCAACCTCCAGAGAGGCCCACATTTCACCTCCTCCTCTCAGCCCCAACACTAGTTGCAGTTCAGCATTTTTGCTTCCCACCAACATTTTCTGTTGCTGTGGAAACCGAGAGGCAGTTCTGGAAGGAGGGGGAGTCTTGGAGCACAGTCACTGCTGGCCTTGGTGTAGGAGGAAGATGGTAGGCAGCTGGGGTGGGAGGGGGAGAAGAGGAGAGCCTAGAGAACTCAGGATCCGAACCCAACCAGTTCCTGATGGAGAAAGGGACTTCTCCGCTCCCTCGATGAGATAAAGAGAAGGCAGGGGGAGAGCAACCCAGTACCAGGCCGGCTTAGCAGCTGCATCTTTCGGATGGTTGAACAGAAGGAGGCTGAGTGGGCGGCCCCCTGTGGTGACAGAGCCTGGTTCCCAGGCTGCTTGTAATCTGTCCTTAATTTGCCACTGAGGAAGTTAACTTTATGTAGGTAGCTAAGAAAAAGGAAGGCTCAGGGGAGCCATCATCACAGAAAATAAATATGCTCCCATTATAAATGAAGTAACAGGATAATGTACGGTCTCAGAAGATGATGAGACGGGGAGAAATGGCCTGTATCTAATGAAAAAGTTTAAGCTAAAAATTAAGAGAAAGAGCTTTACAGAAATGGTTGTTCTGCAGAAACAACTGAGATAAAGTAAAGAACGTTTTCACGGGCACAAAGTTTAGTCCATGGCTTCAAGAAGTGTATTATTTGGGCTTGGCAAAAAGCCTGGGACTCTCAGACTTTGTCATATAATTTGAAGACTAGGCCTTCAGTATATACTGTGCAATCAATTTTGTGCCAAAGGGGAGAAATGACTGAGAACTGGAATCAAAAAGTCAGTAAAGTAGACCTGGAAGTGAATTTACCTGAATAAGCATTAAGTTAGTTAAGAAAGCTAAACTACAGGGACTCATAAAATCCCATGCAATATAATCACTCATTCTTTAAACCGACAAGTTTTTTGGAGTGTCTGGGACCATACTAGACCCTGGAGATTAGAAGAGCAGGTGGGCAAGCAGGGGGAAGCCTAAAAGAAAGATAAATGAGCAATGGCCATTGGAGCTCCTAGCTGAGTGGAAGAGACAGACTCATAAACAAAATGTTACAATGCAGTATAGCTGGTTTTCCACACAGGTGCCCTCCAAATGCTCTCCAGTGTTGTGAAGGTCTTGCTTAGCTCTGACTGTGGGAAGGAGGGAAGATTTCACAGAAGTGGGTCTCTGAACCAGTCCTTAATGGATGAGTTGAAGGTGTCAACTGGTCAGAAACCCAGGAAGAATTCCTGAGAAGAGGAAACAGCATTAACCAAGAGCCATGAAGATATGACTGTGCAGAGCATGTTGAGAAATACAAGGATGTTGCTAGAGGCTCAGGGTATGTGTGTCAGGGATGGGAAAGGCAGAAAAGGAGGTTAAAAACCTAAATTAGGACCAGATCACCAGCCCCTCAAATGCCATCTGATGGGGTTTAAACTCAATTATGTAAAAAATGCTAGGAGTAGCACAGTGTCCTGATAAGATTATGTGTTAATACTCTGACTTTAGTGGCAATATCAAGGATAGATGGAGAGAAGAGAAGGACTCTAAGCAGGAGGGCTGTTAGGGGGTGTGAAAAGTCATTGCCTTAGTGACAGAAAAGACAGATTCAGAGATATCGTGGCAGAAGAATGGATGGAACATGGTAAAATTTGACCTTGGGAGTAAGAAAGAGGAGTCAAGGATGACTGAGGCTTATGAGTATAAATCCAGCTTGAGCAAGTAAAAGTTCCTTTTACAAAAATATGTTTGCTACCACCTAATCTGGGTTCACATCCTATTTCTTCAAGAGCTGCAGGGGGAAAAAAAAGTCAATTAAATTTTACTCTACCAGCATCCCTACCACATGGTTCCTAAATATAAGATTTATCTTTTGTGTTTTACAAAGAAAAATCGCATGCTAAGATATAAAAGTGGAACAAATTGCTGAAGATTATTTTTAAAGTTCGTAAGCAAGTGGCAACCATCAGTCTACCTTGAAGTGCCATTTAAACACATCATACTGTGTTAAATGGCAGAGGTC
Organism: Panthera pardus; assembly: GCF_024362965.1. Taxonomy (NCBI): domain Eukaryota; kingdom Metazoa; phylum Chordata; class Mammalia; order Carnivora; family Felidae; genus Panthera; species Panthera pardus. Next base: position 22,124,207 of record NW_026526991.1, read on the forward strand.
GTACAGCAGCATCGGTAAGACTACATAATAGATTGACAAAATTGATGTAACTGGCCAGAAGATTTTTTAAAAGGAATTATCATGTTCCTCTAAAATTAACCATGACTAAAATCCCAAATTGGGTAGGGCTTATTACTTGTGATTTACTCAAATAATAAACACAGGAATAAATCTTAGGTGGGCAGTCATCCTGTTCTGTTTAAACGTAGAGTTTAAAGTTTTTGCTTTTTTCATTTTTGATGCAGTCATCACTTAAAATCCAAATGTTATACCAACATCTTTTGAAATGCTGAGGATATGGGGCGCCTGGGTGGCTCAGTCAGTTAAGCATCTGACTCTTGGTTTCACCTCAGGTCCTGATCTCATGACTCGTGAGTTCGAGCCCCGCATCAGGCCCTATGCTGACAGCCCGGAACCTGCTTGGGATTCTCTGTCTCCCTCTCTCTCTCTGCCCCTCCCCCTGCTTGATCTCTCTCTCTCTCTCTCTCTCTCTCTCTCTCTCAAACATAAATAAATAAACATTAAAAATTAAAAAATAGTGCTGAGGAGATGAATGATTAAGTGACCTGATCATCACCATTTGAAAGGTTCTTCCCCTATTTAACTAGGCAGTATTACCTTGTTTATCTCATATGCAAATTAGGCAGATGCACTTAAAAGTATTAAACCAGTTTTTGAGTCTCAGTTTTTGAGACTGACAGCAAGGTAGAGCGTGAGGAGGAGAGAGAACTACCTTTCAGCTTGTATGCTCCCCATCTGAGTTCTAAATTTGAGCATACCTCCTCCTCACCACAGGTGGAATCACCACCTCTCCATCTCAAGACCGAGCCTTGCCCCTCCACCCACTCTCAAGTTCAAGCCATACCTAAAGCTGCAGATAACTAAACTCTAACCTACTTTCTATGACTGCACATCAAACCGTTCTTGCTGCTAAGCTGGCCCTGTTGCAGGGCCCCTGTTCTCATCACCACAGGAGCCCTGTGTCATTCATCTGATTCCTGAGCCCTAATCTCAGCTCCCTCCTTGACTCTTGGTCCACCCTCCATGTCACATGGTCCATTTCCTTTTGTCAAAGGTTTTAACCAAGAGCTTACTTTGAGCTAACCCACTGACAGACCGTTGCCCTTCTGTCTGGAACTATGAGTATTGCCTAACACAGAATCCTATATGCCAGTGAAAAGGAAACATCACCCACATGCATGCACTTGAATGCTTCTTTATCTTGGGCTACCATTTGGAACTATCTTCTTGCACTGTGCTCTACTACTGACATACTCCCCTTGGGCACCATGCTCTACCCTTAGACTCAACCTCCTCTAACTACAACTACAACTGAATCAGTTCCTTGGCCCTCTTTCTGTCCCAGGAGGATTAAGGCTCCCTTTCCTGGCCCTGAAACAACTCTCTCACTGCCCCATCCTGCTGCAGTACCTGATCATGAACAGAAGAATCCAGACATAGGGTGTTCTACTCTTTAACCATCCTCTCAGCCCCCAGCTGAAAAGTGGCTATATTCTCTGGGACATTGCATATTTTGACTTTCTCAGTCACTTCCTACTCCATTTCTCCAGATTACTACTGCGCAATGCCACTTCTCCTAGGCCTCAGAACTTTTTTGTTTGTTTGTTTTCTTGGATCTTGCCTCTGTACTCTCCCTCCCTTCTACCACAAACAGTGGCAGGATTGGATTACTTCCACCCAACAGACTGGAAAATTTCTCATAATGCCAGACCACACGCTGGTGCTGAGTGGCTGAGAACCAGGTCAGAAAATCAAGTGTTGAAGATTTATTTCAACCAATTTAAGAGGAATGTACAGATGAACAGGCCAGTTCCTGTTTATTAACTAGAATCTCTGGAGCCATTCAAACAGGTTCAAATAGGCCATCAATTGAGGCTAAGGGCTTCAACACAATTCTAAGCATGCACAACAACATTCTAATAGGAAATAACAAGCTCTTAGATAAAGGCTTCCTTCCCTATTGCCTGGTTGTCTGAATCAGAATTTTAGACAACCTATTCATGGTATGTGTCCTAATTTCACCAACCATGTGGTTGAGATAGGACACTAATGATGCTGTCTCTTCATATGGCAAGCTACAAGACTATTTATAGAATGTTGGCGTTTGAACTAGGTTTTTTCAGAATCCATTACAGTATGCAGCTACTGTGTGGTTTTTAACTAATTAGTACCATGAAGCAAGAAAATATCATGCACATTTTATAGTTGAAGAAATAGATTCAGAGAGTTTAAATGACTAGCCCAAGGTCATTCAACCAACAGATGGAAAGGATTTAGAGTTTCTTTGTAAGTGATGTTAATTTTTAGTTTTCAATGTATGTTTCCAACTTAGCATCTTTTTATAATATGTTTTATAAGCATCTTTTCTTTTTTCTTTTTTAAAAAATGTTTATTTTTGAGAGAGAGAGAGAGAGAGAGAGAGAGAGAGAGTGTGTGTGTGTGTGTGTGTGTGTGTGTGTGTGTGTGTGTGTGCAAGTGGGGTAGGAGCAGAGAGAGAGGGAGACAGAGTGAAGAGTAGAGAACCCAGTGCGGGGCTCAAATTCACAAGCTATGAGATCATGACCTGAGCCAAATTCAGACACTTAATCAGACTGAGCCACCCAGGTGCCCCTAAATGTCTTTTCAAATAAATTTTGTTCATCCTTGTGTCAGCAAAAGAAGATTCAGTTTCATAAAAGGAAGTGTGATCTGTGGAGGGAAGTGGTAGACAAGGCCAAAAAAAAAGGCTTCTCAACCCTCTGCTGAGAGAAGTATGGCATACACTGTGAGACCTAGAAGGCATACAAACATAGTAAGGGATAATTGGACCTTCAAAATTCCTAAAGAGAATGGGAGGCCAGCTAAGTATTTCCAAGACCATGTGGCCCTCTATACAGCCAGGTTTATCGATTGGGCATTGCCAATGAATTCCCTTCAGGCAGGTAATGATTCCTTATGGGAGGCAATCCTTTCAGAGTGATATTATGTTTAAAGGGAACAAAGATACTTTTATAAGTCTTCACTGGATAAAGTATCATGTACCCTTTATTTTTCTGATTCTAGGGATTTTCCCCCTAGAAACTCAGAGCTAACTGTTTTCTTTCTTGTGAATGCTGATTAATGACAAGAATCGATTTGGATCATTGTTACTACCCCAGAAGCAGGAAGTATCAGCATTATTGGTGTCAAACTTAAAAAAAAAATGAGTGAGTGAGAGAAGTACTTGATAATGGGATGGTGCTAGTCGTCCCAGATGTCATTTTGCCATTGCCATCTCCGTGAGCATCTCCAGTGCAGGCCCCCTCCTATGTGAACCTTTTCCCCACATATTCAGCATATCAATCTCCATGTGATATTTTACAGGAAAAATTATTCAGTCTACTGAGGTGGGAGTTTGCCTGTGGGCTTGCTGAGGGTGCCTTGGAGGATTGATACCTTTCAGCAGAAAGTTGCAATTCCATTCTCAAGAAATAACCTCTTCTTATAGCACCTGTCAAGTATATGAATTCTGTGCTATAATCATCTCCCAAGGTTAGGGTTTTTTTTAATTCAAAGTTTTCATTCTGACTCAAGCAAGCCTTAGCTGAATGTTTATTTTTCCCCCAAATGTTTATTGGATCTACTAATCTACCTATGATGTCATCATCCACTTAACCCCTGTTTCCATTTTGTTTGCACCAAAAGGAGCTAGAATCTTTATCTCCTAGAAATGAATTTAGAGATCATATAAAATAACCCCCTTGTTTTTATAAATAAGGAAACCAAGGCACAGAGTGTTTGTGATTTTCCAAAAGTCACACAGCTACTCCAAACTCCTATTGGAAGTAGTAGTAAATAAAATAAATAAATTCAAAGCTGGGATAGAAGAGCCCAGGCATCCTGAAACTTTGTTCTGTATTCTTTCCCCTTCCCTTGGGCTTCTCAGTGTGCTCTGGGGGGTGTGGCAAGATACAAGGACATAATCAAAGTCATTGGACAAAACATGCCATATCTTTCCAATGCATCAGTTTTGTTCAGTGATTTGAAGTAGGGTCAGTAAGGTGGGAGAAAGAATAAAATCTATTCTTGCATTAAGGAATGGATATTTTAGGGAATTGAATTTAAAATTTATTTAAATGTTAAAATTAAAATGCCATACTTCAGAGAAATTTCATGTTTGCAACTAGGTGCTTCAGGTTACCCTTTCCTCATCTGCCATCCAGGGGTGCTCATTCTCATCCCTCTGGCAATGGGAGCTCCTGAGTGGAAAAATTTGAAAGTACTTGATGCCACCATGAAGCTTACCGCTCAGCAGAATTAACCTGAAAGCAGGCACTTAGGTCAGCCATGCTCTCTTCTCCCGAAACTCCAAGACTACTTACAATGTTTTCATAGGGCTCATAAAGTCTGGGGCCACTGTGAACTGCAACCAGACGTTCCAATTAATTTTCATTGAATTTCTCAAGCTATTCTATGGGAAAAAAAAAATAAAGACATCAATTCAGGAGCTCTTTTTTTTTGTCTTTGATGTGGTGTCAAAAAGTATTCTAGACTTTCCTGTCTTTTAGTTTTCTTTTGTGTTTGTGATATTATATAGAGAGCAGTCCTATTTTTTCTCTTTATAGACAGAAATATCTGGCTCCTTTTAAAGCTTTTTGAAAGTATCAGGTAGACATTAAATTTCCTTTTAAAGAAAAGTCCCCAGATTCTTCTTCTCATCCATCACATGCTACCTTTTAATAATTTGTTCCCCAGCAGCCCCACCTCCAGGATCTTAAATATGAGAAAGCTGACATCATCCTTGATTCCCTCTTCTTTATCGTACTCCAGATCGGTTGGTCACCAAGTATCACTGATTTTTACCTCTGAACATTTCTCAGACCTGTGACCATTAATGTTATCTGTGCAGCCACAACACCAAATCATGCTCAGAACTCAGTAGTTCAATCCAGAAAATGTCAATGCATTGTAACAATGAAGATCTTGAATTAGCTTATAGTTATATGGTAGACCAAGCGTGCCGTGATGAAAAGGGTCCAGAACAGAGCCCTGGGTACATTTCTCAGACATTACCATTGCTACATTAAATGTGAATGGTTAGATTATAAAAGTACTTCTTCCCTCTCTCAGGAAAATGACCCCTTTGATAACAGGAAACATATTTTGTTCATTTCTGTGTCCCCTGTACTTAGCTGTAAATCTAGTACATGATAGATGCTTATTTAATTTTTTTGAATGGATAAATGAAATCTATCACATTTAAATGGCTCCTCTCAGGACACCTGGGTGGCTCAGCCAGTTAAGTGTCTGACTTCGGCCAGATCATGATCTCATGGTTCATGAGTTCGAGACCCACATCGGGCTCTGTGCTGACAACTCAGAGCCTGGAGCCTGCTTCAGATTCTGTGTCTCCCTCTCTCTCTCTCTCTCTCTGCCCCTCTCCCACTAACACTCTGTCTCTCTCAAAAAAAATGAATAAGCATAAAAAATTTTAAATAAAAATAAAAAAATAAATGGCTCCTCTTGCTTACTCAAAGGTTTTACTGTTCCTCCTCTGTCCTGTATCATCAAACTCTCCCTCTCTGTTGATTATCCCCACCAGCATACAAACATGTCTTAATAGATCCTAACTTGAATTTTAAAACCCTTCTTTACCCTACATTGCCCCAGTTACTGCCCCATTTTTCAGCTCCCCTTATAGCAAAATCCCTCAAAAGGCCTGCCAGTGGTAACTACCTGCCCTACTGTTCTCTCTTGCACAAGAGATGTATCTCTTTATCATACTACCAAAACTGCTCTAGAAACAGTCTCCAATGACTTCCACATTGCCAATTCTCAGTCCTCATTTTATATGGCTTATCAGTAGTATTGACTCAGCTGATAAGTTCTTGCATCTCGTTATGTCTTGCTTTTTCTACTTTGCTAGCCATTTCTTCTCATTCTGTCTTGTTAGACATTCCTCATTTTTCCGGCCTCTAACATTGGAGTTGTCTAAGTTTCAGTGCTTTGTTTTCTTTTCTCTATACATGTTCACTCCCTAGGTGATCTCATTCAGCTCCTATATTCCATCTGTACACTGATGACTCTCAAAATTATATTTTCAGAGCAAACTTCTCCTCTGAACTCTGAAATCTATGAAGGAATTTTTTATATATCCAATTGCCTGCTTGACATATTTACCTAGATGTCTCACAAAAACCTCAAAATTAACATGTCCAGAAGTCCACTCTAGTTCTACCTTACACACACACACACACACACACACACACATAATTGCTTGTGCTTGCTTTTATTTTTCAGTCTTTCTTGAAAAAAATATATTATCTTCACTTTTCTAGTGCTTAAGAAAATCCTTGGAGTTATCCTTGAATTAATTCTTCTACCTCATGTGTATTCCATCACCAATTCCCACTGGCTCTACCTCCAAAGTACATCTAGAGTCTGCTGACTTCTCACCTCTGCTCTAAGCCATCATCACCTCCCCTTTGTATTATTGCAATAGCCTCCCTCACTCATCTCCCTCCCATCCTGATTTCCTGCAGTCTCTTTTTCACACAGGAGCCAAAGTATTCCTTCCTAAAACATAGATCAGATCATATTCCTCCTCTGCTCATGATCCTCTCTGGTTTCCCATTTTAGAATACAATCTAAAATCCTTAGAGTGGCTTCCAAGATCCTGTGTGAATAGATTCTCTCTTCATTTTCTGATTTCATCACCTATCATTCTTCCCCTGAGCACTCCATTCCGATCACCCAGGCCTCCTCGCTGGTCCAAATCCAGCCTGTACACTTGCTATCCTTCTTATTAAAATGTCTTCCACAAGTTATCTACAACTTTTTTTTAAACAATTTGTCTAAATCTTTGCTCAAATATCACCACATCAAGAGGCCTAAAGTAGCACTTCTCCCTTGTTGCTCTTGCTTTGTCTTCGTGGTACATATTGTCCTACCTATATCCCTACATGTGTATTTATTGTTGCTTGTTTACTGTCTGTCATCTCCATACCCTTCATACGTGATTACAATCACTTTTCATTATTTTTTATTTGTTTTGTTGTTCTTGTTTTACTGTTTTATCCATTACGTGTAGGACAGTCTGGTATATGACAGTCATTCAATAAATATTTTTGAATGAATGAACAAATTGCCTTGGAAGAGGGCCCATGGATGGAATTTTTAAATCCCCTACCTTGGCTTTATTAATACTGTGCTTTAAACAACTGAGCTAACAGGCCCAGACAAGGTAAAAATATTTCTCAGAAAAAAAAAATTAAATTAAATAAAAAATTAAAAAATAAATTAAATTAAAAATTAAAAAATCTCAGAATGCAGCGTGCCAAAGCTGCTCAGAGGACTCCTGGTTGTTATAGCAACTCTTAAAGTCAGGCAAGTTGGCAGGCAGTATGCTTTTACAAAAACATGTTTATAGAGCCTCCTAAACATTTTTCTAAATTGATTAGACATGCATTTTGTTTGTTGTCTCATATTAGAATTTATTCTTGTTGCATACACAGTAAAGTTAGGGTACCCTGCAATATACTCTGGAAAGGGATTTTATTAGTTATTCTAAATACTTACATCTCTGCATCATCCAACTAAAAACTGAATGGAAGTTAGGAGAAAATGTGCTGATTAAAAATTCTTGAAGATTCATGTAAAAAAATAAGAAAATTTCTCAGAGTTGTAACAAACTAAGCAAATTGAATAACCCCAACAAAATTTTATATTTTGTTTCTTAAGGAATTTCCTTCCATTTTTCCTGTATTGATTTTATTTTTTCAAAGACCTCTAGTTAACAGTCTTGATGAATATTTTGATGTAATTTCAAATATGGGAGGGAACTTACACATATTGTGTGTCTATTAAGTCTCATGCACTGAGTTTTCCATATATTATTTTATGAAGTTTTCACAACATTATCCCCATTTTGCCTAAGGCTTAATTAAAGAGACTATATGATTTTCTCAAGATCACAGAATAGTAGTAATGGCACTCAAACTCTGGTCTGTCTGACTCCAAAGAATATATGTTTTCACTGTTTCACACTACCTTGCAAGTCTTTAAATATTCCAGAAATCATCCTGGTTACTTATAGAACCTTGGGTGCCTTTGCTAGGATAGTCCTTACACCTTACCAACTCTTGGTCAAGTCTGAAAATGATATTAAGAACTACAAGATCAAAGTAACAATGCCTACCATCCATATCAGCTCAGCAGTGACCTCGGGAAGCAAATCACCAAGTAAACCTGTTAGTTACCCTTAGACTTCATAGTTCATTGAGTTTTAAGCACGCCTCATTTGTCAGCATCTCCATAAAGGGAATGAAGGGATAATTCTTTTCATTCACTTCTTGCCGGCCCTTAGCAACATGCTCCGTGAACAGCGCCATCCATCCTGTGGAGATGGTTGTTATTAACTTTCCTCTCAACTGCCAGGGTACAGCACTGCATGTCTCGCTGATCCTGCTTCCACAAAGTTCTTGTAAATAAACTGGGTCATGCCATACACCGAATTTTTCCTCATGACATGTCGCTTTTCTCTCTTTCCACATTTGGAGAAAATGCAAGACCTTTAATGCAGAAATAAACATTCAAAGATGTGTCTTTGATACCAATTTTATTTAGTACATTTGGGACATATTCCAGGACCTCATTACCTTTTATCCTACATCATCACATTAACCTTCCAACTAAACTCCTCACCTTCAGTCTTTTCTTTCCAGCATCCATCCTCACAATATCCTGGGTTCACCTTATAAAGTATAGGTATAACCCTATCATTTCCCTAATCAAAACACCTATTTATTACTTATGAAAAAAGTCTAAACTTTGAGTCTGGCATTTATGGCCATCCACATTGGAAAGACTTTTTAAGTTGATATATCAGACCCCTTTATCTCAAATGCATTTAGTTATCATTCCCTTCATAAGCCTGTACATGCTTTATGAGCCTGTACATTGAACACAATGTCCAGGGATAATCAGTTCCATCCCTAGGACTTAAATTACCAGCAGTATCCAAATAATTCCCAAATCTATAACTCTGTACTGAATCTGTCTTCTTCACACCAGATCCATTTTTCCATGTGCATGTTCCTAGAGGTGCTTCAAATTCATCACTCTTCCAAAATCTGCTTCTCCTGCAGTTTCCATGTCAGTGAATGGCACCACTATTTTTTTCAGTTATCCAAGCCAGGAACCTGAGTGCCAACATTGTCTGCATTCTCTCCTCATGGTTTTTCCACACTCTGCTTTTTACTATTTGTGTGATATTATTTCTTTTTATCTCAGCAAGATTGTTAAGTGAGGCCAGGAAATGTGTCTTGTTTACCATTAAATCTCTAGGGCCTGGGTGGTTTAGTCAGTTAAGCACCCAACTCTTGATTTTGACCCAGGTCATGATCTCACTGTTGTGAAATCAAGCCCTGCATCAAGCCCTGCATCAGACTCTGCACCGGGCATGGAGCCTGCTTAAAGTTCTCTCTCTTCCTCTCCCTTGCCCCTCTCCCATTCATGGTCTCTCTCTCTCTCTCAAAAAAAAAAAAAAAAAAAAAAAAAAGTATCTCTAGGGCCTAAATCAAGCCTTACACATACAGGTTCTTACAATTTTGCTGGTAAAAAGAAACGATAAACCCATAAATCCATTTCTTATGTATTCTTATGCTTACAGACACTGCTATTTTTTAGATTATTAGTAGGTTAAAAATGTATGAGTGAATGAAATTTAAAGAATTAACAGTGAAATAACAGGATTTGTGATGCTACATTTAAGAAAATGTACTTAGGGAAAAAAACAAGGCATTTACGTCAGACTTTGACTCATTGTACCTCTGTGTCAATTCCAACTTATAAGTAGGTAGAGCTGACAATGGAAGAGATTTTACAAAAATGTCAGCAAGTGATGCTTAACATTGGAAGGATGCTTTAATAGCTCTATTCTCACCTGCAGCAGCCCCCACAGAACAAAAAAAAAAAAAATCAAGAGTTTGGGAGTCTGGTGAAGGAATCTCAGCAGTATTCTGATATTAGTTCTATGGTTGGATCCTTAAAAATCTGTTTCTTGGGGCGCCTGGGTGGCTCAGTCGGTTAAGCGGCCGACTTCAGCTCAGGTCATGATCTCGCGGTCCGTGAGTTCGAGCCCCGTGTCAGGCTCTGTGCTGACAGCTCAGAGCCTGGAGCCTGTTTCAGATTCTGTGTCTCCCTCTCTCTGACCCTCCCCCATTCATGCTCTGTCTCTCTCTGTCTCAAAAACAAAGAAACGTTAAAAAAAAAAATTAAAAAAAAAATCTGTTTCTTGTGGCTGCTGTAACAAATTACCACAAACTGGGGGCTGGTGATTAAAACAGAAACAATTTTTTCACTTAAAGTACTGGAATCCAGGAGTCTGAAACTAGTATCACTTGGCCAAAAATCAAGGCATGGACAGGGCTTCTCTCTTGCTGGAGGCTCTAGAGGAGGATCTGTTTCTTATCTCTTCTAGCTTCTGGTTACTGTTGTCATTTTTTTGATCTGTGGCTGCATCACTCCAATTTCTGTCTCTGTGGCCACATTGCCTCCTACTCTTCTGTTTGTCAAATATCCTTCTGCCTCTGTAAGGATATATGTGATTGTATGCAGGGCCCAACCAGATAATCCAGGATAATCTCCCCATTCCAAATTCTTAACTTGATCACATCTACAACTTTCTTTTTCCAAATAAGGTAGTATTTGTAGGCTCCAGGGATTAGGACCTGCTACTTTGGCAGCCATTATTCAGCCTACTGCAGAAGCTGAAGCCTTATATAAGTGCTGGCTTAAAGTCAATGCCCAGTGAATAGTGGTTGCTGTTATTTTTTTGGTGCTGCTACTGTTGTTATCCTGAGACCAAAAACTTTGATCCAACACTTCTGGACAAACATGAGAATTCCAGGAAATTCTTCACTCCTGCCAGCCCTTGAATCCTAATAGTAAGAGATTAGTTAATTCCAATTTGAGTATTTGTCCAAAATGCCTGATTTAATATTATTAAAGTTGACTATAATCATTTTTAGCTGCTCATTCATTTTCTTCTACTCTTTCTTTGTGTGTATATGCCATCACTTTTGATAGTGAGCTAGAAATATGCATAGTACTTAATCTGAACATATGAATAACAGCTCATCAGCAGTCTGATAGGTGGGTGGGCACACAACATTGAAACACATAATATTATATTTTAATTTGCTAAGCAGAATATTAACTTCATTTCTGAAACCTCTTTATGAAAGTGAAAAGACTTGAGTTAGCTACTGAATTTAGCACTAGGCACTGTATAGTCACTCTTTCAGGGAAAGGTGCTATATAAAGCTGCATAATAAAAAAAAATTACTGCATTAAAATGTTCTCATATGCAGTATAACCAACTTCACTCCTTACTGAGATATGCCAACTTACAGAAGAAAATTCTCAAACTTTTTAATGTTAGAAAGTCATCTAAATACTCTTGATTCCTTTTTGGACAAGATAATAGAAATTTTATAATCTAAACCTGATATATTATAAGTTGTATGCATATTATATGCATTCATATTTTCCAGACCACCACCAGATCTATATTGTGTAATAATTAGAATAAATACTTTAAAAATGGCTTTTCCTAGAATTTAATGTTGTTCTTTTGAATCCTACTATATATCAACTTAGAATTTGGGGTTTTCTCTACAAAGATTAAGTTACATTTTTCTACTTAAGTCAAGTTTATTTAAAAGTCCCTGTACCTGAATATTTGGTTTTACTTTTAATTTTTTCTTAACATTTACTTATTTTTGAGAGATAGAGACAGAGCATGAGCTGGGGAGGGGTAGAGAGAGAGGGAGACACAGAATCCAAAGCAGGCTCCAGGCTCAGAGCTGTCAGCAGAAAGCCCAACGCGAGCCCCGAACTTACGGACTGTGAGATCATGACCTGGGCTCAAATCGGACGCTTAACTGACTGAGCCACCCATGTGCCCTTGAATGTTTAGTTTTAAAATTCCACTGCATAGGAAGAATTAAGATAGGAGTAAAGAAAACAACAAAAAAAGTCAGATTCTAACCAGAAGAAGTTCAAAATATTATGGGTGAGATATTTATATGAGCAATAGTTAATATTAGCTAAATTTTATTGAGCACTCGCTCTATTCCAATCACTGAGGGCCTTATGTGCACTAACAGTACAATTGCTATAACCCTTTTACATAAACACTATTGTTACCTTGGTGTTCCCACATGGTGAACTGTGACTGGTCCTAATAAGGAGTAGATATAAGCTCTCTGTGTTGATCCTGAGCTGATACCTTACAGCAGCTATAGTGTCCACTACAAAGAAGATACAAACAAGATGCTACTGAATCACCCATAAGGAAGCAATTAATTTTGCTTCTTAAGACCAGGGAACACTCTAAAAAAGAAATTCTTATGGTGTATATTTGAAGGGACCAACAATCATAACATTTAGGAATATTTGTTATGTATGAGATAATTCTAAGACCACATTTATTAAACTCATTCAACCCTTAGGGCAATTCTGTGCAATAGAGGCTATTGGTATCCCCAATATCATAATAAGTAAATTGAAGGACAAAGAGATCAAGTAACTCATCTAAGGCCACACAGCTAGGAAAGAGTAGAGCCAAGATTCCCACCAAGGCAGTTTGGTTTCAGAGCCATCACTGTTAGCCTCCATGATAAAGAGCCGAACAAATGTTGAACATTAACATTTTGAAGTCACAGTTGTTATTTTAAATATGTTGATTTAATTATTCTATTATTTAACCATTATCACAGACAAAAATATTTTCCAACCTAATTCTTTTAAAGGTTATGATGAATCATTTAACCACTCTGATTTTTAATTTTCTAATCAGTGAAATGAAATGATATCTACCTACCATAGGGTTATTATGAAGTTTCAACATATACAGAAGTGAATTCTTTACAAATTGCAAAGCATGTGCAAAGTATTATAGAACTATTATCATTTCACTAACTAGGCATGACGGCAAAAACTTCAGAAGTCCAAAAGTGTGTTTAGGGAATTGAAAAGCTAAAAGTCTATGGAGGGAGATGATTATAAATGAAACAGAAGGTCACCTTTTGAAGGATCCCAATTGCCATGCTGAAAGATTTCTTAATTAGAATATATATGAGTATAAATCCAAAATTTCTGACCAGAAGAGATATACATTGTTATTTGTGCTTAAAAAATAACAGTTCAGGCAATAATATGGAATGGGAGAGCATGAAAAGAGAGAGGTTCAGTCAAGAACCTCCTACAAAAGTCTGGTTGAGAAAGGAGCTGAACAAAGCATGGCATTGGATGGAAAGAAAGGAACAAGTCCAAGACATTACAGAGGTAAAATACACCTGACTCCATGGTATGGAGATTGAGGAAAAAGAAGTAAAGATGTTCAGAATTTTTGTCTAGGCAATTGAGTACGTTGCAGGAAAGGAATCCAGTCACATTTATTTAGCCCACTCATATTTTAACAAATATTTATTGAGTACCTCCTAATGCTAGCACTATTCCAGGTATTAATATTATGTTTATCATTTTTCATCCGCATTGACAATGTTTTCACTAATCCGTTCACTTAGGAAATATTTTGAGCACTGTGTTTTGTGTCAGGTACAAATGAAGACATACGTGGAGAGTGTAAGTAACTAACCCAAGCTGACATGTCACACAGAGTCAGAAGAGTCAGGAGTCCAACCTATTTGTCTGCCTACATCTACCCTACTCCAGCTGTGTAGGGCAGATACTAGGTTTCATTTCAGACATATTAAGTTTGAGGATTCTGTGGTAAGTTGGAAATGGTGATTTCACACTCAAGAAAAAAATCAACAGACAGAATTATTACTTGATCCTATATTGGCAACAGCTCAAGCATGTCTGGTTCTAAAACCTTGTATTAAAGGGGGGAATTAAAATATACTCTGACGATATTTTTTAAAGGGCCAACTAAATTGGGAAATAATCTAATGCATACTCAGTGTTTCATATAAGATTTTATTTTACCTACTTATTCGGGCAGAAAATTACCTGTAATATCTGTGAGTCCCGTGATGGTGAGAACTGTGTCTTACTTATTTTTGTATCCAAGCATCTATAACAGTGCTTGGTATATAAAGTGCAACCAAGAAATGTTTCATGAATGGATGAAAGACTGAATAAAGAAATAAATGAAGGAATAAAGCAAACAGGATAATATGGAAAGAACACATGGCTGTGGTAGTAGAATTAAATTTCCTATCATTACATATGTGACCCCTATTTACTCATTCTTAAAATGGTTGATCATCATACCTGCTTTATCTACCTTCTGGGATTGTGTGAGAGTCAGATGAGTTAACTTTAACAAGCAACAAGCATTTACGGTTCATCTATTATGTACCAGGTAGTATGCCAGGAATGAGGACCTTCCAAGAATAAATATGATTCCTGCCTTCAAGGAACTCACAGTGGGAAAATACGTGCAACTAATAATAATTTTTAAAAAGCAAGGCTGTGGTCAGTGAGCAAAGGGAAGCAGAAGCATCTATTTATGTAAACAGTATCAGAGAAGCCTTAAGAGAGAAGGTTGCCATGGGAGATGTAAATAGTATGAAGCATCACCCAAATGTAAAATAGTTGTATTTTCAAACTACATGTAGTTGTTATCATACACACACTTTAACAGTTTTAATTCAGATGCTTCAGGGTCTAACCGGTGCACCTAAGAACATTTCCTAATACCCATCAATTTTCAACATGGGCATAAGGAAAATTGTGATTCTGATGCCAGAGGCCCCAGGTTGAAGTTTTAGCTCCATTGCAGAATTGCTTTGCTACTCTACACAAGCATATTGCATGAGCCTCTATTTCCTCCTCTATAAAATGGGGTTAATAATGTCTATCCTGCCTAATGAAAATCAAAGTAGATACACGATATGAAAGCAGTTTACAAATTCTAGAATGCCATAAAATATAAGATGTCATTGTAGGGAAAAATACTAACCTTTGTGAACATGCTTTTATCACCAGTTTAGAGCTATAATTGCTCAATATTTCCAGTAAATCAATCAAATGCTAATAAATCCTAAATCTATAGCTAAACTTATTGTCAAAATTATCCTCAAGCATGATGATCTGATGCTATTGACACAAGGCACATGAGATCATATTACAGCCACCATCATCTTGTTGCCATGGTAACCATAGCAGGCTGGCAAGAAAGCTCCCTGACAGTTGAATTGGAAAGAACAAGAAAATTCAGCCCACTTCCTGCATTAAATGAATTACAAGTACGTGTAAAGAAAGAAAAGAAAATTGCTAACCCTTAATCAACTGCTTTTATTTTTTTATACTTATAAGGAATACAGAGCAAGTAGGGGACATCACTTTCCCACACACTGGGTTCCAGCACTTTCATAAGGTTGGAAGGTGGCATTTAGGTACTGGATAAAAAAAAAAAAAAACCTTAAAATACACATTAGCTTATATAATAGTCTTCTCTCTCAAGCTTGTGCAGTATTAAGCGGCAGCTGAGTCAAGCCTCTTTCATGTCTCTGAATTCAGAGCCAAAATAGAAAGCTATGAGGACACTAGCAAAAGTATCCTTCCAGCCTGAGAAATAGAAATGATACTTTAAAGAAATACTTTTTAATATTATATAAGCCAAATAGTGAAGACCTGGAAAATAAGACTCACTTTTTTCTTTCTTTTTTTTTTCTTTTGATTAAAAAAAAATTATTATTGAAGTATAGCTGACATACAACTTACTTTTTTCTTTCATTTACAAGCCTTTGATTCCACTAGAAAATGGCATTTTTAATATACTCAATACACTTGAAATAATGAATTTTATGTGGGTGGAGGGAGTATTTCTATACTCAGGTTGTCATTTTAAAATTCAGTGTTTTTCGGTCAACATTTTCCTAGCTCTGGCTGTGAGCCAAGTGCTGATGATGCCAGGTGAATATAAGACATGATTCTTGTCCTGATCATCTTCTGAGGGCACAGATGTGCAGGCAGATAGCTTCTGTGTGGTGTGCTGTGGGCAGTGATGGATGGCAGTTTGTGCAGAGTGCTCCCGGAGCATAGAAGAAGGACATCTCAATTCTAATGCACAGTGAAAAAAAAGGCCACCTGGAGAAAGAGATGCCTGAGTCAAGTCTAGAAGGAAACATGATGTAGTAAGCAGTGCAGTGAGGTAATGGTTTTTATCATTTTTTCCCCTTCTTGAAATATTCAAGTTGCAGGAAGCTGCCCCCCAAAAAGCAAAATTTCATAACCTACTCAGGTAAATCTAGCATCTTTATTAATGACAAAATTCACATTTCTAAAAAAACATTTTAGAGTTCTAATATTTCTCAGAAATGCTATTATTTTTCAAACCAAAAACAGAGACACTTCCTTCTTTATATTAATGTATAAAAACAAAATAAATTTTTATTCTTGCTTTTAAGCTCGACCCAGTGGCACAAAAGAAATGAGCATTAAAAGGGTAAATGAATAAATGGCCTAGAATGATGATAAATATTTTAGAACTCTTCATAATATAATTCTGCAATCAGTGCTTCCACTTCTGTCTCTACAGCAGAAAATGTCAGTGTTCATCCAAGAAACTCTTGGCACAGTTTCTTGGCTGCCTTTGATATCAGGCAGGATGTATTTCTATGATAGAATTTATTTCCAACTGCAGTAGGCTTATCTGATTTTATAGTGGCAATTTTACACCTTCTTAAAAATCCAATTTGTTTTAACCTGGGCTGATAGCACCACTCAGTAAGAGATAATTGACCAGTATCCCTGTGGTAAGGAGTTCAAATCTACTCATGAACTCATGCTTTCACTTTCGGTTTCTCATCCATCTAAAGATACCTTGCCAAGCTTCAGCTTTGCTATCAGAGAACTTTAAAAGCAATGCAAAAAGACCTAGATAAACATGGATGATGTGGGTACCTATCCTGGACTCAGGGCTGGCTCTCTTTCTTACGTTTACATTCATGGTCATAAATGCTGCACGTAACTTCAGGTTCTGCCACTAATCTGTTATTTGGGTTTGGGCCAGTGAGTTACTTTCTCTGGGCTTAATTTTCCTCACCTAATGCTACCACAGGGTTGCTGTGAGGGTTAAATGAGATTAGTGAGTATCAAAGTGCTTCACTACTGTGAGGAGCTGTACAAATGGTCATAGTCATGTCACTGTAGGTGGAAGCATCTGTTCACCTGGATGATTAAGTGTGTTGGTTAAGAATATGAAGACAAGGGGCCCCTGGGTGGCTCAGTCGGTTAAGCATCCAACTTCAGCTCAGGTCATGATCCCGAAGTTCGTGAGTTCGAACCCCGTGTTGGGCTCTGTGCTGACAACTCAGAGCTTGGAGCCTGCTTCAGATTCTGTGTCTCCCTCTCTCTCTGCCCCTCCCCTACTCACGCTCTGTCTTTCTTTCTCTAAAAAAAAAAAAAAAAAAGAATATGAAGACTTAAATGTGGGGTCTGGAATTTCCCAATTGTATGAACTTAGTCATGCCACCTTACCTCTCTGTGCCTCAGCTTTCCCTTTTTAAACGAGGGGGTACACAGATTAAGAAATGAATAAACAGTAAATAGCATTATTAACATTTATACATATTTTGAATCCTAAAGACAACCCTACAAAGTAGGCAACATTATCTCTGTTTCATGAAGGATAAAAATCATTTCCTTACAAATAATCAATCAGATAAAGAATTCAAGGTCCAGAGAGAAGAGGATAACTTCCGTAGGCACATAGGCAGGAAATTGTGGATTGGACCTCTGTCTTTGGTGTGTCTGTCTCCAAAGTCCGTGTGCTACCTTACCATATTTTGCTACATCTTAGCTTAGGGCCTGGCACACAAGGAATTCCATCTATTCATTTACTTTATGTTAATTCCACTGCACTAGGCAAGGTAAGCAGTAAGATAGCTAAGCCTGCAATAGGAATTACTTTACTTGAACCAGTTAGCTTCCTTTGCCTTTTTGTAGAAACAGGTATCCTGAGAGAATAAGATAGAGGCTGGGAAAATTCTGATGGTTGAAAACAAGTAAGGCCCAGAGCTTGGGAAAATTCCTGGCAGCCTGGCCAGTCAGGTTGCAGCCCTGAGAGCAGGTATCAAAGTAAAAGGAAAAAGCTGAAGACAGACCACTCATTCACAGTTGGCCTGGATTTCTGTGTTCATGACAGAAGGAATTTCTTGCTTGATGACAGGCATTTCTGTTTTGAGGCCATTTTCTTCCATTCTTATTCCCCTACAACTGATCATTGCCATACATCTCACATTCCCATCGCTTTTGTCCATTCCATGACTAATTTCTCCCCTCTGATCTCTCAACTTCTGAAATTCCCTAGAGTAGTGCCCACAGAATGCCCTCCTAAAAAATTATTCTTTTCTCCTTTCCCTGCCACATATCTTTTCAATTCCCTTCTTACCTTTTTTCCATGTTTTAAACACTGCTTCCTACTTTTTTTCATGAAAGATTCCTCTACTAACCTACCTTCTTACCTGTTCTCTTTTTAGCTCAAATCCTATTACAATGTTTGTATATAAAATTGTGGATTTTAGAAGCAAAAACAAACAAAACAAAATGAACATGACTTCTTTTTTTATTTATAATCTATCTTACGGTATCTGTTCTATTTCATTTTTTCCAGTATTAGTACTCAACTCAATGACCATGATCGTTCCACATTTTCTATCTTCTTTTGCATGCACCTCACTCTTTTTCTCAGAGCCCACTCCCCAAAAGCGAATTTTCCAGATTAGATCATGCTTTCAGTCACTCATTTATTCATTCTTCAATATTTATTGACTGTCGGCTATATGTTGGTTACTGTGCTAACCCCTGGAGATATTGGATAGACTAAGACAGTTTCTATCCCCAAGGCACACAGTCTAGTTGGAGAGCTAGAAACCTGGACCACTGGCTAAAATGCATTGTAGTAAGTGCATGGAAGCTTGCACAAAGTGCATTTTCTGTCATAGAGGGTTATCTTCACAAGCTATCTTCACTGAACCTACTGTAGCTATTTAAGAATTATCATCTACCATGATGGTACAATGAAAAAAATATTGGGGCATAAGTCATAGGGGCTATAAATGCTGCTCTTGCAGTTAATGGCTATGCAGTTAATGACCTTGCTGAGCCTCACATCTCATCTGTAGGGGAATGAATCAATTCTTTATTCTCTCTATTTTTCCTGGGAGGACTAAAGAAAGTGTCAATGAGACAGAGATATGGAGATAGAGATAGAGATATCCTGGATCTTAAAGGATGAATTAACTTTAATGTCTCTGTAGTTAATAAATATTTAAGTCTATTATATGTTTTCTTTCTTCTTCTTCTAGCTTCTGTGGTCTAGATATCTATGTTGTTTATCTACTCAGACCTCCCTGTGCCTTTCTGGAAGTACTTTCTTGCAGGAATTCATTTTTTATGGTGGACTCAGAAAGGAAGAAACTGAGTCCCAAGCAGATAATAGCTGGCCTGCAAGTGAGCCTGTGTTAGAACTCACTTAAGTGTTCTAGTCTACAAGCCAGGCCTGGCAGGCTCAGTCTTGATGCAAGGCAAATCCTATCTAGTCACTAGCTTCGGTTGAACCCTCTGAGTACAAAAAGTATTAACATTGCATAAGGCATTTCTGTTTTCATTATCCAATACTTTGGTCTAATACTACAAAGAGGAATGCCAGGTGTTCTTTCTATAGAAATAGATATCCCCAAAGACAGAGCTTGTAAAGTTAGGATATGCCAAGAACATCTAGCTAACGTTTTAATGTTTGCTCCATTTATAAGTCTAAAACAACTTGGTCAAGGTTCCTAACTTATCATCCAGTACTCCAATTGGCTTCTCTGTGCAGGAATATGCCAGTTTCCCATTCATATCACTTTTATAGGAAGTCATTACTCATATAGTTAGTGTGTAGCAACTACCCCTCAAAAATAAGAAATTGCTCCTGAGAAACATGTCTAAAAGTGGGAGATGGGGTTACTATTCATTATATTTTACAACATGTTAATTTATTTTAATATCTTGAGTTTAAATTTTTTAGCTACAGTCTCCATCATTATGATATAGTGGAGGTGGAAGCAACACTACAGCAAAAGCAGACATCTGGATCACTATCTTTGCTCTAATAGTTGTTCTTAAGATAATCAGGGCCAAGCCAGTTAACTTAATGGTCTTTGCTACCCAATGAAATAATACAACTGAAGTCTTAATTGAAAAATGCTCTACAGCATATAAGTTATGATTCTGATTATTATTGTCAATGAGTCATTGAGTTCTAACAATTAAAAGACACTTTAGAGGGGCGCCTGGGTGGCTCAGTCGGTTAAGCGTCCGACTTCGGCTCAAGTCATGATCTCACGGTCCGTGAGTTCGAGCCCCGCGTCGGGCTCTGTGCTGACAGCTCAGAGCCTGGAGCCTGCTTCAGATTCTGTGTCTCCCTCTCTCTCTGACCCTCCCCCGTTCATGCTCTGTCTCTCTCTGTCTCAAAAATAAACAAAACATTTAAAAAAATTAAAAAAAAAAGACACTTTAGAAACTGGCAACAACTTTAAAGGCACTCTTAACCAGCCCTACCATATATACTATATCTATTGTCTAACTACGTAGGCTCAGCACTTTTAAAATATCATCTGTTAAGACATAATCCAAAATAGGATTTAGAAGCCTACACTGCTTTAGGCTACTTGATGTAGGAGGATGAGTACCCTTGTCCCAATCTTAGATTTTTAACAATGAACCAGTAACCTCTCAATCACTCTCACAATTAGACTTTGGTGCACATGGTGGCTTATAAGCTATAAATCCTTTTTTTTTTTTTTAACTTAAGTTAGTTAACAGACAGTGCAATATTGGTTTCAGGAGTATAATTCAGTGATTCATCACTTACATACAACACCCAGTGCTCATCGCAACAAATACCCTCCTTAATAGCCATCACTTATCTAGCCCATCTCCCACCTACCTCCCTCCATCAACCTTCAGTGTGTTCTCTCTTGTTAGGAGTCTTTTGTGGTTTGTTTTCCTCCCTTCTTTTTTTCCCACCCTACTTTTAATCTAGTCCTTTTTAGCCATTCCAGGATGTATTTTCCATTACATCATGATGGTTGCTGATGATGCTAAAGAAGACATAGTAGACTTTTGAAGAAACTAGAATAAGGGAAATTTCTTTTTCTGGGAAATAAGGCTACCAGTAGTAATTGATCCCCTTGAAGTGCCTATTGGGAAAATAACAAAAAGTATCTGTATTGAAGTAAACATCTGAGTCTTACAGAGACTCCTGGTAATGGATCTGTTAGAGAGAATTCCTCACCCCAAGTCACAGCCTATCTCACAGCCCACCCCTGAGATAAGGATGAGTATGTTTGTACAGAGCTGTATTCTCAGAAACCACTCATCTTATTGGGGACCAGTTTCAAAACTGGGTCCTGATCTGAGCCAACCTCTTCAAATCAGGTCACCACCAATTCTTTCATTCCTAGACACTAAGTTCCACGAGAACAAGAGCCATGCCTGATTGTCTTAACACCTCTGTCTCCAGGGCCAAAAATGGTACCAGGCAGTAAAAAGTGAAATGTTATTGTATGACTAAAATAAATGCCCCAGAGCAAAGGATTGTATTGCCTGTGATCTTGAATTGTCTGCAGAACACTAAAGCTGCACCTCTGAGGCTTTCTAAAATGGAGTCTGGCTTTCTGATTTCTTTGTATTTTGCAGTCACATTTGTTTCCTAATGCTAAAATGATCTATACCCCCAGAGAAACTTACAAACTAAAAATGGTAGTGTGTATACGTGAGAAAATAGGCAACCAAACAGATATTTTGTATGTTCCTGGGGGGTAGTATAGAGAGGTGACCCTTGAGCTGTCTTAGTGTTTTCCCTCCAGAATTATAATTGCAAAAAGTGCTCAAAAATATAATAATGTCTAATTGATTTCTAACTTGATTTAAGAGCATAAAGAATAGGAGCGCCTTGGTGGATCAGTCAGTTAGTTAGGCGTCCGACCTGGCTCAGGTCGAGATCTCAGGGCTTGTGAGTTCAAACCACACTTGGGTCTGTGCTGAGAGCTCAGAGCCTGGAGTCTGCTTGGGATTCTGTGTCTCCCTCTCTCTCTCAAAATAAATAAACATTTAAAAAAATAAAAAAACAAAACATAATTTTAAAAAGAGCATAAAGAAGAAAAATACTTTTCTAGATGATCTCTCCCAGCACTTTTTTGCATCATGAATCTTGGGCTTTGTATCCAAGTATTTAAAGATTAAAATATCAAAGTGTTCACGTTCACAAATAAAAACTACACAAAGCCATCTTTATTTAACAAATATTTACTGAGCCATCACTGTATATGCCAGGCACTGTGCTGAAGCTGGGGATAAAATGATGAGCAAATTACTAAAGGATGGTCTGCCTTTATGGAGCTAACAGGGAGAAAAAGAAGTTAGTAGACAATGCTATTTCGCAAAAGTATTTAACCCAAAGGAAGCAAATCAATCAAGAAATCCTAGAGGAAGTGATGAAAAGGAACTAGTTAAGCAAAACTAGGTAAAGATAGTAGAGGGAGAGTGAAGAGAAAGAGAGAAAGGGTTCTAGGCACAGAGAGTAGCATTGCAGGGCCAAAGAGTGTGAGGACATCCAACTTTCAGTAAACCCCAGGGGATACCATTTAATTCAATATAACAACTATTTGTTTGGTCCACTATTTTCCTAACCTTCTTCCAAGTACTATGAAAAGTTAAAAGATGCATACTTATATGTATCTTTCCCTGGAGGATATATGAGCTCATGGGGTGCTCAAAACTTAAGATCTGAAACATTAAGAGAAGAACACTAGATTGTATTGGATAAATTGCCAAAATCAGGCCTAGGGGATAATATGTGGTGAAGGAGAAATATTGATATTGTCTGGTTCTAGAAAAATGTGTTACCAAATATCCAATAAATCATACTCATTATTGCTGTTAGCCATTTAATATCTTTTAAAAAGTAATATCAACAAATGGTTTCTGGACACGTACTTAACCTTGCTCACTACCTCCTCCCATCAACACACACACACACACCATACACACACTCATATTTAATCTGTAACCAAGTTGCCCTTGTTTAACCTTTATCATCTCTCACCGAAACTATCACCTCCAGTTATAAAATAAAATGTCATGGGGATGTGAGGTTCTGCATGGTGACTATAGTTAATAATACTGTATTTGAAAATGCATATTTGAAAGTTGCTAAGAGTACATCTTAGAAGTTCTCATCACAAGAAAAAAATTTGAAACCACACACAGTGACTGATGTTAGCTAGACTCATGATGGTGATCATTTTGCAATATATGCAAATATCGAATCATTATGTTGTACACCTGACACTAATATGTTATTTGTCAGTTTTACCTCAAGAAAAAAAAGAACCTTTTCATAGATCTACTGACCTCGAATCTTCTTTTCAAATTCGCCTTCCATCCTGCTGTCAGTAATCGTTTAAAAGTACATATTTAATATATTCTCTGCCTAAACACCTTTAAGAGCTGCCAGGTTTCCTATGGAGTAAATGTACTTTCATCGGTGTGCCATTTAAGCTCTCTCATTCTCTGATTCCAGACTGCATTTCTAGCTTTGCCCTCTGCCCATTTCACCCTTTCTTGAGGCCGTGGTCTGCCATAGACTTGTGCCTTCTTCCCATTAAAATTCTATTCACACTAAAAGCCCATTCCTAATATTTATCAGTGCTTATGTACTAGTGTTAATCACACACACACATATATATTAGAATGCCCTACTGGATTTTGCATCATTGGAAGACAGAGACAGTTTTATCTTCATAAAATTGCTTAATTGCTCACAAGTAAGTGTCTATTAGGTATTGGATGAAGTTGATGTACTCTAGAGGATATAAATATTATATACGTATATCTATCTATCTATCTATCTATCTATCATCTCTCTCTCTCTCTTTCCATCCTCCAGGAACTTATAATCCATTTATTGCAGTAGGTAGCTATTTACAGCGCATTGTTACTGCTAGAACAGATGCAAAAAAAAAAAAAAAAGAAAAATAAAAAGAAAAATTCACCTGCCCTTCACGGATTTAATAGCTTAGTAGAAGAATGATATTAATAAGTCAAAAAGATAAAGAAGGCAAAAATGAAGACAAGCTTTTTTAAAAAAGACATCAGGGCAATTGGTTGGATGATTGAATCCCTTTCTTGTTCTAAAAAGTATTTAAAATAGCTTATAAAATAACATAAAAGACACCAAATGACTTAAAAATGTATATGTAAGATGAAAGTAAAACAGAGATAAGGGATATCACATGAGCTGGACTTTGAAAGATCAATAGAACTTTGAATATTATAAGAAAAAATTTGAGATGAAGCTGAAGACATAAGAAATTGAGAAAGAAAGGAGAGATGCTGAAGGCATTCACGACAGATAACCTCAGACCATTTACGATAGATAGCAGGGCATCTTGTAAGACCGAAGGATGTAAAGGTAAGATTAGAGACTTGGAGGATCATCACCAAGGAATTTTTGTAGGAACTCCCAAGAGAAGAAGACTGCCATGCAAGTGCAGTCTATCAGCAGTTAAATGATGTGAATCTTTAGAAAATTCATTCAGCACAGTTTCCTAACTTTTCCCAACAGTTTTGAAGCTCAATTTGAGTAAGTAGTAAAGACAGCCTGGGGAATTGACATGGGTCAATGATGGCAGAAGTACCAGCAGCGTAGGCCCGCCGGATCCTCACGTGCCCTCACATCCCTTCCTGCAGGTGCCGAGGATGCACCATCTTACTCAAGGCCTACCCACCACCTTGAGTTTTCCTCCTCCTCTCCTGTATCTCAAACTTCCCCTCCCCACTAGTATTTTCTTCCTTCTGCCTGGAAACTTGCTTAAGTGTCTCCTATTCTTAGGAGAAAAAAGAAAGAAGAAAATAAAGCAACTCTCCCTTGATCTTGCTCCTTTCGCAGCCGTGCTCCAAATTTTCTCCTCCCTTACTCATTCAGACTTCTCAAAAGAGTAGTCTGTATTCACTGTCTCTACTTCTCTTACTTCACAATCCTCTCAGATCTGGTTTTGTTCCCATAGTTGTCCTGAAAAGACTCCTCCTATGATCCCTCACGAGCTGCTCTGTATTGCCAAATCAAAGGAAATTTTCCACTTTTTTTAGGATCTCTTTGCCATATTTAACAGCTGGTTCATGTCCTCATTTGTGACACTCTTTACCCTTTTGGTTTCTGTGGCAACATACTCTCCTTTTCCTCATTACCTTTGTCATGTCCTTCTCTCTTTCATGGTGTCTCCAATGCATGTTTTTGTCCATCGCATAGTTACCACCTAGACTCTGGTCATCTCCAAATCTACAACTCCAGTCCAAACCTCTCCCCAAACTTCAGCCGTGCCTAAATGTCTGTAAATGCCTCCACCTGTCAACTCCATAGCCCCTAACCACATCCAAACAACACACCCTTCTTCCCCACTCCACCTCCAAAGTCTGTCTCCTTCTGAAGTCATTCTTCTCTGAGCCCTTAATCATCACCCCAAGCAAGAGACGTGACAATCATCCTTGCTCCTACCTTCCACTCACTCCCATATTTAATCAATAATCAAGTCCAGCCACTTTTAACTCTCTAGTGTTTCTTTAATTCAGAACCAACCTTGCTACTACTACCCTAGTTCAGACCTTCATTGTCTCTTGTTTTATTGCTGTGAGAGCTTTTTAAACAGGCTTCGGCTTCTAATCTCTAATTTTATCCCTTTAAATCCACACTTCAAATAACCACTGGAGTATGCTTTCTAAATTGTAAATCCAACATCTCATTTCTAACTATAAAAGCATTCATTCACCAATTTCCCAGACCTGCAGGATGAAGCCCACTTAGTATCATAGTTTACAAAGGCCGCTACTTGGTCTTTCCTTGAATAACAGTAAGCTACTTGCTGGTTTTCACTCTCACTACACTGTTTGTTATCTCAGTGCCTTTGTTCATGCTGTAACCCATCCGTGCAATTCCCTCTCCTCCCTGCCTCTCCCATTTTTCTATATCCTGGCTAACTTTTATAAAATCGCTTAGTAGGTAACAGAGATGTCACCCGCCCCAAAATGTCTTTCTTGATTCATACCTATGTCCTTCAGAAATCTTTTCTTTGGTACAGCTGTAATTATTGCACTTCCTGTCACAGAAAATAATTACCTATGTGCTGTATTCCTCCCTGCCCCCACCCTCATTGGCTGTGCTCCTTTAGGAGAGACAGCATCTTAATCACTTTTGAATTCTCAGTGCCTAACAAAGTGTGTGCAACATGGTAAACATTCAGCACATATTGTGAAATGACAGCATAAATGAATGAGAGAATAAGTGAATGAATTAATTAATGAATGAGCCCCAGAAGACCAGGCAAATTACAATTATTTTCATAATTTTTAAGCCAATCCCCAGATCTATAAATGGAAATCTAGTTAATGTCTAGTGAAGCATCATTCTTAGTGAGGATAAATGACCTCCATAGTCTCAAAGGTAATAGTCCCCATTTCTCCTTTTCTGCCTTCTTGAAAAGGTAAAGATAAAGCCACAGATAACTGGATAGAGAGTGAACTGTTCATGGATCAGTCCAGCCATGTTCCCTAGAGACTACAGGTATGACTGTGGAATGATGCAGCAACCAGGTGATTATGTCGAGCTTGGGTAGGTTGAGTAGGAGATGCCCAACCACATAATTTGTGGGATCTAGTGCAAAATGAAAATGTAAGGCCCCTTATTTAAAAAGTGAGAGTAAAAGTGCCATTAAGGTACACAAAGGCTTTTTCCTTTCTTCCTTATGTTTTTTCTGGACTTACCATGGTGTTTTTTATTTACTATTTAATATTCTGAGTAAGGAAAAATTAAAATTTTATGTTATTAGCATGAATTTTGCCATTTGTTTTTATATTGTGACATGCCAATTTTAAACACAAATATCAAAGCATTTAATTCATACACAGAATCACCAAAATCACACAACTTCTGTTTCATAGCTTTAATCCAAAGAGCTTTTGAGCCGGCTAAAAGAGACAAACACAAGGCAAACCCGGGAAGGTTGAAGGTTGGAAGGAAAGAAGGAAAAGATTCCAGGCCTGAAACCAGCCAAGGGAGCACTTCCAGGCACAAGATACTGGCAGGGAGTGCAGACACTCATAAGCACCTAGGACCCTGCCTCCTAATGCAGACCAAAGTATCTCACTGCAGAGCCTGATACCTGCTGAGCCCCACCTTCCAACACCCTCTCACCAGTGCACAGCACCTTGAACTGTGCAGGGTCTGGAGAAGTCAAGCCAGACATCTTCCTTTCCTAGACCCCATCACTTGAGCCTATGGGAGACAGGGGACCCCCAAAGATTTTTAAATCTGTGTCAGAACATGCTTGGTACCTGGATCAAGGGTAAACCTTGGTTCACTGCCCACCAGACATGCCATGGTACTGCCCCTAGGTACCCCCTACCCTACCCCTAGGTGCTATAGAGTATGAATGACTAATCTTAACCCCGCTGTGGATGCCCACAACCATGCTGGGAATAGAGAGCAGAGCAGCGAGAGAGGGGGACAGGCAAGCAGGTCCCAGGGCCAGTGAGCCCAGGAAGCAGTGAAGAGGTTTTCAGTAGAACCCATCTCTGAGAAGTAGTGAGAAACCCCAACACATACTCCATTATTCCATCAGTTCTTCACTTAGAAAATACAAATTCAAAGAAAAAAATTTGAAGAATTTTAAGCAGAAACCACAGAGCATTAAAACCCCAAGCACAGGGCCCTTCTGAGCCTGGGGCCTGGTGGGATGCCCAATTAAGCGACTTGCCCGTGGCCACAAAGCTAAGTAAATGGCAGAGCTAGGAATAAAACCTACATTTTTTTTCCACCACACATGCTGCCTCTTTCAGAATAGACTATTTCTGGCAAAAACAACATGAAACTAGATTTATAGCTCTATGTTCTTAACGAAAAAAAAATGGGGGAAAAAGTAGTTCCTAGCAGGCATGCTTTATTTTTAGCAATATTACTTTATAGTTTATAAAGCAATTTCATAAACATTATGTACCACATCCCTAAAAGGGAGGCGTCATTGTTACCTCCATTTTACAGACAAAGAAAGGAAGCTAACTTGCCCAGAGTCACTCAGCTATTAAAAAGCAAAACGGCAATGTGAACCTAGGAGCTCCAAATTCCATTCTCTTTATTAATCTCCAATTCCTTAGTAGAGATTGCAGGAAAGAGGGTTAATGCAGACCACGGGGCTATTAAGAAGAGACTTTCCCCATCTGATCTCTGCGAGGTGATTCCATGGGGAAGACACTTGTCTGGACACTGTGGGATGTGGGGGCATCCAGTTACCTGTTTCCATCATCCCCTTTATTGCCACCTCAGTTGCCACAGCAACTCTACCACTTCCCGTGTGATCTCAGTCAAGTTTCCAGTTATCTCTGAACTTCAGCTTTGCCATCTGTAAAATGGAGATATTAATAGTAGTATCTATCTCATGGAATTTTTCTGAAGATTAAAGCAATGTCTGGCCCACGATCAATAGTCAAGGAATGTTGACAGTCATTGTTATTATTATTATTATTGCTGTTGTTATTATTACTAATTAAGCGGGTGCAATTGGCTGAGCCCAGTCGTCTCTGTCCTCTCTCATCATTTTATAAATGTACCTTAGTACTCAACACTCATTTAAAGAAAATGACTTCCCCCAAACAAGGAGAAATATGCTTCAAACAATATGGGTATATGAGTAGAGTTACTCTCAGCTAGAACCTCCAGAGCAGATGCTGTGTTAAAAAGGAACATCTGGTCCAATTTTATCATTGTTCATCTGAGAAAACTAAGTCCCAAGGAAATTAAAAGACTTTTCCAGGTTTACACAACGAATTAGTGATAAGTCAGGACTCCTAATTCAGTGCTCATTTCCAATGAACGTTCCTTCCATACAACTAAACGTAACTCCATTGCTATCATTGCTTTGAAGTATACCTCTGCTTTTTCACAATGCAGCATGTGTATGAGAAATATATATTCTTCTTATTTTATTCACTGTAATTGACTCTGATGATCATTATAATGATTATTATGCCATCGACAATGATTTAAATTCATTTGTGCTCCTTGTACACAAACCAAAGGCTATACCAGTATTATTTTCACACTGTGTTCTCTTTTTCCTTGTCGGAGAGGAAATATTTTTAAGCCATATGGGATCCTAATTCTCTGAATGCTTTTAGATTATCAGATGTCTCAACTGACAGTCCTGGATGAAAGTCAAATCATAAGAATTTGCAAAACTGAAAAAAATTAAGAACATTTTGGTGTTATCGTGTACCGGAAATTCCATCTTTATCTTTTCTTCAATTAGGAAAAAAAAAAATCAGACATTCTGAATATTAGAATTTTCAGCCCAAACTTTTCAACCCTTTTGCTACAAACTTAGTGATCTTTAGACTGTATATTTTTATAAATTTATGGTTCGTATTTCTACTTAGCATTCATTCTTTCAAGTTTTTGTTTTATTCAAAAGTTTGGCAGACTGTAGGTAATAGGGATGATGCAAAGATGCTTAAACCATGATCATATCTCCCCAAAATTTTGCTATTAAATGAGGAATACAGGACATGTAACACCAAATAGAAAGAAATAAGAAATTCTATGGCCTATTTAGCATCTGCTTTAACTTATACAAAATGGGTCCATTGTTAATAATGCTCAAATTAATATGAAGGAATTTGTAATGGTTGTGGTACCAACTGAATATTTTGGAAATAAAATTCCAAAGCTTCTCTCTTTAATTAGAAAAATTAGACAAGGGGACATTTAATAATATTCATCATGAGAAAGAGTGTCTCCCTTTTCTTTCTCCTATCTCTTGTTCTTATTGAGTAGTATTATTTAGTGAAGAAAATGGTGGGAGAAAATGAGGAAAGAGTATTCTTCATAGTATAGATGCCAAAGAAAGAGCAGAGGTGTTTGTGTCCCTTGCACAAATTTTCCCTTTGTATTTAACCCAAGGTGAAATGGTGGAGCTAGATAGCTCTGCAACAGCCCAAAGGACTCTTCTTAGTTGTGATCTTGCTCAGCTTTCTTTAGCCCCTTGGTTGGGTTAACCTCCTGCCTGTCTAACCCACAGTGACCATCTCCTCATACTTAATTCCAGTGTTGTTGCATGTCTTAGTCCATTCAGAGTGCTATAACAAAATACCATAGACTGCTTGGCTTATAAACAGCAGCAGTTTATTTCTCACAGTTCTGGAGGCTGGAAGTCCAAGATCAAGGCACCAGCAGATTTAGTGATTGATAGGGCCCATTTCCTAGTTCACAGAAGGCCATCTTTTCTCTGTGTCCTCACATGGCAGCAAGAGCAAGGATGCTCTCTGAAGCCTCTTTTATATGGCACTAATTCCGTTCAAAGGGGCTCCACCCTCAAGACCTGAGCACCTTCCAAAGGCCTTACCTACACATACCATCACACTGGGAATTAAGTTTCAATATATGAATTTGGGGGATGGGGGACGCAAACATTCAGTGAGTTTTCCCAACACCACATTTTTTATTTTAGTATTTTATTACTTTTTAAGTTTATTCATTTTGAGAAGACAGAAACAGAGCACATGAGTAGGGGAGGGGCAAAGAGAGAGGAAAGGAGAGAAAATCCCAAGCTGGCAGCACAGAGCTCGACATGGGGCTCAAACCATGTTTGAACCATGAGATCATGACCTGAGCCAAAGTCAAGAGCCAGACGCTCAACCGACAGCCACCCAGGCATCCCCACCACGCTTTTTTAAATAAAGCAAGCCAAAACAAAGTTTTCATGGGGGAAACAAATACTTTCTATTAAAACATTTCAAGAAAAATGTCTTCAAAACCAAGACTAAAACCAAAAATAAATGTGGAGAAAAGTCAGGATTATTCTGGTCAACTGTTTCAATAGGTAATCACCATTCACTGCCCACCAAAGGCACTCCAAGTTACAAAGGACCTGACCACAAACTTTGACATCTCAAGAGTTCAAGGAAAAGTCACACACTGAGGCCAGCCTAACATACCCCCAAATGTTCTCACTGTTTCTGCTCTGTTAAGATTATAATGTGTTCAAGTTTTAAGTGTAAAAATTCTTTCCTATAAAAAATCAAATTTATGTAAAAATGTGCTCCCTTTAGAATCACGATGACTATACAATCTCTAGATGCCTGTCATCTTCAATTAGAAGCTAAAAGCCACTCCCAGACTTAAAATCTGTCAACCCCATGAACACTTTGATAATTTCACATCCACTGAATGTTAACAGAAACCAAAATCCATAGGAAGAAAATCCCTTCAAGTAATTATTTCTGTGAGATTTCATAATTTTAAGTCAAAATTAGAACAGGCAGTTCTGTAGATTGACACACACACACACCCTCCCAATTTTGTTCTCATAACTTTCATTCTTTCTAATATCCTTCTCTGTTCTTCTCTGTGATTATCACACCAGGTCTGTCTAAAATAAATTGTGAATACCCTGCTGTCTCCACTATGACCTCTATTACATGCCATAGCCCACATCTTCATCATTATTTTCAAAACAACAGATCAACACTGGCCAGAGCAACTTGTATGCAAATTTGGAGATAGCTTTAAATAACCTTTCTTATTTAGGGACTAGCTTTCCCATAATTCGTGCTTGCCCACTTACAGATATCAATAGGATTATTTGTTTTTGGTGGTTAACTGACTGTGAACCCATCTCTGTCACTTTATATGAACAATTGACTCCACTCGTTGGGAGAAAGTCCACAGCCAGTTTCTTATGGACACACTAGGATACCAGATGAATTTCTCCCTTCTAATCAGAAAAGCAACAGCTTTTCCAGAAGTTCCTAACTGGGCAAATTTTTTCACATGCCCACCCATCGCTTCAAGGGAGGCTGAAACATTTAATTTGTCCAAACTCCATGGTAGGAGATTGCAAAGGAGGGGATCAGCCTACCAACAATGTCTACCACAACCTAGTAATACAAATGCTGAGTCCATGGAGTATAGATGTTTACATTTGATTGGTATTATTCAATCTCTATCCATGGTTGTTTCAATTTGGACCCTATGTCAGAAGCAATTCTGACTTTTATCTTTACCATCTGGCTTTTCTTTTTGATTCAAATGAAAGATTGTATATAGTTTGGAAATTTGACTCTCCAGTGAGACCAGTTCCTGTGGTTCTCCAACAGATCATATTTTGTCACATTTTCCTCAGATTTCAGTGTCTCCAGGCTATTGATTATTTCAATACAGGCTGTTTACCTCAAGTTCCATGTCACCCAATTCCTCCATCCATTCTTCACACTGTAGCCAGAGTGTAGTAAAAAATGTAAGTCAGTTTATGTCCTTCAACATTTTCCATTGCACTTAGAATAAAATCAAAGCCCTTATCAGGGTCTGTGTTACCTATGCCCCTCCAATGTGTTATTTCCCCCTCCAATGTCCTCTTCACCCTCAATCACTAAATTTAGTCTTATTAGCCTTCTGTCTGTTCCTAGAATCTACCTGGCTCTTTTCCCACCTCAGTGCCTTTGCACCTGCTCTTCCTTCTACAATGCCTATCTAATGGCTCTTCTCACGGTTGGGTTGCTCCTTTTAATCACTCATGGGTCAATTTACATGTCACTTTCTCAGAGAGGCTTTCCTGACCATTCTTTCTAATATAAGTCTCCTTTGTAATTTTTTCTCTAACCGCAGCACTGTATTAATTTTCCTTAAGGCAGTTTTTACTAAGCATGTACACTTGGGCAAATTATTAGCTTCTCTGTGCCTTCAATTCTTTATTTGTAAATAAGGGTAATAATTGTACCAACCACAGGGGTTGTTGTAAGCAATAAACAAAATAAAGCCCTTAATAGTTCGTGGCCTGTATAAAACTTGGCTAAATAATAATTACTTGTGGGTTTTTTTTTACTTTGTTGTTTTCCTGTTTTCGCCACTAGACTATAAGCTCTAAAAGCAAAGGGAGCCTATCTGCTCTGCTCTCGCTGTGTCTCAGGACCTAGCCCAGTGTCTGGCACATAGTAAGTGCTCACAACATATTAGGTGAACAAATATATGTTGAATAAACAAATTAAAGGCAGTCCTACATCAGTGGTTGTTTCAATTCTGGACTGCACTCCAGTAGCTCATTTCCAGTGTTCAGTAGCCTCCTCTCTGAGACTGCCAGATTAAGTAAATAAAAATATAAAATCCTAGATAAATTGGAATTTCTATGTTCTATCTGGCAACCCTACTTTCCTCACTACTACCCTCACCCTTAACAAGCAATACTTTTTCTCTTTCTCTCTCTCTCCGCCCCTGCCTTTCTCTTCCTCTTTGCTCTTCTCCTCCTAAGTTTACTTGACTGTTTCTGAATATAGCTCTCAGTATCAGGTGACCTCATCATCCTTAAATCTGGAGATATCTGCTCCTTGAGGACAACCATTTCTTTAATGGACTCATAAGTCGTCTTTATGATCAGTCTACCAGTTCCCAGAGGACTAAATTATCCACCTTCAGCATCCCAGCCTCCTTCAGCCTGGACAGGCTTCTCAGGAGACTACAACGGACTGTCTTTTCTCCAGATTCAGAACATGTTAAATTAGGGACACAAATGTCCTTTATCCATTCCCAGACATTTTCTACCTTACTGGTTGATTTTCAGAAATCCCCCTCCCTAAATCCTGGCTTCGAAAGAGACCTAAAGAAAAGAAATGCAAACATGGCCTTTCCCAGTTGACCAGCCAGATAGTTTGACAAGGCTCTACAGAAGAGCTGAGAAATGCCAAATTGATGTCATGATGTTATTTCCCACCTCCTAGCATAGTCCTGGCTCAGAACATGAGAAGTTACTTGGTGCTTTAGCCAGACTCTATCACTTATATTAACATGCTTGGCTCTAGATTACACTAAGGCAGTTGGAAGAACTAACTGCTTAACCTTTCAGAAGGTAAATAATTTATTTGAAATAAAATGTGTTGGAGAAACCATGGCAGTCAATCTCAGTGGTGTGTCAATATATATGTAAGGCTGTGGCTGAAAATAGCATCATGGGAGTGACTTCTTGGCAGTGTTACACATCCTTGACTGGAATCTCCATCTAGAAAGTGTCCTCTACTGAACATTTGGTTCCTTTTCAGTAGTGAAGGAAACATGAGTGTCACAATCTGAAAGAGTAAAACATTGATCTCAGATCCATCGTGTACTAACTGTGTGAACTTGCTAAATGGTTTCACAGCTCTGGGGGGCACCTGAGTGGCTCAATCCGTTAAGTGTCTGACTTCAGCTCAGGTCATGATATGGTTTGTGAGTTCGAGCCCCACATTGGGCTCTCTGTTGTCAGCCCAGAAGCTCTTTCAGGTTTCACAGCTGTGGGACTCAGTTTCTTTGTCTGAAGTATGAAGATATTGCCTCCTGTGTTATAACTTAGAACTTAGAACTTATATTGCTTCTCGGCCTTTTGGCTAAAATCAAGTGTAGAACTTAGAACTTACTAAGGTTCTAAATAAGGTGGACAAAGTACCTGGTACTCACTGAATGCTCAATGGCTGCTAGTTAACATTAATCATTTTAGGCACTTTTTTCCTGCTTCATACTGTGTGGCTGTGTTGGTTATACTCAGGACCAAATTCTTGTTGTTCCACCAGAGAGAAGCCTTCCTTTTAGGGCTCTGTATCACCAGTGAGAGATCACTTGAAGAGGACCCTGTTGCAAATATGAAGGTGCCATGTTCCTCTTCTGTTAAGAGCAGGGTGTCCAAGCTAACCTAATTGCTGCTGCTCATTTTTCTCTTGTGAGGCACTGGGGAATGTTCAGCATATTAGATGGAAGAACAAAACTCAGATACCTGCCAAGATTATGTACAGCCTACCCAAGGAAAAAAATTTTTTTAAACTTCACAGCTTATGATTGGAAAAGGACACAGGACAGCTGCTAACTGTTTTCATCTCTACTTTTGGCATGTTCTTCTAATAGCTCTCCTGTCACACTCAGTCTGCAACGCAGTGGGAACTAAAAGAGTAGGACTGAGGTGGCCCTCCAGCCCCATCCCACCCCCCTGCTCAGACTCAGCTATTGGGAAAGACCATTTAAAAACATTTAATATCCTCCCTACCCCTTTGGGAATGGTGTAACCCAGCTAGGCACCACGCTTCAAAAGAGAGAGGGAAGTTAAAGCTTTGCAGTTAGTGAGGGAACGTTTAGACAAGAAAACCCCCCAGGTCCCTGCCAACCCTGATTCCATGATTCAGTGAACAGAAAGGACTGGAGCAGAGGAGGGAAGAATAGGTCAGACAGCTTCCCAAATCCTGTTCTATAAAGAAAAAGTCATTGTTACTCAAACGTTGTGAAATCAAACGTAAATTATGTTGGAACACTTGCGTTCAAATGTGAATTTCATATGGCTCTAAAGCAAAATGCAAATGGTTTTGGTCTAGCTACATTTTTGTACTGAACCTTTTCTCTCCTAAACTAACTGCACTGGAGGTGGTACCAGATAATAGTTATAAGAAAGGCTCCCATTAGCTATGGAAGCAAGTTAACTGCCTACCTCAGAGAGCTATGGTGAGAATTAAATACAGTGATATGTCTAAGGCATAAGAACAGTGCCTGGCACAGAATAAGAACTCAGTAAGTGTGTAATTTACTCTATGCTTACACGAACTGCTATTAGTGTGAAAATCGAAAGAAGACAGTGGGTGTTCATAAGCTTTATATTTTCATATGAATGTATCTGGAAGAAAGTAAGAGCATACAAATACGTTTTGTTCACATCAGCATTTCTTCTTGTAGGACTTGTGGATTAACATCCTTAAAATTGAATAGGCTTTCTCTTGCATCTGTGAAACTTTTGACCAAGACAGTACAAGTTACTGTATAAATGACTTTGAGGTATTTTATATATATGCATAATTCTAAAATCTACATGAAGACATGTCTCAAAGGAATTAGAATTGTAACTTATGATATCATCAAACCTTGCGCAATACTTTGAAAATAAATACCTGATTACTTAACTTCCTCCCCACTCTGTCTTTCCATAGCGTCATAACAGATGTTTCAAAGGGGATATAGGCCTGAAAGATAAAGAGGGGGAAACTGGTAGCATAAAACGCATTGTAATCACGTTCGCTGCTAAATAGTGATCCTGAAAACTAATTCTAAGATATAAGTTATTTATTAAAATATATACCTTACATATATAAGATGCTCTCTAACTTATTGCTCAGTGATGTGACATTTACTTGAATCAATAATCCATGTGGTCTTAAGAACTTAAAAAACTCTCTTCCTAAGCTAAGAATGTGAAGATTTAGTTAAGTTTTGAGCAAGAAATTCCCTTGCAGTAGACAGAATATTTTCAAATGGAGGGCTAAGGTAGAGAGGTAAAAAATATACACTATTTTCCTCCACTGTCATTTCATTCATGTAAGAGAGGGAATTAAAATTGGAAGAAGCACACACACACACACACACACACACACACTTTTTAAATTTTTAAAAATAAAATTGGAAGAAGCACATCATCCATTATCTGATCACTTATGGTACCCATATTTCTGTCTGATAAACAAAATAAAGCTTTGTTCCAACACTGATAGGGGAATTATAAATCTGGGACTTATCCCAATAGTTACCATCCTAATCATGCAGAAAAGGCATGTATTGGGTTTACTTGTAAGTTGATATCAAATTGACTCAAAGCCTTTATAGAGGCTAAGAGGCAGCATTATTCCAAGAATATTATATGTGTGTCTCCATGTGTGAGTTTGCAAGACCTTACTATCATTCTATTATACAAATATTCTCTTTTGAATATTTCAGGCCATACAAATTGTGGAGAAGAATCTAGTTTAGTTAATTATAGAGCAAAAGAAATTTTCTCCAATTGACAGCATCCTCTTGATTTTTTCAGTCTTTGACTAAAGAGAGAGAATAAATAACATCCAACTTAAGCCTATATTAAAAAGAAACAAGTTCCCTATAGTCCTTAAATATGTTTCCCTAGCATTTGTAGGCACTTATTATATATAATATGCAATGTGAAGGAAAGTTTGCTAAATCAGTATGATATGATACTGAGGTTATGAAAATAAGAGGAGCTCTGAGAGAAACAAATGATTAATTTAGATATATTTGAGATGATTTCAATAAATAGCTGTTCTATTTCTTATGTAGAATTAAGAACAAAACACTGCTTTTTATTCTGTTTGGTCATCTTCTTTGCTTATCACTGCTGGAAAAAATCTAATACATAAAGTATGCTCCCCAGAGTCAGAGAAATTTCAGTTTTCAGTGCATAAAATACATTATTTTTCCTCATTCCATGACTTAAGAAAGCAATAAAGACCCCCTGGATTAGATATTTCTTGTCAGTAAAAGAACAGCTATTCTAAAAACACTGCCTTGGGCCTTTGATCCTTCTATTAGGTCATTAACTAAGCAACTTTATCTACTCATTATTATTCCCTAAGCGCCTTGTGCAATGTGCCTGGTAGCATGCTAACAAAATAATAAATTACTCCTCAATTGGGCTTGTCATTTTGATAGCGTATATTTCTAGCCCTGTAATAAAGAAACACTAATGGAAATAGAATGGCTACTATTTTTTCTTAATGACTGAAAAATCAGAAGAAAATTTGCTAAACGTCCTTAAATTTTATGTTCATGAACTTTGACTAAGAAGCACATCAATTATATCCTAAGGATGACTCATGAGTATTTCTGACTCCCTGTTCTGATTCCCTTGTGATCCCCATTTTTGCCCCATCTGTGTGATTCAACTATAGTTTAAATGCCTTTAATTGTGGAGAAGTACTGTCTAGTAGAATTTTCTAAGATAACAGAAAAATTCTCTGTTTGTCTTGTCCAGTATTGTAGCCACCAGCCATGTGTGGCCAATGCATTTTTTTGAAATCAGGTTTGAAAAGAATCAATTGGATATGGCAATTTAGAAGTCTTTCTTACCATTTGGCAGAGACATTCTATGGAGTTAGTGAGGGTAAAGGCTTATTGTAGTGGGTTGAGAAGTAAATGGGAGATGCAGAAGTAGACACAGCATGCGTACTGGGGATGAGGAGGTAGAGAGTGCAGTATAGTAGATGGTTAAGCAGAAGACACACATAATGAAGCTCTACTCCAAAAACCATTGATCTAGCAGTCATGTGAAAAATGAATGGAGGAGGGAGAAAGCTAGAGTTTACGTTCAGCTATTATTGAGGAGAAAAAAAAGCTGGGATTTTTCTAACATTTAGTGAAGGCAGGTGATAACATGAGAATAAATTCCAGCTCCCCAGGAAGAATGGAAATGTTTATTGTCCTTGATGGCACATCTGTTACCCAAGTGCAAATGAAATGGTTAGTTGCAAGACGTGAAATATTTTATTTTTCTCCAAAAAGCTGTAAGAATCCATGATATTACAAAACCAAGGTATTCTATCATTTATTTTAATAAGAAATGTTATAAATTCCTACCTAGTCCTGAGATTAATTTGTCAAGAAAAAAAGTGCATTCTTGCACTTCTCTGTAATTACTGTTGACCCTTGAACAATGCAGGGGTTCAGGGTGCTGACCTCACCCCCCACACCTGTACCGTGCAGCCAAAACTCTGCATATAATTTTTGATTCCCCCAAAGCTTAACTACTAATACCTTCTGTTGACAGGAAGCCTTAGTAATAGCATTAACAGTCAATTTACATAGATTTTGCATGTTATGTGTATCATATACTGTATTTTTATAATAAACCAGAGAAAAGAAAATTTTATTAAGAAAGTCATAAAGAAAAGCCAATAGATCTGCAGTACTGTACTGTATTTGTTTTAAAAATCAAGGTTTAAATGGACCCTTGCAGTTCAAACCCATGTTGTTCAAGAGTCAACTGTACTTCTTAAAGCTATCTTTAGGTTGCAAGTTCTGAAACACTAAAATGTAATTGCAATGTAAATGTAACTTCAAATTATACAATCTATATTTATATGTAAGGATACTAATCAAAAGTTGGACATGACTGAAATCATACCGCTTTAGAACTGAATGAGTATTCATTGAACTACATTTTACGGGTGAGGACCATGAGGCCTAGAAATAATGCATGACTTAACCAAGTTTACCCAAACAAGATTTAGATCCAGATCTTCAGACTCCAAGCCTACTGGTGTTTCAAAAAAAAAAAAAAAAAAAAAAGACTGGCTAGATGATGCACAGGATATTTCTGGTATCTCTATATATTACAATAAGAGAGAAAATAGAAAATTTCTAACAGCATGCCTCATTGGGGACAGTGAATCCTTTTCTTTATGTTTCCAAAATTAGTACCATTTCCCCTTGGGCACATTCTCACCATTTGCACTGTGCTTCCCAAATTTTCACTCATTTTTCAAAAGTGTTTGGTAATTATTCCATATGCTAGGAAATTTGCCCCAAAGAGATGTCTAACTTCCCTACAATTTTTCAAAAAGGTTCTTCCTACTGAAGATAGAGAAGACAGTATATTGGTAGTTTAGAAGAACAGTGGTTTTAAGGATTTAATTTTTCAAATAATTTCAGTATTCAAACACTAAAAACAAATTCTCAGGATTACCTATAGATATTAGGTATCTATATTTACTGAAACAGAAGACACAGACAGAAGACAAACACAAGACACATCAGAATTCTGGTCTGTCTTGTGTATGCACAAAGAAACCAGTACATTTTGTATGAGCTGAAGTTGTAGGCTGGTAATTTAGCCCATGGAAAACCTGGTAGTGATCTAACACATAGATGGACAATGTTTTTTGTTTCTTATTTTTTGTCTTCTGTTTTTGTTTTTTAAGATCCTTTTAACTCCTTTTGGAAAACCTTTAGAGACTAAAAGTCAAATATAGAGTGGTATCATATATCCTACTCATGACATGCTAGTCCATTTCTGAAAATAAAAACACTTTCTCAAAATGAAGCCATTTATATTCTTAGCCATGCTCTATTGTGTGCACAGAGTAATTTCTTGAGAGCAATGTTTCCTGTGGCATTTTGCCAAGACTGGCTTTATTTGTTTTTCATTAGGCTTTTCATTATCATGCTGCTATATACCTGGCTCGTTCTGCTTCCTCTGAGAAGGCCAGGGTAGCTTAAGCATAGGAATGATACCATGAGTAGGTGGAATGTTTGTGTCCAGTGAATGCCCACTTTAAATCTCTAACTATGGTACCATTCTTACAGCTTTAATCTTTCTAAGAACAATAAATTATCCATTATAATGTAGTATGATATTAAATTGTTTATATCCATCTGTTCTGTCCCTGTACAGAGAAAGATATTAGTCTCACTTTGTACCACACTAGACTGGCCCATCCTCCTTTATTATCTCAGGAAAAGGCATCATGATCCACCCCCACTGCCCAAGACTAGAACTAATGTGTGTCCTGCGTTTCTCCATCATTCAACATATTCAGTCACTGAATCAAGCTTCTTGATCGTTTTCAAACCACCCATTTCTTTCTATCTCCCATGGTCACCACCTTGGTCTAAGCCCACATCGTCTCTAGAACAACTGCAGTAGCCTCCCAAGAGTCTCCATGCTCTGAGGATTGCCCTTTCCAATTCACTCTCTTTTGCTTTAACTGTCTATCAGCACCACCGCTCTCCATAAATATGTGTTCTGTAATTTCTACTCATAAGTGTTTTTGTGTTACACATTAGTAGGACAGTTTGATTTGTTCAGAAGACGAGTGATCCAATTCTGAGCTTCTCTACAGACCTCTCAATTTAAAGGAAAACTCTAGCTTACAAACTACAAAAGACTAAAATCTTCAGGTACAAAATAAGCAATTTATAAATTTTTGTATTAGAATATTAATCAAAGGCCTAAAAAATCATTGAAATCAGAGAATTTCAGGATTAGGTTGGTCCTTGGAGACCCTGTAACTCAACTTTGTCATTTTATAGGTAAGGAAACAGAGGCCCAGCCACAGAATCTAAAATTGATCTTTCCAAATTTGAAATATCATCATGTAACTCCTTTTCTTAAAATTTGTCCGTGGCTTCCTGTTACGGTCAGGATGAAGTCTGAATTCCTCAGCCTGGTGTACAATGTCTGAACAGTCTGCTTTCGCTTACCTTGCCAGCCTTACCTTTTGTTCCTCTCTCCAACTCAGCCAAGAAGCCAGTGCTTCCAAATGTGCTGTGTTCTTTCTCACCCATAGGACATTGCACATAATTCCACTTTTGTCCTTCCTCTTTTGAGTGCTAGGTCCTAACCAGGCTTCAGTCATGATCTGCACTGAAAACAGTCATGAACTGAAAACACATCCTGGATCCCTTCAGGGCCCCCAAGCACGTGCTACCACCATAGCATATTCACAGCATCTTAACTGAGTTTGAAAATCTGTTTCCGTACCTGGAATGGAAAGAATAAAGACAGGGGCCTGCAAATTATTCATTGTTGTATCGCCATATCTTGATCAGAGATGTCTGGCATTCAGTGTTTTAAGATTAATTATTAATTCTCACTTTTAACGTGCCTAGTATGCTATAATTTTTAATCAGTTTTCTTCTCAAAATCTATTTTAAAAATTGTTTTTATTATTTATATATTTTTTGAGACACAGAGAGCACATGCACAAGTGGGGAAGGGGCAGAGAAAGGGGGATAGAGGATCTGAAGCAGGCTCTGCGCCCACAGCGGACAACCCAATGTGGGGCTCAAACTCACGAATTGCAAGATCATGACCGGGGCCAAAGTCGGACACTTAATCAACTGAGCCACCCAGGCGCCCCTCAAAATCTATTTTTAGGGGAATACAAAACTGATTCATTCATATCAACATATAGGCAGATCACTGATGATCCTAAACAGCAGCTCTTCCTAGAAGCACTTACATTCTTCCAGGAACAGAGTTTGAAGCCACAGGAATGAATCCCCAATGCAGATAACCCAACCATAAATAGTAAGTCATGAGAGCATTTCTGGGGGGAAGGAAGCTTTCCCAGAACCTTCAACTCAGTCACATAGGTGACCTCTTACTTGCCCTTACCCTCACTGAAGAATGACTGTTTTGTATGTAGAAATCAGATCACTTGTTGGTTATTTTTCTCTGCATTAAATAAATCATTATTTACCCATAGTAAAAATGCCTGAATTAACTTGTAACATTTCTGGCTTTGTTTCAGGGAAGTAATGTTATGGAAGATCAGGATTTATTGGAAATTGGAATCCTTAATTCTGGGCACAGACAAAGAATTCTACAGGCAATCCAGCTCCTTCCAAAGGTAAGCAATGCTTTCTTACCCTGGCCCTATGTACAGCAGTTTTGAGTCCAGATGTGCAAGGGTTA
The DNA here is from genome assembly GCF_024362965.1 of Panthera pardus. Taxonomy (NCBI): domain Eukaryota; kingdom Metazoa; phylum Chordata; class Mammalia; order Carnivora; family Felidae; genus Panthera; species Panthera pardus. The sequence goes on from NW_026526991.1 coordinate 22,166,518, forward strand.
TTAGTACTTAGGACAACATTTCTACATTTTGATGCAACTCCCAAAAGCAGTTCTTATTAGGTCCAGCCAAACATTCAGACTCACAAAACTACTATGGGCCATGATTGGCTTTAGGTTTACCAGAAGGATGTCACAGAGGAAACTCCACTGACCATCAGGGCACCTTCAGAGTTTCTCTTCAGTGAGAGTCCTTTATATTGGTACAAACATCAGCACAGACCCCTCAGGTGACAGCTCAGGTACAAGAAGACAAGATCAATATTGGATGAGTGTGAGAATGGTCCTGGATTTGAAGTGTCATGTCCCATAAGAGGCAACATCTCTTGTACAATTCTGTAAACTTAGCCTCCAGGGGCAAGGAATCTACCTAATTATAAGCGTCATCACTCAAGAAAGACCAAAGTATCACATCCCCATCAGGTATTTGTAGTTCATGTATAAATCCTCCCAGTCAAGATGCAATTTGCCAACCAAGGTGGCATTTTAACTGTAAGCACTGTTACCTAGCAACAGAGTTGACCTTCTGTTTCCAGATAAGGTTTCATAGGAGCCTAAAGCAAGAGGTAGGATCCTAGCACTGGTCTGCAAGATATGTAGGACTTTAACTGATAAGGAAAGGGAAAACGTTTCAGGGGTCAGCAGAGATCATATAAATATAAATATAAATTGCAAGGAGTATTAGGAGAATAGCGATACTGTGTGATTTAAAATGCAATGGGATTTGCACAACAATGTGAATGTCCTCAATCATTGCCACTAAATTGTACACTTAAAAATGGTTAAGGGGGTAAATTTTATGTTTTATTATTTCACCACAGTTTAATAATTTTTAAAAAAAGAAAAAAATCCAATGTAATTAAAACAATTAGACAGTAGAGAGTATAGTCAGAGATAAAGCAGTAAAAGTAGGTTGGGTTAGTTTGTGTCAGGCTAAGGAATTTGAAATTTGTTCTGTAGACACTAGGGAACAGACATGACTGGACTGCTTTAGGCCAGTCAATTTGGGAGGCAGTATACAACAGGAATTAGAAGGAGGAAAAGTTGAAGTTGGGTCAACCAGCTGGGAAAAGATTCAGGGGGCAAGACTGAAAGCAGATGAGCAGTAATACACCTAGATATAAGAACTTATATACTTTGTATTCTCCTCTGCTCTTTTCCTTCCTAATGAGGCTATAATTTCTCAGAATGAGAAAGATAAATATTAACCACTGTTTCTAAGGAAGTGATCTGATGAAATTTGCCAACTGACAGTGAACTGAGTTTCTACTGATAGAAAGTTAACACTTCTGCAAATTCAAGGAGAGTTAAGCATACAAAGGAGTTGCATCATACAATATTCTACAGTAAAAGGAAAACAATAAAGCGACCTTAGAACTAATTCCAGAAGTAATTCTTACAAGCATATTGTTCACCTCACTACTTTTGTATCTTACAATATTACTTCCTCAGCAAGTTGCTCCTCATTCTCAACAAGGACTTCGGCACTACTGTATCCCCAACACCCAGTCCAGTGTGCAGTGCATCATAGGCACTCAATAAACTAAGTGACTATCCCCTTGTCACAATGCTACCCATCATTTAAAGTTCAGTTCAAGTAGCTCCATATCACTTCCTTTGTGAAACTTCCCCTAAAAGGGAACCACTCCTCTCACACTGGTAATTATCACCCTAGTCCAAACCAACCACCTCTAACTGGACTAGCATGATGGGTTCTAATCTATCATCTCTAAGTTAGACTACTGGAGTCAATTTCTCATTGGTTCTCTCTAGCTTGGATAATTAATTCATAGACACCTAATCTCTGTACTAGTTACCTTTCTTATGACTCTACATCTGAATTTCCACACAGCATCCAGAATGATCCTTCTCCTTCTCAAATGTAAATCAGATCATGCCACACCCTGTTTAAAGTATCCAATGGATTCCCTTCTCACTTAGAATAAAATCCTTATCATAGCCTACAGAAGTCAATAGGATCTGGCCCTATGACCTCATCTCTCACTCTCCTATTTCCCTAAACTCTAGTTATGTGGCTTCTTCTTGTTCCAGAATATACCAAGCTCATTTTTGCCTCAAGCCCTTTCCATACTGGTCTCTGTCTGGAAAGCCTTTTAGTCAGATTTTCACACTTGCTCCTATACATCTTCAAACCTCTATTCGGCTACGATCTCCTCACGGAGGCTTTCAGACCTCAAAGTCACACTCCTCACATACTATCTATCACTGTCCTTCCCATTGCCCTGCATTAGTTTCTCCATGGCACCTATGGCTATCCAAAGTTACATTATTTATTTGTTTGGTTTTTCCTTATTTTTCATCTCTCTCCCAAAATTCAGGACCCATGAGCTTAGGGACCTTGACTATCTTGTTCCCTTCTATATACCCAGCCCTAGAACAGTGCCAATAACATCTAGGTGGTCAAAAAAAAAAATGTTTGTAGAAGGCAGGAATACACTGCTGTCTCTTTCCTTGGATATTCGATAGCTCTATGCCTGTCCTGAAGGTACTAATAACACTCTACCACTTCTGACGTTAGAAACATCCTGAAGGCAGAGACAGTGTCGCATCCATCCGTGAATTTCCCAATGTTCTTAGGCCAATACATGTGCATTAGCAGAGTGAAAGAATGAGTGACTGAATGAATGAATATATTCCTCATGGTATTCAAATATACATTTTTTCAAATCAGTGTGCTCAATAAGATATATCTGTAATAGTGTACAGGCCATTTGATAATGAGAAACAGAAGAACCTGAACTCAGAATTATTTGGAGAATAAATGGAGTGTTTATTTTTAAGACAGAATATCATTCCCATTAGAGAAAACAATGTAACCGAAACAATACAAAATTAAGCTTTTATCAAGAGGCTGATGCGAAAGTGCTTACCATGCACCCAAATGAGTAGAGAATATATAAAAACATCCACACACGTGTTCAGCAGCACAAACAGAATGTTATAATGCTACAAATTGATGCTTTGCCTTCTTAGGTAATGAGCCCAATCTTCAGATGGTTAATAGTGTAATTTTACTGCCAGCACATTCATTTGCATTCACTCTAACTTTGCGCTGCTGCAAAAGGGACACAATGTCTCTTTGTTGTGTTTATGCAATTTTAGTGTTCAGAGTATCTGTTCTTCATCTGTCACGAAAAATATTCCATGATTGCTACCTGAAATCCTTTAATTAACATATTGTGTTTTGGAATCCGTGAGATTGTTCCTAAACAGAGAAAAGGTGGTTTGCTAAATGCAATCTTGATCTGTTAGCACACTTCAAAGCATGTTTTTTCGTGCTTTATTTGTATTTGTTGTTTCAAGTTTCAAAGACAAAAGTTTATTCCTTTGGTAATAGTGATTTTTCTTTACTGTATCCTTTTTAATATTGAAATATTGGCCAGTGAAAAGGTCTGCATGTTCTCGAGTACATTTGATACATCAAACACATGGAAAGTATTCCAGTGTTCTAAGCGCAGACATAGTAAGAGCAGTAAGCACATGAATTCGTCTCTTCCACTCATTATTTCCCTCTGTCTTTTATAATGCTTGACCTTTAGTAGCAAAGCTTAATTATCCAGTTTCACCCAATATCCACTTTCCTCACCAACCCCAGTTCAGTCTTTTCTTAGGTCTAAAAGTTTCCCAGGACTTCTGAAGATCAAATTTCACCCTTTTTCTCTTTTTAAGAAAGGAACCATAACATGAGAATGTGACTTATTTTTCACTCTCCTAGAAACTGTAAGCATAGTGGACTTTTTCTGTCCCCTAGACTTGGGGAAGTTATCTGATTACTTATTTTGCAACACATAATTTACCTTTTCTTAGGTAAGAATTCCATGTGACCAAGTATTTGGATAATCCTCTAAAAACCTTTTAAAAAGGCATAATGCCTTTTGTCCTTTGACAATATAACACTTGGAAGTCAGGAATTCAAAAACACTTTCATTTTAAAGGTTTACAAGACTGTGTCAAAGCCCATATTACGTCAGCTGCCTTAATCTCTGTCATCCTGAATCAAATGTATTCTTGGCACACTAGCAACTTTTAGGTCACCTGCCCACTTCTTTTTCAATATTTCCTTTCCTGATATTTTTATGTTTTTTATCTTTTGGATGTTTTGAGTAGTTGTTTGTACTCACTATCCACCCCTCCCCCTTTTTTTTTTGCTCCCATTAATTCTTCAACCTTCTTGGGTCTAACTAGTTCCTCTGCTACCACTGCACACAAGCAGTGCTAAGGTTACCAGTAGGGAAGAAAGTCCATATACCCCCTTCCACCTTCACTTGCTTCAGCTGTAGTAGATTCTCATACTCATGTTAACTGTCTTATTGTTGTCTTTTGGCTTCTCCAATATCTGGTTATCTTCATGCATCTCTGACGCTCCCTCTCCTCCCCTGTGCATTTTCCTCAGTTAAATGTTGGAGTTCCTCAAAACTCCCAACTCAACAATATTTAGTGACTACTAAACGTTGTTATCACAGGACTCTTGATCATAGTACATTTTCTGATATTCACTGTTTGGTTCGTCATTGCCATAGCCTACTTCTACTTTACAGCATAACAAATATTTAACATTTCAGCTGCTCATTATCTCTCAGTTCAGTTCAATTTAACCAGTATTTGTAGGGCTACATATTTTCAATTATTTTTTCAAGAATGACCCTGAACACTTCTGGTTGGACTAAAAAACACCTTTCCTATCCTCATTTTAAGATTTTGGTTAAAAAAAAACAACAGAGTTATCTGTTATTTCAATAGAAAAACAAGATTCTGTGCTTGTTATCTATTGCTATATAACAAATTACCCAAACCTTAGTGGCGTATAAAAACAACATTTATTATTTCAGAGTTTCTGTGGGCCAAGAATCCAGGAGCTGCATAACTGGGTCCTTGGTTCTGGGTCTCTCACAGAGCTATAGTCATCTCAAGACCCAAGTGGGAGGGTCCCACTGCCTAGCTCACTCTTGTGGTTGTAGGCAAGTTTCTGTTCCTCAAGGGTTTTTGGACAGAAGTCTTAACACTTCACAAGCTGTTGGCCTCTGTCAATTCCTGTTATATAGGCCTCACCATAAAGTATCTCACAATAGGCATCTGGTTCCAACAGTACAGCAAGTGAAAGGACAAGAGAGGGCTAGGGAGATGGAAGTCACAGTCTTTGGAACATGCCATCCTTTTGCCATATTCTATTCATGAGAACCAAGTCACTAGATTAAGCCCACATACAAGAGGAAGTGTTTACAGATGCTGTAAATACCTGGAGGTGAGATCACTGGGGGACCACATCAGAAGACTGCTCACTGCAAATATACTTTATACTGATCCACTTTACAGTCTAGTTCCCATGTCTACATTTGTGGTTAAAGTGGAATAACCCATCAGTAATAACAACAAAAAAAGATTCTTTTATTTCCATGGGCCATCTTTTTTTTATATTTGTTTCTTTGTTTACTAAATGCTTATTTTTTATTATTTTTTATTTTTTAATATAATTTATCTTCATGGGGCTGTGATATTCACAGTTAGATGATTTAGAAGCCACATTTGCAATTGCCTCTCAAAAAAGAGACACATGTCTCTGGTCTGTAGAGTCAAGTGTGAAATAGCATCATACAATCATACACAAATCAGAGACCTTGGAGATGAGATGAATACACATAAAGACTTCACAATCTAAACAACACTAATCTAAGTGATAACACACAAATCAGAAATCCCACAAAACATTATAAATTCTTAAAACATGTTTAGTCTTTATTGGTGCCTCACCACTGAAAGGAGCATATTTCCATCTATATAAGGAAAGCGAATTGGTCAAAGTCTATTGGACAAGACGTTAAGGATGTTAGCAAACACATTTTTTAAATTTATTTTGAAACAGAGAGAAACAGAGAGAGAGAGCAGAGTAGGGGCAGAGAGAGAATCCCAAGCAGACTCTGTGCTGTCAGTGCAGAGCCCAAGGCAGGGCTCAGTTTCACAACCTGTGAGATCATGCATGACCTGAGCTGAAATCAAAAGTTGGATGCCACCCAGGTGCCCCACATTTTTAAGAACAACCAAAGCTAGAAGTAAAAGGGACCATGTAACCTTAAGCCTGATTAGAACAAATAGAAGAAGGCAACAGTTGACCAAAGAAACCAACCAAACAAACAAACAAACAAACAAAAAAACCAGCTGGTGAGCAGGACTGTAGAGATAAACTGGCAGGGACTGAGAACTCAAACACTTTTAAGGACAGGACATAGGGAGTGGTAGAAACTGTGGCGAAATAGAGAACACAAGCCCTGCCCCCCCCCAAAAAAATACTAGGTTTTTCCCCCGACTTTATAAATAAAACAAAGCACTGGGGACCAAAGTTGGTTATAGCTGTTACAATGGAGTCACAGGTTATTTCAGATATCAAGAGAAGTATTATGGGTGTGACATTATCTCAGTTTGGCTTCCTGTCCAAAACTGTTCTCTTAAAGACTCTAGTTCTTTCAAGTTCCTTAAAATTCATATGTGTGTTAATTCTAGTCTTGATGGTTGATGAAGATGTGTATAAGCTTTAGGGAAAAAGTGTTTAACCAGTATAATTTCTTTAGAAGTCTAAAATGGAAGGTTCAGTCTTATTTCCCTGACACTTAGAAAAATGACAGACACTTATTCCTGTTTCTTCTGGTATTTTTCAGAAGGGCAATGACAAAATGTAGGCTGCAGGCACAGAAGCTCTCAAGGTGCATTTGACAGGGTAACTTTTCATTCTCCCATGCCATCACTCACTTTCTATCTACCCTCATTCTTTTTACTTGCATTTCTTTGTTTTTGCCAGCTGGCATCTTAAACTTTGTGCCACCCAATGTTGACCTACCAGCCTATGAACATCTGGCTGAAAATATACTCTTCAACAAAATCCCACACACATATATGCACCTTTAGCATTAGGGGTCTTAACTTACAGTTAATACACAATTGGACCCAGAGTTTAGAGTATTCTACTTCCTTTAGGTCTGGTGAGACAAACTGTGGTGGTCTGAGAGTCTTTTCAAGTTCTATTTAGTTCTGCAAATGTCTTATGATTCTGGGACAAACAGATATGCTCACTTAGGTCAGTGTAAAAGCTTACTTACTTCTCAGGGGAAGTGTTGGTGCCATTGGAGAATAGGGAAGGCAGAAAGACTAATTGACCTTAAAGTGAAAACCTTAGGTAATTTGTAGTCTGTAAATCTTAAAGTGAGAGCAAATCATTCAGATCTTTTCTATTATCTCTTAGCCCAGCAACTCTGATGGCCTCTGAAGCATTTTCCTCATGCTTCATGCCTTCTGCTCATACATGGAACCTGTAACTACTCTGTTCTTCAGGGGTACCTTGGGAGAAGGCATGACTGATGTTCCTCAAGTTCTCTGGGCCCTTTCAAATGACAAAGCCCAGTACATACAGTGTATAAAATAACCATAGCTGTTTGGCCTGGACAGATATCCAAAGAGAAGCTGAATGTGAGAGAAGCACGATTCTAACATGTTTACCGATGTACCAACATCCTTCTGCAGTTTCAGAAGGCAAAATGACAGCTGCAGTCTTCCTAAGCTAAAGCGGGGAGGTCTTTTAACATTCTCTTTTAAATGAATTTATCTTGGAATCGTTCATTATGTAGACCACAGAGCTAAAATATCATTTTTACTCATAATCCCCCCCAATATTTATAGAGAAAAAGTGGAAGAATTCTGTAAGTAAATAGGTTTTGATCTATTGCCATCCCCAGCAACTGTCATCCTTCAATTTTGAGAAATTCACCCCCATTTAATAAAGAACAATGGCTCCCTTGGAATGATGCCAAAATCAGTAGTAATAGAAGAGAAACTCTAATATCTGGGCACTTTCTCTTCCTTACATAATTCTTCCAAGAAGATCACAATTTAGAGCTGCAAAAGACCTTAAAACATCTAGCTCAATATCTCTCCTGAGTCTTTCACAGGTGAGGAAACCAAGTCTGGGTCATATTAAATGACTTGCCCCAAGGCAGATTGTTTCTAAGTGACAAAAGTGGCACTGAATCCCAAGTGTCTGTATTCATGACAATTGCCTCCTGGGTGAATACTGTGCTCTATCAGAGACCCAAGGCTCTGAGAATGCTTGTGTATCTGGGACAGAAACTGTAAAAGGACAAGAAAGGACCAAATGACTAAACGTAAGAAAAGGAATTATTTATAATATTGGGCTTTTTTTTAAGTTTCGTGTTTAAAAGGTAGTTTTTACAACCTCCATACATCACTAAACTCCCTTTTCAAGGGTGGAAGGGAAGGATTGTTCCAGGGACCCAAAAACTCTAGAAAAGCAGGAAGAAAACAGACATGAAAAAGAAGAAAGGCAGACATAGACCATGTCCACTGTCCAGTGGCCCGTGGGAGTCAAACCACTTGTTTACCCCTGAAGGTGGCCTTAGAAAAGCTTTATTAACAGTAGGCATTGCCGTTTCAAAGAAGGAAAAGCATAATAGAATAAAATAAAATAACTGAAATCATTTATTTTCTTCTTTAATCTGGGTAGAAAGGAAGGAAAGATGGGCAAGATAGAAGGGCACTCTCTAGGGTAATGAAGACACATCTTTAGAGCATTAAGCTCCACGGAGATGACATTTTTATAATAATTGACAGGGAAGCTGCATGGTGTCATAGTTGGGAATATAGCCAGAATCCCCAAGTTTGGTTTTACCTACTTCACCAGGGAGTTGTGAGACTTACGTGAGTCAACATTTATAAAGTACTTAAAATAGACCCTGGTGTATCATATGTGCTATATTTATGTTTACTAAATAAATTTTTTTTTAATTTTTTTAATGTTTATTTATTTCTGAGACAGAGAGAGACAGAGCACGAGTGGGGGAGGGGCAGAGAGAGAGAAAGGGAGACACAGAATCGGAAGCAGGCTCCAGGCTCTGAGCTGTCAGCACAGAGCCCGACGCGGGGCTTGAACTCACAAACCGTGAGATCATGACCTGAGCCGAAGTCGGTCGCTCAACTGACTGAACCACCCAGGCGCCCCTAAAATTTTTTAAAAGACTGAAGGTAAACCATGAAAAAGGTGAGGTTCCTTCATCCCATTAATTATGCCCAAAAATTACTAGTCCGGGCATACACAACAAGCAGAGTGAGTCTCCTTTTATTCATTCAATAGATATATTATGAAATACCTACCATATAGGTACTGTTCGAGATGTTGAGGATTTGATGTTAGGAAACAAAACGTACATGGTCACTGTCCCCTTGCAGCTTACATTCTAGAGGGGAGTGCAGACAAAAAGAAGTAAACACACATAATTTCAAGTAATGATAAATGCTATAGAAAAATATTAAAATGCTATAGAGAGTGAAGAGGATGTTCAAAATTTTGATTGTAGATGGACAAAGTAGGATTCACACCCAGGCAGTTTACCTGAGGTTCTTTACCACCTCACCATGTTGTCTAAATGCTGTATTTCAAAGCACAATACAGGTACTAAGGAGATATTGAAATAACCAAGCTAAACAGTCCAAGTCCAGGGCACCTTCAAGGAACTTGGAATTTGGCAAAAATGTACTCTTAGAAGCTTTTGATTTAACCTAATTTAATCTTAGTTTAGCCACCTTCTACTTGTGTCACTTGGACAAATTATTAAATTCTCCAGTCCACAGTTTCCTCATCAGTAAAATGGGGATGATAGCAGAACCTACCATGTTAGGTTATTGTGCATTGTAAATTTAAAACTCCTTATGAAGTGCCTGGCATTTAGAGGCACTAAATTAATACTAGTTATAGCTACTGTGTTTGTTCAGTAATGCTCATTAAATTAACAAAATTCAAGGAATTATTGCCATTGATCTTGCCTGGGTCCACATAGAAACAAAATGGACTCACTTCTTGATATAAGCCTATGCCTAAAAATGCCTATGACTGCATTGCATAGTGGGCTTCCCATTCTTATGGATTTCTCATAAAGGCAGATTATTCATTTTCTAGATAAGAAGAAGGCAAAACTTTCAAATATGATCATCATCCACTAAATTAATTTTTTTACTATATTTGGGATTATTGTTTAACCCACTAGTAACTAGAAGAAAAGGTGTTTAAAGTCATACCTAGGACCTTCCTATTTAAGAAATTAAGTGAATAAACATAGGGCTGAGAGGGCATCCTGACTGCATCTCTTAGAGGTAACGTAATCAGTTCCCAGCACCACATGGAAAGTGGCAGAGGAGTACATATATATGGAGAGTACCTTGAACAGCAAGAGATCAATAAAGATACGTGGCATAGAATAATAGCACAGAAGTTAACTGAGAAGCTGAGTGGGCGGAACTTGCCAGTGCAGTTCCATTAAATTGCTAAAGGCATTGTGATTTCGTAGAAAAGCAGAACTATGTAAATTTATAGATGAGATCTAAAAGAATATATCCACCATTTTGAATGAGCCATCTTCCCCCTTACTGTATAATTGAATTAAGTGCTAATTTAATAGTTGAATATAATTTGGCTGTATTTCTTATTTTTGATCAGCAGCACTCAAGTGAGAAGTCTGTGTTCAATTTATATCTGCATATGCAGTGAGCATCTACTTATGTCTCAGACACAGTGCAAGGAGAAAAAAGTTGAGATTATACAGTATCTGCCTTCAGAGAGATTACAGTCTAGCAAAGGAGGTTGAACCAATATCCAAGTGATTTTAATGCAAAGCAGAGTGTGAACAGCTGTAATAGAAGTAAAAATACATGCTCTGAATGTTAAGTGTAAGGGGAGGTCTCTCATGTACAGGAAATCTAGCTCATGGTACTCTGAGCAGAAAGTGACCCGAAGCATTTGCTTACTTGTTCAGGCAGATAGATACGCTATTTGTTTCTCATTTGTAATAACCATCCTCTGAAATACAGCCAGTGCCATCAATCCAGCTATGAATTTCATCCATCACTTTGCCCTTCAAGCTATAATAAGTCAAATACTACTTCAAACCCTAGCAGTTTTCTATACTCGGCTTCAACGGAGCAGACTAAACTAGTAACAGAGTTAATATTCTCCCACCCTAAGCTAAGCACTTTTTAATTACCTGGTATTTCTTTGTGATAATTTTCTTTTTTGGTGGTAAATGGGATTTTAGATTTCTATCTTTTGACTTTAGGTTCTAATCTGATATTTGATCTGTAGATCCATAGTGAACATGGTAGAACTACATAAGAATCCACGCTCCCCTGGGAGTTTCTAAACATGCTCAGAAAGACACCATAGGCAAACACCTATGTTAATAGCCAACACTTAAACACAGATTTTCTGTGTGCCAGGAACTGTTCTAGGTGCTGTTATATTAACTACACATTAACTCATTTAAATCTTAAAATTTATTCTCTATCTTACAGTTGAAGAAACTGTAAGACACAGAAAAGTGAAGTAACATTCCTAAGGTTACACAGTTAGTAAGTGGCAGAGTCGGGATTTGAACCAGGCAGCCTGGCTCCAGAGTCTATGCTTTTAGCTGCTTTCCCCTACTGCTTCTATCACCAGAGTATCACATGTCGGTGCTCTGGAAATAGCCTATCAATGCCTTCACCTTTGAAAAAATGAGTGACTATTTTCATTACCTCCCACAGATCTAGCATCTTCCATTTTAATGAGTAGAAATTTAACTTTTATTTTTTTAGCAAATAACTACTGTTCTTATCAGAGAAAATGAGTACTCAATAAACTATCAGATTCCTTCTTTTGTGTCTTCAAGAGAAAATGCAGTTTAGCTTTACTTGTTCTATGCATTGATAATGGTATAAATGCTAACTAGGTAACTCTAAATGATCTTTAAGCTTATAATTTATAAGCCACAGAGTCCCAACAGGTTAAAAGTCTTTTCTTCAATGCATCACCAGATTTAACCCTCAATTCGTTCTTTACTTAGAGACTATTGCCTGTTGGGAAAAGGTTGTATTTATAGTTTTACTAATACTAAGAGGTAAATGTATTATAGAAATTTTTGAATGTGAAATTCTCTCCACCAAAGTATAAGAGGTTATTGCATAGATATGGAAAAGATTGATTTCCCTGCCTTTTACCTCTGGGACTCAATTTCATCATCATCTATCAACATTTCTGGTGTCCATTTTTGACAGAGCACTTTTCTAAGTGCTACTGATGTAGATGCAAAGTAACAATTGACCTCACTTCTTAGTATCCCTAGTAAGACTGAGCCAGATGAAAGAGGTCTAGGGCAACTCCAGACACATAATGTATGCAAACACCCACATTCCCAGATGTTCATCAGTGAATCTATGATTCGTACATCCATTCAATCAGTCAGTTCATTTTGGCCCTATGCTAGCTTCGGAGATGAGGATGCAAAAATGGATAACATTTGGTCCCTGCCTCAAGGATTTCTATGTAATTTTGGACACAGATAAATATGTAAAAAGTTAAACCACTGTTTGAGAGGGGAAAGAAGTCCTACTACAGAGGAGGTTAAAGTTAAATACATGAGGGTCAAGGAAGGTTTTCTGGATAGGTAGATGGCACTTGAGCTGAATCTCAAAGAATTAGTATTTTTAGCCAAATAGACCATTGAGTGTGTCAGTCCAGCCAGAAGTTGCTGCCCGTGTTCCTGCTAGGTCTAGAGACAGTAAGGAGAAATGGATGCCCATATTCATCCATTCTCTATCTCTCACTGCATCTCTGTCTCTCTGTCTCCCTCTCTTGTGCATCCATGCTTACTTTCACACACACACACACACACACACACACACACACACACACACACACAGTCACTACCTCCCCCATATATTAACCCCAAGAGAAATTACAGAAGAGACACTTCCCAAATTTCTCCCATCCACTCAAGGTCCTTTTATTTTCTGTAGTTTATAAAAACATTGACACTTAATTTTTTTTATATATTCAAATATATACCCAAGGAAATTACATATTCCTGGAAAGAAGGAACCTTAGACCCTTTTACATTTTGATAATGCCTAGGATGATATGACATGTATATTTCGTGATTAAAAGTTATTATTGAAATAAATAAATAATAACTATTAGAACTATTGTTAAGAGCTGACTCTACTGGGGGTTCACATGAGTACAGCTGAAAATTCTAAGTCACTTTAATGTCTGGGTCAGTTAAAACTTCTAAACTGACAAAAAAAATCCAAGACAATGAGGCTGGGAACATTTTCATAAGGGCCAAGATATTGTTTTTTGTGACTGCTGTTCTCACCTCAATTGTAGTGAAATAGTTCTTAGATTATTCCCTCACCATAAACATAAAAGGTGTTCTCAGCAACTCAGCCAGGGGTTCAAAATGGGGTTACACTTCTCCGTCTTCTAACCCTTCCTGAAATCCCTCCTACTAATTCATTCTGGGTGTCTCATATCACACATGCACCATTAACCAGACTGCTCACTGACCATGTGGCATCTGCTCTTTTCTGCCTCTCTTGCTCTAGCTTATCACCAAAGCTTGAAGTAGTGCCACCAGGACTTACCAAAAGTGCTCTCAATGCTGTTAATACCCACTGAGGGTGCCAAATCTGCTATTAATGACTGCCAAAGGCTGCTTCATAGCTGCAGGTGCCCAAAGTGTCAAAGGTACTGATGTTTCTGCTGCTGGCTACAATGCCCAGTATCTACCCATCAAAAGCACCTTAGCCAGTGCCAACTGAATGTTCTGCCAGTGCCACTGAAGCCTGCCAATGTGGGCACCACCACCAACTGGCTGGTGCCCAATGGTTGAGGGCACCGATGTCTAAAATATAGCACCATCTCTGCTTGCTGATGAAGTTGTCGGTGCCAATTATGCTGACTCCTTTTGTTCCCAATGTCCCAAAAATGTTCCATGATGCAGCTTTTTTACTGAAGCTTCTTCTTAAGGCTGATCCATTGGAGCTAGGCCAGGGCCTAGTCAGAGCACCAGATCCTGAAATCCATTCAGATTAATGCATTCCCTGTGACACTTGTCTATTGTCCTTTGAATCAAATACATATGCATTGGCCACCTTCTTTGAGCAGAAGAGTCTTTTGAGGACTCTGGATTCCTAATTGAAAGCACACTCGTGCAAGCCCAATCCTGCCAGTTTTCCATACATTCCCACACATGATAGATGAACACAGTCCTATTCAAACTGAAATCCATGCACACAGCTGTGGTCATCAAGCTGACAGATTCCCAGTCTATGTTAGAGAACAAGGAACATTCTATTTTGTGTTTCAGAAAATCATACAGAATCTGACCTCTTCTCATCACCTCTACTCCAGCTCCCTGTCCAAGCCAAGTAATGTCTTGCATTACTTCCAGAGCTTCCCAGCAGGTCTCCCTATTCCTACTCATGCCTCCCTGTGAACTATTCTCAACAAAGCAGCCAGAGTGACTCTACTGAAACAGAAGCTAAACCACGTTATGCATCTGCTCAAATTCTTGGACTGGCTACCTGTTTCTCTCCAAATGAAAGCCAAAGCTTTCCAAGTCCTTCAGAGCTGTACCTTCTCTGGCCTCTGATCACCTCTCTCTGACTTGCTCCCCCCTGCTCTCTTCCTGTACATGCTGCTCTCACCCCTTTGGTTTCCTTGATATTCCTTGAACAGGTACCAGTCTCACTCCTTCCTGAAGGTCTTTGCCTCACCTGTTTCCTCTACTTGGAATCTTCTCCCCCTAATTGCCAGCACAACCACTTTACCATCCTTAAATCTTTTTTCAAATCTTGCCTTGTGAGTGAAGCTTTCCCCAACCACCCTGTGTAATTCCACACCTTCCTTACTCCACAGACACTCCAACATATCCAATCCTCCTACTCTACTTTCTCTTTTTTCACAACACATCACTTATTGATTAATTTCCTTATTTATTATGTGTGTTAGTTATCTGTCTCCCCCACTAGAAGGTAAGCCCCATAAGGACTGGCACTTTTATATGTTTTGTTCATTGATGCATCCAGAACAGTACCTAGAATATAGTAGGGAGGCTATAAGTGTCTGAGTGAATAAATGAATGAATAGATGAGTGGGTGGATGGATGGATGGATAGATGGATAGATGGATAGATGGATGGACAGATGGATGAATGTATGGTAGGTCCCCAAATTTGTCATTCCTGTACTAATTTTTGGCCACCATGTCAATGATATCCTTTGTATTTCCTTACCCAGGCAGAACATAAGTTACTCATTTGTATACTGCTAACTTTGGTTTTATGGCACATTTATCTGTTTGAAGTATTTCAGTGGATGATGTTATTATGCATATGCCTGGAGGCTCTGAGAAAGGACATGGTTTTTAAATATCAAATAAATAGAATTGGTATTCAGAACATTCATTATTTTCTGAAAACTCAAGTTTGGGGAATTTTTTTTGTTGTTGAGATGAATAACATGCAAACAGTTTTCCTGACTGATAGTAGCATTTAAAATTTCTGTTTTAAGAGCAAAGCAGTGTGCTACATAACCATTAAATATCTACATGAATGTCAGAAGATATGTACCATCAGAGGAAAAAAAAGTGATTCTGTATCTTTTTCCAAATATAATTCATATCACTGGTGGAGCTTGAAAATGTGAATGATGGTGAGCATTGTTCAGCACCTTACTCTACTTGCAGTAAATCCCCTTCATCTTTAATCTGAGCTTTTGTTTCGTAGAAGAGCTTTGAAGCAAGGAAATACATCAAAATAAATAGTGATGTTTAACAAAAGTATCTAGGGTCAAAATTATCTCCACAAGGATTTTAGAAATGAAAAGATGGTTAAAAAAACATGTCCTTTCACTGAATTTTTAAAAAAGCTTTTACAAAAAAACTTCAGAGTTTTAAAACTATTCAATGATATCATTCAACTCCATAACCATGTTTATGGTGTACTGAATGGTGGCTCTCTTGGTCTCTTCACCACAACCCCACAGATCTTACCTGGCAGATAACTGCCAGGTTGTTGGTGATGCTGCTGATAGCAGTTACTCGATGTGTGCATAGAGATGAAGCTGATGAGGCCAATGTCTGGCTGGCAGCACACACACTGCATGCAAAGCAATAAACAGATAGTTGTGTAGTTGTTGCTATTGTTGCCATTGTTTTTTCCTAGCATGATTTGTAGAGGTTGTGTGTTTGGGAAGCTTCACTTCTTAAACTTGTGGTGAGTCCAGTGCCTTTGATCAATAGGGGTGCTAGGGGTGCCTGGGTGGTTCAGTCAGATAACCGCCCAACTTCTCCTCAAGTCATGATCTCACAGTTCGTGAGTTTGAGCCCCATGTCAGGCTCTGTGCCTGGAGCTCAGGGCCTGGAGCCTGCTTCGGGATTCTGTCTCCCTCTCTCTCTGCCCCTCCCCAGCTCATGCTCGCTCTCTCTCTCTCTCTCTCTCTCAAAAATAAGTAAACATTAAAAAAAAATTTTAATGGGCTGCCCCCTAACCCTGATTCTGTTCATTGCTTCTGAGCCCCATGTCAGGCTCTGTGCCTGGAGCTCAGTGCCCGGAGCCTGCTTCGGGATTCTGTCTCCCTCTCTCTCTGCCCCTCCCCAGCTCATGCTCGGTCTCTCTCTCTCTCTCTCTCTCTCTCTCTCTCTCTCTCTCAAAAATAAGTAAACATTAAAAAAAAATTTTAATGGGCTGCCCCCTAACCCTGATGGCCAGAGGTAGGACTGGTCTGGCCAATAACATCATTCCCTGAAGTTCATTCCCTGGACAGCTCAGGGCCTGGAGCCTGCTTCGGATTCTGTCTCCCTCTCTCTCTGCCCCTCCCCAGCTCATGCTCTCTCTCTCTCTCTCTCTCTCTCTCTCTCTCTCTCTCTCAAAAATAAGTAAACATTAAAAAAATTTTTTTAATGGGCTGCCTCCTAACCCTGATGGCCAGAGGTAGGACTGGTCTGGCCAATAACATCATTCCCTGAAGTTCACCAGCCTACTATTCAGTGCTACTGGAAGTTGATCACCTCTGTGTCTTGAAAATGTTTTTTAATAATGCATACTTTGTTGTTCATTGCTTCACCTGCAGTTTAGTACACGGTCTAAGGTTTGTCAAAATAAGGGATACCTCAGGCCCTCTCTGGGAAAGACTAGTTTGCTTCTTTTATTCCTGAGATAGTAATCAAAGGGCGTTAAGATACCATCCAAAGCACTTTACCTTTACTCCCCCAAAATGTGGTGCCAAGTAATATCCGGATATCACTCCTACACTGCTCCTGCCCTGTGCCTAAAGCAAGGAGTCTTCAATTGTCTGATTACTCAAGAGACCCCATGTTGGCAAGGCTTAGTTGCTGATGGGGAAAAATATAGACGCTACCATTACTATAAGTAATGCAACTATAAGTGCATGATGACATCCAAATACAGTTTGCCTACCTCTGAGGGTTTAAGTTTCTTCCTATTCTTCTATAGAAATTATGCCCATAACAGAGCCTGACTCTAAACAAAGGGACTGCAAGCCACAGATTTGTACGTGTTACATGTCTCCCTCACCTGCTGCATATGTACAACCAGAGACCTGCCACACCTCATTTCTTAACAGTAGTCACAGTGTTTTAATTGTTTTGGTTCCCACAGAAGGAATCTCATTACATGGAGCACCCAGAGTCTCAAACTCCGTAAAGGATATTTTCCTGAAGATCTCCTAAAACCCCTCACAAATGAGATAACGTATGTGAGAGCACTTTGGGGTCTTCAAAGTCTCATATTGTTAGGTGACATTTTCATCATTAATAGTCCTATCCATTCTGCAGACGTATCTCTCCTAGCAAAGTTGCACTGCAATAGCACTTAGATGGCAATGGATAGACTTTTTTCCGGGGCCCTGTGGTCAGTGGATCTACATTTCTCTTTCATGTTCAGTCAGTCTTTTAAGAGCCACTGATGAAACAGCACAGTGATGTCTAAGCCCAAGTCTCAAAGCCTATGGGAGATCTGATCCTCACACTACTTGATGGACCTGCATTTGGACTGGGCAGCACACACCTGCTAGCCCTGCTTGTCCCGGTTTATTTTCAGGGCTGCTGTTAGTCTGAGTCTTGTGTAGCAGCAGGACAGAGCAAAAGAGGCTAGAACAAGGAGCAGGAATAGAGGGGGGCATTGGACGACATCAGTTGTCTGTATTACAAAAGTCATATCAGGGAGTCTGTGAGTACAGGTGGGAAAAGAGAAGCCACAGTCCATTGTAGCTTCATAGGCAAGTTTAAGTCTCACTGAGACTGGTCCACTGGGGCTGTTGCAACCAGTAGGTTTACATAAATGATGGTCAGGTTTGTGTGTTTGTTTCCAGGGATGACTGCCCCTGCCCATGGGAGGATCTTTACCAGTATTTCACATACAAGGATCCAGCTCTCACCAAGTCCAAGCTCTTACAACTGTTTTAACACAAAGATTATTAACCCCAAAATTACTCCAGCTATGCCTCTCATCCTATAATCTCCAAGAAAGGCCAGCAAAATCCCAAAGCAAAAGACAAGCCCTCTATGTCATCTCAATCTCCATAGCACCCTTGGACTTATATTCCCTTGTATTTCAGACCTTCCTCAACCCCGAGTCCTCATTTCTCACTTTTTTCCAATGCCTTTTCCTTGTGCTTTCTCAAACCTTCCATCTCCCTCCTTCTCTTTCCATGCAGACTCCATTTATATAATTCAAATAGCTCTGATTGCACTTTCTACTTTCTCATCTCTAACCTATACCTCAACCCAGGGCAGCCTAGCCTCAGGCTAGATCCCATGAACCCTTCTCCATCCTCATCTTAGTATACCTTTCTGCAGCATTCCATCACTGCTGACTATACCTTCTTTGAAACTAAATTTCCCCCACTTTCCTTCTTGTCTTGACTATTCCTTTTTTGGCCTCCTGAGTATACTTCTTATCTTTCACTTTGCAAGTGTTGGTTTGTCCTCACACCACTTCTCTTCTCACACTACACACCCTCTGCGGTCTCATCCATGCATGATTTCAGCTCCCACTTACGGCAAAAATAACTAAGATTTATTGAGTGTTTCTGTGTGCCAAGTACGGTGCTAAACTCTACTTGCATTGTTTCACTGAATGCCTATGACTACCCCCAGAGGTAGATGTTAATTTTATCTCTCACATTACTAATCAGAAAACGGATGCTAGGGAAGATTGAGTAGCTTACTCAAGGTCATACAGCTAATAAGTGGAGGAGCCAAGACACCCACCTATACTCTTATGAGGCCCAAAGTTACGTCTCCTCAGATTTCTCCCCCAAATTTAGAGCACAATTCCACAGCATCTATAATTTCTCATATCTCAGAATCATGCATGTCACCTCAGTCTATTTTCTTCTCTTTCTCAGCTAGTAACATCACCATGTACCCAGATACAAGGTGTCAAAGCTAGATACTTGAGGTTTTCCCACAACTTCCCCCTCTTATCGCTTGCATAGTTTATCACAAAGGGATGACAGTGTGATTGACAAAAAGATGCCAACAAACACAGTAAAAGGAAATGAGGTTTCTTTTAATGGCAACAGATGTGAAAATTAATGGCTTCACAAGAGACAGTGCAACATACTGTCAAATGGAAGTATAGGCTTCCTTAAATGTTATGTATGAAATTCCCTTATTTTCAATTCTGTTTGTATTAGAGGAAAGGCTAAGCTGCTAGAATAGAAACTCCATAATGTAGTGGTTTAAAGAATAGAACATTTACTTCTCCCACGTAACAATCTTGAAGTAAGCAGTCCAGGTTTACAAGTTGGCTCTGCTCTATGCAATTCTTGAAGAACCCAGGACCCTCCATCTGTTGCTCTGTCATCCTCTAAAGCACTGCTACTCAAAGTATGGTCCACGGACTGACAGCATTAGCATTACTGGAAGCTTGTTAGAAATACAGAATCTCAAATTCTCCATCCAACCTATTGAATTAGAACCTGAATGTTAACAAGATTTCCCACATGATTCTTTTGTACATTAAGGTTTGAGAAGCATTTCCCAAACTCTGGGGTATTACTTTGCCTGTATAGTCAAAGCTGGGCTACAGACACTTTATGTTCCAGCTCATGGGAAGACAAAAAAAAAAAAAAAAAAAGGCAACTCTAGAGCAAGGATCCTATCTTTTAGATTGAAGGTGACCTGGAAGCTTCTTTCACTGCTGACTCCAATTTCTGTCCCAGCTTAGATTTTCCCCACACTTTGGGATTCAATGTGTTGAATCAGATGGCCTTGCTGTGACCCTCTGTTAGGAATGCCTACTGCCTACCCACCATTCTGCCTCTCAGATTACAGACTGTGCCTAGCTCCCATTCATATTCAGCAGTTCTGCAGGCCTGGCAGCTACTGGAGCTGTCTCTGTCTAGCTCTGTCCTGCCAGATGTTCCTGCTGGAAAAAGAGTCACAGTGCTCCTTGTGGATGCTTCTGGCGACTCATGAAACAAGTATGGATGCCATCTTATCTTTAGCCTAAATGTCCTGTGTTGTCTTTTTTATTTTATTTTATTTTATTTTAGTTTTGCCTTTGGGCTTCTTTTTTTCTTTACTGGATAAATAAATCTGACACTAATTTGACATTAACTTACAAAATATAGAATTGCAAGATTTCAGAATTATATAGGAACTTTGAGATCATTTGCCCAACACCATCATTTTATGGATGAGAATGCTGAAGCTTGGAGAGGTGAGGTAACTTGCCCTCAGTTACACAGCTTGTTAATAGAAGATTTGAGATGCTGGGCTATGGAAACAAAGCCCAATGCATTTTGTAACACAGCATATTACCTGTAATTGGGTCTTGGTTTGTAATCATTTTAAGTAGTTGTGCAATATTAATGTTAGGCATAAATATAGCCCTCATTTTCATAATATGTAGTACAAAATACAAATCTCCTTTACAAGTGGACTCCAGTTAATTTGTTAATTTGTTAATTAACAAGTTGTTAATTAAAGTTAACAATTTGTTTTAATTAACAATTAACAATTGTGATTAACAATTTAATTAAAAAGTTAATTTGTCACTTAATCTTCATGTGTTCATTAAATCACTTAATTTAATAAACATTTGGCAAATACCTGATATGTATGAGATGCTCCACTAGGCACATAAAAGACGACAAAATGGCTAAGACCTCGTTTCTTCATCAAAAGGGTGACAGTCTAATGAAGAAGATGGATGCTCACATCTCTAGCTATAATGGAATTATATGAAAATTACTGCAAAAATCTTGGGGAAGATATGATTAATTTTGACTTGGGAGTAGGAGTAGCATTGGAGAAGCCTTCACAGAAGAAGCAATATTTAAATAAGACCTTTTAAGAATGGATAGAATTTCAACAGGAGAACAGAGGAGAAACAGTATTCCTGGCAGAGGGAATGGCTTGAGCAAAGGTACAGAGGTATGTGAGCTATAAAATGGATTATGCCCCCCGAAATCATACTCCTAAGATCCAGAATTACTGAGTTTTGGATTAGTAAAGCTGCAGGACATAGATGTTTACTAGATGACAGCCAGAAAGCTTGGGAAGGATGTTGATGTTAGCTCAGTTCTGCATCCCTGGTCTTTCTCAGTCTCATGGAGATGACTTTGGACTCGTAAATTAAACAATTTGGATCACTTTATGTGTCATCTTGGCTAGGCCATGATATCCAGATGTTTGGTCAAATTCCAGCCTACATGTCACCATGAAAGTGTTAGTTAGATGAAATAAACATTTAAATCAGTGGGCTCTGAGTAAAGCAGACTGCCCTCCATTATATGGAGGGACTCCATCCAATCAACTGAATGCCTTACAAGAACCAAGACTGAGGTCTTCCACAGAAAAAGAGGGAATTCTGCTTCCAGACTGTTTTCAGGCTTGGGCTGCAACATCAGCTCTTCCCGGGTCTCCAGTCTGACAGCCTGCCTGCAGATCTCAGACTTGCCAGATTTCAAACTTGTGCATGTGTGTATACACATCCTATTAGCTCTATTTGGAGAACCCTGGCTCATATAAATACCAAGGATTTTGAAATTTAAAAATGACTGTATTAGTTTTCCCTTACATGTCAAAATTTCAAAGCTTTACAGCAACGAAAAAATACATTTATTTTTCTTACAAGTTTGTAGGGCAGCTGTAGTTCATCTAACTTCAGCTGGGTTTGCCCAAACTCTAGTGACCCAGGGTAGACTCTAAGCTCTGGGTTACATTTAGGTTTGCTCCACAAGTCTTCATCTTTCTCCTGGGACCAGCAGTTATGTGACTGCTCAGCCACTTGTTATTCTTATACTAGAGCATAAAAACACAAAAGGAGGAGTAGATCACAGAATTACAGAGCCTTCCTTACCTATAAATTGCCACACTGACACTTCTACCTGTACCATTGGCCAAGCAAGTACATGGCCAACATCAGTGGATGGAGAAGTGACTCCAATCACAGTGGATACAATGCAGATCCCTTGGCAAAGGGCACAGAGGCATAATTCTAATACAGGAAGAAAGTGAGGAATTATAAATAACAATTCAATCTACTTGAGTGGCTTTGTTAGGTGCATTTCTGAAAAGTAGCTATCTGCTGGGGGAAGGCAGAGTATAAAGAGGTTAGCAGGCATAAACCCTTTTTAAAACAAGATAGGAAAGGAATGAAGTGAGGGAAAGAGAGGGATGACAGAGGAAAGAAGAATCTTGATTAGAAGTTGAAAGGATTAGCAGCCAAAGGATTCAATATTATGCAGTTTCAAAGCATAGGCTAAAAAAACACACGAATAAATAAATAAAAATAAGCACGAACCTAATTTAGAGCAGTGGTGAGGAAAGAAAACTGAGCTATTGAAGACGTATTATATTCAAAGTACTGTGATAGGCAATTTACATGCCCTATATCATATAATCTTTACAACAACACTTGAAGTAGATATTATTGTCAGGTTCCAAAGTCCACTTTGGAAGGAGGGAACTAAAATCTAATTTATGAGACTTGTTGCCTAATTAAATATGATAGTAAAACAGAAAGAGGAAAGTAAGATGACTCCTGAGCATCTACTTGAGAAATGGTGTAATACTTACCCCCCTAACTGAGATTGGAATCTGAGAGGGAGGGCCGGTTGTGAGCTGAAGTAGATACATTTTTGACTTGTGTTATGTGATAGCTATAGGCCCTCTATGTGAGAAATCCTGCAAATTTTTGGAAATTTGTATCTTCAAGCTCAAGAAGAGAAACCAATCCTGAAGAAACACTATAGAAATAGAGGCCAAAGCATTCCAAGCATGGAAAATAATATTAGCAAAAATACAAAAGTGTCTTGCACATGTTCATGGCATGGCTAGCAACTTAATATACTGTTTAGGGTACACATGGCAGAGTAGTATGGGATTAATTTGAAAACAAAAGTTTGTACTTGATCGCAATTGTCCTAGAATTCTGGAATAGGACATTTGCATTTTTACCGAGAAGGAGCCACTATAGGTTTTTGTGCAAGCGTTGACTTAAAAGCCTGGCTTTTTGGAAAACTGATGCAGCAGCATGATATAAGCTAAACCAAAAGTGGGAGGCCACGTGGAAGGCTCTTGTGTTAGTTTTTGTAAGCACTAACAAGAACCTAAACAGGGTAGTGACAGTAGGAACAGAAATGAAGGAACAGATGGAAGAATTGCTTCTAAAGAAATTATTGTGCAGCACAGTAACCACTCTGCATACCATTAAATACGTGTCAAGTTAATTTTGTAACTTCATTTGGCTCTAATGCTTTCCTCTATTCAGGTATGCAGAGCCTTCGTAATTGATTGGTCATCTGTTTATATACTTTCTAATTAAGAGTTATTAATTTCCCTGAGGGAGAGACTATGACTGTTTTGTTCTGTACTGTTCCACAACATTCATCAGAACAGACACTGACTAAATATTTATCAAGTCAGTGGCTGGATCAACGCTGCCCCCGTACACATCAGCATGTTCATCTCCAGGTTCTCTTCACTCTTGCTCTCTACCTTGTTCCCATCTCCCATTCTCCCACCAAACACGTTCCTCCCTCTCACCTCCTTTAGGTTGCTCAGGGAGAACTCGCCTCACGGGAGTAACCAGATTACTTAGCAGTCTGCGTTTAGTCAGATACTGATATGATTTATTTTTTTTTCAATCCTACCTTCAACCAAGTTCAGCTGCTCTGTCATTTTTAATGTCATTCAGACATATCCAATAACTTTCCAGTCATGTAAAATATTGAAAACTCAGTGCCAATCCACTTAAGCCTCTAATTTTATTCCCTTTGACCTTCCCCTTCCCAAGTTTAGGCTTACCCCAAGGGACTGGTACTCTTTTCTGATTCTAAATTTGCTGCCACTGGGGCAAGAAGGAGGGATTGGAGGGGAAAACAAACTTTTTTTACACTAATAGGGTTTGCTTTGAAGAGGTCTAGTTGGTATCCCCACCACCACTCTTTGGCCAACTCTGATCATCAACCAACCTCTGTGTAGCAGATGACAAGTAATTGCTCTCTCAAAGGAGTAGTGTGTGTGTGTGTATGTGTGTGTGTGTGTGTGTGTGTGTGCGCACGCACTGAGTTCTCTGGTATGGGACATCTGACTCCACCCCAGACTGATTCAAGGCTTCCTAAGTTTATCCCCTGTATCTGCTGCTGGGGTCATCAGATCCTGGATGGCTAACAGTTAAGACCTTTGCCAAGCTGCTAATTTCAACTCCAATGAGCTTCTCTTCCTTGCTTCTTGCCCTTTCTCCAGTTATTTCCTTCTGTCAACTGGGACAGTCAGGGAGTTTCCTAAGCTGCAGTGAGTAATCAGCATAGTAGCATTGGATCAACCACCTCTTAATAAGTACTGGAGAATACCCTAGCCCAATGTTTTTATAACTCTATAGAATATGAGGTACTTAATACTTTGTGCCTCTGCTTTGGATCCTAATCTTCAATTTTACACATACACAACATTCAGTTATTTGCAACTGCCACTAAACTTCATTTTACAAACCCTGAGTTGTCATTTACATTTGTAGCTACTGCATAATAAACATTGTGTTAAGTGTTACTGAACAAACATTCAGTGAGTAGTTAAACTGGGTCAGTCCAATGTACAAGTGACATACAAAAAGCCTGATGCAGTTCAGACTGTCATGCAAATGATGAGTTACACCATAACTCCCAAGAGAGGACATTTAAGCCTCAAAATGGAAAATAGATTGGGAACTATAGGAAAGAGGAAAGGAGAAAAAGTAATTTAAAAATGATGGAGTAAACATAATCCCAGAAGAATAAGAGAGAAAAAGGCAGAAGAAATCCTTAAAAATATAATTGCCTTGACTTTTGATTGAGCTTGTCCAGAAGGAAAATAAGCTACAAGTTCTATTTGGCATATATGTGGGGAATTTAAATATGGACTGTATATTAGGTAATATAACTTTATCAATGATAAACTTCTTGAGTGTGATGCTACTATGGCTATGTAGGAGCATGCCCTTATTCTTGGAAGATGCATACTGAAGCATCAAGGGGTGAAGTTTCATGATGTCTGCAAATAGTGTTAGGGGAAAAAACATCTTTCTAATGGTTCACCTAAAACAAAGTGTGTTGTGTGCATGTGAATGAGGAAGTGGGTGTAGAGAAAAAGGTAGAAACCAAATGTGGCAAAACGTTAACCTTAGGTGACTCTGGGTCCAGAATGTTCTGGAAAACACGGAAATGCTCCTCCAGGCTCTGTCATCAAGGAAGGACTTGCCCAGCAGCAGGGAGAGTGGTCAGCAGACAGCCTCCAGCTGTCAGCATCTGCAGGGTCTGCCTCTGCTATGGAGAGCAGCCTCGCTAGAGTCATGGTTCTCCCATGGCAGCCATATCCAGCTGAATGATGGGGCACAAAGGCTGCCCAGCACATGACCTCGAATAACATGACCTTTGCCACAGAGGCTTCGCCAGGACCCATCACAATCCGTCTCCTCTTCTGCCCAACTCTGCTTCTCGTCCCTCGTTTTCACAGGTGTTGATCCCTAATGAACACCTTGAATCCAAAAAAAAACAAATGGAAGAGTGAGAAGAATCTCCAAAATGAGAATGCTGCATAGTGACAGAAAGCCTACCATGTTTAGGATTAAAATCTGAATCCCTGACAGCCAGACTAATCTTTTCTCTGCTAACAAATCAGAATCATCTAGATTTCCATTAATATTTATCTCCTTGAATCTGAAGGGAGAGGAAAACCTATGTATTTTGCCCAGTTTGCTATTCCCATCATGAATTTCACTGAAGGATCACATCCGGTTGCTGAAGCACCACCTGTCCATAATAGCTGAAGTATTAGATACACCGCATGGCATCCAGAGCAACGCCAAGCCTTAGAAGTGAGTTACTTCAAAATCCAAGAACCACAAATTCAACTAAAATTCCAAATAAAAGCCAAAAGACTAGAATAATCATACAAAATTTTAAACCCAGAAGTTTCTCTTGCTTAAATTACTTTCACACTCCAATTTAAACTGAGAAACATTATGCTGCTGTCACACTTCTTTGTTCTCCTAAAGAAAAAAAAAATCTGTATATAGCTGACAAAAAATAGGAACCTGTCTGCCAGCAAGTTCTCTATTCATGTCTAACATACTGTAGAGTCTATGCAGAACACATGGTCTCTAAACACCCAAAAGCCTCTTCTTCACTGCTTCACACGGCAGTATGTTTCTCCAGCGTGTTTGCACTACCTACGATACATGTCTTGCATAAGCATGAATTCCTTTGGATGTTTAAGTCATGCATTATTTTCACATGCTTTGATGTTATACATATGAGAATTATCATCTACATTTTGGGAGCACAGTTTCTTGTGCCTTCAGCATTGAATTTAATACTGCTCAACTGACATGATTTTAAATTCCATCCAACAGAATGTCAATAATGTTTATAACAGAAATTTGACATATTTTGTTTTCTCAAATAGGGAGTGGAGATAGCAACTACATTAGAAATTTCTGGGTGCAGTTTTGAAAACTAATTCAGCGTGAAAATTATCAATGACTTAGAACTGTGCATAAAGTATTTTGGTTTTCCTTATTTTCTTATCCAAAAAGATCTGTTGCTTCACATCAGATGAATTTCCAAGTGGCAAAATCCATTGTTTGACGGAACACAAAGTAACCTAATCCTAATGTGATTTTTTAAATTACAGATGAGACCCATTGGCCATGATGGCTATCATCCCACTTCTGTCGCTGAGTGGCTGGATTCCATTGAACTAGGTGACTACACCAAAGCCTTTCTAATTAATGGCTACACATCGATGGACCTGTTGAAAAAAATCTGGGAGGTTGAACTTATTAACGTAAGTTGGTCTCTTAAAGACACCTTCTCATTCACCCTTTGTAAATGAAATTCCTGTTGTAGGTGGGTAATTTTTTCTTTCTTTGTTGCTGTTTGGACATCCATCAAGAATTTGCAGATATGCCTTCTGCTTTAAATGTATTCAAGCCCAAAGAGATCAACTAGGTCTGCATAAATAGTTTTAATGCTGATACTTTACTCATTTCATTTTTACTGCTCTTTTATTTCTAATGGCATCAAGGAATGAAAGAAATGAAGAGGTAACATGTAATTATCCTGCCTTCACATTATATTTGGCATCGTGAACATTTCTTTGCTAAAGGCAGTGAAAAATCATTTAATCTTTTAGAGAATTTCTTAGATTTAAATTTTATATTCTAAAACTGAAGAAAAACACTCATAAACTGAAAGATAAAGCATATAAATACCTAATCATTCAAAAGAGGTTTTTTTGTACTCTTTATACCACTTTCTCTCCAAAAGTCCAGTCTCCATGTATTTCATGTCATTAATTATTTTAAATGATCGTTATTAGTAGTAACTAAGTAACTAATTATTCTTTGCTTTTAAAAGTCTGTTTTAAAAATAATATCTTTTCTAGAACATCCACAAAAAACTATTCTTTAATCCAAAAATCACTTTAAATGGACAAATTCTTGGCTGCTTCTTCCAATTTGCCATCAGCTCCTCTTTGCTTTCTGTCCTTACTCCCTCACAAAAGCTATCATTATTTCAGAAGAAACCCATTGTCTGACTAAAAGCCTCTGATTAATTTTGTTCTTAGTCTGTGTGGCAACACAGTGGAACTAACAGAAACTGTATTGCATTTTAGTTGCATCAAGAAGATTTCAGTTCTCCACTGAGAATCCAATATTCATTTGATGACTACTCTTAGCCATTTGTTAAAGGGGCACCTTCCATAGATCAAACAAACATGTTTCCAATTAAGTGACATTCTAGTCAATGATAATGATACAACTTGATAAATATCTCTATATATCGTCTTCTGAATACTGTTGTTCCCCACTGAAGAACAAATACTTAGATAGCACATGAGTCACTCACTTAACTGGCATTAGCAGTAATCCCTCATTGAAAAGAAGGGATTCCAATAGAACTCTATTATAAAATGTCTTCTTTGTAGCAAGGATCACTGAAGCAGGTTGATAAGTCTCTCAAAATCCAAATGCCGGGGCTAACATTTAAGATGTGAGCTTGAACCACACGTTTCCCAGTGCTGGGAGTGCCAGCAGCCTAGGCATCCTTGTTCAATCACTGTGTCCCTTGAGGATGGCTACAATGACTGTGGGTCAGTGGTGCTCTGAGGCCCCAGGTTTGATGTCAGGGCTCAGAGATTGATCCACCACCACCCATACACCAGCCAACCTTAAGCTGGGACAGAATAATAGCCTTTTCCACCCATACAGAGTCTCTAAGTATTTTCCCTTTGGTTACATTTGCTGTAATACAGTCTGACTTCAATCTGGGGACAAGTGCCTGTCACAAGCATTGTATCAGAATTGGACAACATAGTCACTGTGTCTTAGCTCTTGAGGCCAGTTCTTTAGGCCTGGAGTGCATCTGCATCTGACACCAACCCAGTATATTTTCCTTAAGCTGATGGAATTTAAAGTTTACGACATCTATATGGGCAAGTTCATCCCTTGATGAGGAGGCTACGCAAGTCATTTAATTCCATCGATATTTTTATTATAAACAAAAATTGGTCTGCACCTTTAGACTTGGAAATCAGAGAACAAAATTTTTATGCTCACTGGTACTGCTACAAGGGTAGTTCATTTGATGGTTCAGGGTTGTTGGGTTTTCAAATGAAAGAAAGTCACAATGTGTGCCTTCTGGCTTACAAAGCTTTGGTCTCAAATTAAAGACTTTAATTTATCCCAAATAATGAGGGAAGACATCCAAATATAAAATAATCACATATATAATATATGGGCCCAGTAATTCTATATTAAGTATCCATAATTTGTGGTTTTCTAGCCTGAAGAGAATGTGCAGTTACTTTGATTTAGAGCACAGCTTTTTAGAGAAATTCACATCCTGAATCTTTGTAATGAGTGGTTCATTTTAAGGAAACCAAATGACTTCAAAGCTATTGTTGTGTATAAAGTGAAGAGAAAAGTGCAAGGGTAGGCTGTCTTTGATACAGAGGTCTGTTGGTGGAGGGGAGGAGAGGAAAGGGAGGGGAGACTGGCTGCTGCTATAATTACAAATACCTTCAGCATCATTGAATCGTATCGATTAAGCCTCCAATGCCACATGGTATTTTGCTTGATATTTGAAAACAGTAACTCAGTGAGTATAAGTTTATTTGAAGTATTTCCATGAAAAAATGAAAACTATACAAAATTGTGATTTGAAAACTACAAATACATTTGAAATTGTAATCTTTCAAAAAGACCCCAAAGATCTTTCTTTTGGCAGAGTGCATTATTGCCTTTGAAAAACAAGGTTTTTTGAATAATCTATAGAAGATTTTGGTCACAACACCACCCAAAGTATAGGGATGAGAGAGTAGTGGAAATCCTATTTCTTAATATCAGCATTCTCAGTAGTGGGAATCAGGCACAAAGAAACTTTTAAGACGTAAGGTTTTACAGGCCCATGTGTGTCTAGACTTAGAGAATTGAGCAGATGCCAATAATTCTTCCTTTTATTACCTAATCTATGCTTCCTATTCAGAAGCTGTTTGATTAATAGCTCTGTTTTGTCTGTGTCTGCTACTATCATTAATAACATCATTAATACTACTTTTACTTTTGTATTGATATTTTCATGTTCTATGAATATACGGAGACAATTGTCAGGCAAATTGTTCCCTCTGCAGATGCTAGTGGGATAAATCTCTACCTTGAATTATAGTCTTCTCCAAAGGCTTGTTTAAGAGAGCTAAAAACTTGTTAACAGTGCTTAAGTACATGAATTTTCTTTACTCAGAAGGTCACTCAGGCCTTGCACAAGGTATTATCAAGTGTACACAACAGTTCCTACTGCTGTTGATAACCTCGACAACTCTACATGGTGGGGGAGGGGGGGTTAGATAAAAGGACTACATATTTCCTCCATGAAATATGTATGGATAATTATGAAATTAATCCATTTCCTAAACAAAAAAAAGTATTGCAATTATGAAAAACAACATTAACTTATTTTACCACTGTGTACCTACTAAAGAGATTTGGTTAGATGAAATAAATTTTAACACTGCCCAATTTATTAATGTGTAGGGGCGCCTCAGTAGGTTAAGTGTCCAACTCTTG
This sequence comes from Panthera pardus, assembly GCF_024362965.1. Lineage (NCBI taxonomy): Eukaryota > Metazoa > Chordata > Mammalia > Carnivora > Felidae > Panthera > Panthera pardus. Next base: position 22,196,985 of record NW_026526991.1, read on the forward strand.
ATTTCAGCTCAGGTCATGATCTCAAGGGTTGTAAGATCAAGCCCTGCATAGGGCTCTGTGATGGGCATGGAGCCTGCTTAAGTTTCTCTCTCCCTGATCTTCTACCCCTGCCCTGCTCATGTGTACACTCACTCTCTAAAAAAAAATTAAAATTAAAAATTAAATGTATTAATGTGTGAATTTCAGTGCAGAACGTGCAATTCATTTCTTTCCATTGGCTTTATCATTATTTACTAAGGAAATAATTCTAACCCATGCTTATGATACCCTACAATATTGATAATGATAAAAGTACCCGTCAAAAAAATGAATAAATAAAATTCAGCTTTAGAGCATTTTTAATTCTCTGCTCAGAAGTACAAGAATAGCTTTAAAAATCTAACTACAGTGGTTGTGTTTTTTTAATTTTTTTAATTTTTTTTAATATATGAAATTTATTGCCAAATTGATTTCCATACAACACCCAGTGCTCATCCCAAAAGATGCCCTCTTCAATACCCATCACCTACCCTCCCACCCCCCATCAACCCTCAGTTTGTTCTTAGTTTTTAAGAGTCTCTTATGCTTTGGCTCTCTCCCACTCTAACCTCTTTTTTTTTTCCTTCCCCTCCCCCATGGGTTTCTGTTAAGTTTCTCAGGATCCACAGAAGACTGAAAACATATGGTATCTGTCTTTCTCTGTATGGCTTATTTCACTTAGCATCACACTCTCCAGTTCCATCCACGTTGCTACAAAGGGCCATATTCCATTCTTTCTCATTGCCACGTAGTACTCCATTGTGTATATAAACCACAATTTCTTTATCCATTCATCAGTTGATGGACATTTAGGCTCTTTCCACAATTTGGCTATTGTTGAGAGTGCTGCTATAAACATTGGGGTACAAGTGCCCCTATGCATCAGTACTCCTGTATCCCTTGGGTAAATTCCTAACAGTGCTATTGCTGGGTCACAGGGTAGGTCTATTTTTAATTTTTTGAGGAACCTCCAGACTGTTTTCCAGAGTGGCTGCACCAGTTTGCATTCCCACCAACAGTGCAAGAGGGTTCCCATTTCTCCACATCCTCTCCAGCATCTATAGTCTCCCGATTTGTTCATTTTGGCCACTCTGACTGGCATGAGGTGATATCTGAGTGTGGTTTTGATTTGTATTTCCCTGATGAGGAGCAACGTTGAACATCTTTTCATGTGCCTGTTGGCCATCCGGATGTCTTCTTTAGAGAAGTGTCTATTCATGTTTTCTGCCCATTTCTTCACTGGATAATTTGTTTTTTGGGTGTGGAGTTTGGTGAGCTCTTTATAGATTTTGGATACTAGCCCTTTGTCCGATATGTCATTTGCAAATATCTTTTCCCATTCCGTTGGTTGCCTTTTCGTTTTGTTGATTGTTTCTTTTGCTGTGCAGAAGCTTTTTATCTTCATGAGGTCCCAATAGTTCATTTTGCCTTTAATTCCTTTGCCTTTGGAGATGTGTCAAGTAAGAAATTGCTGCGGCTGAGGTCAAAGAGGTCTTTTCCTGCTTTCTCCTCTACGGTTTTGATGGTTTCCTGTCTCACATTCAGGTCCTTTATCCCAGTGGTTGTGTTTTAAATACCTTTGGGTAGAATCAAAATAATTCAGGTAGCAATACCCATATGTGTCTCTTGAAAATCATTTGACTTATTTTTACAGCAGTAATTTGATTAGAAGATCATTTGCTTCTTGCGTAGTAGCTGCTGAAACTATACTTTCATCATGCTTTTATTTAGGACTGTCAGATTTTTGTTTGTTCAGTTTTTTGGTTTTGGGTTTTGTTTTTGTTTTTGTTGCAGCGTTGTTGATTTAATTTCTACTTTTCCAGGGAAATTTCGTAATAATCTAATCACTTGGAGATATACTAAGAATTTTTTAAATTTCATATTCTAATTTTGTGTTAAATCTTTACTTTGGTGACTTAATTTGTTTTAAATGCTATAGAAATATAGTCCCATCAGTATCAAATTTAGACTCATTACTTACTTTGATGTTTTTATTTCATGATCAGCATTATAAACTCTCACTCCTTTCTATCCTACCCTTATTTCTATAACTGCAATTAAATTACTCTTTGAAAGTCTTTTTTGCATCGTATGAGTGTGTGTGTTTGTGTCTGTGTACATGTATTGGGTAAAGGCAAATGGTAACTTATACTCCCAACCAAGAAGAATAATCAGCAAATTCATAAATTGAAGGCGATGTAAGGGGAAGATAAATGTTATAATTCCATTTCCAAACAAATTATTTTAAGTAAAAGGTTATGTCTTCACTATAAGACATTAATCAATGAGAAAAATATTCATATTTCCACACCAGGGAGGCTACATTATTAAACACTTCAAATGTTAACAACTTTAATCAAAGCCAAAGGCTTTAAACTAAATAACTGGATATGAGTATTCAAGTGTAGAACAAACTTTGCAAATTCTCTGTGGATTTAATATTTCACTTACACCCATATATAGTACAGCTTGCTCTTCACAAGACTTCAGGACAGCTAGCTTCAGACTTTATCAGGTCCGTATCGGACAAAGCTCATGAGCTCTATTACTCTTACTCCCTGCATCTAAACTGCAAGCTCTTCTAGGAATTCTCTGGAAGCTTCCTTCATTTGGCTCAAGTTTTAGAAAAAGCACCCTTTTCCCTTCCATACATGAGAGGAATAATCGTCTCCCAAATAAATACCCCCGTTCCAGTGGTTTTTAGCCCTTTCATATATGGCCCGGGGGGTGGTGATGCGCTATTCTGGCATTATTGGCTCCACTACCTTTCAGCATATTTTGCATATCTGCACCTATTATGCTGCTTTCAACTTTAGAGCCTTGCTCTACACTCAGATTGAATTATACTACAGTAGAATACACTTAAATGTTAAAACTTCACTGGAAGCAATATAGCTTTTGTTTTGAATTCAAAGTAAATTTACAAACTTGCAGTCCCTCGGGGTCAATATTATGGAAAAGGCACTACTGAAGTGTTGATGTCAGAATTAGTAAAACACACACACACACACACACACACACACACAGAGAGAGAGAGAGAGAGAGAGAGAGAGAGAGAGAGAGAAACTAAACAAGGTATTTGGGCCTGAAGAGAGCACTCAGCAAACAAATGAATTTCATGAAGAACTAAAACCCTCTGATCATAGCCATTTATGAACCACCTCTGTACAAAAAAGAAAATTATGTTCTATCTAGAAATGTCTACTGTAAAAAAAATTATTTTAGTGGACAACTGTTGTTTTTTCCCCACCCAGATTTCATTCACTCTTCTGATTAAAATCAAAACATTCCTAATTTCCTCCAAAGGAGCTTCCTATAGCCTTCCACATTCCACGCCTGAACCTATGACCTAAGCCAAGCTCAGCATCCCAGCCTTTCCCCCACTCTCATCTCATGGGCTGCAAAGTATTCTCTTCATTAGGACCATTATTAATTCTTCATAATTTGGGGGTCCCGTGAAATATGAAAATAGGGGACCCGTTGTTCAAAACTTAGTTGAAACTTTTAACACAATGACAGCAGAACATTAAGCCAAGCACAGACTCCTTGGAAGAACAGGCTCTTGTGTAATCTCACAGGTCACACACCCACAAAGCCATTCCTGCTCTTCATTCCTTTGTTTTATAACTATATTTCCATCTGCTGTCATTCTCCTTCTACCCGAACACCTTCCTTTAACATTTTTTATTCTGTGGGACTGCTGGTAGAAAGACTTTATTTTGCCTTTATTTTAAAGAACTGTTTTTGCTGAATATAGAATTTTAGAGTAACAGTATTTTAGAGATGTAGACCCACCATCCTCTCTCCTGCATTATTTGTGACGAGACATCTGCTGTTATCCTTTCTTTTTTCGGTTTTGTTGTTGTTGCTGTTCCTCTGTATATAACTTGTCTTTTTTTCCCCCTGACTGCACTTAATGGTGTTCTCTTTATTACTGGTTTTGAAAAATTTGATTATGATATATCTTGATGTACTGTTTCTCATGTTTCTTGTGTGTAAAGTTTTTTTTTTTTTTTTGAGCTTTTAGATATGAGGTCTATAGTTTTCACTAACTTTGGAAATTTTGGGGTCATTCTCTTTTTAATTTTTTTGGTTTCCCCTTAAATTCTTGTATTTCTCCTTTTCCCTTCAAGTTTTCAAAATGTTTTTTATGGAAGTATAACATACACACAAAAATCCATATACCGTATGTCATTGTATTTTTGCCAAAAATTTACACACATGTAACTAGCACCCAGAACAAGAACTTGAAAATTACCAGCATCCAAAAGGCCCCTCATGGCCCTTTCTAGTCACTAATTTCCCCACAGTCCCCTAAGGCAACTACCCTCCTTACTTTTTAAAAAAATTTTTTTAACATTTTTATTTATTTTTGAGAGACCGAGATAGAGAGCAAGCAGGGAAGAGGGGCAGAGAGAGAGAGGGAGACACAGAATCCAAAGCAGGCTCCAGGCTCTGAGCTATCAGCACAGAGCCTGATGCAGGGCTCGAACTCACAAACCATGAGATCATGACCTGAGCTGAAGTCTGACAGTTAACTGACTGAGCCATCCAGGCACCCCTACCCTCCTTACTTTTAACAGCAGAGTTCAGTTTGCTTCATTTTGTATGGTGTGTTCTCGCATGGAGCTTCTTCGTTTATATCACACGGCACATAGTTGTGGGACTATTTATTCTCTCTCATTGCTGTGTAATATCCTGAACTTTTTACAGCGTTATTGATATGTAATCCATATATCATACAGTTTCCTCATTTATAGTGTAAAATTCGATCATTTTTAGTATATTCACAGTTATGCAACCATCCCCACAGTCATTTTTGCTGTAGTCAAAAACACATAGAATTTGCCATGTTAACCATTTTTGAGTATAAGTACAGTGGTTTATGCACATTGTTGTGTAACAGATCTCTAGAATTTTCATCTTGTGAAACTGAGACTATATCCATTGAACAAAAATTCCCCTATTCTTTCTCTCCCCATGCCTTGCAACCACTATTGTATTTTCTGTTTCTAAGAGTTTGACTACTACATCAGAGAACCTCACATAAGTAAAATCATGCAGTATTTGTCTTTTTGTGACTTAATTCCCTCAAAGTTCATCCATGTTATAGCATATAACAGGATTTCCTTCTTTTTAAGGCTGAATAATATTCCATTGCATGTATATACCACATTTTCTTTATGCATTCATCTGTTGGCAGACATTTAGTTTCTTCCACCTCTTGAATATTATGGATAATGTCTCAATGAACATCAGTGTGCTAATATCTCCTTGAGATCCTGTTTGTAATTCTTTTGGATATACACCTGGAAGTTGGATTGCTGGGTCATATGTAATTCTATTTTTAAATTTTTGTAGACCATCCATACTGTTTTCCATAGTTGCTGCACCATGGTCATTATTTCTTAAAATATTATTTTCTGTCTCTCCTCTGCTTTGGAAACTCCAATCATATGTATATTAGGCTATTCGAAGTTGGACCACAGCTCACCAATGCTCTGTTCATTTTCTTCAATATTTTTTCTCTCTGTGATTCATTTGGATAGTTTCTATTATATGACTTCAAGTTCACTAATCTTTTCTCCTTGTAATATCTAATCTGCTATTATTAACACCCAGTGTATTTTTATCTTAGTGATTATAGTTTTCATCTCCAGAAGTTAGACATGAGTCTTTTTTATCTTTTTTCATATGTGTATTTAACATGCTCGATCTTTCCTGTAACATATTGAACATATGGAATGCAGTTACAATAACTGTTTTAATGCCTTCATCTTCTAACTCCAATATCTCTTATCAGTTTGGGATTGGTTTCAGTTGACTTATTTTTCTCCTCAATTTTTTTGGCGTGCCTGATAATTTTTATTGCATGCCAGACATTGTTAATTTTACTTTGTTGGGTGTAGGATATTTTTGTACTCTCGTAAATATTCTTGACCTTTGTTCTGGGACATAGAAAAGCTCCGTGGATATAATATACTCTGATCCTTTCAGGTCTTGCTTTGAATATTTGTCAAGCAAGCCTAGAGCATCATTTATTTAGTCCATGGCTAATACTTCCATTAATGGGACAAGATGCTTCTGAATATTCTAACAATGTCCTATGAATTTCCAGATTTCCCAGTCTGAATAGTGCAAACTATTACCCACCCCATTTGAATTCTGTCTACTATCCCCATTAATCTTTTCAGGTAGGTTTTTTTTTAATTTGACATCAGATAGTTCCCTCATATGCATGTGCTGATCAGTACTTCCTCTGCTCTAATACTCTGCCCAAAACACAGCAGCCACTTCAGTCTCCCTAGACCCTCATCTCCAGCCTCTCAATTCAAAGAGTCTTCCAGGCTCCCTGGACTCCTCCTCCTGCATCATCGCCTGGGAATTCTCTCAAGGTGGTAAACTGGGGCAACTGTAGGTCTCACTATGTTTGTTTCTCATCTTTCAGGGATCAAGGCCCTTCACTGCCTCATTCCAACATCTTCAAAATCAATGTTTCAAATATTGTCAGGCTTTTTAGTTGTTTCAGGAGAAAGCAGGGTGCGGATGAATCCAATCCCTGTTACTCCATCTTGGTGGGAAGCCCAAATCCATGCTACTTTGGTTAATCCCCATAAACTAGGGCCCATAGCTAAACAATTGAATTGAAATCATTGATGATGGCATCTGGGCACTTGGAGTCTTTTAAAAGCTCCCCAGGTGATTTTAATGTGCTGCTGGGTTGAAAACCATGGCTATAATCAGTGGAGAGCCATTAAAAAGATTTTAATCAGGAGAATGACATGATCAGAAGAGTAGGCAGGGGCCAGAAGCCAACACTCAAGAAGAACTGACTGGGAGGGAAGGAGCTGAGTCAGCTGATTCTGTCATACAGCTATTTCAAGCCACAAACGTATTAGGCGTGACAGCAATAAAATCTGCCTGTCTCCTTAGAACCTGGGAGTATCTCTCAATTGGAAATACATAAATATAGACTCAATTTTCATCATTATATCCCTCATATCAAGCAGAGGGTAAATTATAGTCAGTATTCAAAGAAGGTTAGGACAAATATAAAACATTTCAGAAATGCTTTTCAATAGTGGCTAAAACTTTTCAGGTTTGACCCTTAAAAAGCTAAGCCCTGGTTATGTAAAAAATTTACTTACTGTTTATAAAGTAAAGGTAGGACATGTGGTATGTGTCAGTGTTTCAAATGCACCCTCCCTTCTTTCATCTGCATCTTGAAATCAGGTCACTCAACTTGGAGTGCTACCTCTGCCACTCAGTGTGTGACCTTAAGTCACTTCCAACTCTGGGCCTCCATTAGCAGTCTGCAGCCCACTGGCTTCATAGGTTTTCTGTGAGACTCAAAATCATATGAGAGTTTTACCACCCATCCCTTTCTCTTCCCTCTCTATTTTATTTTCTTTTGCCTCAATTTCTCTCTTTCTCTCTTCCTCAGCTCTGTCTCCCAGAGTTAGGCTGGTTGCTGGCCAGCTCTCCTGGAGCTTGCATTCACAGCTTAGTTGCCATTTGCTTCTCACTCTCAGTCCTCACCTTCTGGAACCCAGAAAGCCCTGCTTAATATGCAAAGTCCAGTCTCTAAGAATCACTGCTCAACCTCTGTCTTGCCCTCTTCCCAACTCCAGCCCCTTTCTGCTGTGCTGTCCTCTCAGTTTCTCCCTCCCAACAGATAGCATCTTTCCCTACCAGCCCCACCCAAACCCTCACTGCTTAGCACTGCTCAAAATCTGCACTCCAGGAGTGGGTGAATGTCAGGGAGAATGACTCTCAGCTCGTGTAGCAGCATTCAGGATAAAGCTGCTGAGGATCTTCCCCCAACTTTTTTTTTTTCCGACCACCCTGAGGTACAGAATTGCTAGTTTCTTTTTGTTTTCTCCCCCAGCTACATAGCACTGACTCTTGATTCTCAGCCGTTCAGTCCTCTTTATTCTTGAAACAAAACACTGTAGGGCAGAGCAGGGGAGTGGCTCAGAGTATAGGGGTGTACTCATTCTCAACTTATCATCCATAATCTTAAACCTTCTAGAATCTGTTCCAAAGTTCCTGCTTGATGACCCATAGAGTAGGAACTTCTGACTGCTGCTTGAAGTAGTTGATACTTTCTTTACATTGAAATTGCTCCTTGTAAATATACAGTATTATTAATTATAATGAAGTCCATTAACTTTTTATTCTTCATTTTGCTTAGATTTCCAATATGGTTTGAAGACTTTTATTTCTTTAAGAACTCTTCTCTGGAGATACTTAGCCTAAGTAAGATTCTAAGTTGCCAAGTAAGATTCTAAGTAAGTTACTAAGGAGATTCATTGATGTTGCAGTTAAATAGGTAAATACAGTAAACTGGCTCTGTGGAGCTTTGAGAGGGGAAAAATTCTAGTGAATTATTCCTATAGTGTAGAAAATAAAAAGGAAAAAAATCCTCCATAAAATGCAAATACACTTTTCGTGCTATCCTGATGGAGAAATGCTTTGGGTCTTCCTTGGGAGGAGATCTGAGATCATACTGAAAAGATAAGCCTCTGTCTTCTTAGAGGAAGTGGAAGCCAAAGAGGTATTTTTGTTAAAAGAAAATTATTAAGAATTTTGAAGCCTGATATATAAGCTATGATGAAAGAGATCGACAATAAATAAAGACTCAGAGTAAATCATAAAGATTAACATTTTTACTAAAGTGTGTATATAAGATTTGTGTTAGAATCAGCCCATTATGGAAATAATTTAAAATGCTGAAAAGGAGAGAGATTAGGTAGGTGAATTTGTAGCTTGGGATTTATATCTGCTTTAAAGATGTTTAAGATTGATTTAGAGTTTAAGTCTAGCTATTTTGCTACAGACATGTATTATGTTAAGTTGAATATCTGTGGTCTGAAATTATTTTTGAACTCAAACAAAAAGCTATTACCTTGAACCTCAGAAAACATGTAAATTCCTTACTGTACATACCTGCCTGGCGCTCTTCCGCCACCTGGTGGCAGCATACCTAAAGTACATTGCAAGTGACCGTTACAAAACCATTTCTTAAATACAGAAACTAATTGCAAATTCAATGCCAGTTTTATATCAATCCCTGTTTACAATACTAATATAATAAAACATGAAACAGGAGAGTTTTATTTTTGTAGACATCAAACTCCAAATTCAAACACCATATGCCTAAATCTGTCCAATAAAATGGGGGGGGGGGAACCTCTGCTGTGCATTCCACCAATTAGATTGATTTGGGATAACAGTGCCATTTTTAAATGTGTGTGTGTGTGTTTAACATATAAATATATATATTCTCAGAGTCTTACTTCAGTATAAATTGCTTTTGGGAGATAATTAGATTTTCTCAAACTTAAATAAGATCATTATCTTTTTAAAAATTTTATTTCACAGTAGCTATAGGAGAAAATACAGTAAGTATTTTATATACTTCACCCTCAAAAGAACTTCCAGACTAATGGGGAAGATGGCCATTTACACTAGCTGTAAGAAAGTAGTATTAAGGGCAGCTAAACATAAAGATGGTCTCCGCATCCCAAACTGGAACACAAGGTCTTCTCCTGAAGGAGGTGGAGGTGGACAGAAGAAAAGATGAGATGAGGGGACCAGTAACATAAGCAGTAAGCATCTACAGTAAAAGCACAGAGGCTCTAAAAGCAGTGTTCCAGGGTTTAACTGTCCATTTTATTTCCTATCATTTAGCTATATTAGGCAAGTCACTTAACCTTCCCTAAGTTTGCCTCTAAAGTTTCCTTGCCACTAAAATTTGAGTAATATTATCTATCTTCTAGGTAATATTGTTGTCAGGATTAACTAAAATAACCTAATAGAGCATTTTGTACAATGCTTTGCAAATAGAAAGCATTCAATCTTTGTTTCATGGAGGCCAAATGGAGGGGCAGCTTCCAAATTCCCAAGATTTATGGGACACATTATCAGTTATCCATTGCCACAGCAATGCTGTGCAACAATCTGTCTGAAAATGCAGTGGCTTAAAGCAATAAGCATTTGTCTAGCTCACGAGTGTGTGGGTCAGTGATTTAAGCTGGATGTGGCTAGAAATTTCTTCTGATCTCAGTTGGCTCCCTCACATCTGGCAGTTGGCTCTGGTCTGCTGATCTGTGAGCTAAGACAACTGGGCAACTTGGCTCTTCTCCATGTGCCCCATCCTCTAACATGCTTTCCCAGGCATGTCCTATGGCAAAGACAGAAAGAAAGAAACAAAAATGTGCAAGTGTATTTTCAAGCCTCTTCTAACAATTGGCCAAAGGAAGTTACATGACCAACTCAGAATTGTTAAGAAGGGAGGCTATAATTCACCTCTTGGGAGGATGAACTGAAAATGCACATAGTAAATGGCTTGGATGCAATCAGGACAAAAATTGAGACTATTAGTACAATAAACCCACCACAAAATAGAAATTTACAAAATTGAGAAAAGAGAATTTTAGAAGTATGGATTGTCTTATCATTGTTTCTAAGCCTCCAATCAGAATACATGAAATCAAAACCACCTCAGAAAATCTAAAATGATTAGTGATGTAAAGTGTGGGAGCCTACAGGGAAAAAAATGGGTAGAGCGCTTAAATGTATGGAAAACTTGGGAGACAGAACCCCCCCCCCAACATTTAATAAGTAAGGGATAATAACTCAGATGATAAATACACTGTATAATAATGGATTTGCTAGATCTATAAAAAGCTCAAAATTGGTGAATTAATTGGCCATTACACTAAATTATTTTAGAAAATTAAATGCTAATGTATTTGTCTAATGGAAAATCATTCTCATGTCACTGCTCAAATATTTGTTGCACATCAACTCTTTGCTCAGAGTGGATAGGCAACAAGTATTGTGGAGGAGGGAGAAAATTATATATTTAATTTAAAAACATGCCTCTAGAATGTATAAATAACTCTCAAATTCAGTAATAAAAGATAGACAACCAAATAAAATTATGAACTTATGAACACACCCTGGAGTGGTTCCTACGAAGCTTCATCCTTGTATAATCATCTTCCCCTTGAGTGCAGGTATTCTGTCAAGAACAAGCTTGACTTGCTTCTAACCAATAGAACACGACAAATGTGATGGAATGTCAGTCCTATGATTACCTTACCAACAAATTTATTTTAAGTTTATTTATTTATTTTGAGAGAGAGAGAATGTGGGTGGAGGAGGGGCAGAGAGAGGCAGGGAGAGAGAGAATCCCAAGCAGACTCCACTCTGTCAGAGCAGAACCTGATGCGGGGCTCAATCTCACAGTTCATGCAACCATGACCTGAGCCAAAATCAAGAGTCAGATGCTTAACCAACTGAGCCACCCAGGGGCCCAACAACAAAGTTTTTTTAATTGAATGTGGTTCCTTAAGTTAGTTGACTCCTCCAGACAGACACGAGAGTAAGAGCAATAATAACAATAGTATAATAGTAAAAGTTTAGTACCTTCTCCTCCGTCTTCCCCTTTATGAAATGTCAGTCTTACTCAAGATTGACAACTTTTGTCCTCAGATCTCCTCTTTTTCAATGCTAGGCTCTTGGACAATATCACCAATGCAAAGACTTCAACTGGCACCTTCAAGTTGATGGCTGCCAGACACACATCTATGGCTTTATTCCTGAGGTCCCGGCTCTTGGTTCACACAACATCATAAATTTCTCATTCATCTTGTCTCTCTCTCAATGAATAAGAGGTTCTGTGGAGTCATGGAGGAGACAGTGGGCTCTGGTGCTCGATTCAACAGCAAGATTTTCATCCTGGCTCTGTCTTTGTTATCATGATTGTTAACCGCCATGAGCTCCATCAGGGCATAGATGTATTTTGTTTACTCCTCTATCCCCAGCTCCTTGAACAATGCCTAGCACACTGTAGGTGGCATATAATTATTTGCCAACTGACCTAAGGATGCTTATGCATGAAGCAAGGTTCTAACCACTAACATATGCTGACACATTTCATCCCATTTTCATCCTATGAGATGCACACTATTGTCACTCCCATTTAACAGATTGCAGTGAACTGAACGTTTGAGTCCTCCCCTCTCTAAATTTATATGTTGAAACCTTAATCCCAAAGCATTTGGAGGTAGAAGCTTTGGGAGATCATTAGGTCATGAGAGTGAAGCCCTCATAAATGGAATTAGAGCCGTTATAAGATGTCACACAAGAAGCTGATAGTCTGCAACCCAGAAGAGGGCCCTCACCAGAACCCCACCATGCTGTGCTCTGATCTTCGGCAAGAAATATATTTCTGTTGTTTATGCCATCCACTCTATGACAATTTGTCACAACAGCCTCATCTGACTCAGATGAAGTAGCAAGAAAAGCACTGGTTGAATTTTGATGAAAAAGCCACCAGTCCTTTCTATTTTACATTCACAAGTGTCTTGTGCCCTGACAGGAGCCAGACTACGCTCGTCTTGAAACAGAGATACATCTAACACAGAATGAACACTCACAATCTTTTCCCTCTTGTTCTCAGCCTTAAAGAGCAATCTTCCAACAACATTAGTCATGATGGCTGCCTGAGGTAGCTCCCTTTCTTCCCCATGGAGGCCGTGCTCAAAATGAACATGAGTGCAATTTCTCAGGTACACTGCCATAAATGATCTCATATCACCACTATATACACTGTGCACACAGATACAGAGGGAGAGAGAGAACAGAGAGGGTGCGGTTCCTCTTTTACCACCTCCCAAATGCCAAAATGGAATTGCCCACTCTCCTTCAGAAACTGTACTAAAGAAAAACCTTTGCCCAACCTACTTCATGCATTGGTCCTTGAAAGCATAGACAGGCAGGACAAGATGGAAAGACTCAAAGTAAATAAGCAGACCCCAGGTCGTATCCTTTCCTCCACAGTATCCTCCAAAAGTAAAGAGATCATCCCTCCCTCATGTCTCCCTGAGACTGGTTGCAGCAGTGAAGAACAAGTTACAACACAAACGTCACCTAAGAGAACCAAATCTATAGTCATTCTCACTTACTGTCTCACTTACTGAACTACTGTGACCAGATCATCAGCTAACATATAACTTCACCAAGAAGTGCAGGATTTGGTGCTTTGTAGAAGGGGAGAAGAGAGCTTTAGAGCAAACTTAGAAATATCTGGAAGTATCAGAGGGAAAGTGGGCGTGGATGGCAGAGTGGAAAAAGCTAGACTCAGATGGACCAAAATTCAAGTTCTGGTTCCTTATTTCCTCTGGGGTAAGACACTTAACCTGGTAATAGCCCTTTTATTTATTTGGGTTCATCCTTATCGCCCCCACCCCTGCCAGACACTAAACTCTTTGAGGACCTGTAGGCTCAGCTATGTATCTACCCCCAATGCCCTTCAGAAAGAAGGTACTTAAAAATATTCACAGACCACATTGCTTCCAGGGGAAGAGTGGGGAAAAAAAGAGACAGAAGGAGCCACAGGAAGCAAAGTTGTTAGAGTCCAAACTTCACCTACTTGACTGTGGGGGGCCTAGGAGAGGCAACCATTTGTGGCACATATCATGGAAAAACATAAAGCAGGATAAGAGGACAGAAAGTGACTAGATCTTAAAGAGGCTACTCAGAAATCTTCAAGGAGGTGTCATTTCGGCAGAGATCTGAATGAAATGTGGGAAAAGGCCATGCAAAAGATCAGCATTCCAGATGGAGAGAACAGCAAATGCAAATACCCTGAGGCAGGATGATGTTTAGCCTGTCTGAGGACCAGTAAGGAAGCCAGTGGGGCTATAACAGCATGAGCACAGGGAAAGCCTGGTAGGAAACGATGCCAAGGAGGACCTGGCCATGTGGGTCATGTAGAAGGATTGAATTGTATTTGAAGTGCAGGTAGAAGCCTTCAGAGGGGTTCAGAGTAAGAGAGTGTGACATGTTTTGGTTTATGTTTTAAAGGCTTATTTCACTTCCGTGGGAAGGACAGACCCAGGGTCAGGGGGTTTCAGCAAAGGGAGAGTGAAAATCTAGCTCAGAGACTCTGCCAATAGCAGAAGCAAGATGATGGTTCCTTGCGCCAAAGTTGTGGTGAGGACAACAAATCAGAATGTACAATGGAGACAGAGCTGGTGCATTAGACATTGACTGTAAAATAAATGAGAAGAATTGAGGATAAGCCAAAGGTCCTTGGCCCGAGCTATTTCCCAAGACTGGGAGTATTTGGGAGGAGAAATCAAGAGCTCTGTCAAGCATGGTAAGTTTGAACTACCTACCACACATTCCAAGTAGAATGTCCAGAAGCAATTTTATAGTTATATAAAATATATTTAAATATATAAATTATACATATATTTATTTATTTATAGAAGTATGTAACACTTCAGCTCTTCTTTGCATTTGGAATATATATTTATGATATATGCCTAAGAAAAACCTAGGTGTGGCCAAAACTCATGTCTGCACTCTGCCCCCTACATGAGGCTGCGCTTTCATGCAGAAGTTTTCTCTCTTTAGAACATGCTATTGCAACAAACACTAGGCCTGGAATTCTGGGCAGCGGACTGTGCCCTTTCCCTGCTACCATACACCAGGCGGCACATCCTCAGCTATTGACCTGCTATTTGTCAAGGAACTTGACTATGTCTTTAAGATGGTATCCTTGAGTAGAAATAAGAGAATGACTGTGGACTCTAAAAACACACACACACACTAAAAAAAAAACAAAAACAAAAACAAAAACAGAAACAAAAACAGCACAGACTTCACACACAGTGATTGACAACCTGCCCACAGCAGGGCTGTGAATTGTTTCCTAGCTGTCCAGCTGACTCTCCTCCCAATCTGCCTTCTCACACTGATCTGAGAGCACTGTTAGGCAAAAAGAACCTCAGGGCCTTTAGCCCTGACTTTTCAAAATCAGACATTAAAACACAATGGCCTTCTTATATTAAATTTTAAATGATTGCCTTAGCAAAGTTATCTTTCATTAAGACCATTTATTTCACAGTCATCTGTCTATGCCCCACATTTACCTAAGTACTTAGATGCTTTTCAGTAAATTCAGCTCACTAACCAAGGCTATCAAGTTGCCCTGAGAATGTTTTGTTCAGTCTACCATAGATGTGAGACACAATGGTGAGTTACAAGTTTTCAAGTAGACAGATCTCTACTAATTTGTAAATGGGCTGCAGGGACACTTTGAACTCAATGAGGTAAGTGGGATCTAGTGTTTGCACAGCACTAGTCATCTGAACATAAAAACATCTGCTGTCTTCTAAATAATCTAAAATGCCTTTTATTATGAGATACACGATTATTTTATGTGTCCCTAAGGAAGAAAATTAATACTAAAAATTGAACTAAGACTCAGTGCCTTATGGTGATTCCATCCAACACACAACTCTGTAGTAACCTTGTATGGCTTTGACGTTTCTTTTAATTAGAGGATTTTTCCAGTTTCTCCTGACTGTTGGGTTCCTTGGCACATAATAGGTGATTTTCTTCATGCAGCACAGTAACAAAGCATAATATGACTTCATGTATTATTTATGGATATCTTCCTTTCTTCAGTTCCCTAATGCACAGGGTTTCTGCTTTTAAATAAAGTATGTAATTCTATCTCTTCTCCAGTGAAGATATTTGCTTCACAAATATCACAAATCTTTCTTCCCCACTTTTACCTTTCTAAGTACTATATAAATGTTCATGTTAATCCCAAAATCTAGTGTAATCTTTTTCAACACAGCTTAAATGCTAACTATTCTCATCATGTGTAGTTGTAACAGTGCGAGTGGACTCAACTGACAATGTGAATAGCTATGACTGAGTCTGCCTGCACAGGTGATGACAATCATGTCACAGCAATTATGAGGCACCACTGATTGTAAGATGCATTACCAGTTCAGAGATGGCAAAAGGAGGGAAAAGCGTGCGTCTTAAAATCAGTGAAATATGATATAAGCAAGGCATTGTGGGAAGAGTGCAAAGTCAATAAAACAGAGTTAGGTCCTGAGTTAATATTTTTCTTTTCTTAGGAAAAAAGTCCATATTCTTTTTCATTTCCATAGATATGAGATGATATTGTGTTCATTTACCAAGAAAGACCTCAGGTTCTGTCAGGATGTGGCAGTATAAATAAAGTCACTTCATGAATCTGACTTTTTCGGTCATGATACTTGTCACGGATTGACATCACTGACTTATGCTGCTGCAATTCCTCATGTATCTCCTGCTTTAAAATCACTGTGCGTGTAGTGAAACTATCAAAACCACCCTTAGGGAATGGAGGTGCAGGTCCTGTGTGATTGGAATATTCCAAGCAAGGCGGCTGCAAAACCAACGTGGTACCTCATTACAGCCAGGAGGATAGGATTGCTGCTGTCACGATGACAGGCTGTCTGTATCAGGACAGCCCTGAATAGTTTCCCAGAGGGACCTCAGTCCCTTTCAGACCAGAACAGAAAGACCTGCAGCCTGACCTTTCTAGAAGCCCAGCCACTTGCTCATCATCAAACCCAGTTGCTTTTTCCACTTCTTCCTGACATGCCCTTGCTCTGATTCCAGACTAGTTAGATATTGTCTGATTCTTTGCAAACTCCAAATGTGTTCTCACCTCAGGGCCATTACTGTTGCTGTTCCCTCTGCCTGGACACTTTATGTACATCTTCTTCCTCCTTCTGCATCATCTCAGCTCAAATGTCACCTCCTAGGATCAGTGCCTTCTTTGATCATTCAAACTAGTATCTCCCCATTCTCCATCAGTTTTTTTCACATTATCCAGAATGTTTGTTTGTCTGTCTGTCTGTTTCTATAGCCCTGAGTCATTTTTCTATTTACTAATGGCCCATTTCCATCACTAGAAAATATATTCACCTCTGCATCCCCAACACCTACAACACACTGAAGATGCTCAATAAATATTTGATTAATGTATGAATGAATAAACACGACCTGATTCCTATGTCATCAGTAGTTTTTTTAGTATCTGGCTTAATATCTTGTTCTCCAGCTCTACTCCTTCTTCCCAGTTTCATCAACAAGACCTCACACCTACATGACTCCATGACTCCTTAGATTACACTGTCCAGTTCTTTCCTGAAAGCTGACCCACAGGTGTAAACTCCAGATCTACTCTGGTCTCTGCCATAATCTTATGTTCAGGGCCTTCCTGACAAACAGCTTCTCTCTTCCTGTTGCTGCTTTGTGTGACGGCACAGTTCTGGTGACCTGTTTGTGAGGTGTCTGTGAATGCCTAAATGGGCAGCAACAGCACCAGTGTCTAACATGAGTTCCTACAAAGCAGTTGCTAATGGGCTGCCAGTCCCTGTCCTCATCCCCCACTGCCATTCCCTTTCATGCTCGCCAGTGTGGACTCAGCACCCCAAGGTTCTTCCCAAGTGACTGGAAGCTGGGAGAATTTCCAGTCCTTAGCATTTCCCTAGGGCATACACAACTTTACTTCTGAAGTTTTTCCTACTAATAGGAATCACTACCAATACTGATTTTTTTTTAAAGTTTATATTGATTTCTACTCTGTGGAAGGGAATCTAACATACATTAAGAGCTCTGACTTTGTAGAAGTTACAGCTGATGACAGTCAAGGATAGGAGTCTTTTCTTGGGCTGATTATTACTAGGCATCTGTGTATTTGCAGGGGAGTTAAAGCAATAATGATACAAGTTACCTTAGTAATGGATTTGAGTTTTGTAAAGTGACGAGGAGATCCATTCTCTATAGACATTTGGCCCCTAGACCCTGGAGTATAAATGGCACATTACATTAAAATATCATACACCATGACTACTTAACTGTAAACCTACAGATAAGAAACATGTCTTCTATATCCTTATATTTTCCACAAAGACTTATGCGTTAGAAAGTGCATAATGATTACTTGATTAAATAAATGAATGGTGTTGAAGAATGCAACCATTAACAAGAATCTAGGTCAGTTTTTAATCTTCCCTATGCATAGGAATCACTTTGGGGGCTTTTAAATGCTGTGAATTGCCAGGCTCATCCCCGATATTTGTATTTAACTGGTTGAAGTAGGACCTACATATATATTTTTTAAAGGTCCCTGGGTGATTATAATGTATAAGCAAGGTTAAAAACCACAGATCTAAGTAGAAAGCAATTCATGCCCTAAAAATAATAATGGTAATCCAGTCTATGTTAAAGATTGTGGTTAATAAATCACAAGAAATGTTTTGCCTGGGTGATATTAAATCTGGCAAATACTTTACTGCCATGATGTACTTACCTATCTTAGGCCATCTATTTTGTACTTTAACATGAGAAATAAAGTCTAGAATGTAATAATGAATATAATTCTTTACTTTAAAATATGAAATTGTCCTGAGTCCTCGGTCTCATAAAATATGAAATGCTACACATATTTCAAGAGACAACCTTAAATTCTAATCCAAGATTTAAATCATAAACATTTTTCACATGGGTTAGAAAAATTCAAAGCTAAAGAGACCCATCAAAGAAAAGCAAGGCAAAGGAATACTTTTAGAGCAGGAAGGAAGATAATTCTAGTGGGTTGAATTGTGGCCCCCCAAAAGATACATCCACCCAGAGCCTGCGAATTGGAAAAAGAGTCTTTGTGGATGTTATTGAAGGTAAAGACAATCCTGGATTATCTGAGTGGGTTCTAATCAAATAAGTTTCCTTATAAGAAGAAGTAAAGACACAGACAAAAGAGAAGATACAGAGGAAGAAACCACGTGAAGATGAGGCAGAGATGCTGCCACAAGCCAGGGAACACCCAGAGCCACCAGAAGCTGGAAGAGGAAAAGAACAATTCTCCCCCCTACAGACCTCCAAGGGAGAATGGCTCTGCTGAGACCTTGATTTCAGACTTCTGGCCTCCAGCACTGTGAGATAATAAACATCGATATTAAGCCACCAAGTTAGTGGTAATTTGTATAGCAGCCTTAGGAAATGAATTCAATAACGTTCTTGAAGTAGTAGCTATGGTATCCGTTTTAAATGTTATGACCCAGAATTTGTTAAAGGAACTACAAGTTGCAATAGAGCCTACGTTAAATGGAGACTGTCCTCAGTCAACTGTAAATCATGATCCCAATGACAGATGGTACATGACCTCTTCCCCTCCACCATATTGCTGGGCCGTAGAAATATGGGCTTTAAAGGAATTGGAGCCAGATACAGAGAGGGGCATACCTGATTGTGGGCATAAAGAGAAATATTTAAGATTCAGTTTGGTAACTATGTTTTGCTTTCCATAGGCAACCAAGCTGAGTTTCATTATTACGATAATGTTGTTATTTGTGGCTTGAATCAGTCAGGAATGTTTTCAGCTTCAAGTAACTGAAACCTGACCTGTAGCGGTTTAAATAATTCTGATATGTATTGCGCCAATCAGTAAGAGGCCTGGAAGTGGACACTTGCCAAGTCCTTTCTGTCTTTTTGCTCTGCTTTCCTTAGTGTGATGGTGCTTTGTCCTCATGCTTTCCTGGTTTTTCACCTCATGACTACAAGGTGGCAACAGCAGCTCCAGGCATTACACCTGCACACACAGATGGGGAAAGAGAAAAGGGAGCAATGATAGACATATGTGTTCCCTTTTATCAGGAAATCAAACGCTTTTCAGAAACTTTCCAGCAGACTTGGGTTTATACCCCAATGGCCAGACTGTGACTGTGTCAATGTCGAACTTTAAGGAGACTGAGAAAGTATTTCCAGCCTCTGTAAGGGAAAGTGGGCAAGGGAGAGAAAATTGAAATGAATTTTGCCCAGCATCTGCCATGGAGCTAAAAAAACCACTCTCAGAAAACTGTGGGTACCCTGGAAAAGTCTAATCCTATCTGTCAATAATATGGATTGAATGAAAAATCCTCAGCCCTGAATTTCTGAGTAAATGATGCAGAAGAAAAGCAAATTTCTCTAATTAGTTTGACTTGGAATATTTCTAAAAGTTATGAAATGATTTCCAAACTTTCCCTATAACCCCATCAAACTTTAATAATTATTCAAATCCCTTATCCATGTAGAGACTATTTTAGACTAAGAGCACCAGAAAAAGAGAAAAATCTTGAAATTCCTTTAGGAAGTCAAAACAGAAGAGAAATGGAAAAACAAAGAAGGAAGACTTTAATTTGTGGCACTTTTGTCCTACTGATTTTGTTCTCTCCTTGGCCCTTCTTGCAGACATATGAGTGATCTAGGTTAGAGGGATACAGAAAGAGACAAGCCAGAAAGCTGGAAAGAAATGTTTATCTTGGTTACATCATGGCCTGAAAATGACCCTTCTTTGCATACGTATGACTGTGAGTCAGTGAGAGTTGGCAGAGGAGAGAGAGTGTGATCAGCCCATTTCATAGTCTTTTACCATCAAGCACTATGCTAAGTCCTGGAGAGACACCAGTGAGTAAGGGTCACACCAAAGGACCTCCCTTTGAAGAGTTCACATGGTGGGAAGGGAGAAAGTACAACACTGTGCAGAAAGTGCCATGTTCAAGGTCTGCATATGAACACATATAATATGGACCTTAAAACAAGCCTAGGGCAGGACAAGGATTAAGAATGTTTTCCTGGATGAGGTTTGCAGGACTAGAAGGCAGAAAGGAGGATTCTGCTCAGTTGGGAGAAAGCTGTAGCTAGGTTGAATGGTGAGATAGGAATTTAATTCCTTCCTCAGAAGAAGCTGTGAGAGAATGCCAGCGTAGGTAGGGGAGAAAAGGAGGGCAGTGAGCTGTTGACCCAATGCACTTGAAGGACCAGAAATAGAGCATCAGAAACGGGACATGTGGAAGCACCAGCTGCCCCACCAGCATCATGGCCAGAGCAGCATGAAACAACACTAGGTTGCACCAGCTTCTCCTGGACCCTGCCCAAGGGCAAGGGCAGAGGACGTGGTGGAGCTGAGAAGGCTGCCTGCATGGTGACCACAGTCACAGACATGACGTGGTGTCTTTGGAGTATGCCCAGGCTGACAACCTCAGTCACCCAACCTCACAAAACAGGAGCAAGCTAGTCATCATGAGACCCAGAGAAAAGCCCCTCCATTTGAGACTGAAGGAAAAAAACGTAAAAACTGGGAACAACTTTCAGTTCCTTGACTGTTCCCTGAAGCAGGAAGTCAGGAAAAATTCCCGTTATTTCCAGAAACATTTTAATGATGCTTTATATTGACAAAGCTTTCACACATCTCAGATGGCTGTTTCTTCAGAACCATCCAGGGAGATAAGTATTATCATTTCCATTTTACTTCAGAGGGAAGGGGACACCAAGGGGCATCTGTACATCTAGAAGGTGGTAGAGCCAGAATCAAGCCAGGTCTAGCTGCATCCAAGTCTCTTTCCAGAAAGCCCCAGCATCCCTATAGTTAATCTTTTCAACTTCACTACATCATATTTAAAGCTGCCTTCTCTCAGAACTTCAGTTAGACATAAGTACACCTCACGTTTCTGGGGTTCTTGCCAAAGATTCAAAGAATAACCTTCTTGCATCTTGCTAGTTTTCTGTTGAAAAGCTTTCCTCTGCTCCATGTTTTCTTACTCTACCTGCTGTAGAATAATTGTCTTCCCCACCACTTACCCTGGCATGTACTTCTCTGTGGATTGTGTTGTTGAAGGAGTGCCTGGGGAGAAAGGAAACTGGGTTCCAAACCATGAGCAATTTACCTTCCTGCCTAGGTAACCGGTCCTGGCCACTTGCTCTACATGATCACCGCCCCCTCTTCTCCCCTGGGATCAAGTGCGTGGTAATGCCCTTCCCCAGTGGAAACGAAGTTGAGTACTTTATTTAATACACAGCCTGTGGCTCAAGATGGGAGCAAATGAAAAGAAAAGGTGGTTTTACTGGCTATTTCCCATGTCAACAGCAGATTTCTGTCTTGTACTATCTGTACCTTGCTAGGGAAATAGGGGTTTTATTTTTCAATTTGGATAATCCCACCTCAGTAGAGAAGCAGCATGAATTGGTACACAGCGGCTTACTTTAATGTCATTTGTAGTATAATTACCTACCATTGGTTAAGCCAGCAAAATGCTTAATTTCTTTTTCATTAAAAAATAATTATGCATATTTGCAAGTAGACTTGATTAATTGAGCATAGACAGTAAGTATAACTCCCAGTTTGGATTTTCTCTGATTTCTTTACACTGTTTTCTGTCTGCTGCATGAAAATTTTTATTTTAATGAACTTGGTCGCAGTCACAGGTACCCACAGTCTCTTTTAAAGATAAAATTTCATTTAGTGTTTGTTAAAAGAGTTATAAAAATCCCAAAGCTGCACCTCTTCTAATTGTTCTTTCTTTAAAAAACAATTGAAGTTCATATCGAAACACCTGTATATCATGCAAAAGTTGCTGTCCTGACCATGAACAGGGAGCTATTTACCTACTTCTGAGCTGCCTTACATAGTAAGCAATTTGGAGAATATGTGTAAATTTTTGTATCTGATTTAAATTCTGTTTTCCTTTTGTACAGATATGATTATTGTCTTCCTCACCCAACAATTCTTTTTATTTAAGTATAATAATCTTCATAAGTGACCATATTCTGAAATTCAAGACGGAAATAATTCAGTAAGAGAAGGCTTATAATTTTCAATTTAATGACAAAATTTTCTCTCTGAACTTTGGTGTCATCATCTCCCTGGCCTCTGAATCCATAAACAGAATAACGGCCATAGAATGCCTCAGGACTTTTATAAGAGAAGCTACATGGGAAAAATGTATAATACATATGTACATTCAAAAACCACATTGTCTTTTGAAGCTATAGCAGTCATCACAAACAATGTTTGCCAAATACATTTACTCCCTAAAGCAACACCTTGTTCTTCCCAGTAGCAAAAATAATGCTTGCATTTCAGCCACCCATATCTTTGTTATCTCAAGCAATAGAGAATGAAATTCAGAGTCTAGAAAATTATGTTCAACTTTCACAATGGAAGGAAAAATAAAAAAAGTATGAGGATATAAAAAACAATAGCAAATGTTTATCAAACTTCTATTATATGCAAATTGCCCTTCTAATTCCTTTACATATATTAATCACTTATTAATTATTTAAGTAATCCACTTAGATAAGGGTAAGTATTGCAAATGACACTGGACATCATTTTGAACCATAAAAATTTTTTTTAATTGTAGTGTAGTTGACACACAATGTTACATTAGTTTCAGATGTACAACGTAGCAATTTGACAACTCTAAACATTATGCTGTGCTCAAGTGTAGCTTCCATGTATCATCATACATCGTTATTATAATACCTTTGACTATATTCCCTATGCTGTACCTTTCTTCCCCATTACATTCATTTCATAACTGCAAGCCTATATTGCCCACTCCCCTTCATTCATTTTGCCCATCTTCCCACCCGCTCCCCTCTAGCATCCACCAATTTGTTCTCTGTATTTGCAGGTCTGTTTCTTTTTTATTTTGTTTTGTTTTGTTTTGTTTAAAAAAAATTTTAAACTAAACTGTCTAGATTTTTATTCATTACTTCTGAAAAGGGGATTAACAACTTATTCCTTGATTATTCTGCAAAATAAATCTTTTGATGTATACATACTGTAAAGTGGCTATAGCAATAATTATAGCAATTGACATATTAAAAGCATCTTGGAGATTATACAGTAAAGTACATCTCTTATATAATCATATTCATTTCTAACAGTCCCCTTTCAGGAAGAAAGATGAGTATTAATTTTCTGCTTTGCATATGGGGAAACTGTGGCTCAAGGGAAGTTAAAGAAATTGCCTAAGGCCACACTGTGGGAAGTACAGACACAGGCCTGTCTGATCCCATGTCTCTGTGTTTTGCATCATGCTGCAACTCAGTCTACCGCCCCACAGGAGTGAATCATGGTTCTTTGGCATGAATTTTGCATCCACAGAGTTGAAAACCTCTTTAATTTAATGGAATATTTCCACTCAATTGGAGAAAGCAGTGTAACATGCTTGAAAAAGAGCCCTGAACCTGCAGTCCCCTAAGCAGCCGTGAAACCTCCCTAGGTTGCTCATCTGGAAACTAAAGCGTTTTGATACTTGATATCTAAGGACTTCTGACTGATCAGCACATAGAAGCCTTCAGATAATTCTCTAGTAGATTCCACTGTATTATTTCTGACTTCTTTCTTACTATCTCCTTGGCTACTAATAATAAAGCTGAATAAGGAGGGAATTAAAGCTGGAAAGATGTCCAAGCTGCTGTTGAGGGTCAAATAAGAGTCTCCAAGGTGAACAAGGAAGGGAAGTGTAATCCAGGTGGAATGAACAATTAGCTGTACAGACATATAAAACAGTGTGGGGTATTGAGAGAACACTAAGCTTTCAATATTGCTAAAATCTAAAGTGTAGGGGCGCCTGGGTGGCTCAGTCGGTTGAGCGCCGACTTCGGCTCAGGTCACGATCTCGCGGTCCGTGAGTTCGAGCCCCGCATCGGGCCCCTGTGCTGACAGCTCAGAGCCCCGAGCCTGTTTCAGATTCTGTGTCTCCCTCTCTCTGACCCTCCCCCATTCATGCTCTGTCTCTCTCTGTCTCAAAAATAAATAAACGTTAAAAAATAAAAATTAAAAAAAAAAATAAAATGTAAAGTGTAAATAAGTCCTGAGAGTGAAGGAAAGAGAGAAGATACCAGCTACATTCACCTCCCCTGACTAGAGGCTCCCCCTTGCATTGGTCCAAGGTGGAAAGGGGAGAAGTCTCAACTTTAAATCAAGATTGGGGTTTTTTATTGTTACATGGAATGAACATTCATGACGTAAACTGAAATTGCGTTTTCCTATCTAAGGTGATCACAGTATTGCTTCTTAACCTGAGAGCAAGTAAGACTGCCCAAGTTTTTATCCAGCAGCAGGTAGCAACTAGCCCCACTGAAAATAAAGGTTTAAAGTAATAGTTGGGGAGAAAAATTGCCTTGTGGGATTACAACCATGAATCACATCTGTTCAATGTACTCATTTTATACCCATATATATGAGTCAACAACACAATAAGTAGATTAAACCAAAATTGAATCTTTGTTATCTATAATGGTAGTAGTACATCAAGGTCAATGTTCTATAGCACTATCTTTGCCTAGCATTGTAAGTGCAGGAGTTTGGAATATATGGAACCTTGCTTCAGAGCATTCTCAAAAGCAGATTTTAGAATAAATGTCTGATATGAAATTTTAAAGTGACTTTCCCTCTCTTTTAAAAAAGAATTCAGGGGCGCCTGGGTGGCGCAGTCGGTTAAGTGTCCGACTTCAGCTCAGGTCACGATCTCGCGGTCCGTGAGTTCGAGCCCCGCATTGGGCTCTGGGCTGATGGCTCAGAGCCTGGAGCCTGCTTCCGATTCTGTTGTCTCCTTCTCTCTCTGCCCCTCCCCTCTTCATGCTCTGTCTCTCTCTGTCTCAAAAATAAATAAACGTCAAAAAAAAATAAAAAAGAATTCAGTTCTGCAACCCAGTCTAGCATTCCCTTTCCTCAATGCCAGTTCATTAAGAATTCTGATTAAGTGGGTTTGAGTAATTGAGGTATGACTCTATTAGTGGCTCTCAACTCTGGCTACACATTAGAATCCTAATGCAAGGCTGCATCCTAGAACAATTACATCAAAATCCTTAGAACAAGAGCCAGGCATCAGTATTTTTGAAAGCTCCGCTGGTGATTTCCAAAGTACAGCCCAGCCGGAGAACCAGAGCTACATTCTTTTTAACCAGATAAGCAGTAGTATAAAATTAGCTGCCTGTTTTCCTTAGAACTTGTATACTACATATGCTACCCTATTAAAATACTGAATGATGTATCAAAATAAAACTCTAGAAGCAGAATGAAGACAATGAGATTTTTTTTTTGCAATCATCATATTCAGTTTAAATGAAAGTGGAAAATAATTTCATTTTATTCAGCATTTATAGTACTGGTTTTCCAATAAATAGAATAAATAGTGAGGAAAATCCATGTACATACAATGTAGTAACATTTAGTACTCATGACTAATAATTCAACAAATAATGTTGAAAACAGTAAAATAGCAATTATGTTACTGGCCAAGATGTTTTTTACTATGTGTTTAAGTAAATTACATGAAGAGAAATCAATCATTATGTGGAAAATATGTCTTCAACATATTTCTAATAGCAAAACCCATGGGAAATTATATAGAAATGCATATGTTAAACATTTGAAGTACCTTAAGATTCCACTCTTTAAATGTGCAGGTTGATGGGGCGCCTGGGTGGCGCAGTCGGTTAAGCGTCCGACTTCAGCCAGGTCACGATCTCGCGGTCCGTGAGTTCGAGCCCCGCGTCCGGCTCTGGGCTGATGGCTCGGAGCCTGGAGCCTGTTTCCGATTCTGTGTCTCCCTGTCTCTCTGCCCCTCCCCCGTTCATGCTCTGTCTCTCTCTGTCCCAAAAAGAAATAAAAAACGTTGAAAAAAAAAAAATAAATAAATAAATGTGCAGGTTGTTTTGATTATTTGATGTTAATATAGGAAAAACACGCTCAGGAGAATTGAACCTGAACTCTCTATATAAATGATTTTTTTGAGATCTCTATTATTAAAGCCAAATGAAAAGACCCAAATAACACAAAGACTAAAACTTACAAACTTGTAAATTAGAGGGTGATCATTCACATTACAAAAAGGATTTCTGTTTTACAGAAGAATTCATCTAGCATTTCTTTAACTACAAGCCAGATAGCTTTATACAATACGCATTCTACTTAATGCTGTAAATACTTTATGAGATCCTAGCTATTTTAAGTAGTCCTCTGTGAATCCTTTGTAATTTATCCTATGTAAATTAACCCCTTATTGATCTGTTTGTAGATTTGTAAATTTTTTTCCTGTAAATATGAATTTGCTTAAAGCATCATTTACTTGTAAAAAGAGTCCTCTGTGTTTAAATTTTTGGTTGCAAAACAATAGATTTCCTGTTCAGGGGACATGGCAGAATAGTTAGCCTGAAAACATCTACTAAAAAAACCACATTTTAAAAATCTAGATAATATAAAACAAATACATATGGCTTTTTAAATATTTTAATGTTTTTTATTTGAGAGAGTGAGTGTGTGTGAGCAGGGGAGAGGGGCAGAGGGAGATAGAGAATCTTAAGCAGTCTCCATGCTCAGCACAGAGCCCAATGTGGAGCTTGATCCCATGGCCCTGGAATCATAACATGACATAAAATCAAGAGTTGGACAC
Organism: Panthera pardus; assembly: GCF_024362965.1. Taxonomy (NCBI): domain Eukaryota; kingdom Metazoa; phylum Chordata; class Mammalia; order Carnivora; family Felidae; genus Panthera; species Panthera pardus. The sequence continues at coordinate 22,224,095 of NW_026526991.1, forward strand.
TCAACTGACAGAGCCACCCAGGTGCCCCAATATATATGTATTTTTAATGCACTGCAGAGGCCTGAGTCCAGGAAAGAACTGAAAATCAAAGCAATAAAGCCCAGATCTGACTCTATGCCTACTGGGGGGAGTGCCCTTTAGGTAATCTACAGGTTTACACTGAGGGTCAGGAGATAAGGCCTGCTGTCCCTTTGAGGTAGGTAGTTGGAACTGAGTACCCACATAGTCTGGACCCTAGAAGAACTCCACTTTTACTGAAAATATAAATATGGGGTCACCTGGATGGCTCAGTCAGTTAAGCATCTGACTCACTCTTGGTTTCTGCTCAGGTCATGATCTCATGGTTCGTGGGATCAAGCCCCACGTCAGTCTCTGAGCTGATAGTGTGGAGCCTGCTTGGAACTCTCTCTCTCCCTCTCTCTGCCCCTCCCCACTCACACTCTCTCCCTCTCAAAATAAGTAGATAAACATTAAAAAACAAAAAAAACAAAGAAAATATAAATATGGACCAAAAACAATCTGCCTGTTGGCATAAGGAGGTAACAAGGTGTCTTGTCTCCTCAGCCTAGGTTCAGAGTAGGTGAATTTACAGTCTTACTTGAGAACCCAGACCCATGAACAAGTACTTCCTTTTAAATCTGACTTACTAATCTAGAAAGTTCTAAGCTGACAAAATTTACATAAAAATTGATCTAAGGCCAGAAATGCCTCAAGGTGCTAAGGGAAATAAACAAAACACCTCTGAAGGCTCATACATTCAACTAAAGTAGCATAGCATAGTGGCTTTATACCAAATCAACCTAGCTAGATTGGAACTACATTTCTCACAATTCCTTTCCTTTTGTGTTTTGGGATTGGAGTCAACCACTAAGAGAATGAACTTGAGAAATAAAAGGCACAAATGAAGAAGCAGCCATTACACTCTGAAAGTCAGTATAAGACTCCAAATGTTGGCAATTTGCACATGTTGTTGCTCATCCTATTGGTGCTGAGGCCACCTGGGCCCATAGTTCTTCAGTTCCCACTGGATTTCCTTCGTTGGCTTCCCTGAGTCCTGGGTCAAGTGTGTACAACTCTACGGTGAAGGGTGTACCTTTTGCAAGTCACCAGCATCATTAAAGTTGGAGATGGTGAGAGATAGTATCAAGTTCCAATTTGTCCTCATGGATTCTAATCTGACCTTGTGGATTCCTGTTGGTCCTTGCTCTATTCTACTTCAAATGTAGTTCTCCTTCCTGATTACCTGCCTCGCTGACCTATCTATGTTGGACCCCAGATCCAACATCACATGCAAAAGCATTAGACTTATACTTCTTAACCAGCTCCTCAAATGTACAAAGTGTAATTTCACCAATAAATCCATTACTCAATTTCATTCATAATGATTTGTTTCCAGATCAGCTCCTGACTGATACACATAGGATTACTTCAGATGAGCTCAAAACTAATTATAAGCTCACAATCTAAAATTCCAAAGCACACAAGGAGAAAGTTCTGTCTTCTCTTTTTTCAAAGGATCATACCATTCTCATTTGTTTTTCTTTTTTTCCTCATTCTCTCAATCTATTTTTTCAATCAACCAATTTCCTTAATCAGTTAGGTTTTTTTTAAATACCATATTAGAGGCAGATAAAGACCTCCTTAAGGCCTATGGGCCCCCTCCAATCAGCTGGCAAATGGTAAAAGGAAATGGATATTTGTATGTGGGAAGTTTTGTGGACTCAGTATAGCACCATTTCTGTCCACGTTACATTTTCTAGAATTCAGTCACGTGGCAGAACACCTACCAAAGAAACTGGGAAATGTAGGGTGTAGCTATGTGCCTGGGAAGAAAAGGAAATGAGTTTCATAAGCGTCTCTGTCTCTGCCATACTTTCTGTGCAGTAAGTTCAAGAGAATCTGCACACAAACTTCTACATTTGTTAGAAAACTCCCACAAGATTAGATATTATAGAGTGGACATTTGCATAATGTATGAACTTTCAGTTCACAGAAGAGAATATTCAAATGATAAATGTATGAAAATGTGCTTAACATCATTTGTCATTACAAAACTATAAATTAAAACAACAGTATCAAGTGATTTCATGCTCTTCCAATTATGAAAAATTGTAAAGTTTGATAATACCAAGTCAGAACGTGCCACAAGAGCAACTATCTATCATATGTACTTTTGATTGATACATTATTTATTTTGATATATTCATATGAGCAGTCAATGACAGCTATTTTATCTCTTTAATGAAGCTTTTTATTTTCTACTCTGCTATATTTTGGTTGATAATAAAATATCACCCTTATTGGGCAATCTCATTTTCCTTATTTCAAAGTTCTCCTGGGAGGTGAAAGTAGTGGTACCTTATTATGACCCCTATGATTTGACTACACCTATACAGTACCTCCAGTTTGATTTTCTTGTGAAAGAAGACCCTTACTTTACTAGAAATCGCCAATGCTTGTAGGAAGCCTCTAAATGAGAAACAATCTTTAGGTGTTCCTTACCATCACCTGAAAGCCAGCCTCCACAATGTGAAAATTGCTCACAAGATTCCTGTTCTTCTGGAATTTAATTTTCTTATTTTTTATAAATACTTTGAACTCTAGTCTCAAAACAAATGCTTTGTAAATTTCTAGTGGCAATAAGATTAGCATATAAATTGTTTTTGATATTGTAGTTTTTATTTTTTGATAAAAATTATATGTATTTAAACCATACAACATGATTTTATACACACACACACACACACACACACACACACACACACACAAATACATATACTACAGTTGAGCTAACATATCTTCCCCTCACAGAGTTACCATTTTTTGCCTGTAATGAGAGCATCATCTCTCTTAGAAAATTTCAAACATTAAATAAAGTATTATTAACTATAGACATCATTCTGTACATTAAAATTAAATCTCTAGGCTTATTCATCCTACATAAGTGCAACATTGTATCCTTTGACCAACATTTCCCCATTTCCTTCAGATATTGTATTTTTAACACCAAAAAAAAAGAAAAAAAAAACAGGCTTCAGAGTCAGTAAAACACATTTTAACAATTTGGTGTAATGGGAAAAACATGAGCTTTGGAACCATCTGGACTTGAAATTTTCTGATACTCACTAGTTTTGTAACCTGGGCAAATTTCTTAACATCTCAGAACTTCAGTTTAGACACTGAAAAAATAGAGATGTTATATACTTCAGAGAATTATCGTAAGGATTAAATGCAGCCTATACAAAGTTACTGGCATCATAGGTATCAGTAGATGTTAGTTATGTGTCCTGTTCATATTCACTGACTATGCCACTATTATTACAGTGTATTAAGTCCTATGTTTTTGTAGCTCTGACATGTAGCATGTGGTAGCAACTTTTTGTCTTCCACTCTCCCTTTCCCTATACTTCCCTGCAATGATCTATATTTTATCGATCTCCAAGATTTGGATAAAACCATGTTCTAACAAACCTGCTAATTCACCCTAATAAAACTTTCTGCACTATATACCTTTATATCATTCATTCTTTTTTAAAAAAAACAAATCTAGGATACTATATAACTGCTATGTGCTGAATCATAATAATGAACAATTAATTCTGCTGTAGATGGAAAAGTAATACATTTTATACAAATTCATTTAATGGATGCTCAGTGTAATCATTGATTACAAAGAAAAATGACAAGAACTGCAATTCAGACCAACGTTATAGTTTTATCAGGTTTTTAATTTTAAACATCACATTCCATATTTTAGTAAAGCACTTACAGTTGAGCAGTATTTGTCAATTGTAATGTAATTCATTCAATCAAAAATGCTGTCAACATTTCAAGTTTCTGACTAGGTAAAATTAATAATAGATAAAATACTTTTGTGTTAATAAAACGGTAGAGGAAATAAGCCTGTTACAAGAGGGCATATATGGTTCCATTTATATGAGGTACCCACAGTAGCCAAACTCATAGAAACAGAAAGTAGAATGGGGGTGCCAGGGACTGAGTGGGGGGAAATAGGGATCTGGTGTTTAGTAGCTTCAGAGTTTCAGTGGAGGAAGGAATAACAGTTCTGGAGATGAATGATGGTGATGGTTATATAACAATGTGAATGTGCTTAATGCCACAGAACTGTACTCCTAAAAATGATTAAAATAAAAAACTTTATGCTATGTATATTTTACCACAATGGAAAAAAAAAAAAGAAAAGATGGAGAAATGTTCAAAAAGAAAATACAGTCTTTTAAGCCATAACAAATACCAGGCATGTTTGTTTGATTACATCAACAGCAAACTAATTTTCAATTTGATAATTCTTTCTCAATTCTTTTTCTGCTTTTTCACAATGGTACCACCCAGGATGGCAAATCTTACTTTTTGAATATTGAAATTCTGTAAGTTCTATTTTAAGAAAAAGAATTTTAACCCTTCAGCGTAGTTTTAGGCAAAATCTTTCAGGTATAGCTGAGAATGAGTCATTTGAATGTTTAAGTTTTTTTCCCTCAGTTCTCATGATACTTGTGAAAATGGCTTTTATGTTAGAAAAAGTTAGACATTAATATAAAGGTCATGCAGATAAAGTTTTTGGAGAAAGAGCTCAAGCTAAGAAAATATTTAGTCCCTATTTTGAAAATATGTAGTTTTGGTTTAGGTACCTTGATCTTGTAGCCAAATATCAAAGCTATTATTTCACTTTATTATTGTATTTTTGTTATATTTAAGTGTGGAATGATGTCAGCTTAAAGCGTCGCTTCTGTCTGGGATTTCACATGATGCAGTTCTTCTAAGTGCTTGCTGTGATAATTTGAGTATCATTAGATTCTCCCAAGTACTCAATGACTATGATGATTCGGCTGTCAAATATTGCTGCCCACTAATGCCTTGTATCCTTTATTCCAGTTGTTGAACAGTTTTAATTGACTTATTTGGAGTCATCTGTGACTCTAAATTACTTTTTTTCTTTATTTTAGAGCCGGGGAAGAGCGTGAGTGGGGGAGAAGGGCAGAGGGAGAGAAAGAATCTTTTTTTTTTTTTTTAATCCAAGTTAGTTGTTAACATACAGTATAGTAATGGTTTCAGGAGTAGAATTTAGTGATTCATCACTTACATATAACATCCAGTGTTCATCCCAACAAGTGCCCTCCTTCAGCCATTTAGCCCATCCCCCCACCTAACACCCCTCCAGCAACTCTCAGTTTGTTCTCTGTCTTTAAGAGTCTCTTATGGTTTAGGGGTGCCTGGGCGGCTCAGTTGGTTAAGCATCCAATTTCAGCTCAGGTCATGATCTCATGGTTTGTGAATTCAAGCCTACGTCAGGCTCTATGCTGACAGCTCAGAGCCTGGAGCCTGCTTCAGATTCTGTGTCATTCTCTCTCTGCCCCTCCCCCACTTATGCTCTGTCTCTCTCTGTCTCTCAAAAATAAATAAATGTAAAACAAATTTTTTTTAAAAAGAGTCTCTTATTGTTTGCCTCCCTCAGAGAGAGATAGAGAGAGAGAGAGAGGGAGAGAGAGAGAGAGTCTTAAGCAGGCTCCATGCTCAGCACAGAGCTTGATACAGGGCTCAATCCCAGGACCCTGGGATCATGATCTGAGCTGAAATCAAGAATTGGGTGCCCAACCAACTGAGTCACTCAGGCGCCCACTAAATTGCTATTTTTTAACTGTATCAGATACACTAAAATCAGAAGCATACTTATATTTTAAATATATAATATATAAATTTTGAATATGTTTATAGACATTTTAAAAGATGATCACATCTTAGAGAAGCCTATACTGAACAGAAAAGTTACAACAGTACTGAATCTCAATAGAAAGTTAAATTAGAGCATACAACCTCAATGTAAAGGTCTAAGCTGGTTTGTTACCAGCACTTGTAACACTCAAAACAAAACAGCACAATGGCACAGTTGATAGATGACACATAATGTTGTCACTGTGATTACATTTAGGCAAGTTTTGTCAACACTTTGTTTCACAACCATATTGCAAAATGTTGCCATATATGAAAATACTCTCAGGTTATCATCAGTAAATATGTTTCTCGAATATAAGTGACAGAGAATCTATACTGAGTTGATTCAATCTAACCCATAACCTAAAACCTAATCATTTCAAAGGCAGTCCATAGAGTATTCACTCCTATACTTTGTCCGGACTGAAGATTATCTCAATTTTAATTTGCTCTTCATGTAAAATATTTCACCAGAGGAACTTGAACCTACTTAGGAGACCAGCAACAAAATATTATCAACTATCCCTTTCTTGGCCAGACCATATTTGATTGTTTTCATCACAAATAAACTAGTCAGCATGTTCTGAAGATCCTTTACATCCCAACAAATTCAATGCCCAAATGGTATTTAGATATTGCTCCCACCTCTTTCAACCTTCAAGCTGAAAGCGAGACTCTTCAATAGTGATTCCTGAGCATTGAGCTGGAATTACTCCATTGGTGGTTAGGATCAAATAACAGGGAAAGTACCTGCCACCCTATAGCCAACTCTGTAAGGTCAGACCCAATTCCAGCAAGGAGAGAGGGTGTTCTGACCCTACTATTATGTTGTCTAAAGCAATATTGTAAACCAATGGTGAAATTAATTATAACTTGTTTCGTTTCCATTTTTTTCCCCTTATTTAAGATACAAATGTTTAAACAAAGAGGCTTCTAACAAGGTTTTACTTAGGTTATACATTCACTTTCAGCAAATCACGGAAGGTCCATCAACCATGGTTGGTCTACTCTGCTTAAGAAACTCATCTGTTCAGTTGAGAATGAAAAATAACAGCATAGCCATAACAGGTGTGTCATGTGTCCTCATACAGAATTTTCTCAAGGATCATTCATAGCAAATACCTAGCAAAGTAATGTATTGGCTATACTTTTTTGGTGAGTATAAGGTTGCTCTTCCTGAAAATGAAGTCTTAATTTCTTTGAGGCCATTAATAAAACCCATCCTGAGAAATTTATTAAAATAAACAGGTTAGTTTGTGCACCTGGTTGGTTCAGTCAGTTAAGTATCTGACTTCAGCTCAGGCCATAATCTTGTGGTTTTGAGTTCGAGCCCCGTGTCAGGCTCTGTGCTGACAGCTCAGAGCCTGGAGCCTGCTTCAGATTCTGTGTCTCCCTCTTCTCTGCCCCTCACCCACTCATGTTCCATCTCTCTCTTTGTCTCCCTCTCAAAAATAAACATTTAAATTTTTTTAAATAAACAGGTTAGCAAGGAATAGAAATCTTCAATAATATAAAGTCATATAACCTCTTCACCCAGTAACTTATTTAACATTTTTAGTCCTATGATTTTAAAGAAGTTATTCAGTGTCCCAGGTCGAATATCTATAGATCTACAAATTTGGAACTGTTTGCTTAAGCTCTTAATATCTACCCCCCCCCCCAATATCTGGCACAGTTCTTAGGAAATAAATGTTTAATAAATGTATGATAAACAGATTGATAAATTAATAAATTATTCTTGGTTTCTGCTCAGAATTAGGAAAATAAAATTTTGTTGCCAAAATCCTCTGGTGAAATATGCCTCAGTACCTAGGATTGATGACTGCATGATTGTTAGGGTTAGGGTTATTCCTACTTTACCTACCATAAATCCCAGGATGGCTATTTTGGACAGCTGAAAATCATCATTTTCCCTCACCTTTCCTGAGCCAGTATGTGTTTTCTAGGTTTTTTTTTTACTCATTCACTTCACAAATATTTGAAAATGAAGTCTGGCCTGCTTTGAGTGCATCTAAAAGTTGTCCCTGAAGAATTTAAGTTAAGCCAGCCAGGGAGGAAGTAAAAGACCTCTACAGGGCTCCTTCTGGCAAGCATAATCCTCTTGCTCTTAGGAACTGAAACTATCCTTTTATACGATTGGGTTTCAACATTCTGAATTGTGTCCTTAAATTACAAAATGAATTTGTGCAAGTGTCTTATAGGTAGTTATCTTTTTTACAAATTGATTAATATCATTATATAATTAATGTAGACATAATCAATAGTTCAAAAATATAACCAAATTACAGGAAAATAAAATGAGATTAGTATTGGATGAATGTTGACAGGGCAACTGACTGGCTCAGCAGAGCATGCAACTCTGTCTCAGGGTCATGAGTTCGAGCCCCACGTTAGGGATAGAAGTTACTAAAAAAGTATATATATATATATATATGTATATATATATATATATGTGTGTGTGTGTGTGTGTGTGTGTGTGTGTGTGTATGTGTGTAGGATTAATATGAGAGAAGACTAGAGTAAAAACTTTGAAATCATTTTTGAGTTGCATCATAATTGTATTTTGGAAAATAATTAATAAAAATCTTAAATCTTTTGTAATACACAGTTTTATTTACATTTTTATTAATAAAAATAGAATGTTGTCTTTGGAGGAATTCTCCATGACTGAGAAGATATTACCTTATGGATCAAGATACTTCTAGGGGTTAAAAGAAATTTGTAATTGAAAATATGAAGTATTTTTTATTAAAGGATAATTAATATATATATTAATTTTAGGTGTACAATACAGTGATTCAACAAGTCTATACATTACTTAGTGCTCATCACAATAAGTGTACTCTTGATCCCTTCTATTTCACCCATTACCTAACCACCTCCCCTCTGGCAACTACCAGCTTGTTCTCTGTATTTAACAGTCTGGTTTTTGTTCATCTGTTTTCTTCTTTGTTCATTTGTTTTGTTTCTTAAATTCCACATGTAAATGAAATCCTATGGTATTTGTCTTTCTCTGATTGACTTATTTCACTTAGTATAATACCTCTATGTCCATCCATGTTGTTGCAAATATAAAGTCTTAAAAATTGGGGTAAGGAAACGAAAATACCATGCAGATTCCAGACATGCCAGACTGGGGCATTCCTGGAGTGATATGGGGGAAGAACACAGAACTGGAGTCAGAAGATCTCAGTTCAGTCTGGCTTGATTATGTACTAGCTTTGTGTCTGCAGTTCAGTTTCATCTCGATTACCTCCCAATTTCATGCTGTTGTTGTAAGAATCACGTAACATAATGGACAGCCAATTCTGCTATAACCCTTGTTTCAAAGACAAGTGTTTCCAAAATAATTAATGTTATTAGAGAACAATTCGCATAATACAAATTTCATTTTGCTTATGCATTATTTAGACCATGGGAAGCACAAGGTGAACACAGTTGCACCCAGCTGAGCCCAGCCACATAAGAATACACAAAACAGGCATGCACACAGCTCAAACATTTACTGTCTACCTCAGTTCACCACCTGTGTTGGGAACCACACCCACCCATAACTGGTGATACTTTTCCCTTTGATTTCAGATCACGTTTCTTCCACCACTTCACAAAAACTCACAGTCTACAACCCTTCCAACTTCCACACCTACAAGTAAACTTAAGATCTTTTCCAAAGTGTCATAATTATTGTAGTATTCATATATCACTTGTGTGTGTTTGTATTTCTTAACCATCTGACATGTGTAAAACTATGCTACACTTTTTTATCAGGCTATCTTTTTTTTAATGTGTCACTGACAAAGTTTTGAGTATTGTGTCCCTACTCCCAGTTTTCCCAGAAGCTCTGTGGATTTTACTACTTTATTTCTAGAACACGGTGACTTTTTGAAATATATAAGTTGCATAATAACAGAAATATCTGCATGTGAAAGTGCTTTGTAATTTCTAATATAATATTTTGACTATGGCAGCACAATGAATAGTATCTGTTGTATCAAGAAAAGAAAAATACCACTTTTTTTTACAGCTAGAGTTTCAGCTTTTCCTACACTTACAGGAAGTAAGTTTTGACACTCTGCAATCAATTGTTATGTCCATAAGCATAGCACTCTTTCAGCCAGCAAGTATTTGAGTAACAGACCTCCAGAATAGCTACTCTGAGGTTATTTCAATCACATTGGTTTTTCATGTGGAAACTCCAAATCTTCCAACGCAAATATACATTTATTCTTTCACTTATGCAACCAATTTTTAATAATTCAGGACTATTTGATAATGATTTAATAATTCAGGATCTATTTTGTTTTTATTGTTGTGTAGCAAATTACTACAAATTTAGTATCTTAAAACAACATAAATAGATTTCTTTGGGTCCTAATAGTTACAGGACAGAGGCTCTCCGCTCCTAGAGACCACTCCTCTCCATAGATAGTTCACAACATAGATGTCTGTTTCTTTTAGGCCAGTGAATAATCTCTCTCATGCCTCGTGTTCTTTTAAAGATTCACCTGATTAGGTCAGGCCCACCCAGGATAACCTCCCTTTAAATTAACCCAAAGCCGACTGATTAAGGATCTTAATTACATCTGAAACGTGTCTTCATCCTTGTCATTTAACCTAATCAAGAGTGACAATCCCACCAAATTCACAGATACTGCCACACTCAAGGGGATTATGCAGGCTGTGTGTACCAGGGGCAGGAATCTTAGAGGCTATCTTAGAATTCTGCCTACCACAGTAGTTAAATTATCCAGGCCCTTTGCCTCCTCCAAATGTGTGCATATTTATTATTATTAGCATCCTGGCAGAAAAGTACAGTGAGGAAGCACCTTGAAACCCAATCAGGTTGTTTTTAAAAATCTGAACTATTTTGGGGCACCTGGGGGGCTTGGTCGGTTAAGCGTCTGACTTTGGCTCAAGTCATGATCTCGCAGTCCGTGAGTTCGAGCCCCGCGTCGGGCTCTGTGCTGACAGCTCAGAGCCTGGAGCCTGTTTCAGATTCTGTGTCTCCCTCTCTCTTTGCCCCTCCCCTGTTCATGCTCTGTCTCTCTCTGTCTCAAAATAAATAAACGTTAAAAAAAAATCTGAACTGTTTCAAGCATTTAATTTCCTTTGATAAAGCAGCCTCACCTATTGGATACTCATTGAATTACTTCTAATTAAGTAATAGAGGAAAGTTGCCTTCTTATGTGTATCCAGCCTGGAAATTCAACTCCAAACACACCTCTCTTTCACTATATGGTTTACATTTGTATTTATCTTTACATTTACACAATGAACAGGACTACTTTCCTCCCTTTTGATGTGTTTCATATAGTGTTCAGTTAATATATATATATATATATATATATATATATATACACACACATATATATGTATATATATGTATACATATACACACACATATATATGTATATATATGTATACATATACACACACATATATGTATATATATACACATATATATAATATATATATATACACATATATATGTATGTGTGTATATATATATACATATATACATATACATATATACATATATATATATATATATATACACACACACACACACACACATACACACACACACACACACACACACACACACACACAAACTTTCTGGACTAAAAGTCTACTATCTGCCGAAACATTATGCTATAGTTAAAATGGGTGGTGAATGTGAGCATTGTCAGGAAGATAAGGGTTATGAGCATAACTACTATAGAAATTTAGTGCCAAAGGTGTTTTTAGCTGCTTATACCATTTATTTACATTTTTATTTCCAAATAGAACTGTGTAAATTATGAGATACCATAGCCAACTTTATCATTTTTTAGCTCTATGGCCTTGGGTCACAGCTCACCCTCAGAGAGGGTGAAACACAATTTTCTCACCTGCAAATTTGGGGCAGCATGTATTTCATAAACATGTGAGGCTTAAATGAAATATTTTATATACAGTATCTGGAGCATGGATACTCAGGATATAGTGGTCCTTACTCCTGCCCTGGTGGCTTCTAAGTGTAAGAGTTCTGACATTAGAAGTACCTTTGTGAGGGGCGCCTGGGTGGCTCAGTCGGTTGGGTGTCCGACTTCGGCTCAGGTCATGATCTCGCAGTCCGTGATTTCGAGCCCCACGTCAGGCTCTGTGCTGACAACTCAGAGCCTGGAGCCTGTTTCAGATTCTGTGTCTCCCTCTCTCTCTGACCCTCCCCCATTCATGCTCTGTCTCTCTCTGTCTCAAAAATAAATAAATGTAAAAAAAATTTTTTAAAAATTAAAAAAAAAAAGAAGTACCTTTGTGATACAGAAGAATACTAGTAACAACTAACATTTACTCTATGCCATGTACTCTTCTAAATACTTTGTATGTGTTGACTCATTTAATCCTTACAACTTTATGATGCAGGCACCAATATTATCCTTGTTTTATCTATGAAGAAACTGGGGTACAGAGGGACCTACCTTGAGGTTCCTGAGGTAGGATGGGACAGAGCCAAGTTGTAGCCTTTCTGAACTAGCAGGCTAGCTGTAAAGTCCACTGCTCGCCCTCTATCAAGAATAACTGAGAACACCAAATAATGGGCCAGTAAGCTTTCAATTGACAAAGATTGCTCTTGGGGTTCTCCTGCCTCTCTTGAGTTCCCTCCTGTGTTCCTGGCCCCTTGCTTACTGTCTCTTTTGCTGTTACCCCCAACACCTTATTTATCCTGCACACATTCCCAGTGAGCTTTGCTCTAATTGCTCCTGCTCTTGAGGCAGAAGCTAATAAAGATTTCTAGTTTTAATTCACCCAGTATTTCCTTTGCATAGATGACTCAACTCTTAAACAAAAAAGTGACATAATCCTTTATGAATCAGGGAGCTAATTAGCAAATGGTAGAATAACACGAGGGAGGAAATTTTGACAGGAGATTTCCCAGCATCATTCAATTCTCTTCACTTACGTCAAGTTCTGCCTAGCATCCCTGACTTCCTGAATACGAGGCCCACTGTGCCCCATGGAGAGCTAGAGTTCTGCAAGGCTAGGAGCTGGGGAAAGGATTAATTAATCCCTGACTACAGGAGGCACTGAGCTGGAGAGCTACATAAAATAGAAAATATGAAATAAATAAACATTTTAAAAAATAGAAAATATGCTTGTCCTCTACAGAACAGGGGGTTCAATTGATAAGGGAGAGTCACAATGGATGCTGAGTCTTGGACGGACCATAACTGAAGAAGGAAGTTTGGGGAACATAGAGCCAGGAGTTCAGAATCAGTTCCTCATCCTGACCCTCTTCTTTTGAACTACAGTCATTATGTCCAGTAACTTCTCTCTGTTTGCTCATCCTTACAAAGATTCCAGTATTTGCAATAGATTCTACTAGGACATTGTGTTCAAATCTCTTAGGTCCAACTAAAAGAAGAACATTTAGATTTCCTTTATTTTTCTCTTACCTCTGAGTGATCTAGATGCCTATGTCAAAAAGGTAGCTGCAAACTGAGCTGTTTCAAACGGATCCTTTTCTTCACCTTTTGTGGTAGCCTGAAGGAAGCTCAGTAACTCCTCCATAAGGAATGGCCATTAGCATCGATCTTGACCATGTCTTCCACCATCTCTTAATGCACCATCCTTTGCAAATGTAAACCATGACTGAACTAACAGTATTCCCCAATTCAGGCCAGTTCCGACATTCAGTGTAATACTTGGGAGTCCAGAGTGGTATAAATATTTTTCACTGCCATCTTCCCTGGTGCTAGCTCTCATCTTCAACCCTGCTACCCTGAGCTTAAGAGCACTAGTGGGTTTCCCATGCAGTCTCTCCTTCCTCAGTGATGAACGTAGAGCAAGTTGGCCCTGTCTTCACACCATCTTCTCTAGCATGAAATCTTGCAGGAATTCTTTGATGTTTCTAGCATGTGAACAATATCCTTCCTTAGTTTCTGTAAATTTTTTCTTCTATATTTTTGAAAGCATTTCAATAGCAGTCTGTAAGGAGGAGGATGTGAGTTCAGCATGTTTACTCAAGTTACATTCTTGGACCAGTGATCAAGCATTCAGAACTGGAAAGCTCAGATCCAGACATAATCAGGTTGAGCTCAGAGGGTGATAAAGCCCTTTATCTGCTTTGTCTGGCTGACTGCGATGCCAACTGGTTTGTAGGAGGCTTCCCAGGCATGGAAAAATACTGTCCAAGATTGGGGCAGGTAGAAATGCCACCAAAGTTCTCAGGAAACTAAAATTGTATCTTCTAATATTCCAAATTCCTCTGCTCTGTTAAAGTTCTGTCATTGGCATTAAGACAATACTGATTTTCTAGGCTTTTTTGTCCCTCATATTTTAGTTTATATGGTTGTTGTTTGGAGAAAGGAATGGAGGGGGGGTGGGAGGGAAAGAGAAGGAAGGCTGTGAAGAAAGGAAAGAGGGGGAACAAGGGAAAGGAAGAAGGGAAGGAGGAAGAGGAGAAAAACCTCTTGATGCTTTTTATCCTAAGGCTTTGATCAAAGTTTGTTATTATAATAGGATGTAAAAAAGAATTTTTCTTTTTGTCTAAGAACTGGTTCCTAGGGCTCAACGCTGGGGAAAGGGAGTTAAGTATTTAACATTACAAACAGAGCAGCTACCAGATAACTTCTTCAGGGCTCACTAAGAAGTGGTGACACTCTTTCTACTATATCAGTGCTTCTCCTCCCACTGTCCAACCCATGTGCCCGTAAGGTGCCCACCAGACAGGAAAATGCAGGCAGTGTAGTAATAGCTGCTAGTGGCTGAGGTAGCTGAGGGGGACTAAACACATTTGAACCAGAGCCATATCTCTCATGGGAGGGACCCCAAAGAGCCCACATATGTCCAGTGCTAACACCTGGACATATGCCTCACAGAGAGTCTCAACAGTTACTGGTGTAAGCCAGAGAAGCAGCAAAAACAATGGAGGGAACAAAGAGATTTTAACCCATCCCATCCTCCCTCCCAGCCTCCAAAATGGGAGGAATTGTGTATTGCAGGAGGTGGAAGGAGGCATCCTAGAACCAAAGAAGCCCCATGCCACACTCCCAGGTGGAAAAGTCACCCAAACACCCCCATATCAGCCCCTTGAGTCACAAGTTATCCATCGATGGAGCAGTGGGAAATCTTGAAATATGATAGTGGAGTATCCAACTGGACTGGACAGAACTTTCTGTGACTAGGTGTCTTCCCAACGTGTCATCAAGCAGTGGTCATCTAGGAGAGGTGGGAGATTCAACATAGCAGTTAGGAACAGTGACTAGAAAGAAGAGTGTGCCTCTAGCTTGCCCCTCATCATCATCAAACTCCCACATCAGGCTACAGATGTGTAAGGAAAGCTGCCACTGTCTTCATGAAAAGTCTAATGAGCCTAGTATTCGCTGAATCTTTGCATCTGTTTCCATAGAGACATCGCTTCTACCTACTAACTCACCAGGTCTATGGCTGCTCAAGTACTTAGGTGCCAGATTAAATAATAGTATTCTTTCCTAATCAGTTCCTGACCATTTTCCCTTAAAAGCAGCTAGTGTGTAGATGGCTCCTACAGCACATCCTTAAGGTGACTATGGATTAAAGAACGGGGCTTATTTGGAGAAAACAGTGAAGCAACAGCAAGAGAAAATCCCTAACTTATTTTGTATACCTTGTTATATCCCCTCAGTGTTTGGGATTTTAATGGCATAATGTGTCTGTTTCATGTAGCTTTTGGCAGAGTGATTGAGAAGTGGCACAGCCTAATAGTTAAGAATCTGTGTGTCTTCTGGGGTTCACTTGCCTTATAGATGAGCAGTTAAAATTGAGTGGGTTTAAGTCAGTGCTTCAGTTTCCTCATCTGAATAGTGGGGGTAATGTTAGGGTTTATACTAAATGACAGAGGAGTAAGTGAAATAAGACATTTAAAGTGCTTAGAACAGTGCCTGGCACATAATAAGAGCACAATATTAGCTTTTTATGTTACCTGATATCATTAGTGTCATGATTATCAAAATCTACAGGCAGATCTCAAAGCATCTTTGAGATTCTTAGCCTCCACTCATTTCTGGGATTTCAGAAGGAGTTTGGGGATGAGGCCACAAATGGCAGGAGTTGCAGCACAAAGGAGGAGGTCTGTTTCTGGTCACAAGTCTGCGGTTTATTGAATCAGACTGTCACCGTTTCACTTGTGTTGCCCCATAGCACTGCACCAGCATAGCCCCCATACAGATGGGCTCCAAGTAAATGCTTAGAGGAATGAGGAGGAAGAGGGAGTAAACCTCTTGTACATACCTACCTGTGGTACTCTACTGTTATTTTAATATGGAATCAAATTGAATTAATTTCATTACCCAGGGCAGTGCTCTGGTTACCACAAATCCTTCATGGGCAGGAGCTGTACCCACTTTGCCAGTGGTAGACATTCAATAAATATTTGGCGAGTGAATGGACCAGTAAATTGCTCAAAGCGCTGGTGCTATTGGAAGGAGTAAGCTACAGCTAGAGCAAACAAAGCTTCGATAGGATAAAGCTTTAATTAAAACTCCATGATTTTGAAGGCTTGTGCTTTTTACCCACAGCCCCACGTAGTCTGTGTTAAAGTGTTTCCGAGTTGTAGTACGACCCAAATTATAGGGTCTTACCTAGAAGACTCTATGATGCTCAGATTTAGAAGACCCTCGATTTACAAGGCTCAACCATGGGACCTTGTTTGGAGAGGGTAGAAGAGAAGCTGGTTTCTATGTCTTCAGTCGCTGGAAGAAAACCTTCAGCATCTCATGGTTCATCTCAGCCATCTATTTATTCCCATGAAGAGTTACTGTGCCAACCCCCCCAGCTGTACTGAGTGGGCTCACTGTGCGGAATGTCATCAGCAAACCGAGTTCATCAGCATATGTTTTTGACTCACATCTACTTTGAACGGGTGGCATGTGTGTGTGAGTGCGCTCGTGCGTGCGCGCGTGCACGCGCATGTGCGCATGTGACTATGTGTCCCATCTGCATCAACGTTTTATTATGGGTCTCGTCCTTATAGAGCCCAAGGGCAAAAGCACACCCTTAAACAGAATGCAAGTCCATTCACTATTCAAATGGGATCTTTCTTTCTGTTTGCTTACTGCATTCAAAAATGCACGCAAAATTCAGCCCAAAGTAATCCAGAGAGAGGAGAGATGAAAACAGGGGATAGGGAAGAAAAAAAAAAAAAAAAAGGCAAGATTTGAGGCATCCGTGTCAAGTTGTGATGCAAATAATGTTCAGAAACATGGCCATCAAAGTTAATCCTTCATGCGGAGGCATCCACTTTAAAATCCCATGACTAAGCCTTTTATACGTTTCAGATTCCCATTGCCTTCTGCACGTTTTTAGGAAGGATTAGAAATGCACTGAGCCTCCTCCGAGCCGACCTGGGTGAATGCAGATGCAGAGGAGCTGTTCATATAAGGTGATTCTGACAAGACAACCTGGCTGTCACGGGGCCGAGGCCAGGAAAGCGATGCTCATACAAATGCCGCGCAGCCCCAGAGCTGGGGCGTGGAGACGAGCCGGTCATAACCAAGCTCTCGCATTTGTTCCGTGTTTAATGAACAGCTGGCTCCTGGTGGGAAACTGCAAAGATATGTGCCTATTAGGCGGTGTCTGCTTCTCTTCCATAGGCTCTCCTCTTCATTTTCTCATTTGTTACAGCAAGGGGCTTTTTATGACAACAGAAGACTTTACTCTGTGGGAAATCTGTTCCTTCTGCTTCTGCTTCTGCCCCCACCGGATGTTCTTATCGGCTCCTTGCGAGGGCACAGGCAATTATAGAGCAATACATCTTCACCCACATAATTTCAGGCAAATATTGTAAAAGGCTTGCAGATGGCACTGGGGAAAAACCTTCTGTCTCCTCTATCTCTTTAGTTTAAAGGAAGAGATAGCAATTTCTTTTTTAGTGAACACCCTAAGTTCATTCATTTATTCAGTGAGCCAACAAATGTTTATTCAGTGTCTACTTGATGCTGGTATGCGTGGGTCTTAAATTTGATCCTTAGCACCAGCACACCAACCATCCGCCACAGGAGATTTTTCATGCCATCTCACACCCACACAGCACCCACCTGGCCCCTCTTGGGCTCTCCCTCATTTGCCCCCCCTCTCTCCTCCTTTTCTCATTTTTCTCAAGCAGAAAAGAAAATGAGTCATCACATTGCTTCTTGGATTCATGCTATACCCCTTGGGTCTGACCTTGTACTCTGCTCGTTCACTCATTTGACCAAGATGATTGAGAACCCATTGTCAAGATGGTAATAAAAATAACAGCTTACCCTTGTGTAATGCTTGCTTTGTGCTCTTTATGTGTATGATCTCATTTAATCTTTGTGACAATCCTATCAGGAAGATATTGCTATAATCCCTGTTTTCAAATGAGGATATTGAAACAGTAAAGTGACTTGCTTCAAGTCACACAACTGTTAGAACAGGCATGCTTTTTGTAAAAGTAACAGAAAGCCCAACTAGCAGTGATTGAAACCATTAGACATTTATTTTTCTCATATCATGATGAGCTGGGAGGTCATTTGCTCCTAGTGTTGGTTCTGTGGCTCAAAGACGTCAGGGCGAGCATCTCCGAGAACTGCCTGACATTTTCCCTCCCGAGCCCACATGGCCGCCCTGTATACAAGCGTCACATCCACATTTATGTGAGGGAGAGAGAAAGGCAGTGACACCTTCACTACCCCTTTCAGCAGGAAGTCAATCTTTCCAGAATCCCTTATCACTTTCTCCTCACCTCTCATTAGCCAGGTCCTGGGAAGAGACCTGGGAAAGTAAAATTCAAGTTTTCTTTCTTTTTTCAAGCCCCTAGAATAGAAGGCAGCAAGGCAAAAAGGGATCTTGGAATGTTTGTTAGGTCAGCCAATTGGCAGGACATATGCCATGGGTAGTGAGGGTTGAGCAGTGGGAGAACCCAGGAGGTCTGTCCTCTAGAGCACACAGCTCTAACCAGCAGGCTCTTCTGCACAATGATGGTGTTGGTTATTCCAAGGATGGTCCTGACTTTATGGAGCCATGAAACAATGAAGCACAGGTAACTTTAGTATTGCAAGTTCCTGTAAGTGCTAAGAGATGGAATAAGAGGCTTCTCAGAATATTAAAAACAGCTAACAGTCTCTTGTTATTCTCCTCATGCGCCCTGAGAAGTCCAGGAGCCTATCTTGGGAAATGAAATTCTTTATATTGAAGCCCTTCACCTTGACTTCTCTGAAGTCCTGTCTTCCCCCTCTCTACCCTCCATTCTATTATTGTTAGTGTTGTAATTGTTGGTGTACATCATCTTTTTCTGTCCTTCCAAATTTTTTCTCCATTTTTTACTTTCTGTTCCTCTTCTTCCTTTTTTCTTCTCCTCACACATTACTTAGCATTTTATTGGATAGTCCAACAAAAAGAGGAATTGGGCTTTATTCTTGTGAACTGAAATTGTTCCTACCTTAGCTTCTAAAGTGTTAGGAAGGGGTCATCACTTTCATAAAAATCAGAGTCTGAAATTTCAGTCCACAGAGAGTGCCCACCTAGCTTCCTTCACACTGTAGGGAATTGTTAGTAGACTAGATGAGTAGCAGTTTCAGCCACTGCCCATGTCTCCTGATGGCAGCCAGCCGCAGCCATGAAGCTTTGGGAGGGCCCAGCCCATCCACTTGCCCTTCACATGTGGTGCCTGGCTGAAAAGCACCCCCTCATAGCCCGAAGCCTACCATCTGCTCAACAGTTAAACTACCCACTCACAGGTTAAAATTGCATCGACTTTCCCAGTCCCCTTACATCCTGGTGTGTTTTTTTCTTTTGATGCATAATAAATTATGATATTTAATTAATCTTTGATGCAGCATCAGAATTTACTAAAATTTGCCATTTTATAACCCTTTGCATTTCACCAAGGTATCTTTTCCCAGAATGTTTATTTGTCTGACCTATCATCCCAAATTCCAATATGGTATATGAAACATCTGTCATCGTCACCAAGACACAGAGGCCCAGCAGGCTCAGTCATGGGATCCAGAATGGCCCGGGCACACTGTAACCGTGTGAGCTACTTTGCTGCAAAACCACAATTGATTATAAGCTCCAGCTTGTGTATCCACAAATTTATATAAAGGTCAAGCTGCTGGTGTAACTCCTTGGCCATGCTCTGTAGATTTCTCTACTCTCGTTTATCAAAAGGATGACTGTACTATGAACGCAGATGAATTTCCACAGATTACCTTGCTCATCAATTTCCACCGAAAATTTAAAGCTCCAGGTGCACTTCCTATCGTCTGAACAGCCAAATATTTAACTCTGACAGTGCTTCTAAAAGCAGCAGTGTGTTAGTTAGTGAGTGTTCGGTGGGTAGGGACTTCTCTTCAACTATTCAGGGACAGCTTTTGTGTTGCAGATTAATAATTACTATTCCTGTTGTAAGCCGCAGAGAGATCATAACCACTGGTTTCGCTGTGTGGCTTATCTCAGCCACTACAACCAGTACTAAAGCACAAGGGCTGTGCAGTAAATGAAAACTCCACTAGGTGGTTCTGGTGTTCTTCTAACCAGACGCAACCAGTGCTGAATATCTTTCTCCCGTCACTTTTTATTCCAAAAGTAAAGCAAAATATGAAAGTGAAAATGTTTCGTTGTTGTTATTTAACATTGGTTCTATATTATATGTGAATAGATTAGTATTTGTAGTGCTTGATCAGAGACTAATCCCCTCTAGACTGTTAACAGTTTTTGTCTCTTTTTTTACATAGACACACAGAGGCTACATTTTAATCTTTTAACTTTATTTTTATGGTTAATAAAATGTACTAAGTTATGTAACTATGCTCTTATGACATATATCTCACCATTTTGTCACCACCCAGTTGGCCATCTCTCTCGTACACCAACACGACTTCCAAAGGATGAAACATATTATCATACGTGCAGCTTTCCTTCAACCCAAAGCAATGATTCTCATTTTTAACATTCTTGGTGATTGTTTTCATTATAATTTTCAGTAACCTTATCTAAGCATGCTCCAGGTTTACAAGTTCCTCTTAGAATCCTTACTAGAAAATCTCTTATGTTTTAGAATATAATAATAAATAAAGCTGACTCTTAAAATATGCTTAGATCAGTCTGGCTCCAAAAATCATCTCAAATTCATAATCCTCTGTGAGATATCCCTTTAACTCTTCCAGTTCCTTCCTTCCAGTGTCTTTCTAGTGTCCAGTTATGATTATCATGAAGTTTCACATCTTTCCCCAAAGCAGCCTCAGTAAATTCCCACAGTGCCAGGCTCTAGGCTGAATCCCCAGGACAGATGACAGCTGTTCCTTCCCTGTGACACTAGAAAAGTGACAAGAGGACAGGTTGCACATAGAACACCAGACAAATATCCATTCACCCTTCAGAAGTTTCCAAACCAGAAGACAGGCCAAGGCAGTACACATGGACATTATCAGTGGCAGTTAAAATTAACATATTTTTTCATTTTAAGAGAAAAGAAATATGGCCAAATCAGAAATGAATGCAAACTCCAAAGAACTTTGAAATGAACCTTTTTAACAAAAGGAATTAGAGAAATTTCAATAAACATATATGAATTTATTGAAATGCATTTAAATATCAAAAGATAGAATGTAGTTCTCTGAGATGATAGGAAAAATAAAAACTAAGCATCTTCTAAATGTTTGTTGGTTACTTACCATGTTTGTTGGTTACTTACCACATACATATTTAGAAAATGTGACCAATAGGAATATTGCGATTTTTAATATTTGGTGTTATTTTCAGTGACAAGTAATAATTTTTGCCTCAATTAACTTAAACAACACAGTCATGTATAGAATACAAATGTATAGAATACAAATGGCAAATTCTTGCCATTTTCTTACTCCCTCTATTTGCCCAATCCCAGTCCCTAAAGAAAGAAGTAACATCTCTTAACAATAGTTTGTTATAAAGCCTTCTAGTAATTTTAAATGGCAACTAGCATATAATGATGTGTGGTACATTTTAATATATATTGATGGTTATATTTGGGGGTACATTTTTAGCTTATTTTTGGTATGTTTCTTTTTAAGTTTTTTTTTTTTTTTTTTTGAGAGAGAGAGAGAGAGAGAGAGAGAGGTAGAGCGTGAGCAAGGGAGGGGCAGAGAGAGAGGGAGAGACAGAATCCCAAGCAGGCTCTGTGCGGTCAGCATGGAGCCAGATGTAGGGCTCGAACTCACAAGCTGTGAGAACATGACCTGAACCGAAATCAAGAGTCGGACACTTAAATGACTGAGCCACCTAGGCGTCCTGGTTTGTTTCTTTTTAAAAGAATAATGGAAATATATTATGTATATTGTTTTAATCCTTGTATTTATACACAACTTTTTTAACCAAGAAGTATGCCATTATTACATTAATTTTCTCCAGCAGATATTCATTTTTAAAAATTGTTTTTGACATTAAAAAGCCTGTCCATAGTTAATGTATACAACTTGATGACGGAGATAAGGTCTACACCCATGAAACTATACCACAATCTGTGCCATAAACCCACATGTCACTTCCAAAAGTTCCCTCCTGCCTTCATATTTATTATTATTTTTCTTATTTTGTGATAAGAACATGCCACATAAGATTTACCCTCTTTACCAAATCTTTAAGTATACGATACAGTACTGTTAATGATAGGCACTATGCTGAACAGTAGATCTCTAGGACTTATTCATCTAGTATAATTGAAACTTTATACCCTTTACTAATACCTTTCTGTTTCCTCCTCCCACAAGCCGTTGGTGACTACCATTCTATTCTGCTTCTATGAGTTTATTTTAGATTCATCATATATGTAGCATTTATCCTTTTGTGCCTGCCTTATTTTACTTAGCATCATGTCCTCCACATCCACCCATATTGTCGCAAATGACAGCATTTCCATCTTTTTTAGTCTGAATAATATTTCATTGTATGTATATACCACATTTTCCTTATCTGTTCATCTGCGGATGGACATTTAGTTGCTTCCATGTCTTGGCTATTGTGAATAATGCTGCAATGAACATAGGAGTGCACATATCTCTTTGGCATCCTACTTTCAGTTCCTTTGAATACATACCCAAGATTTCTGGATCCTATGGTAGTTCTGTTTTTAATTCTTTGAGGAACTTCCCAAAATTGTGGCTGTGCCAATTAATATTCTTACAATGGTATGCAGTATTCCCTTTTCTCCACATCTTCCCCACCATTTATTATCTTTAGGTTTTTTTTATAAAATAATAGATGTGAGGTGATATCTCATTGTGGTTTTGATTCACATTTCCCTGATGATTAGTGATATTGACCTCTTTTCATAAATCTGTTGGCCATTTGTATCTCTTCTTTTAAGAAATGACTATTTAGGTCCTCTGCCCATTTTTTAATTGGCTTATTTGGTTTTTTGCTGTTGAGTTTAGATGTCTTCGTATATTTTGGAGATTAACCCTTTATTAGATATATGGTTTTAAAATATTTTATCCCATTCCATGCGTTGCCTTTTCATTTTGTTGATTATTGCCTTTGCAGTGAAGAAAATTTTTAGTTTGATGTAATCCCAATTATTTATTTTTGCTTTTTGGTACCTGTGCTTTTGGTGTTGTATCTAAGAAATCATTGCCAAGACCAGTGTCATGAAGCTTTTCCCTATGTTTTCTTCTAGGAGTTTATAGTTTCTGGTCTTATGTTTAAGTCTTTAATACCTTTTGAGTTGATTTTTGTGTATCGTCTAAGATAAGGGTCCAATTGCATTCTTTTGCATGTGGATATCCAATTTTCCCGATACCATTAACTGAACAACCTTTTCCCCATTGTGTATTCTTGACAATCTGTTGAAGATTAGTTGACAGTTATTTGCATAGTTTTATTTCTGGGCTCTTTATTCTCTTCCATTGGTCTCTATGCCTGTGTTTATATTAATACTGTACTGTTTTGATTATTGCAGCTTTGTATTATATTTTGAAACCAGGAAGTGTGATACATCCAGCTTTGTTCTACTTGCTCAAAATTGCTTTGGCTACTTAGGGTCTTTTGTGGTTCCATACAAATTTTAGGATTATTTTTCTATTTCTGTAAGAAATGCCATTGAGATTTGATTGGGATTGCAATGAATCTGTAGAATGCCTTGTGTAGTACGAACATTTTAACTATATTAATTCTTCTGATCCATGAACCTGGCATATCTTTCCATTTATTTGTATCTGCTTTGATTTCTTTCACCAGCATCTTATACTTTTCACTGTATAAGTCTTTCACCTTCTTGGTTAAGTTTATTCCTAAGTATTTTGTCTTTTTAGCGCATTGTAAATACGATTATTTTCTCAATTTCCTTTTGTCTCATTTGTTTTTAGCGCATAGAAGTGCAACTGATTTCTTGTATGTTATTTTGATTACTGAAACTTTGTCAAATTTGTTTCTTAGTTCTAATGGTTTGGTGTGTGTGTGTGTGTGTGTGTGTGTGTGTGTGTGTGTGGTCTTTAGAGTTTTCTACATGTAAGATCATATCATTTGCAAACACAGATAATTTTACTTCTTCCTTTCCAGTTTGAATACCTCTTATTCCTTTTTCTGCCCCATTACTCTGGCTAAGACTTTGAATACTATGTTGAATAGAAATGGCAAGAATGAGCATCCTTGCATTGTTCCAGATTTTAGAGGAAAAGCTTTCACTTTTTCACCATTGAGTATGATGTTAGCTGTGGGCTTTTCATATATAGCCTTTACTGTATTGAGTTAAGTCCCTTCTATACCTAATTGGTTAAGAACTTTTATCATGAAAGGATATTGAGTTTTGTCAAATGCTTTTTATGCATCTATTGAGATGATCATATTATTTTATCCTTCATTCTGTTAATGTGGTGTATCACATTGATTTCTGGGTATTGAACCATTCTTTATTTATTTATTTATTTATTTATTTATTTATTTATATTCAAGTTAGTTAACACATAGTGTAGTATTGGTTTCAGGAGTAGAATTTAGTGATTAATCACTTACATATAACACCAAGTGCTGATCCCAACAAGTGCCCTCCTTAATGCCCATCACCCATTTATCCCATTCCCCTACTCAAATCCCCTCCAACAACCCTCAGTTTGTTCTCTGTCTTTAAGAGTCTCTTATGGTTTGCCTCCCTCTCTGTTTTTATCTTATTTTACCTTCCCTTCCCGTATGTTCATCTGTTGTGTTTCTTAAATTCCACATATGAGTGAAATCATATGATATTTGCCTTTCTTTTATGATATCTGACTTACTTTTGTCTTTCTTTATAATATCTGACTTAGTTTGCTTAGGATAATACACTCTAGTTCCATCCATGTTGCATGTGTGTGTGTGTGTGTGTGTGTGTGTGTATGCTACCTGTTTTTTTTTTTTACTTTTTTTTACATTTACTTATTTTTGAGAGACAGACAGAGACAAAGCATGAGAGGGGGAGGTGCAGAGAGAGGAGACACAGAATCTGAAGCAGGCTCCAGGCTCTGAGAAAGCTGTCAGCAAAGAGCCTGACACAGGGCTCAAACCCACAAACCATGAGATCATGACCTGAGCCGAAGTTGTATGCTCAACTGACTGAGCCACCCAGGCACCCCTACACTACATCTTCTTTATCCATTAATCAGTCATTGGACATCTGAGCTCTTTCCATAATTTGGCTATTGTTGATAGCACTGCTATTAACATTGGGGTGCATGTACTCCTTCGAATCAGCATTTTTGTATCCTTTGGATAAACACCTAGTAATACAATTGCTGGATCATAGGGTAGTCTATTTTTAATTTTTTAGGAACATCCATACTGTTTTGCAGAGTGACTGCATCACTTTGCGTTGCCACTAACTGTGCAAAAGTGCTCCCCTTTCTCCACATCCTTGCCAACCTCTGTTGCTTCCTGAATTGTTAATTTTAGCCATTCTGATGTGCTGGCATCCATATATGGTAGGCAGTATGATTATTATCAAAATAATAAAGGTTATCAAATTATTTAAAAGTTAGATAAATAAGAAATTTTATTCAAGATACAAACCATAAATGGTGAGAAATTATTTTCTTGGCTAAAATAGCACATCCTATTTCAGATAGCTTCTTTAATTCATTCCCTCAGAAAAGTTAAAAGAAGTTATGTATTAATTACTGCTTTTTTTCATAATTTACACAAGTATTATGAGTGAAATTGTATTCCCCCCCCTTCAAATTCTTACGTTGAAGTCCTAACCCCCAGGACCTCAAAATGTGACCGTATTTGAAGATAGGGTAGTAAAAGTGATAATTAATTTAAAACAAGGTCCTTAAGGTGGGACCTAACCCATTACCTCCAATGTCCTTATAAGAAAAGGAAATTAAGACACAGACATGTACAGAGGGAAGACCATGTGAAGACAAGGGAGAATACAACCATCTACAAGCCTCAGAAGAAAAACACTCTGCTGACACTTATTTCAGATGTCTAGTGTGAAGAAATGTGAGAAAATAAATTTCTGTTATTTAAGCCACACAGTCTGTGACACTTTGCTATGGCGGCCCCAGTAAACTAATACAAGTATCCTAGTAATTAAAACCTGATATTAATAAGGCCACAGTTATTATCTTCATGATCTCCTGCTATCATTGTGTTATAAGGCAAATTTTTAAGCCTCACTGATATAGATATATAGCTATATAAATATAGATATAAATCTGTAGAGCTATAGGCCTATATCGGTGAATACATAATTTTATATATTTTATATGTTAATTATGCATACTCTTCAGAAACAGAAGCATATGTAAAAGTAAGATATTATAGGTATTTATGATATTTAATAAATTAGTTTTATATAAAAAGTATTTCATAATTAAAAACCAATATTATTTCAATATAATTATAATTTACTTTGGCATTTCAAATAACATTTCTATGAAGAGGGCTAAAATGAATATAGTAGACTCCAGTAGGAAGATTAAATATCATTTTGCATGTAATTAGTAATGTATTTATTTCACAGGGCAAATTAATAAAGTAAAATTAATGTTAATCGGATTTTTAAACAGAGTTAAAGGTATTCTATATTTCACAGCTCTATCCTGCACAATATTCATCACTTTGCTCTTAGTACTTAACGAAAGAAATGACTCTTTAATTACCAAAATATATCATAAGTGAAGAATAAAATCTTTCCTGCAGCTCACTGTTTCCTTGGAGTATTTTAGAAATCCTTTTGTGTTCATCTGTTCATAAGAAACAAAGAATTCATGCAATTAAGTTTCAAGCAGCAAGAAAAGCCTCTAATGGCTGATAAATATTTAGAAAAATGAGTGCAAAGGAAATGCCATCAGCAAGACCTATAAAGTAGGGAGACATTTCAAAAGAAACCAACTACAAAGAACCAGCCTTTTCTATTACTCATTGATAACTCCCAAGGATGATGGCAAATCAAAAAACCTTAGGAACCATGTTTCTTCCATGTTTTGAAAATGTGAGGGAAAGAACAAACACTTAAAAACATCTTATTTTTTACAAATAAATTAGGCCAAAGACATCAAAATAGGTCAAAGAGAGACATTTCCTCATAGCCCTACAAAGGTTTTGTAGTTGAAGTAGAAACTTCAGAAACTATTTGAGGCAAGAAAAAAAACACAAGTACAAGACAAACAAGATCTTGTTTGTGAAGTTTTCACTCTAGCAAAAAGAAACAATAAAATCAGGTAAATAAATAGATGAGATCATTTCAGATAGGGATATGTGTTGGGAATCAAATAAACAGACTAGTGGACTGCAGCAAGATTAGAACAGTATTTCAGGTTGGGTTGTTAAGGGAATTCTCTTTAACAAGAGTGCATTTGACCTGAGTTCATAATGTTAACAAAACAGCCAGCCTTGCCAAGATTTGGAGGAAGAACATTCCAGGCAGAGGGCATAGCAATGTAAAGACCCTTAGATAGGAACAAGCATGACATTTTCAGTAACAAAAAGCAGGTCAAGGGACACCTGGATGGCTCAGTCAGTTAAGGGTCCAACTCTTAGTTTCGGCTCAGGTCATGATTTCATGGTTTCATGAGTTTGAGCCCCACATCAGCCTTTGCACTAACAGTGCGGAGCCTGCTTGGGATTCTCTCTCCCCCTCTCTCTTTCTAGTCCTCCCTCTCTCACACTGTCTCTGTCTCTCTCAAAGTAAATAAGTAAAACTTAAAAAAACTTTTTAACTAAAAAAATAAAATAAGGTCGATGTGGCTAGAGTTTGGTGGATATCAGGGACATAAGTACAGAGTAGTGGGCAGGAGCCAGATCATACAGTAGGTCTTGTCCATCAGTTTGAGACCATCTGTCTTGTAACCTGCCCCTGGCCCATGCTCCACAACTTCTGTGGCCTGATTTGATTATGCCATCCATCTGTCACTTCATATGTACTCTTTCCTATTGTTATCTTTTTACATGTAAACAGTATATTTTCCCAAACAAATTATAAGTTCTCTAACAGCAAGACTGAATGTTCTTATCTATAGATCCCACAGTGCTTTGTTGATAAGTTGTGTGTGTGTGTGTGTGTGTGTGTGTGTGAGTGTGTGTGTGTGTGAGAAAGAATATACACTATGTAGATAGTATATATACTAGTGGTTTAGAATTTAAACTGTAGAACCAAACTGCCTAGAATCACTTCCTGGATTTTATTACTTACTAGCTATGTGACTTCAGCAGGTTGATTTCTCAGTGGTTTGGTTTTCTCATCAATAAATGGGAGAACTGTACTGCCTCACAAGGTGGTTGTGAAGATTAAATAGGTTACCAGATTGCATAGCATGTAGAACATTTAAAGATGAAAGGTACAGTGATGAGATTAGAAACTACACCAGCAACAAACCAGCAATAGGACTGTGAACCAATAATTCAATACCTATGTGTATAATCTGATTATAGGTTGCATATATGCACCAGGAATTGTACGAAAATTTTCATATAAAACTGAAATTCCAAAGTCCATCAACAATAAATAGATAAATTGTGGTGGTATTTGGGTGGCTCAGTTGGTTAAGCGTCCAACTTCAGCTCAGGTCATGATCTTGCAGTTTGTGAGTTTGACCCCACATTGAGCTCTGTTCTGACAGCTCAGAGCCTGGAGCCTGCTTCGGATTCTGTGTCTCCCTCTCTCTCTCTCTCTGCCCCTCCCCCATTCATACTCTGTCTCTCTCTCTCTCTCTCTCTTTCTCAAAAATAAACATTTAAAAAATATAGATAAATTGTGTATAGTCATAAGAAAGAATTCCACACAGCAATTTAAATGGACAAACTTAGCTAACCCACACAATATGAACTAAACTCAGGAATTTAATGTGGTGCCAAAAAAATTGCAAAAGAATATATACAAATATTCCATTTATGTTAATGTCTTACATTCAAAAATATACAAAACCTAACAACATATATTTAGGGAGACGAGCATATGTGATAACACTATCAAGAAAAACAAAAAGATAATAACAAAACTAGGAGAGTAGTTACCTTGACGAGAGAGGGAACGGGCTGGGATCAGGGAAGGACACATAGAAGACAGCAGGGATAATGATAATGTCCTTTTTCTTACACTGGTGGTGGGTACACAGGTGATCATTGTATCAGCAGTACTTTTGCTATTCAAAGGATGGTCTGCTGAGCAGAGAACATTGGCATCACCTAAGATTTTGTTAGAACTGCAGAAATGGTCCCACCCAGACTGCCTGAATCTGAATCTTCATTTTAACAAGAATCCAGGTGATTTGTTTGAGCATTAAAGTTTGAGAATCACCACTTTAAAATTTAAACTACGTGAATTCCGTTAAGTCTTCTTTCGTATTTAATAAAAACTATTTTAAAGTATTCACTCATGTTGGATATCACTTACCAGTTATTTCAGCATCTAGATCTTTGAAATACAGTTTCTTCTTCTTAGAATTACTGCATGCAGTTCTCTATCAAAAATAAGTACAATGATGCCTGCAGCAAAGTACTGTGGCTAGAGCCCAGTTCAGTACCCATCACAGAATAGCTGTTCAATTAATGATTGATGACTGATGATGATGTCATTTCATTTCAGATGTCCCTTCCTTTGGGGTACTCATTTCAATATCTCAGCTGATTGAAGTAGCCTCTTCTAATGAGATACACATATTATATTATCAAAATCAACTTCCTTAGATTATATTACACTTGACACTAACTGGATAAGACTTTTAATAATTATGATACAATAATTTCTACTCTTGTGCTGTCTATAGGAATTGTTTGGCCTAAGACTATTTATAACAGACTAGGGACACAATATTTTTGGCCATAATGGAGTATCAAGGTCTGGACAACCCCCCATTATAAACTGGAGAAAATATATGAAGCACCTGTGTTCAGATACTGGCCTACAGGCAGTGTAGGACTGTGATCTCTGAAAGAAGGGAAACATATGAAGTGATTTCTACAATTGCCCTTCAAAGTTGTTATGAACCATGTACATAAGGACCAGAAGAGCTTGGCTTCCTTGCTGACTCAGAAGACAGAGATAGAGTTTGGGGAGACTGAGGCTAGAGGGTTGCAGGACAGATACCTAGAAATAAAAGGCTGTGCAGAAAAAAGAGCTTCAAAAAATCTGCCAGGTAACATGCTCAGTATTAGGCCATACATGAATAGGGTTAAATTCCACAAGCCAGACAAAAAATTGAACCAGAGATTTGCAAGAACAATTCCCAGAATTTGTTCAGGGTGGGAAGACATTAGATCTCTGACCAGTCAGTGTGGAGAGTCTTCTATGATTACTTGGGACATTAAGTGGAGACCCCAAAAGGATCACTTGAATAGTAAGGCTGACTCAATCTAGAGAAAAGACTTCTCTTGCCCCACTCTGGCAGAGCTCTCAAAGGGATTTGAAGTAATTAAACTGATTAATACATAATTTAGCTGCCTACCAAGACAAAAATCAACATTTTTAAAAATTTTTTTTAACCTTTGTTTATTTTTGAGACAGAGAGAGACAGAGCATGAACAGGGGAGGAGCAGAGAGAGAGGGAGACACAGAATCTGAAACAGGCTCCAGGCTCTGAGCTGTCAGCACAGAGCCCGACGCAGGGCTCGAACTCACGGACCGTGAGATCATGACCTGAGCCGAAGTCGGACGCTTAACCGACCAAGCCACCCAGGCGCCCCAAAAATCAACATTTTTAAAGGAAGTCATAACCTAGACAACCAAGAATATAGCATTTTTAAGTTTATTTATTTTTGAGATGGGGGGAGGGGCAGAGAGATAGGGAGACACAGAATCTGAAGCAGCTCCAGGCTCTGAGCTATCAATCAGCACAGCGCTGGACATGGGCCCCAAACCCATGAACCCTGAGATCATGACCTGAGCCGAAGTCAGATACTTAACTGACTGAGCCACCCAGGTGCCCCAAGAATATAGCATTTTTAATCTTTGGCATCCTACCAAAAATTACTATACAAGCCAAGAGGCAAGAAAATGTGGCAAATTACAACCAGGAGAAAAAAAAATCATCCAACAGAAACAGACCCAGAAATGACAGAGATGATGGAACTGGCATACAAGGATGTTAGAATATCTATTATCACTACATGCAAATATTTAAAGAGAAACATAACATGAGGAGAAAAATACAAGATTTTTTTTGTAATATCTTCACACACACCACCACCACCACCACCACCACCAAACCAGAGCATAATCAGATCACTAAAAATCTAAAAACATCTGGCGGGGAGGGGGGGTTGGTGGCAGAGGGGAACACATTACAGACAGAGGAACAAAGAAAGAATTCTGCAGGCTTCTGTCATAAATCATACAAACCAGAGAACAATGGAAC
Source organism: Panthera pardus (assembly GCF_024362965.1). Taxonomy (NCBI): domain Eukaryota; kingdom Metazoa; phylum Chordata; class Mammalia; order Carnivora; family Felidae; genus Panthera; species Panthera pardus. The sequence goes on from NW_026526991.1 coordinate 22,255,612, forward strand.
AAATATCTTTAAAATTCTGAATGAATAAAAGTATAAATTTAAGTGCTATATCCAATAAGTATATCCTTCAAACTAAAAATGAAATGTTTTTAGGCAAACAAAATCTGAGATAATTCATTTCCAGCAGATTATGCTGTTACAAATGTTAAAGGTGTTTCTTTCTGTTAGAAAGAAAATGATACCAGAGACAATAAAACCTACACAAAACAAACAAAGTGTTGGAAATAGTAAACATAGAGTAAATATAAAATAATCTTTTCTCATTTTAAAAATTTACAAAAGAGATACTTGACAGTTTAAAGCAAAAATAATAACAATGTATCATGAGGTTTAACATACATAGAAGTAAAATGTATGATAGTAATAGCATGAAGGATGGGAGAATGGAATTATAATTATGGTAAAGGTTGTATGTACCACTTCAAGTGGTGTAATATTTGAAGATAGACTATAATAAGTTAAAAACACATATTGTAAACCTCAGGGCAACAATTAAAAATAAATAAACAAACAAAGAGGCATAGTTAATAAGTCAGTAGTAGAGATAACACGGAATACTAAAACAAATACTTCATTAATCAACAATAAGGCAGAAACTGAAGGTGAAAGGAACAAGAATAGATGAAATAAATAGAAAGCAAATACCAAGATAATAGATTTAAATTCAACTATATCAATAACTATATTAAGTGTAAATTAAAAGACAAATATTGGATTAAAACATTTTTAAAAAAACAATGCCCAGGACGCCTGGGTGGCTCAGTCGGTTGAGTGTCGACTTCAGCTCAGGTCATGATCTCACGGTCTGTGAGTTCGAGCCCCGCATCAGGCTCTGTGATGACTGCTCGGAGCCTGGAGCCTGCTTTGGATTCTGTGTCTCCCTCTCTCTTTGCCCGTCCCCTGCTCATGCTCTGTCTCTCCCTCTCTGTCAAAAATAAAAAACATTAAAATATTAAAAAAAAAAACAATGCCCAACTATATACTATGAAAAAAATTTTAAATATAAAGACATAGATCAAAACAAATTAGGCTCTATTTTTCCTTGTGTGGAAATTTAAGGTCTTTATTGATTTCTTTCCCATTTACCATAATGTATCCTGATATGATAAGCTCATCAGTTATAAAATCTTAAATATTATTGTATCTATATTTATCTATCATCGCTCACCAGGTTCTTTCTTAAGCTACCAATAATGTCTATTGACTATATGCTCATGAAGTTTAAACTGTTATTTGTGATATCTCAATTTTAGTGATTTTAGGAATAAATCTATAAATGATTTTATTCCTATACTTAGATTCTACAATCTCTACTGACCTAGGATATCCATCAAGAATAGTATATTACTTTCCTCAAAGCAGAAGGATTTTTTGTTCTTCTATGACAACCATTTTTTTTGGGGGGGGGTATCTGATCTGATGGTCTCAGCCCCTGTTTTATTTGATTTCTAAATGTGAAATCAGTTTGGCGATCACCTTTCTGAGTTTGCATTATAATATGTGGCATTTAAACATACAGAAAGTGAAGCTTACATTTTCATGTTCCACATGAATGGATAAATGCCTTCAGTTTTTTACAACTAAATTTAAACTTTCTGGAATCTTTGCCTTTAGGAATGTGCTAATCATATACCACAAAATGAATCTGACTTCTACAGAAAATAACTCAGCTAAAGATGCTATGTTCCATCTTTGCAGTGAAATGCAAATTTCTCAAAAGATTGAATGATATTTTCTTAATAAAATAATTTAGAATTTTACATTTTGGGCACAGAAAGCATACTAAAAATATTCACTGAGCTGCTGGAATTTTCAAGTATTAGAAATGATAATTTTCATTCACCTTAAATCTTTTCCTCTCAGAATTTTATTGTACAATAGTGAATACATACTATGAATAGCCAGTGATGCTCTTTTCCTTACATTATTTACTTTCATTGTATTATTGCCAGCTAAAGATGCTCATAAATGTTGACACATTTTCATTGATTGCTTGTTTGAGAAATGTTGGTATTTTCCTTTAACTTTCTTTGCTCACTTCCTTTCCATCCAACCTTGTCTTGACTTTGAAGCCATTTTTTACCTGACATGAAAAGAAAATACCTTAGCAGGTCTAATAGCTAACTACTTCAAGGCAAAACAAAAAAAAATAAATAAATAAAAAGCCTTTAAATCCCAAACTACAAATGAACAACTTTTCCAATTGAGAAGCTTTATCAATTTAGACTCTGGTATTGTTTATAAAAATGAATATGATTTCATATTGCCTTTATGTGCTCCATTTTGACAATAAATGTTTTCCCAAGCTTTGTGCAATTTTTTTTAGTTTTTATTTAAATTCCAGTTAGTTAACATAGAGTGTAATATTAGTTTCAGGTGTACAGTATAGTGATTCAACACTTCCATATATCACCCAGTGCTCATCACAAAATATGGATTCCTTAATCCCCATCACCTATTCAACCCATCCCCCTACCCACCTCCCTTCTGGTAACCATCAGTTGGTGCTCTATAGTTAAGAGTCTGTTTCTTCAATGGAATGGGAAAAGATATTTGCAAATGACATATCGGACAAAGGGCTAGCATCCAAAATCTATAAAGAGCTCACCAAACTCCACACCCGAAAAACAAATAACCCAGTGAAGAAATGGGCAGAAAACATGAATAGACACTTCTCTAAAGAAGACATCCGGATGGCCAACAGGCACATGAAAAGATGCTCAACATCGCTCCTCATCAGGGAAATACAAATCAAAACCACACTGAGATATCACCTCACACCAGTCAGAGTGGCCAAAATGAACAAATCAGGAGACTATAGATGCTGGAGAGGATGTGGAGAAACGGGAACACTCTTGAACTGTTGGTGGGAATGCAAACTGGTGCAGCCACTCTGGAAAACAGTCTGAAGGTTCCTCAAAAAATTAAAAATAGACCTACCCTATGACCCAGCAGTAGCACTGCTAGGAATTTACCCAAGGGATACAGGAGTACTGATGCATAGGGGCACTTGTACCCCAATGTTTATAGCAGCCCTCTCAACAATAGCCAAATTGTGGGAAAAGCCTAAATGTCCATCAACTGATGAATGGATAAAGAAATTGTGGTTTACATACACAATGGAGTACTACGTGGAAATGAGAAAGAATGAAATATGGCTCTTTGTAGCAACGTGGACGGAACTGGAGAGTGTGATGCTAAGTGAAATAAGCCATACAGAGAAAGACAGATACCATATGTTTTCACTCTTATGTGGATCCTGAGAAACTTAACAGAAACTCATGGGGGAGGGGAAGGAAAAAAAATGAGGTTAGAGTGGGAGAGAGCCAAAGCATAAGAGACTCTTAAAAACTGAGAACAAACTGAGGGTTGATGGGGGGTGGGAGGGAGGGAAGGGTAAGTGATGGGCATTGAAGAGGGCATCTTTTGGGATGAGCACTGGGTGTTGTATGGAAACCAATTTGACAATAAATTTCATATATTAAAAAAAAAGAGTCTGTTTCTTGGTTTGACCCTCTCTTTCTTCCCCCCACCCCCTTTGTTCATTTGTTTTGTTTCTTAGATTCCAAATATGTGTGAAATCATATGTTATTTCTCTTTCTCTGGCTGCCTATTTCTCTTAGCATTATGCTCTCTGGTTCCATCCATGTCATTGCAAATGGTAAGATTTCATTATTTTTTATGGCTGCATAATATTCCAATACACACGCACACACACACACACATACACACACACACACTACGTCTTCTTTATTCGTCAATCAAGGGACATATGGCCTGTTTCTGTAATTTGGCTATTGTAGGTAATGCTGCTATAAGCATAGGGGTGCATGTAGCCTTATGAATTAGTAATTTTGTATTCTTTGAATAAATACCTAGTAGTGTGATTGCTGGATCATAGAATAGTTCTATTTTTAACTTTTCAAGGACACTCCATATTGTTCTCAATAGTGCCCGCACCAGTTTGCATTCCCACCAACAGTGCAAGGTTTTTCTCCACATCCTCACCAACACCTATTGTTTCTTGTGTTGTTGATTTTAGCCATTCTGGCAGGTATGAGGTGATATCTCATTGTAGTTTTGATTTGTATTTCCCTGATGATAAGTGATGTTGAGCATCTTTTCATGCGCCCATTGGTCATCTGTATGTCTTCTTTGGAAAAATGTCTATACATGTCTTCTCTCCATTTTTTAATTGGATTGTTTTTCGGGTGTTCAGTTTTATAAGTTCTTCATGTATTTTGAATACTGACCCTTTATCAGATATGTCCTTTGTAAATATCTTCTCCTATTCTGTAGGTTGCTTTTAGTTTCATGGATTCTTTCTTTCTCAGTGCAGAAGCTTTTTATTTTGATGTAGTCCCAGTAGTTTATTTTTGCTTTTGTTTTCCTTGCCTGAGGAGACATATCTAGAAAGAAGTTGCTAAGGCCAATGTCAAAAAAATTACTGCCTGTGTTCTCTTCTAGGATTTTTATGGTTTACTGTCTCACATTTATATCTTTCATCCATCTTGAGCTTATTTTTGTGTATGATTTAAGAAAGTTGTCCAGTTTCATTCTTCTGCATGTTGCTGTCCAGTTTTCCCAACATCATTTGTTGAAGAAACTGTCTTTTTTTCCATTGGATATTCTTTCCTGCTCTGTTGAATATTAATTGACATATAATTGTGTTTTCATTTCTAGGTTTTCTATTTTGTTCTATTGATCTATGTGTCTGTTTCTGTGACAGTACCATACTGTTTTGATTACTATAGCTTTGTAAAATAACTTGAAGTCTGGAATTGTGACTCCTCCATAAGCTTTGTGCATTTTTTAACTAGTGAAATTTTGTGGCATTTATATAAACTATGTTCTCCAATCTTTATTTAACAGAAATGTGTCTGCTGGACTGTGAGTTTTCTTTCTATAAGACTTTGTCACTGCGACTTCTCCTCTCCCAACACCTACAGTTTGGTGGTATTATTCAATCAGTATCTTTGTAATTGCAAAAGAAAAAGAGCACCTAACCAGGCTCAATTTTAGTCCATTTCATACATGCTCTTCTTTGACTCAAAAACCCCTGCCTCGACAAGGTCCTTAAGATAATCTTTCACTAAAAAGGTTAGCCTAGGCATCATCTCTTTGTTGCATCTTCTGTAATAAAGTGAAAAAAATCAAGGAGACTCAAGTAACTCTTTTCCCAAGGACTTCCAGATATATTTAGACTAGACTCAGCATGTCCAGTCCAAGAACTATGCTTCTGGGGAATGTCTCTCTGAATGCAGGCCTGCCCTGCTACAACCTTCACTACCCAGGTTACTGCTTTGGGAATAAGCTCCTCAGCTGGAATTAAACAGCACCCAATAATGTGATATGTTTAACATGTTGTTAACATGATGCAAATAACAGGTACATGGAGCATGTCAAATTTATTTACTTCTTTTTCTCTTATAGCTTCAATTATTTTTCACTTTGGGCACATAGAAATTGGCTAATCCATATTCTTTTTTAAAGTGTCATTCGTTTCTACAAAGAAGCAATTGCCAGTGACATACTTTGGAAGTGGGTAGACTACTTAGCATGACCCCCAGTGCACACAGTTGGTGGACCTCCCTATCATTTGTGAAGCTTCCGTGTATAGGCTATGCCTCCATCTACAGGCACTAGGGGATCTGGCCCCTGTCTCCATTCTCTGCTCTCTCTGCTCCAACTACACTGACCATGCTATCCTGCAAATCACATTCAGCTTCCTCACCACAGTTCTGCCTCACTTTCCTCTCAACCTGGAATATTCTTTCTCCAGACAGTTATTGTTGATTCATTCACTTCATTCAGGTCTCTGTTCAAATACCACCTCCTCAGAGAGGCACGCTTGCTCACCCTACCTTAAGAAAATAGCACCCCCTATGACTTTATATACTTTCATAGACCTTTCCACTATATTACATATTTGGATCTTTGTTCTTCATCCGTCTCCCCCACTAGAAAGTAAGTTCCATGAGGGTAGAGACTTCATCTTGTGCACCATTATACTAGTGCCCAGAACACACTAGACATTCAGAAAATATTTGGTGCATGGAAGGCAGAAAAGAAAGCAAGCAGGAAGGCAGGGGAGGAGGAAGAGAGGGAAGGTAAAGAATGTTCAAGGTGGAATGTTGTCTAGTTCCTGTCACAGTCTGTCAGGGTGGCTGCTGGTTACACTCCATGGCTTCCTGAGCTATTTCATTTGGGATCAGCCTGTGAGACATACCTACATCTCCACCCTCATGAATTCCTGGGTGCTGAGTCTCCATGGAATTTTCTCCATGGTTTGTGTGCCATCCCCTACTATCTCTACAGGATGCTACTTCATGATGTTTTTAAAGAAGAATTTGCCTTTTTATACTATTTATAATATTTCTCTTTCAGTTCAACCATTCCAGAAGCTTCTATAGTGGGCTTGGGTCTTGGGAGACAAAGTGAGAATTATAACACTTAATACTTGTTAAGTATTTATTATGGGGCAAGCACTGATTTAAGCACTTTGCAAGTATTAACTCATTTAATTAATCCTATGAAGTACCATTATTTTCATATTACAGTTGAATAAACTGAGGTCAGGAAGGGTTGGATAACTTTCCCCAATCATCCAGTTTTTGAACATGGGTAATGTAGCTCTAAGGCCCACATTCTTAACAGTTATCCATACTGATGTAACACAAGTAGCACTGAGCTGGGATTTAGAAGACATAGATGCTTGCCCTTCCTCTGTGATCGTAGACAATATTCTTAACTTTTCTCAGTTAATAACTCAGAGTTAAGGTATACTCTCCTCACCTATAAAATCAAAAGGTTGGACTACACAGTCTATAAATGCTCTCCATCTCCAACATTTCATAACAGGCTTACAGTGAGTTGTTTCAACAAAAATATTGTGTTTAGGTATGTTCTATGCTGCTCATATCACCTTCTGTGGCTCTTACCATCTATGTGACAGCATCATAAAATAAAAAAACATAATCTGGGTTCAAAGCATAGCTTTGCCACATCTCAACTGTGCAGCTTTCAGTAACTTATTTGACTCTTCTGAATCTGTTTTTTTTTTGTTTGCTTTTTTTTTTTTTCTAAAATGAATCTAATATTACCCACCTTACAAGATTTTCCCAAGGATTTAAAGAGAACGAAGTATGTAAACATGGCTGGTAAACATTAAGTACACAATAGAAGTTAATCTCCCCCTCACTTTTGCTCTATCTATACAAGTCTTGGATGTTTTGCACGGATGTCTGTCTGTCAAACAAAAGAAATGAGTGCCAAGAAATTTTGATATCTGTTTTAAATTTTTATTTGTGACCAGACATTTGCTTTATAAAATAAAACAATAAAATTCAGGTTCCCCATAATTTTCAATTTTACTTTGTTTTCTGTAGATGCTGAAAATGACATAAACTTCATTAGGATCACCAGAGGAGGTTACAAGAAACACCTAGGCTGCATTTGGGGAGCAGATGATATTAAAAGACGCTTGTATCAAGCTAAATACCAGCCTCCTTATTACGTAGCATTAAAGGGATTTCTTGGCACATCCAGACTTCCATTTCTAATAATATTGTGTTTCGTATTTGTTTTGATCTCCTTCTGGCAGCCAGAATACCATTTTTTGAAGTACCATCCTGTTACACAAATGCACAGCTTAGTAAAATGTAAGAGGAAGTGGGCTCAGAAGCCCTTGGTTTCTTCTTAGCTTTACCACTTAACAGCTATGTGCAGTTGAGCAGTGTTCTCAACTTCTCTGAGCCTCTGATTCTTTATTTGATAAATGAGAATCATAATACAGTCAACATGACCAGGTTGTTATGAAGCTTAAATGAGATAATGTATGGGCTTGAAACAGAGTAGCCACTTGATGAAAACTGCTCAAATCTGATTCAGGAACACAGACGGGATCATTCATTCTCCAGCCTAATTAAATAAACACATCCGGCTTTCTCCCCAGAAAGATAGAATATATGTTTATTATATGCACATATTATATAATACATATAATTTCAGGAGGTTAACAGACCTTTTGAAACTCAACCCCTAGAGGTCTATGGAGTTTAGATTAACCCTTACTGTTAAGCTGTGTACTATTGTTATAGTGTCTGAAAGTGCTGTCTTCTCAGTAATGGGTAACCTTTCAGGAAGTGGTGACAAATCATGAGTTACATATAAAAGGTAAAAGGTAATCCATTCTTAGTCATTCCATATATATTTATTGGGCATCTTCTCTGTGCCAGGCACTGTTAGAGTCACTGAGCACATAGCAAAGAATGAAACTGATGAAAATATCTGCTCCCCCAGGAGCTTACATCCTAATTACTGATTTTTTATGTGCTTACTCCTCACTCATAAATGGAGTTCCCAAATTTCTTACCTCTCATGTTAAAATCTGGGCACACCTACACCCTACTGTAGTATATATAGACTCAATTTTTATCTACATGAACAAAAATTTTTTTTCAATCAGAATAGTTAATTTGAAGGAACTTACCTCAACACAATAAAGGTCATAAATAAAAAGCACACAGCCAGCATCTTTACTCAATGAAAAACTGAATGCTTTTCCCCTAAGATCTGGAACAAGGCCAATATGCCCATTCTTGCCACTTTTCAACATAATACTGGAAGTACTGGCCTAAAAATTTAGGCAAGAAAAGGAAATGGAAGGCATCCAAATCAGAAAGGGAGAGGTAAAATTATCTGTGTTTGCAGATGACACACACACAAAAAAACTATTAAATCCATAAGCAAAGTTGTAGGATACAGTATCAACATACGAAAATCAGTTTCATTTCTATACTAAGAACAAAATATCCAAAAAGGAATTTTTTTTTAAATTTACAGTGACATTAAAAAGAATAAAATACTTTAAGAACAAACTTAACCAAGGAGGTGGAAGATTTTTAAATGAAAACCACTAAAACACTGTTTTGTGCCAGGCTCAGCTTACTGGTAGTAATGCCATTGGCTATAAATGGCTGGGTGGGGGCACCTGAGTGGCTCACCAGTTGAGCATCCAACTTTGGCTCGGGTCATGATCTTCTGGTTCTTGGGTTGAGCTCCACGTCAGGCTCTGTGCCAACAGCTCAGAGGCTGGAGTCTGCTTCAGATTCTTTGTCTCTCTCTCTCTCCTCCCTCAAAAATAAACATTTTTTTAAAAAAAGAAAGAAAAGAAAGAGGCACGAAGGAATCTACTCCTGAAATCATTGTTGCACTATATGCTAACTAATTTGGATGTAAATTTAAAAAAAATAAAAAATAAAACAAGTTAATAAAAAAAAGAAAGAAAAGAAAAGAAATGGCTGGGTGCACACACCTAAGCTCCAGTGAACTTCCCAAAGATAGCTCCCCTTTCTAAACCAATGTTAGAACTGACCTGATCCTTGTGGTATTTTTTAGATTGCAAGATGCCCTTTAGCAATAACCATTAGGAAACTTTGAAGAAAAAAATAATGTATTATTTACATGTCATAGAACATATAAGGCACACGGAGAGGGCACAAAATAAGGTCTTCAATAGAAAGAGAGACAGAGAGACCAGAGACAGAGAGCAGAGACCTGGGATTCTGCTTTTATTGGGGCTATTTTAATTTATTTTATTTTATTTTTATTCTGCTTTTATTGAGGGTGGGGGTCTAGGGTTTCTTAGACTCACTCTTTATTGGTCAATTTAAAACATGAAGCAGAAATCTGAAATTCAGGAAGAGAAGGGGGGGGGGGGGGAAGCAGCCCCAAATGGTCAGTTATCAAAATCAGCTAAAATCTCTAAAACAAAGGGGCCTTAGTGTGGGAAAGCAGCCTGGTTCTTTTTCTACGTGTGCCTGGTAGTGTGTTTATTCAAGATAGCCTTTGTTGAAGCAGAGTCCCCTGTGAAGTGGATGCCAGGGCAATCAAAGCTCAAGTCAAGCACTTGCATTTCAAAAAGAAAAGCCAACTGTCAAGGCTTAAACTGATGAAAGAAATTAAAACAGATACAAATAAATGGAAAAATATCTGTGTTCATGGATTGGAAGAATTAATATTGTTAAAATGTCCATATTACCCAAAGCAATCTACAGAGTCAATCTTTATCAAAATCCAAGTGACCTTTTTTTTAATAAAATTTAAAAGATAATTCATATGGAACCACAGAAGGCACTCAATAGTCAAAGCAGTTTTTAGCAAGAATAACCAAGCTGGAGACCTCATACTTCCTGATTTCAAAATATAATACAGAGCTATAGTAATCAAACAGTATGTATGGGCATAAGAACAGACACAGAGACAATGGAGTAAAATAGCTCAGATATAAATCCATGCAAATACTTTCAACTGATCTTCAACAAAGGTGCCAAGAATACACGATGGAGAAATGATGGTCTCTTCAATAAAGGGAACACAGGATACTGGATACCCACATGCATAAGAATGAAATAAGACCCTTATCTTAGACCATACACAAAAATCAACTCTTGGATTAAAGACTTAAACGTAATATCTGAAGACATAAAGCTCCTAGAAGAGAATACAGGGGAGAAGATTCGTAATATTCATCTTGGCCATAATTCTTTAGATATGCCACCAGAAGCGGAGGCAAAAGCCCCACAAAAATAGACATGGGGGGCTACATCAAACTAAAAAGTTCCTGTGCAGCAAAGGAAGCAATTAACAAAATGAAAAGATAACCTATGGAACAGAAGAAAATACTGATAAAGGGTTAATCTCCAAAATATATAATGAACTGTTGGAATCTAATAGCAAAAAACCAAATAAACCCAATTTTAAAAATGGGCTAAGGACTTGAGTAGGCATTTCTCCAAAGACGTACAAATGGCCAGCAGGTGTATGGGAAAAAGCTCAAAATTACTAATCAGCAGACAAATGAAAATCGAATTACAATGAGAAATCACCTCACACCTGTCAGAATGGCTATTAGCAATTTAAAAAAAAGTGTTGGCATGGATGTGGAGAAGTTGGAACATCTTGTACACTATTGGTGGAAATGTAAATGGTGCAGCTACTACGAATCTACGGAAAACAATGTGGAGATGGAGTTTCCTCAAAATATTAAAAAATAAAGCCTCCATATGATCCAGCAATCCTGCTACTGAATATTTAGCCAAAAGAAATGAAGTCAGGATCTTGAGAGAGATTAGCACTCCCATGTCCATAGCACGCTGTTCATAATGTAGGAACAACCTATATATCCACCAACAGATGAACTGATAAAGAAAATGTAATATATACATACAGCAGAATATTATTCAGTCTTAAAAAGAAGGAAATCCTGCCATTTGCAACAACATGGATGAGCCTGGAAGACATTATGCCGAGTGAAATAAGCCAGACACAAAGGAAAAATACTACACGATACACTTACATGATGACTCTAAAATGGTCAAATTCATAGAAGCAGAGTGATTGTCACTCTGCAACAGTGGTTGTCAGAGGCTGTGTGGAGGGGGACAATGGGGAGATATTAGTCAAAGAATGCAAAATTTTAATTATACAAGATGAATAGGGGCTCCTGGGTGGCTCAGTCGGTTGAGCATCCACCTTCGGCTCAGGTCATGATCTAGCTGTTTGTGAGTTTGAGCCCCACGTTGGGCTCTGTGCTGGCAGCTCAGAGCCTGGAGCCTGCTTTGAATTCTGTGACTCCTTCTCTCTCTGTCCCTCCCCTGCTTGCGCATGCTCTCTCTCTGTCTCAAAAATAAACATTAATTAAAAAAATTTTTTTGAAAAGATAAATAAACACTATATATCTACTATCCAACATAGTGCCTCTAGTTAATACTGTATTGTATACCTAAATATTTGCTAAGAGCCTGAATATTATGTTGTGTTTTTATCACACACAAAAAAAAATAATAAAGAAGGGAGGAGGAAACTTTTGGAGGCAATAGATACATTATGACACAGATTGTGGTGACAGTTCACAGATTGTACTTATCTCCAAACTTATCAAGTTGTATATATTAAATATGTAGGTTTTTGTATGTCAGTCATACCTCAGTAAAGTGGCTTAGCAAAAAAAAAGTTGACACACATTTGAAGAGGTGGAAGTTACTAGTTTACAGTTTTGCTTAAGATTGTAGCAAAAAAAAGGGAGGGAATCATTTCTATTTTCATTTATCCAGGCAGTTATTGAACAGATATGGATTGAGTGCCTCCCAATTTCCAGGTACTGTGCTAGCCCAAACTAGCCTGATATTGGCAAGTTTCTATGGCCCTTTGCATGCCACAGTTGTTTGTATGAATAAAAAAGAAAGATAGGAAATCTAACAGCATTCTAGAGAATAATATTAAGGGTAGGAGAGATGTCATGGAGGAAAACAAGGATGAAAATAAAAACATGATGATAAAACAAAGAGGGGTGCCTGGGTGACTCAGTCATTTGAGCATCTGACTCTTGATTTAGTCTCAGGTCATGATCCTAGGGGCCTGGGATCAAGCCCCACATCAGGCTCTGCATTGACCATAAAGCCTACTTAAAATTCTCTCTCTCTCTCTCTCTCTCTCTCTCTCTCTCTCTCTCTCTCCTCTCCACTCCCCCTCTCCCCAACTCATGCACTCTCTAAAAAAAAAAAAAAGAAGATAAAGTGATAGTGATTAAAGAAAAAACATAGTGAAAAAGAAAAAAATGATGGAACTTTTATGAGGAAATGAAAAAAAACAGAAATATATATTGAAGAGTTGCCACTGGTCTTGAAAGCAAACCTCCATTAGAGAAACAGAGGACAGTAATTGAACATAGCAGTAATTGGATTGAACAGAACAATGATTAGTACCTGGGAAACTTTTGGAGGCTGGAATACGACTGAACAAAGGAACAGATGTAAAGATCAGACGGTCTGAATACCAATTTCAAATTGCTAGTTATGTGCCTGTGTGAATGATTCATTGTTTCTCATTTTCTTTCCCCCAAATCTCATCTTTTGTAAATCCAAAAAAGCTGGCTATATAGTTAGATAAAATGAGCCTGGGTCATTGAGGAGCTTCAGTTTAATAACAAGTACAGTGAATAGGATGCCATTTCTCTCTCCAAGCCCAGTAAAGTCCATGTTGTAAAGCATTGGAAGTATGTCTCTGCACGATAATTCCCAGAAATGCATTTCACAGCCTTTAGTCGAATGAAATTAGCTTATGTACATCCCCAGAAGGCTTACCAGGCATTTCCTCTTAAATGCAATTTGTGCTTAAAATAATGATTCCATGTGGTATTTTTTCATCAAATGAACTTAAAAGTAAGCAAAAAAGATATTTCTGTTCCACAAAATCAATCCATCCTCTGGGATTTGGTTGAGGTTCTTTCCTTATTTATATAATATGATTCATCTATAATGGTTCATATGGTTTACTTCGATTATTGGTTGGTGAAGGCAGTATAGTTGCAGAGCATATGTGTATGGGGAAGAAAAGACAATTAATAAAATCACAAAGGGTTTGGCCCACATTTGGTAATTAAACTTCTCAGTGTTTCAGCTTAAATTTCATTCTGCCCATTTGCCAGGAGGTGACACTATGAGCCTGTGCAGTTTTCTTTTTCTTGTTAGGCTGTGGCACCTGGCCCTCTTCCCAGTCCCGTGCAGATCACTTTGACATTTCACTTCATCTAGGTGGTTTCTGTCAGTTTCTGCCTGAGAAAATTGAAGGCAGAGAAGCTAAGTGACTTCCCTACACTCTCATCGAAGTCAGCAACAGAGCCAGGCTACATACAGTTCACGGGAAGATCCTTCACCATCCAGGTGGCAACAGCTCAGATTTTCAGCTCTGTTCCAGGTTTATTCACTAGGACCGGAAAGTGTGGGTGCTGCTGGAGAATGTTCTGGGGGCTGGATGTTACTGTGAGAAAAACCAACGCATCATTAGAACATGTTCTTATGCAGTTCTCATCTCGTACTGAAAACTTAGTACAAGGGACATTATTCAATTTTATTAACATATCAGTGCTGTTCCAAAAAAAGCTTTCATGAAAGGAAAGGAAAAAGTAAAGCAAAGTTCAGTTTTAATGATTTTCTTTTCATTTTTAGGTTATTCTTTCTTGGGTTTTGGAAAGCCCTCCCCTTCCCCATTCACTTCCCCTCTTGGTCCAAGGGCCAACTGGTCTTTCTGGTGGTCTGACAGCTTTCCATCATTAGTTTCTGCATTTTATTTAAAGTCATATGACCCAGCTGGAACCCAGAGGTCTAGGATTCTTTGCTAGGAGGTTTGAGGAAGATAAATCTGCAAAGTTAGATCCCCTTTCCTTTCAGAGGCTCTATGGGAATGAAGAGTGTGTGTTTTTAGTTCTTTTCTAGAAGTCCAAAAGGAAACCACTGTGGACTTCCAACCTCGGGCATTTCCGCCTAACTGCCTTCTTGATTTTGTCATCTGACATGACTTATCCAGAACAGTGGTTCTCAAACTTGAGTGAGCATCAGAATCACCTTGGAGACACAGATTGCTGAGTTTCACTTCCAAAGTTTCTGATTCAGTAGGTATGGGTTGGGGCCTGATAATGTGCATTTATTTCTACAAATACCCAGGTGATAATAGTCTGGGGACCATGAGAAGTACTGGCCTCTAAACAACGGTTTTCATCTCTGGCTACATTAGAATTATCTAGGGGAGGTTTGTTTCTTTGTTTGTTTGTTTTGTTTTTAAAGACTAGATCAATGACAATTCAATGCTAGATCCCAGCCCCAGAGATATTCATTTGGTTGGTTTAGGTTAGTTTTTAACGCTTTTCTAAGTGATTCTTCCAACTGTGCTCCAAACCCTAAGAGATGCTATTAAGTGTCAGATTTCCTTTGATAATCAGCTTGTCTCCTGGGATGTCTTTGGAATGCAGCTGAGCAGCACTTTCTATGTTTTCCACCATAAGCTCTCTAGTGCCACCTCCTGTTTTCCGAAAAATATCCTCTTAAATAGCCTTCAGAGCTCACCCCACCCCTAGCCTACAGGTGACAGAGTGTGGCAATGCTCTCTGCTGTCTTTCAGATGAGTTCAGCCACTAACATAGGAAAACAAATCTGTGCTCCCTGGGACAGCTTGGTGTATGCCATTAACCAATCTCCAGCCTGAGCAGGTTTCCAGGCATTTTGATAAAAGAGTACATAATTTAGGTTATCAGTTTAGTGCCTTCATTTCAACACTTGAAAGTGCCTCATAGTTTTGATGCAACTAACTCAGTTATTAGGTAGCATGACACAGCTCCATAGTTAATTATATTTTGACAACCAAACAGGTTCTCTTGTCCTTTTCTCAGATTCTTTCAGAATCTGAGAAACCTCTTCTAACATAAGGAAGATTCTACTCTTTAAAATTCCCTGGGCCTTTAATACTACTGCTTAACATTTAAATAAAATATTGTCTTGAGGTTTTTTTTTTCCTTTCCATTTTTGTATCTCATACAATGTGTACACAGCTCTTAGAAAAATTGTCTTCTATTCCTACTTTCAGTGCCCTGAAGGGAAAGGAGTTTGGATATTCATTTCATATGTGTTTCCTAAAAGGCAAAACCTTATTAAGAAGACAATAATAATATTCTAATTGTCATATGGCCATTACTGTATTGTAAGTGATGCTCAGACTAGACTAAAAACCATAGAGTCAGTCATTTAAACTAATAGATCACATTCACAACCAATTAATTAGTGGTAGGAAAATGGTTTGCATTTGACTGTTTCCCAACAATAAAAATAACTGACTCTTCCAATATGCTGGGTACAATGTTGAGTGCTTTATATGAGTCTGGTACAAATTAGGAGACTGAAATTCAGAAGGTAAAACATCGTGCCCAAGGTTAACAGGTAGAGTCAGGATTTGAACTTAAGCAGATCCCTGAAGACAGGATCACTACTGTATTCCCAGCACCTGGAACTATGCCTGGCACACAGGCACTCAATAAATACCTTTTGAATGACAGAATGAATAAATGAATCTGACTCCAGAGCTCATGTTATCCACTAGATATTACTGTTCAAATGACTGGCCTTGGAGCAGATGTTTAAATCTTGGCTAAGGGGCTGTGGAAGAGGCACATGCCACCCAGACTCTACCAGATAACAGGCGGGACTACCCCACCTTTAGCTTGGCACATGCCTGAGGCACTTACACAAGTCTGCAGCTCAGCTTTCTGAACAGGACAAAGACAGTGAATAAATTTGCAATCTCAGTAGTGAGTCCAAGTCCTAAATGTTGAGCTCTTTCTATGCCCATACTCTGGCATTAAACCTGTCTATTATACCCAGCCAGTAAAGTCACTAGCATGCAATAATACAGACTGACAACCATGAAAAAATAGCAAGGAAATTTCATACATCAGATCAATAGGAATCTAGTTTAAAGCTTCAAAATTGACACTTTTTTCTTGCTCCATTTACTATGTACCATACCCATACTATTAAATGTGCAATCTTTGTTATAAAGTATAACCACAAGAGTCATTAAGCCATTATAATTATTAAGCTAGGCATTCATAATCATCACCTAATCATAAACCTTTATAATCAGGGTATAATCCCCTTACTTGATATGATTTTAATTTATAAAATGTCTCATTGATATATTTAAATGTTGTGACAAATTAATAAACAATCATCTACATGTAGATGTAACTATATTTTAAGCAATAACAGAACAGGCTTCTCTTTAAATAAATTAAACATATTACCAGTGGCTGTGCTAGCTCTTCTTCACAACAAATTGGTGTCCTTAATAAATTATTTAAAGTGAAGTTGATAAATATATTCATATGATTTTATAACTCTGATTGACAATCACTGATGAAATATTACCCTTAAATGTTTGATACAATACAAAAAGCAAAGACTAATCTGGTTATAATGCTTAAATGTGTGCATTTGTGTGTGCATATGTGGGCAAATGTGTGTAACCAAGCATGGGCTAGCAGTCTTCATGGAAGGTTCACCTTCCTATACCAGTTGGGTGGCTATGGTTTTTATCATAGGCAGAATGACTTTATACTACAGTGATAACTTGGTTGTTGACTGCCTAGTTACACCAGAGGTGAGGCAAGAAAGTATCAGATATTTATTGTTTTTTTTTAATTTTTTAAAATACGTATTCATTTTTGAGAGAGTGAGTTGGGGAGGGGCAGAGAGAGAGGGAGACACAGAATCCGAAGCAGGCTCCAGGCTCTGAGTTGTCAGCGCAGAGCCCAATGTGGGACTCAAACCCACAAACCGTGAGATCATGACCTGAGCTGAAGTCAGACGCTTAACTAACTGAACCACCCAGGTGCCCCACAGATATTTATTGTTATTACTTTATTATAAGATACGCCACCATGTACAGCCTACAAGTTAGTCAGAGGGAGAGAACCAAGAGTTTTTTAGGCTCTTTTACTGGAATACTTGGTTTTAGCACTGTTGCATGTTTATAAAATATATTCTCCAATGGAGCTTTCTAAAATTATCTAAATGTGTATATGTCTGCATCCAGAGAGAGGTGGGGAGGTGGAGAAACAGAGAGAACAAGAGAAAGAAGAGAGAAGAGATACAGACAGAGGTTGGGGGCAGAGTTTCTAGGTTTTCTCAGCTTAGGCAAATGCTCACTCCTATACTGAAGCACCTCTTAGCTGATGGGTACAAATGAGGAAGGTTTTTACTTTTCTTGATACTCCTCCTCATTACCTACTGCCTTCCCTCATCTCTTTATACATTTCTGAATCCATATGTATTTTCATTCCCAAGTTGTGTACCCTCTGTAGGAGCTACAAAGAAGGGTAGATCAGGAAGTATGGGCAGCTGTATAAAAGGCAGTCTTTCTATACAGTGGTAACACTAATGGATGGCTTAGTTGGGGAACCTAGGTGGCTCAGTCAGTTGAGCCTCTGACTCTTGATTTCAGCTCAGGTCGTGATCCCAGGGTCATGGCATCAGGCTCTGTGCTGAGCATGGAGCTTGCTTGGGATTCTCTCTCTCCCTCCCTCTGCCCCTCTCCCCTGCTCATACTCTCTCAATAAGATAAAATAAAAATAAAATAAAATAATAAAAATTTTAAAATAAATAAAGGAGCCTTTAAACACATTTTCATCAGTTACCCACCAAGCTACAAATTCCCCAGCACCTTTACCAATGTGATCACCACACCTAAGGTTTTACTATATAAAAATTCTGGAGCAGCCACTGTGTGTGTAATCCAGTGCATTTGGGTTTAGTCACTCTGCAGCAAGTTAACAATTACTTATCCCATTTGTGGAGACCAAGGTCAGAGGGACAAATCCAGAAAAAGGAAGCTTTTCTGCCTCTTAGAATCAAGAAGAAAATCCTATTCTTTGAGCTGTGATCTCCTAGTGTAATATAAAATACAATACTCTGAACTGAACCTAGAATGTATTTAGAGGTATCTTCACTTCCAGAGCTATTAAGTTATTCAATACCTTTTGAGAAAAGAAACATTTTTAGAAGAGAATGAGGTTAAGAAAAATGCTAATACAAGGAAGTGACATGTGCTGAATCTTCAAAGGTGAGTTGGTGTTCTCTAAGTGGTACTCAGGTGCAGGGAGGGGAAGGTAGAGATAAATTCAAGGCAGAGGGGTCAAATTGCAAAGGCATGGGAATTAAGAAAGTGTGGTTCCATGAAAGCAAGAACTAAGTTAGCCACATCTAGCAATGTATCCCCAGAGCTTAGCATAGTTGCTTGTAACATAGGAAGCACTCTCTATATATTTGAATATTGAATGAACAAATCAATTAACTACGGGTAGAACAGTATAGCTAATGCATAGGAGTGATGTGTATGTGTGAGAATAAATCTGAGAGACAAGCAGGGACAGATTATGATGATCCTTGCAGGCCAAGCTCTGAATTTTTTACTTTATAGACCGAAGGAGGCCTTTGAGAAATTTTTAAGTAGACAAGTAATATGACCACATTTGCATTTCAGAAAATCACTGTGGGAGATAAGTTAGAGACCGAGAGACCAAGTAGAAGACTGACATAATCCAGGTAGAGATGATGAGAACCTAATTTTAAAAGGCAACAGTGAAGGTAGATGGGAGAGATGGCTTCTAGAGATGGCATGAAGGCAGGATTGATAAGGTTTGGTGGCCAGCAGACATGGGCATGAGGAAATGAATAGGATCCTTGCATGTCTGGTGGTACCGCTGACTATATTCACAAAGAGGAAGACCAGGTTTGGGAGAAAGAGAGTGAGTTTCATTTTAGACATGTTGAGGGTCTAGGGAACATCTAAGGGGAGATGACTAGCAGGTGGTCAGGTCTCTAGGTATGGAATTCAGGCAGGTCTAGTCAGGGAAAATGTTGATTCTGTCTAAGAGGGAGTTAACTACTTGATTAAGATCCTGCTTATTCATTCACTCCACAAATATCCAACTGCCTCCTCACCATCTTCACTTGTCTAAAAGATATGTCAAACTCAACATGGCTCAAGCTAAATTTCCAATATTCCCTGAAAAACTTCACTGACACCCTTCCCCCTGTTTCATCTGAAGGAAACTGCATTTTCCTAGTTGCTCAGACCAAAAATCATGAATGCCTAGGTCCTGGATGCCTGTCTGCCTCTCATAACTCCAAATCCAATTACCAGCAAATCCTGTTGGCTCTACCCTCTGACTATATTCAGAAATGTAGCCACTCCTCACTTCTTCCACTGCTGCCTCTCTGATAGAAATGAGCATTATCTCTTGTCTGTATTACTGCAGTGGCCTCTTAATTGGTCTCCTGCCTCCACCCTTATTCCCCTCAGGCTTTTCTGCTTAGCAGCCACAGAGATCCTATTAACATGTAAGATCTGACCTCAACTCTCCATTCATGCATCCCTAAGTGCCTTGTATTCCAAACCCAAGAAACCTTTCTTGCTGTTCCCAGTTCATACCAGCGCTTGCCTACCTCTTGCCCCTTGCACTTGCTATTCCACTCTTGAGGATCCTCCTTAGCAGGTTAGCTATATATTTCACCTTCTTCTCATCCTTCCATAAATCTCATTTTCTTACAGAGAGTCTTTCCTAACTCCTTATTTAAAGGTACACTTCCCCAACATCTTTCTCTAATTTTTTTTTCCTACAGTCCATATTGTGATCTAATTATGTATTACACTTATTGTATTTATTGTCTTTTTTGCTCCACTAGAATGCAGGCTCTGTGAAGAGAAGGAGTTTTGTTTTGATGAGTGGTTCTTTTCCCTAGCATATATGATAGCACTCAAATAGAATATTCTATTCTACAGGTAGAATATCTCAATATTCCATCTCAATCTCTCAATAAAAAAGTTGCTGGAAGGAAGGATAGATTAAAGCTGTATGTGCTAACCATTATCAACGATGGACAGAATTATAAAATAAATATCCCTACCCTCCTTGCAGTCTTTTGGCAGAAATAAGACACGTTCCCATGCAAAAAGTTAAGAAACTGTACAAATGCATGCTTGGGTCATCTATAACACTACGGTGTTCTTTAAGCTTTTATAAACTTAGGCTGATGGAAGACTATAGAAATCTGACACTGTTCTCAGCTTTCTCTTTTCTTCAATGATGGACAATATTTGCCAAAAATCAGACATTTCTTTACTAATCTCAGCCAAACCTCATATGTTTTTCAGACACAAAACAAAATTGTGAAATAGCATGTACCACCAAGCTACATAAACACCACTTTATTCTGTAGTCATTTACCATATCACTCCTTTTTGTTTGACGAACTTGTTAGAGGAGAACACTTTGTCAGGTGAATATTGAGACATTTATAACTGAAAAGTTCTTTTTATTTGGGGCTCCCTTTAAGTCATTGTCAGTTGAATGTAAAAGACTCTTCACATAAAATTCTTGCATTTCATTCTTGCTTCTACTTTCAGTCTTCATGTTTCTCATCTTCAGTCCTCAAAAATCAAAATATGGTGGCAATGGGGTGGAAGCAAAGGAGATCTCTAGTTTGGAAAGTCTGTTAATTTACCTGTTGTATAAAGTATGGTGATAAATGTATATTCTTTGTGTACACTATAGTGAGTAACTATATAGTAAATGTAAACTACATTTACTGTATAGTTATAGTAAGAAACATCCAGAAGAGGCCTAGATTTTAATCTCTATAATGTATTCATGTAACAAGTTATTCATTCATTTATTAATTCAAATCAGTAAACATTTGTTGACTATTGCCATTGATGGGCAAGGTGCTATTGATGAGTTGGTGACTAAGACATGGTTACCTAAGTGGCAAGAAAGACATGTACACAGAAGTAATGCAAACAGAAAGGTGTCATAATGGGGGTGAATAAGGTGCTACAAGGGTACAAAGAGATCACCACATGAGAAACCTGTCACTGTTTCGTTGCCAACTGTAGATGGACTCAATAGCCAAAGCTTGTAGTGTATTCACTTTCTAGGAGTCTTGGGGCTTTTCCCCCCTCTTAATAGGACAATTAAGAAAAGGACATTGAAGTTTATTTATTAAGCACCTACTTTGCCATGAAATTGTGTTTGAGAGAGATGCAAAAGAAATAAAACAGTTTTCTAGATTTCAAGGGTCTTAAGGAGTACAGATTAGTATACAAATCAATGTATTATTTAGTATTATTTACATGTGCAAGTGGAGTAGACCAGAGTTTCTCAACCTTCATGAATCCCTTCAGGCATCTTGCTAAAATACAGATTCAAATTCAACAGGTCTGACGTGGGTCCCTGAGATTCTATAGTTCCAGCCAGCCTCCAGGTGGTGCCATTGCTGCAAATCATTTGACAACACATTGAGTGACAAAGACATAAACAATAAGGGCCCAACAACTTTGGAGATGTGGATTTAAATCTTTTGGAAAAACCATATCAAAATATGAGACAGCAGTTGGGCTTTGAATGAAAAATATGGAAAATAAAAAGAAGTAAACTGAGTACCAAAGCAAGGCAGTAGAAGATAAATTCTGGGAGAGTGAACAGAAGACTTTGCCTGGGGCAAAGAATTTCGGGGGGGGGGGGGGTGGGGAGGGGGAGGGCATTAGACTATACTGATGGAATGATCAGTTGGGTCATATTATGGGAGGCTTGGTACACCAAGCTGAAGATTAAGGGTTTTATCCTATGATCAAATGAACACCAATGGAATTTGAAAGCAGAGGGGAGAAATAACATAATTCAATTTACATTTTAGAAACATTGATCAGGCAAATATTATTACTGTAGTTTAAGGATAAGGCAGCACCTGCCCTGGCTTAGAAATGTGCTGATGGAAATAGAAAGAAAAGAACGTGTGCAAGGTGAGAGCCTCTAAAGAAAGATGCAGTCTTTGCCAAAAAGCCTCTAGATTCTCAAATGGACACGGTAAATACTTTGAAGGAAGAATTGATAAGACTTAATGAATAAACTATGAAGAATGAAGAAGTTAAAAATAACAATGACTCAAACCTCGATCATTAGAAGGGGTCATTAAACATATGTATATGGAGGAGGTTAAGTTTGGTCAGAGAGGTGATGAGTCTGGATTTAGGTATCAGGAGTTTAAAGTGTTGGGATAACTCCAAGGGGAAACTTCCAGCAAACTATAATTGCTGTGAGGTGGAGATCAGGGGAGTGGTCACCACTACAGACAAGGCATTAGATAAGTCAGAGTGGTGATAATTAAAACCATGAAGCAGGGGTAGGTCCCCAGGGTAGATACTGGAGAGGGCTGAAAGCAGAGGGCCAAGGACTAGACCTAAAGGTATGTTCTTATTTAGGGAACAGAAAGACCAAATAAACCAACCATGCCCAAATAGACTTGTAAAAAAATAATTGTTTTTAATAGTCCATCACCTGTAGTGTCTGCACTGAACCAAATTTTTTGACCCATAGGATTGTTGACTTTGGCAATGTGCAAACACATTTATGTTCCATTCTTGGCACAGTCAATGCTCAGCTTTTGCTAATGTGTCTTCAGAAGGCCTGGGTTCTAGCCCATTTTGTCTCCTGCCTACAGGCAGCCTTAGACAACTCCCTTAACCTCTCACCTCAGTGTAATCATCACCAGTCAAAAGGGATAAAAATACTGCACCACCGCATCAAGATGAATTTCCAACTCATCAAGAATAAATGTAATTTTAATGCCATACTCAAGACATTGCCCAACTTAGATTACCAGGAAAAAAGACAAACAGAATTATTTTCCTAAATTGAAGTAGTCAGATCTAGGTTGTTAAATGTATTCACCAGATTTCGTTAAGGGCTTATGGTGTGTTCAGTACTGTGACGTCAGCACACCAGATACAGAGTTAAAATCAGCATGGGCCCGGCTTTGAAAGGACTTAGAATCTGGTAAGGAAGAAGAGAAACAGAAATCATGAATGATAAAACATGAACTCATATGTTACAAATGCCGTAAGACCCATATGAACCAAGTCCAACTGATGTTCAGAGAAGAGGAAATTTCTGACAAAGAGAGAGAGAGGAAGAGGGCCTTAAACAAGGGTAAAACTGTAACAGATGGAGAGGAAAGGGAGGGCATCCCATTCAGGCCCAGAGGGAAGAGGGTACAGACAGGGTTTGGGCAAAGGCAAGTAGCACAGTTAGCTTGGAACATGGAACAATTAGGGGAGCAGCAGGAGACAGTCAGATTGTAAAGGGCACAGATGCCAGGCCAAGCAGTCAGGACTTTGTTCTGTGGACAGTGGAGCATGATGAGGGCAACAAAGGACCTAGAGAAGCAAAATAAAACAATTGGAGCCATGCTTAAGGTGGTTCAGCAAAAAGGGCGGACTTCAAGGAAAAATGGAGACAGTAGAATTACCAAAATGGATGGATGTTTTTTATTTGCTCATTAAAGCAGGGGACAGCAGTATTCTATGAAAACTGCTGCAAGCATATCCTTTCCCCCAAAATTAATTGCAATAGGAACATGGAATTCACGCTTGTCTTTTCCTAATAATTCTGTGTTTTATAGTTGAATGTAAAGTTCCAAAATAGATATACTGTCCACTGAAGCCAGGAAAACTGGCCAGGACTGAAAGCAATGTGCCAGCTCCAGTGAGTCAAGGAAGAAAGGTGATGGGCAGAACAAGTGAAGCAGTGATTCTAAACCTTTTGGGGACCAGAGATTCCTTTGAAACTGCACATAGCTCATATATATGTTAAATTCTGCATACAATTTCAAGTAGTTCACGGACCCCCTGAGCCCTATACATTGAACCCCAGAAACTCAGATTAAGACTCTCTGAGCTGGGGGGCACCTGGGTGGCTCAGTCAGTTAGGCATCCAACTTCAGCTCAGGTCATGATCACCCAGTTTGTGAGTTTGAGCACCACATCCGGGCTCTCTGATGTCAGCACAAAGTCTGCTTTGGATCCTATGTCTCCCTCTCTCTCCCTCTCTCTCTCTCTCCCTCCCTCTCAAAATTAAATAAATAAACATTAAAAAAAAATCTCTGAGCTGGAAAAGACAAAATTAATGATGTCCCAGAAATACCATAAAAAGTAGCACATAAAAACTCATAATTACAGAAGTCAGGATTACCTACCCCAGATGTTTCCAAGGAGGTTCCTTGACCTGAAGTTATTCCCATGGGTCAATCAGACTTTTTGGAAGCAAGACTCAAAAAAATCTGAATTTTTAATTAACCAAGGTCATTGTGGTAAGAAAGCAGGTTTTGAAATCTCTAATCTAGTTTTTTGGGACAACAGCTAACTATAACCCTTCCTATGCAGGTGCAACACTCTGCTGTTTCTAAAGATCTTAGTAGCGCTCCTTCAATATGTCACTAAAGGGCTCAACTGTTAGAGAGTTACTACTTAAACCTGACCTTGAATTCTCAGTGCATCTTCATTCACTCCTTTCATTCAGTATGGTCACCATGTCCTCTTGGAAGACAACCATTCCTTCCTTCAGCTTTTCACAATCCCAACCTTTTCCACTGTGCTTGAAGTTAAAGTTTCTGGCCCCATTACCATCATCATGACTCTTGACTTTTCAGGGCTTAATGCTAATCCCAGTGTTTTAGAGGCTATCTCTTAAGAATGAGGCATACTGGGGTTTCTACTAGATATCCTCCTGCAATTCAAAGGTGACTCATTCAGAAAACCCCATGGATCAGGAATTAGGTAGATTCCCTTAACTGACCCTGACCTCCATACTATTTCCTGACCTTGATTCTCTATCCATCTTTCTGTCTCTGCAGAAGCAATGGAAATACACTGGATGTTAAACATAGGGGATGAATCACTGGAATCTACTCCTAAAATCATTATTGCACTATATGCTAACTAACTTAGATGTAAATTTAAAAATAAATAAATAAGATTAAAAAAAAAGAAAGAAGCAATGGAAATAGCTAACGTCTAAAGAACTAAAGAATAAGAAGGCAGTCATTTAATGTATATCTCTGATGTCCAGTGTTCCTGGTTATTTCAGAAAGAAAACCTATTGTAGAGTCAAGCTTTCTTTCTTATTCACCAGCCAAATTGAGCCACTTTGGAGCACTATGGACCAAAAAGACTCAACACAACCTCAAAGAGTCAAAACTGAAAATTCGAGTACCGAGCAAATTCTCTGACTTGGTAACTCCTAGTTTTTATTTTCCCGGGTGGGTGGGTTGGGTCGGGTGAATGGTTAGCCAGGTCTGGTTTGCTTGGGACAGAAGAATGGAAGCTGCACAAATCTAGGAAGCAACAGATATCATGAGGCACAGTCTCCAACACCATCTTCACATTTTTCCAAACACTTTAGCTTTCCAAACCACTTAAAGAGTAGCTCCTGCTTGCACCTCAAGCTTTCAGAATATTGCCTATTATTCTGTTCCTGATGTAGCAGAAAGAGAAAGGGTGGGAAGTCAGGTAGATCAAGTAGTTACTTATTATGTGCTTTTAATCCTCTTAATCTCCCAAGAGTTTCAATATTTCCTTTTTTTTTTCTTTTTCTTTGTTTTTGTTTTAGTCTAGTTTTGTTTGGTTTTTTGTTTGTTTGTTTGTTTGTTTGGTGAAATGGGCATAATCCTACCTTACCAGGTTGTTGTGGATATTAATGTGGTCCATGATACAAAACACCTAGCACAGTGTCTGGCTCAGGAGAAGCACTCAGTGTCACTTCCCTTCCCCTCTCCAGCTCTGTTATCCAGATCATTGGCTAGTCAGTTTACATTGCAAGATGTGAGGACTTAGAATCTATCCCTGAATACATCCCTAACTGCTACTGCAGAGCATAATCCAGTAATAAGAAGCTAGGTGATCAACATCAAATTCACTTAACCACTTAAAACCTCAGTTTCTTCATTCTTAAAATGATAAGGTTGTATGAATGATCTCCCTCCAGCTCTTTCCCTCACTGTATCTGCACCAGAGGTAAACCAACCTTCTGAGTTATTACAGTGCAACAAGTTTGCTGCAGCTGTGTTCTAGGTTGTAACCAGAGAACATAGCCCAGTAAGATTCAGAACAGAAGGGAAAGTATTTAAGGATAAACAGCAGGAGACCTAACCATTACAGCCAGGTAGAAAGATACAGAGAAGAGAGATAATGTTAAATTACAATTGAAGTGAAGGTGGAAATTACAGCAACAAAAGCAAAACCAGCACAAGAGGCTAATGGCAGATTCTGTGATGTGAGACGAAATGTCATTTCCAAAGGTTTTTAATAATTGTGCTTCTGCAAGAAGATTTGTAATTACAAACATGAATAATCCGCGGCATGTATCATTTCTAAAGATAGAGGCTGTTATTCTGTTCCAGATGAAGAGCTAAAGAATATCTCACACCGGTTGGTAAGTGACAAGGCAGTAACAACCAGACAATTAGGATGATGCAGCAGCAGAATTGGAGTAGAAATATCCCATATACAGATGCTGAATCCACTGACAAGGAAGAAACATCACTGTCACATCCAGGAGCGGAAATCTCCAGATAAAGGGAAGCCACGTCACACAAAGGGCGAGGACATTACCTCACAGGGTAGAACTATCACCACTTCAGTCCTACCTGAGTACACTCAAACACAATGAAGGATAATTTTATTTCTAAAAGGCAGCCAAGAAAAACACTTTTAAGTGAAGGAGATGGTGAATAGAAAATGTAAGTCTCTTAATATTGAATTATTGGTCTGCCTGTGAACCCTATGTTTTGTTGGATTTTCCTATGGTTCATAACATTCGCTGTTATAGTAGATGATAGGCAAGCCAGGCAAATTTAAGAGAGAATGAATTACATTGCTTCCAGATGGAGTCATCCTTGTAGCTGATTTCTTTCTTCCACATCCTACATATGCTTTGTCAGGAAATCTGTTGGCTCTGTCTTCAAAGCCTATCCAGAATGGAAACCACTCCTCACCACCATCACCACCACACTGAATTAGGACTGTGGGCTCTCTGCATCTTCCCTAAGCCCTCCAAAACCTGTTCCCCAAAATGGCAGCCAGAGTGATGGTTTCCACTCTTCTGCACAAAACCCGTCAGTGGCTCCCCATTTCACTCAGAGTAAAAGCCAAAATCCTTCTTCACTGGCCTAGAAGGCCCACAGGGCTCCCTGTTAATTTTTGCCCTCCTTTTCTTCACTCCTACCACATCAGTCTCCTTTCTTCTCCCATACTCCAGGGAAGCCCCCAACTTAGGGAATTGGCCCTTGTCTCTGCCTAGAAATTTCTTCCCCAAATATCCATCCATGCTCACTTCACCTGAGAGTTTATTCACACTGCACCTTTTCAATGAGGTGAAACCTGCCCACCCTTAAAATTATAGTTGGCTACTCCCATCTTTCATCCGCTGCTCCTGTTGCTCCCTAGTTCCTTCATCTTTCTTTAATCACTTTCTAACATAAGAATGTTAGAACTCACTAAGAAGTGAGTTTCCTGATTTATTATATTTATCATTTGCTCTTTTTTTTTAATCTCTTCATACTAGAGGGCAGGGCCCTTTGTTTTTCTCCTTGATATAACCCAAATGTCTAGAACAGTGTCTGGTACACGGTAGATATTTGTAATTATTTATGGAATGAATGAGTAAATATAGCAGAAAATCCAATTCAAACTGGCTTAACCCTAAAGGAAACACTGTCCATATGACTGGAAGTTCAGAAGTATTTGACAGAGGATCAGGAAGGAGCTCTGCTTCCCTGTGATTCTTCTAGATCAGTTACTTCATCAGGCTGATAACATGGTTGCAAAAGTTCTAGAACCAGTTTGGGGTGGTCCATGGGCAGGGGGAGGATGACTCTTTGAAACTTTCTTTTCAGAGTGAGAACACTAACTAGAAGCCTCAGCAAACTTCTACCATCTAATTGGGCCAAACTGAACCACTCTATGTTCCCAGTGGAATGATGTGCAATGCTTTGCCTCACTCAGAAGAGGGATGGAAAAATCAGGATGGATTTAGCTAAAATTAATCAAAACCCACCTCAACCACACGGTCATCTCACAATAGGGGAAGAGGAGTGGGATAGATGGAGAGGAGGAAAACCTTGTGTCCACTTCTCAAAGTTAACCAGATGAGACAGACAGAAGGAATAGGGGAAAGGATTTGGTCAAAAAAGAGATGCTGGAAAACTGAACATTCTAAAAGTATCTCAACTGATTTTACTGGTGGTGATGTTCTGAATTCAGTAGCATATGAGCTTTATGACTTATTGGACTTACTCAGGAATATTGGAAAAGTTGCTGTGGACTGCACAGAAGCCCTGCTCATGTGTGACAGCCTCATACCATCCCAGCTGATCCATATTCACACAGTAAATATGTTTAGGAATGAATATGAAACAAATTTGTTATTGATTCTGGTTTCACTGAAAACCAAATATAACAAATATTGCATAATCTTACAGTCCATAGATGGGGAAAGAGTGACTGAAATATGGAATGCAGCTAACTGTTACTTTTTATTAAATGCACAATGTGGGGTGAGAAGGGGACATATGGGACATGAAATCTGATATTTCGGCAGTCTTTTGCTTCTGCATAAACCACACAGAAAAGCTTATCACTGCTGCTGATTTCCAGTCAGTGATCATTCCTCCTGGGATTTGGCAAGAGTTTATCTTTATGCTATCTGTTGAAAAAGCGGTGGGGAATGAGAAAACCTTGCCTAATCAAATTAGAAAGCTAAACAAAATTTCTGAGAGAGAAATGATTAAGAAGAAAAAGTTTAGAGTTTGTATGCACAATTTCAGGCAAACAGTGGGCAGATTATAACAAGATTATATCTATTCATACTGTGAGTGGGACTTCATGGAAATAACTTATTAGCAGTTAGATTCCTATACATAAACTCCCACACAAGTGATACGGTGGGGATCTTAATCTCTTAAACCCACATAGCAAAAGAAGAATTTGAAATTTTTAACTCCAAAATTATATCATTCTATGCTTTGACTCTCTGGATTGTTTTGGGTATTTTTTTAATCTTTTTTTTTTTAACCAGTCGGGGGGAACAGAGTTAGGATAGGGACACAGTTTTTTAAATGACGTACTATAGAGGCACCTGGGTGGCTCAACTGGTTAAGCATCCGACTTTGGTCATGATCTCACAGCTCATGAGTTTGAGCCCTGTGTCAGGCTCTGTGCTGACAGCTTGGAGCTGAAGCCTGCTTCGGATTCTGTGTCTCCCTGTCTCTCTGCCACTCCCCTGCTCTCTCTCTCTCTCTCTCTCTCCCTCTCCCTCAAAAATAAATAAACTTTAAAAACATTTTTTGATGACTTACTGTATTTCCTAGATTGCAGGTATATATAATTGTATACATGCATCTGTGGCAGACAAAATAATGGCCCCCAAAAGTACGTATATCCTAATCCCTGTAACCTGTAAATATGTTAAGTAACATGGCAAAGATGTATTAAGGTACAGACAGATGGAAATAACTCTGTTACACAGTTAACTCTAAAATTATCCCAGTGGGCCCAAAATATGTACAAGGGCCCTTAAAATTGAAAGAGACTGTAGGAAGAGGGAACCAGAGGGCACCATGAGAACTCAGTCTGACTTTGGTAGCTTTGAAGATGAAGGAAGATCGATATGAGTCAAGAAAATTGGACAGCCTCTAAAGGTGGAAAATGCAAGAAAGTAGATTCTCTCCTAGAGCCTCCAGGATAGAATGCACCTTTGCTGACACCTTGAGCTTTGCCCAGTAAAATCCATGTCAGACTTCTGAACTACAGAACTGTTAGAAAATAAATTTGTGTTGTTTTAAGCCATTAATTTTGCGGTAACTTGTTACAGCAGCCATAGAAAACTAATACAAATATCATTTTATAGAATCACATATTGTAAATAGAAGGTACTGAAATAGCCTTGAGTTTGGAACATTCTCAGATGCCGAAGGCAATAGATTAAAGGCTGAACAAGATCCAGTCCAATCCGCCTTATCAAACCTGAACACATTTCAGGAATTGAGCTCTGCTATCTGTGTTTATGGACACTTCAAGAAATAGCAAGCAGTGTATTCCCCGATAATCAGAAGCCAGAAGACTGCTGAACAGAATGTACAATTGTAAGAATGTAAAAGGAAACAAGAATTTTATTTGCTTTTCATGCAGAGGCAGATTCTTATTTCTATGATCTCTATTTGCCTAAATATAAGAAATCTTGTCCTTTTTTTAAGACTGAAATTTTATCACTTGTACTACCGTATTTTTGGATGAGTTTTGGTGCTGTCTCTGACACTGACTTTCATATTTAAAGATAACTGACAGGAACCACTCTCTGTTGGGATGCTTGATGCGTAATCATTCCATCTATATTGAACAAATACTCATTTGACCCTCACTGTCCTCAAAGCACTGCCCTAGGCAGCAGAGTATAATAGTGAACTATCTACATTCAGCCCTTGCCTTCCCAGAACTTAAAGTCTAGTTGGGAAATCAGGTACGAGGGTTATCACAACACAGTGTGGGGCATTCTGTAATAGGACATTTTGCTGTTAGGGGCACCTAACTCAGCCTTGACAGAGAGTAGGGGGTGAATACCCAAAGGCAAGGATTTTTAGAGAAAGCAGGCCCTTTGGTACAGCCATCATCAGATGGCTGATTTATGTTTGCAGGGCTGGGTCTTATTCTTCTGTCTCTTTCTCCTGGTCAGTTTGAATCTCTTGCTCAGGGAGTCACCCTGTTCCTGAATGTAAATGGCACATTGCCCATTCAAACACATATTGTAAGGAGAAATTCAAAACATTCTTCAAAATTATGGCTCGGTATGTTTTTTAAACTACTATATGGATATAGTTTTGGCTTTTTATTTTGAAACTTGTTATGCCACAGATGGCCAAAAAACCTTTTGCTAACCTTTCCCTGTACATATCTTGCCCATCACATTTTACTAATTCCTAACACAAGAAAAATAGTATTTATTTTTAAGTAAAATTTTATATTTTTCTACTTATAAAAGAATGCAAGTTCATTTTAGGGATGCCTGGGTGGTTCAGTTGGTTTAGCATCCGATTCTTGGTTTCAGCTCAGGCCATGATCACACAGTTGTGGGATTGAGTCCTACATCAGCCTCTGTGCTGACAACACAGAGCTTGCTTGGGATTCTCTCTCCCCCCCCCCATTCTCTGCCCCTCCCCTGCTCATGCGCACACATGCTCTCTCTCAAAATAAATAAATAAACTTAAAAAGAAAAGAATATAAGTTCATTTCAAAAATCTGGGAAAGTGCAGAAAAGAATAAAGAAAAATAGTTTTATCACCATGATTCTACTAATCTGAAGGCATCTCTGCCCTCAGTTTTTTATACAATCAATCCTGGCAGACTCCATATTTATTAATTCACCTATTCACTAAAACTTCATTGTAACCCCAAAACCAATACTCTCAGTGCTTTCTCAGTCAGTCAGGGGCCCTTGTATGTGCACAGCAGCAAAAATGTTGAGACCCACCACACATGTTCCCAGCTGAGGGTGCTGAGGTTAATTAAGCAGAACAATGCTCTGCCTTCTTGTTTCAGCTCTCAGGCTGTAAACAAGTATCCTTTTTGTAGTCTACTTAGTGCCATGTTTTTAGCATTTTTGTGCTTTTCATTGGTGATTTAATTGTTTAAAATGACCCTGAGGAGTGCCTGTGTGGCTCAGTCGATCGAGCGCCTGACTCTTGATTTCAGCTCAGGTTATGATCCCAGGGTCGTGGGATCAAGCCCTATGCCAGGCTCCATGCTTAGTGTGGAGCCTGCCTAAGATTCTCTCTCTCTTTCCCTCTGCCCCTCTGCCCCTCTCCCCTGTTCACACTCCTTCTCTCTCTCTCTCACAAAAACAAACAAACAGCATAGGGCTAAAGTGTTCTCTTGCGTTCCTAAGCACATGGAGAAAATACATGAATTAGATAAGCTTTGTTCACACTGTTGGCCATGAGCTCAGTGTTAATGAATCAACAACATATATTAAATAAGGTGTCTTTAAATGGAAATACGCATAAAACAATGTTATAATATATTGATCAGTTGACAAAATCATTGTGACCAGAGGTTGCATCTTCCCCAGGAGCAGTGATTCAATATTGGCTACTTCAGTGTTCATATAGAACAAAACTATCACAAATACTAATAATTTTCTGTATTTTCTTTATGCCAAAGAAGAAAAATCATACAATATGTTAATTTTTTATCTGACCTTTTTTTTCATTTAACATACATTCTGAACACCTTTCAATATTATTACATATTTTTAAAATATGGTTTTAATGATTTATTTGACCAAACTGTCTCCTGGATTTGTTTCCCTCTTGCTAGATGTTAGGTTACTTCCAAAGATCATTCTTATACATTCATTTTTGTGTTTTTTATTCATTCATCCATTCAACAAACATTTATTGAGGACCAACTATATTCCAGGCCTCATGCATAAGGATACAAAAATAAACAGAATTGGCATCCATCCTCAGGAGTTTCTGTCATCCTGAAGTTTGTGCCCAACTGAGAGGGACAGATAATAAGCATTCACGCAAATAATTCATTAGAATAGTAATAAATGCTAGTAGGGACAAGGACAGGAAGCTACAAGAGGACACAAGAGAGCCTGATCTTGAGGAGGGAGAAATTCCCTGATAAGTAACATACTCAGCTGAGCCCTGAAAGAATTCAGGACCAGACTGTACTAGACTCCTACATTAGAGGTAGAAGGAAAGGTTTTTCTTCTCTCTTCTCTCCCTCCTCACCCTCCCCACAGCACAAGCCAACGGTGCATCAACAGTTCACCCTCATGTGCATGTGACCACAAGGTCAGGCTCCCATCTAGCTGCCTGCCCACACCCACTACCCCTTTCTGCCACCCCCACCCCTAGAGGAAAGAGGAGTAGGAGAGCCATTGGGCTAAGCTAAAGGATATGTCTGCCTGGATGGGATTCAGTATGTAGCAGCCAGCAGACCCCACAGGACCAGGCTAGCAGAAGAGAGGGGCTCTTCTCAACTGCAGGCCTGCCCAGGGTAGGGCCTGGACTCAGCTGCGGGGTAAGGCAAACAGATGCACTGCAGTTTAGCACTGTCTGGGGCCACCACAGATACTGTCAAACCCCACCACCACCATGCCCTTTTTCCCAGTAGAGCAGCTGCTCAAAATCATCCTTTGCTACTGTTTGGAAGATCAAATTCAGAGTGCAAATGGCTATTTACGGGTATTAGGTGTACAATGTGTGAACAAGTCAATAGTATTCAAGTCAAGAACCAATTAAAACCATTAGTTGACCTCATTGCACACCTTAAGAGCAGCCTTACTTTAAGAGGTCCAAGTGTCCACTTTGCCAGAAAATCTTTCAAACAATTTTATTTGAGGATATATCTCCAAGAAATGTGTATACCGAACTGGAGACAATGTGAACATCAAGGAATTTGAACGTGATTATTGGGGGAGTATCAGTCTGAATTATATCATGCAGAATTTAAAAGAAATGCGATTTATACTTTCTAAAAGATTAACACTAAGTCTTAACTGCTAACTAGCCATTGCCACTAGAGGTCCTGCCTACCCTACTTCAACAAACAGATAAGCGGTCTTTGTAACCAGTCCCTGAGTAGTGTGATTTGTAACACATGCCACTTAAGTGCTTGGACATATTTATTCTCTTAAAATAAGATTAACTGCAGTAATCTTTGGCACATCACGAATTTGCTTAGCAAATTCTCTCAACACGAATGAAACTTCAGCCGGTTACAGGCTAAATTGTCATCAGTTCCAAAGCAGCAATGCCCAAATGAGTATGCAATGCAAAAAGTAACTTCTATCCTGAAGGCCTTGACATCCAGGATGCATATTAATAGTGACTTATTTACCAGCCATACACTGTGATTCTCTAAAACACACTATGGTGACAACATATGCAACAATCCTAATAAGGTTTCTCAAAAACACCTTTACAGAGACTTCAAATCCCATACACCCATACAAATAATACACTCATATTAGCTGATGCTCACCTAAAGTTTTCACTCAGAGAAGCAGTTTGAGGCTAGTTTGGCACCTCACCCAGCTTTCTAACAGTCTCCAGGTGAAAAAGAGAAGGAGAAAAAAGGTGTTAGTTACAAAATCAGAGTTCATAAACTTTTGCCTCTTTGTTTTCTGTGTAGCCTAGCTGGGACTCACTCTTTCCCAGAGAGTGTGTCAGAAAGAAACCCCCACCCCCCCCCACCCTGTCCACCTTCTCACCAAGGTCATTTCCACCTTGCGCAACCCTCAGGTCTTCACGAGGAGTTCCATGCTCCATGACCTCACAGAAAGTTCATCCTCTTTGTCAATATCTTCAGCCATCCCTGAATCCAAGACATTGTTCAGGTTCTGTGACATGATCTATTCTTAGTGAACCGTGTTGGGGAGTCTTAAACCCTCACATTTTCATCCAAGTGACTCTGTAGTTTGGCGTCAGTAAATAACTGCAATTTGTGTGTGTGTTTTCCCCATGAGGATGGATTTCAACCTTCAAAGCCTGGGTACTAAAGTCTCTTTCACAACTGCATTTGCATTTTTAGGAAAAGCACTCATTCTGTCCCAGGTTTTCCTGAGCCCTTTTCTTTTTCTATCCATGACACTTGGAGCAGTGGTTCTCAGCCCTACCTGCACATGAAAATCATCTGGAGAGCTTTTAAAAGCACAGAAGCTTGGACTTCATCCCATATAAATTGAATAAAAATTCCTGTGAGGCGGGCATTGATATTTTATATAGCTCCCACGTGAAATGTGCAGGCAGGGTTGAGAACCAGTTCCTAAAAGTATCAGTTAGGATTATTTCACTCATATCACTTGATCAAGATTTTTAAGAAAGAAGGGTGCCTGGGTTGCTCAGTTGGTTGAGCATCCAACTCTTGGTTTTGGCTCAGGTCATGATCTCATGGTTCGTGAGTTTGAGCCTGAGCTGACATTACAGAGTCTGCTTGGGATTCTCTCTCTCTCTCTCTCTCTCTCTGCCCCTCCCCTGCTTGTGCTCTGTCACTCTCTCTCTCAAAATGAATGAATGAATGAATGAATGAATGAATGAATGAGTTAAGAGATTTTTAAGAAAGATATTCCATTTAAATCCATGGGAATTTAATATATATTAATATTAATGACTCTTTGTACTTGCCTAGAGATTTTAACATTTTATAGTACTTTCACAACTCATTTACTATTTGCATAATCAATCAATATTTATGAAATACATATCAGGGGCCATACTAGGTGCTAGAACAAAATAGATGAAAAAACATGACCCTTGTCCTTCAAAAACATACAGAGGAGTAAATGAGATCAAACAGATACACTTCCAGACAAGTTGCAAGTGCCATAGAGTGTGATAAGTCCAAGGAGGGAGTCATCTGGTATATGTGGGAAGTTTGGGAAAGGACTCATGCAGGAGGTTACTCCTTTGCGAGTCTTGAAAGATGAGTAAGGGTCTCCAAGTGGAAGGTGGGGGTGGGTGGGAGAGATTCCAAGAATTTCAGGCAAAGGGAGTAGTATAAGCAAAGATAATGAAGCTATGAAACATACTGGCATGTTTTGTTAGTTAGGTAAGAGGAGGGGCAGGAGCAAGAAATGGGTCTAGAGAATTCACAGGGGACCTAAATTCTACACTAAAGAATTTGGACTTTATCCTGGAGGCCACTGGACCTCCAACACTTTTTATCACACACCCATCAATAAAAAATTTTAGCAAAACTTCCAACATATGTTTATTCATTTATAATTTACCTATATGTAATGCCATATTAATATACTACAAAACATATGCCAAAGGTAGACATTTTTAAAAGGCCAAGATTAAAAGCAACTATAAATGGAAGTTCTGATATTGTCCTCCTTCACTCCAGTAAATCACCTTGCACATCCCTGGATGTGTATACCCTACTTTGAGATCACTACAACAGACTTGGAGAGTCAACAAAGTGACTTAATCTATACTTCACAGAACCTGTAAGGTAGGTAGTGCAAAAACAGAAAAACTAAGCCCCAGAGATATAGAATGACTTCTTGAGGTCATGCAGCTAGTTATAGCATAGAGAGGACTAGGACTCACACTGAAGACACAGGCCAGTGTTCTCCTACTCCCTCACAGTAGCTCCCCTGAGCTGTACTCCTCACCACAATTTTTGTGAAGTCAAGAGACTTTGGAGAAGATATAGCTGTATTCAATTATGTGATCTTTCCGTCTTACCAGGATATGAGAGAGATTGTTACAAAGGAACCATAAAACATCATTAGGATGAGATCGAATTGGTACCACTATATTGAGATCAAGGAAAGGAGTCATTTATCTGAAATGAATGAGGAATAGAATGGTCTTAGTTAACAAAGAGCTGCCATGTACATGTAAGAATGAATTATCAACATTTAAAGAAGGCGATATAGCATGGCAGATGGAGAGAACACTGATTTTGCAGGCAGGGATCTGAGATTGAATCCTAACTCTGCCACTTAATATGCCTTCCATGAGCTTGGGCAATTTGCTTAAGCTTACTCACCACTCTGGAGCTGGATAATTTCTACCCCCTAAGACTGATGTGAATATTAAATAAACTTTCAGTAGATGCTCTTTTTCTTCCCATTCCTCAACAAATAGAATACCGTAAATTGTGCTAACCACTAAAATCGGACTGAACATTGGGTATAATTCCATCCAACTTGGGTCATGCAGAAGGCATTTTAGAAATTTCTATTATGGGAATGCAAGCTGGTGCAGCCACTCTGGAAAACAGTATGGAGGTTCCTCAAAAAACTAAACATAGAACTACCCTATGACCCAGCAATTGCACTACTAGGCATTTATCCAAGGGATACAGGTGTGCTGTTTTGAAGGGACACATGCACCCCCATGTTTATAGCAGAGCTATCAACAATAGACAAAGTATGGAAAGAGCCCAAATGTCCATCGATGGATGAATGGATAAAAAAGATGTCATATATATATGGAGTATTACTTGGCAATCAAAAAGAATGAAATCTTGCCATTTGGAACTACGTGGATGGAACTGGAGGGTATTATGCTAAGTGAAATTAGTCAGAGAAAGACAAAAATCATATGACTTCACTCATATGAGGACTTTAAGAGACAAAACAGATGAACATAAGGGAAGGGAAACAAAAAGAATATAAAAACAGGGAGGGGGACAAAACAGAAAAGACTCATAAATATGGAGAACAAACTGAGGGTTACTGAAGGGGGTGTGGGAGGGGGGATGGGCTAAATGGGTAAGGGGCACTAAGGAATCTACTCCTGAAATCATTGTTGCACTATATGCTAACTAATTTGGATGTAAATTTTAAAAAAATAAAAAATAAAACAAGTTAAAAAAAAGAAATTCCAATAAGTGATTATTATAAATTAAAGAAATGCTTCTTGTTGGAAAGACTGTTGACACAACTAGTTTTTTGTATGCAGAATAATAGCTACAATTGTTTGAAAGCCTACTAGGTGCAAGGATTTCATTAGCTAGTCTACAAGTAATATTTAATTTTCACCACACAATTTGCAGCAAGTATTCTTGTCTTCATTTTACAAATGAAGTTAATTGGTAGAGGGCCCGCAACTAGAATCCAGTCCTGTTTGTTCAAAATCTTCTCCATTAACTATTACATTAGATTAAAGAGTATGAATCTAAAACCTCATTTGCAAACTCTTTCACAGAACACTAACTTTTTGAAATATAAACATTCATTCCAGAATGAAGACTGTTTACCGTAGCTGCATCTGAGAAGTTCACAAAAACACTTTGTATTATTAAAGATTCTGTGAAGCTCTGCAGGGAGGAAACCAATTTATTTTTATTTAACTCAAATTTCACAAATGTATTTGACCATGGAAACCTTTCTTGTTTCCAGGAATACATATTAACATCACCCAGGAACAAATATTCAATAACCACTAGTTTGGGATATGCTTATCTAAAGAAACCACAGGACAACTTCCATTTGACATGTTGATATTATCAGAAGACAAAGACAGATAAGATACTGTTTTCCTAACCCTTTGGAAGATTTACTAGGTATAGAACAGGGAAGATTATATGGCTCTTTTTCTATAGCAACAGTTCCACACAGATAAGCCTTTCCACTCATCAAGCTTGGTCACTTTCGCAAATATAAAATTTGTTTTGGGAAGACAAAACTAAAGGTATTACAGTCTGAACATTCTGGAATTACACCATCCTATTCAGGTGAGATTTTTCAGAACAGAGGAATGACTGTACTGCATATCAAACAACTCATGAGAGAAAACATCTCTTCTTATACAAGCAGCTATAACTAAAATCTTGCTCCTTATAGTGAATTCTCGATGGTAGAGCTGCAGGGCTGATTGATGAGTGCTGCCTACCACAGTAGGGAAATTGCAAAGAGAAACTGCACACAAGACTGAGAGGAGCACGCTGTGCTAATCTGCAATTCCCCATGGTCCCCTGGTGAGGTCTGGAGGCTAGAGAGGAAGGACATGACAATGGGGAGAAATCAGAGAGAGATGGGAGGGGGTTGTCACCAGTGAAAGCAAGGAAGGCTGAGGTTGGTGCATTTATGCCTCTATTGCACTGTACTCTGTCCAGCAGCCGCTGAACAACACAATATAGATTTAGAGCTTGTTAAGATTAGATGCACAGGTATGTCCCTTCCCAGTAATCCACAGAGCCTTTGAGAAAGTACAATTGGGGTCATCAATTTCTATCTGGGAAAAGTGCCAACATACACTTTCCTCAAAGAAATGGAATTTTGGTTTAGAATGTTGAAAAACAAATCCGAAAACAGAGGTGAAGCTGGAGGGGATAGATGCAGTGATAAAGGGCAACATTAATTGAGAAAGCAGCTATGAGTGGTTTTCCATTCCCATCACATACAAAAGTGTCTGGGAAATATTTGACAACATAATAAGCTGAGTTTGGGTTCTCCTTTTTTCCCCAGAGACAAAAAAAAAAAAAAAAGGTTGTAGCAAGATATCAGTATAAATTTTAAAACAGTAATATAGGGTGTTCTATCTCAAATTTTAAAGACTTAACCTATCTATCTCTGAATTATACAGAGCCACTATGTGATGAAGACATGTTATCCCCAAATATAATCCAGTAGAAAAAAAGGAAAATGGAGTCTCTATTAACTTGCTGCTTTGTAACCCAGAACCTCAAATTTGGTTATTTGGTCTTCCCTTTATTCTCATATAAATAAGTTATTTTCTTGTAATACTAAATAAATTCCCAGATCATAAAAAATGAATTTTCCCCTTTGGCCAGTGACCAGAGGATCTCAAGTCCTCTAATTTTAAAGTTCTGCTTTTGTTATATTCAAAATAGACTGAGTTTGAAAGATATTGTTGATTAGTCTCTATATTTAAAGTATAACAGGGGATGTTAAACTTTACAGAGCATTTATCAACAACTCAAGTCACCAGTATCCATGATGGACAGAATCAGGTTGGTTTCACTTCCCAGGGTAGGAGAGTAGCCTAACAACTCTGATTATCCTCGGGCTATTGCTCCCAGTGTCTTAAAAGCCATTCCTGAAATGTCATTTGCTGTCACCATCATTTTCTGCCAAAGGTGCCAGCATGGTAGCTTCTGAATTGTCCCACTGGTAAAAAAGAAAAAAAGAAAAAGAAGAGAAAACTACAAGCACCCAAATTTACACCACATCATTTTTCATAATAGCTTTATTTATTAAGATATACTTCACACACCATTAAATTTAATCTTTTAAGGGTTACAATCGAGTAGGTTTTAGTATATTCACAGAATTGTGCAGCCATTGCCACTATCTAATTGGAGAACATTTTCACCATCCCTAAAAAGAACCTTGTACCCATTAACAGTCACTCTCTATTCCTCTTTCCATCCCATATACTGGGCATTTCTCATAAATAGAATCATACAATATGTAGTCTTTCTGACTGTTTTCTTTCACTTAGCATAATGTTTTCCATGTTCATCCAAGTTGTAGCATATGTATACTTTATGCCCTTTACTGACAAATTTTTATTCCATTGTATAGCTATACCATATTTTATTTATCCATTCATCAGTTCATGGGCATTTGGGCTGTTTTCCACTTTTCAGCTATGATGAATGATGCTGCCAGAAATCTTCATGTACAGATTTATATAGAGGCATGTTTTCCATTCTCTTGGGTATATACCTAAGAGTGAAATTGCTGGGTCATATGGTGAATCTAAGTTTAATCTGTTGAGGTGCTGCCAAACTATTTTCCAAAGAGGCTGCACCATTTCACAATCCTATCAGCAATGTATGAGGGTTAAATTTCTCCATATCTTTGCCTACACTTGTTATTATCTTTTTTTTTTAATTTTAGTCATCTTAATAGATGCAAAGTGGCATTTCATTATGGTTTTGATTTCCATTTCCCTAATGACTAGTCAGATTGAGCAACTTTTCATGTCTTTATTGGCCATTTGTTTATCTCTTTTGGAGAAATGTCTATTCAAATACTCTAGCCATTTTTTAATTGGGTCATTGTCTTTTTATTATTATTGACTTATAACAATATATTCTATATTGTAGATAGAAGTCTCTTATCAGATTTATGATTTGAAAATATTTTTTCCATTTCCATGGATTGTCTGTTTACATTCTTAATGATGTCCTTTGAAGTATAAAAGTTTTAAATTTTAATGAAGTCTAATTAATTTATTTTTTCTTTTGTCATTCATGCTTTTGCCATCATATCTAAGAAGACATTGCCTAATTCAAGGTCATAAGGACTTATTTCTGTGTTTTTCTTTTGTTTTTCTTTTTTTTTTTTATTGTTTATTCTTGAGAGAGAAAGAGGGACAGAGACTGAGACAAAGCAAGAGTGGAGGAGGGGCAGAGCAAGAGAGGGACACAGAATCTAAAGCAGGCTCCAGGCTCAGAGCTCTCAGCCGAGAGCCTGACAGGAGACTCGAACTCACAAACTGTGAGATCATGACCTGAGCCAAAGTCGGATATTTAACCGACTGAGCCACTCAGGCGCCCCTCTGTGTGTTTCTTCAGAATGTTATAGTGTCAGATCCTTCATTTAGGCTTATGATTTTTTTGAATTAATTTTTGTGTATCATGTGAGATAGGGATCCAACTTTATTCTTTTGAATGTAGATATCCAGTTGTCCCCAATCATTTGTTTACCCTTTTCCCCTTCATTGGGTTGTCTCAGCTCCCTTGCAAAAATTAATTGACCATTAAGAGTTTACTTCTGGGCTCTTTATTCTATTCCATTGTTCTATATTTCTATCCTCTGCCAGTTCCACATTGTCTTGATTACAGTAGCTTTGTCATAAGTTTTAAAATTGGGAAATATGAATTCTCCAATTTTGTTCTTCTTATTCAAGGTTTTTTTTAAACTCTTTGAATTTTGGGGCACCTGGGTGGCTCAGTTGGTTAAGGGTCCGACTTAAGCTCAGATCATGATCTCATAGTTTGTGGATTCAAGCCCCATGTTGGGTTCTGTGTCTCTCCCTCTCTCTCTCTGCCCCTCCCCCACTTGTGCTCTGTCTCTCAAAAATAAATAAACATTAAAAAAATTTTTTTAACTCTAAATTTTTCATTTCTTTGTATTTCTATGTGAAATTTAGGATCAGCTAATCAATCTCTACAAATAAAGGCAGCTGAAATTTTGATAGGGATTACACTAAATTTATTGACAAATTTTGGAATATTGCCCTCTTAACAGCATTGTCTTTTGATACATTGCTATTTATTTAGGCCTTACTTGATTTCTTTTGATGATATTTTATAGTTTTTAGTGTATAAATCTTTCATTTGTTTTAAAAATTTATTCCTAATTATTTTGTTCTTCTTGATGCTATTGTTAAAGAATTATTTC
Source organism: Panthera pardus (assembly GCF_024362965.1). Classification (NCBI taxonomy): domain Eukaryota; kingdom Metazoa; phylum Chordata; class Mammalia; order Carnivora; family Felidae; genus Panthera; species Panthera pardus. The sequence goes on from NW_026526991.1 coordinate 22,297,733, forward strand.
TTAATTTCATTTCTGAGTGAACAATTGACAATATATGGAAATATAACTAATATCTGTATATTCATCTTATATCAGGCAACCTTGCTGAACTTGCTGGTTAGCTCTAATAATGTATGTGTGTGTGTGTGTGTGTGTGTGTATTCCTTAGGATTTTCTATATAATCATATAATCATATGATCATATAATTTGCACAGTGATCAGTTTACTTCTTCCTTGTCAATATTGATGCATTTTATTTCTTTATTTCTTTTTCTTGCCTAATTACCCTGACTAGAAACCTCTAGTACAATGTTGAATAGAAGTGACAAGAGCATACACCCTTGCCTTGTTTTTGATCTTAGAGGAAAAGCATGCAATTTTTCACCAATAAGAATGATTTTAGCTGCACTGTTTTTGTATATGGCTGGACTTTGTCAGGTTGAGGAAATTCCCTTTTTGTTCTAGTCTGTCAAATTATTTCACTATGAAGGAGTGTTGGACTTAGTCAAATGATTTTCTGCATCTAATGAGAGAATCACATCATTTTTTCCTTTAATCTATTAGCATAATATAATAATATTCCATTGGTTGAAGTTTGTATGTTGAACAATCTTACATTCCTGGAATACATTCTACTTGCTCATGGTGTATAATCCTCTTAATACATTGCTGGATTCAGTTTTCTTGTGTTTTCTTGAGAATTTTTATATCTGTGTTCAAAAGAGATTATCGGTCCATAGTGTTCTTGTAATGCCTTTTTCTCATTTTGGTAACAGGGTAGTATTGGTCTCATAGAATTACTATGAAAACATTCTCTCCTCTTCTACTTTTTGGAAGAGCTTATGAGGATTGGTGTTAGTTCTTTTTTAAGCATTTGTTAGAATTTCACCAGTGAAGCCATTTTGACCTGGGCTTTTCTTTGTGGGAAGTATTTTTATTACTCACCTAATCTCTATGCTTGTTATATTCAAATTTTCTATTTTTTTTCAGTCCATTTCAATAGTTTGTGCCTCACTAAAAATGTGTCCATTTTATCTAGATTGTCTAATCTGTTGGCATGCAATTGTTCATAGATTTCACTTACAATGGTTTTTATTTCTGAAAGGTCAGTATCCTCTCCTTCATTTCTAATTTGGTAATTTCAGTCTTCTCTATTTTTCCCTTACTCATCTGAGATAAATATTTGTCAATTTTCTTGATCTTTTCAAAAAATGAACTTTTAATTTTGTTGATTCTATGATAGTATTGTCTGTATTATTTATTTCTATTTAGTGTGTTTTTCTTTCTTTTATTCTTCTTGCTTTGGGTTTAGTTTGCTCCTCTGTTTCTAGTATGTTAAGGGAGAAGTTTAAGTTATTGATTTGATATCTTTCTTCATGTTAATATAGGGATTTATAGCTATGAATTTCTGTCTAATAATTATTTGAGCTGTATCCCATAACCTTTGGTATGATATATCTTCCTTTTCACTATCTCAAAATATTTCTAATTTCCCTTGTGATTTTTTCTTTGATCCATTGGTTATGAGTGTACTATTTAATGTACCTATATTTTCAAATTTCCCAAAAATCCTTCTGTTGTTAATTTCTAATTTTATTCCATATGGTCAGAGAATTTACTTGGAATGATTTCAATCTTTTTAAACTTCTTAAGACTTGTTTTATGACCTAACATATGTCTATCATTAATAATGTCCCATTTGCACTTGGGAAGACTATATATTCTACTATTGTTAAGTGGAATGTTATATAGATGTTGTTACACCTAGTTGTTTTGTTTTGTTCAAGTCTTCTACTTCCATGTTGATCTTGCGTATTTATTCTTTTCATTCTTGAAAGTAGGATACTGAAGTTTCCAACCATTAGTGTTGAATTATTTATTTTTCCCTTCAATTCTGCCATTTTTTGCTTTGTGTATTTTAGGGGTCTGTTAAGTACATGCATATTTATAATTATTATGTCTTCCTAATGGATTGACCCTTGTGTCATTATAAAATTTCCCCCTTTGTCTCTAGTAGCAATTTTGTCCAAACATCTGTTTTGTCTGATAGAAGAATAGCCATTCTAGGTCACTTTTGGTTAATGCTTCCATGGTATATCTGTTTCCATTCTTTTACTTTCAATTTAATTGTATCTTTCAATCTAAAGTGTATCTCTTAGAGGCAGCATATAGTTGAATTGTTTTTTGAATCTATTATCCCACATTCTGCCTTTTGTTTGGAGTGTTAAGCTTCACATTTACTGTAATTTCTGGTAAGATTGGATTTATATATGTCATTTTCCTATTTGCTTTCTCTATGTTTTATGTTTTATGTCTTATATCTTTTTGTTCCTCTGTTCCTTGATCTTTTGTGTGTGTTAAATAGGTATTTTCTAATGTACCATTTTGTTTCTCTTTTGCAATATTTTAAAATTTATACCCTAGGGATTACAATTAACATCTTAACTTAGAGCGATCTAGTTTAGATAAATACCAACTTACTTTCAATGATATATAAAATATTGCACCAATTCCTGTCCTCCCCCTTTGTGTTATTGTCATATAACTTACATGTTCATAATTATAAGTCCATCAATACAGCTTTATAATTATTCTTTTATGCAGTTGTCTTTTAAATTAGATAGAAGAAGAAAATAGTTACAAGCAAAAAATACATTTAGACTATCTTTTATTTTTATAAAATAAAATACCTTTTACTGGCACTATTTCTTCATATGCAGTTAAGTTACCATCTAGTGTCCTTTTATTTTATCCAAAAGGTCTCCCTTTACTATTTGCCATAGGGCATGTCTATCAGTAATGACTTCTCTCAGTTTATCTGAGAATTTTGTATTTCTCCTTTGTTTTTTTGAAAAATAGCTTTGCTAGGTATAAAATTTTTCATTGACAGTGTTTTCCCTTCAGCATTTTAAATAGCTCATTCCATTGCCTTTGAGACACTATGGCAATTTTTTTTATGAGAGTCAGCTAATAATCTTATTTAGGATCCCTTAAACTTGGTGAATCACTTATCTCTTGCTATTTTCAAGATTTTGTTTGTTTTTTGGCTTTGGCTTTAGACTGTTTGACTATGGTGTGTCAAGGTGTGGATCCTTTTGACTTTGTCCTACTTGGATTTATTGAGGTTCTTGGATGTGCATATTAATCTTTGCATGAAATTTAGGAAGTTTCCAGCCATTATTTTTTCAGACATTCTCTATGCTCTTTGCTCTTTCCCCTTTCTTCTGAGACTTCATTGTACATATGTTGGTACTGTGATAACATTCCACATGTTTCTGACATTCTGTTTATTTTTCTTCATTCTTTTTACCTTCTGTTTCTCAAACTCATTAATCTAAATTGACCTGTTTGCAAGTTTGCTTTTTCTTTCTTTTGTTATTCATGCTTCCAGTGATATTTTCATTTCAGTTATTGTAGTGATAAACTCCAAATTTTCTAGTTTGTTCTTTTTATATATAGGTTCTCTTTACGGATATTCTATATTTGGTGAGACTATATTTTCATATTTTCCTTCAATGTTTTAGACTTGGTTTCCTTTAAGTATTTGAATATATTTATAATAGGTGGTTTAAAGTCTTTGTCTATTGGGGTACCTGGGTGGCTCAGTCACTTGAGCGTTTGACTTTGGCTTAGGTCATGATCACCCAGTTTTGTGAGTTTGAGCCCTGCATTGGGTTCTGTGCTGACAGTGCAGAGCCTGGAGCCTGCTTTGGGTTCTCTGTCTCTCTCTCTCTCTCTCTCTCTCTCTTTATGTGCCTCTCCCCCACTCATGTTCTCTCTACAAAATAAATAAACATTAAAAAAATTCTTTTAAAATCTTTGTCTATTAAGTTCAACATCCAGGGACAGCTCCCCCCTGCCCCCACCTCCATGTATAGGCTACATTTTGCTCTTTATTCACATGTCCTGTAACTTTTTGTTAAACTCTACACATTTTAAATAATGTAATGTAACACCATAGAAGATTACTCCTTAGGGTTTGTTGATCTGTGTTGTTGTTGCTGCTCTTTATTTAGTGACTTTTCCAGATTAATTCTTGAAAATCTGTATTTTATGTCAGTTTAGCTGCAGATATCTGTGCTCAGATAGCTGAGTGGCCAACTAACGATTAGACAGATATTTCCTTAAATGCCTTGAACAAATAAGTCTCACAGCCACTGCCAAGCGACTGTAGGTATGTATTGGGCTATGACTTCAATGCTCTAGCAGGCAGTTTACAACTCTGCCTTAACTTCCACATCCTGCTTGCACAGAGCCTTCAGGTTAGCCAGAGGGAATATATTATGGCCTTCTCAGATCTGTCCTAGGCATGTTCACAGCTCTGCACATTTGCATGGACCTCTATATCAGGAACATGTTGGAGCTTTCCAAAATTCCCTATGGATGTCTTATTCTCCAGTTTTTTCATAAAATTTTTGGTAATCCTCTATTTAGCCCAAACTTGTATCCCTACTTCTGGCAGCTGCAATGTTAAACAATTACTGCTGGTTGTTTCAACGAATGTCCTGGGAATGTGACATTTATTATAATAAACATAATAACCAATTTTGATGGGACAAATGAGTTCAGTGCAAAGTATCTGAGGAGATGATGTAAGAGCTGGGCATGACTTATGAGCTGTAATTTGGCACATAGAGAAGGAAGGCAGGAAACCAGGCAAAGACAGCATCGCTAGAGCCCATAAAGTATTGGGACCTGGTGGTACAGGGTGACTAATGCCCAGAAAGAAGTTATGGCTGGAAAAGGAACATAAAATAAGATGATGAGGGACTTTGGTTAAGGAAGGCCTTGGCCAAGGAAGACTAAGAAGTTTAAACTTTACTTTTTTAGGTTATGGAGAATCATAGAAAGTTCTTGCACAGAGAAATCATTTAATTATTAGTTTATTCAACAAATATGCATTTTCTATTGTATGTCAAACACTGTTGTATGCATTGAGGATGAAGTAGTGAACAGGACAATAGTCCTGACCTCATAAAGCTTACAGTCTTGGGAGGGAAGAAATACAATGAGGAAAAAATATTAAACATATATTACAGATTTAGGTTGGGATGAGTACTATGAATTAAAGCAAGGGAAGGTTGGAGACAGCTTTGGAGCCTGAAACGTAGGAGGTGGCCATGTAGGGACAGTCAAGGGAAGCCATCTCTGAGGAGGGAACAATCACTGAAATAAGAGGAAACCAAAACTTTAAGGAGCTGCAAATCCATGGAGGAGCAATGGCAAGTTTGAATAACCTGAGGCAAGAATGGAATTGCATTTTCAAAGAAACATAAGAAAACTTGGGAGTAAAGTAAGGGAGAGAGTGATAAGAGATGAGATCTAACAAAAAAGCATGAATTAGATGATGGTCTTGTAGACCAGGGTAAAGAGTTTTAGTTTTACTGTAAGTCAAGGTAGGAAAGCATTGGAGGAATTTAAGCGGGGAAGTGACATGATGTGATTTACATTTTCTAAAGGTCACTGGTTGACTGAATGAAAAATGGACAGTAGAAGGACAAGAGTAGAACAATCTATTTGAGAGATTACAGTGGCCTGAAAGATGTGCTTGGATTTAAGATATATTTTAAATATAAAGCTATAGAACTTGGTGAGGCATGTTAGGAGAAAGGAAAAAAATAAGGCCAATTCCTAGGTTGTGAGCTTAAGCAACCAAATAAATGGTGGTGCCGATAATGGAAAAGAGGAGGAGGGGCAGAAGGAAAAATCAGGGGTTTGGACTGAGGCATATTAAGTTTGAGATGTTAATTAGCTCTGTTAGTGCAGTTGTCAAGTGGGCAGCTGGATATTTGAGTCTAGTGCTTAGGAGAGAAGTCAGAACTGGGTATAAAAATTTGACAGTATCAAGCTTAGAGGTGGAGTTGGTGGGTCACTTAGGGAATGTTCATTACAATGAACAAATTTGTCATTATGAATAAAATATCAAGATTAAGTTACATTTTAAGCATCGTTTTTATGTAGCTTGAATGTAGATTTTTATTTTTCCCTTTATATACTCCAGTCTCACCATCAGTATTTTCTGCTGCTTCATTATAAACCAATTAGCTTCATATTGTTACTATTAACAGTAATAACCATTAAGTGCCTCCTCAAGGCAAACATTGGATGCAGAACTGTTTAAGAAACGTACTCTCTCTGTTCTTATGCAGAAAGCTTATCAGCTGTGGAGTTCTACATTATGCCATTCTGCTGTAGTTCATTATTCTTAACAAAGAAAGTGTCACTTGCACATAATGGAACCATATTTTGTGTGTTATAGGTCACTTTGGTTTGGAAAATTTTTAAGCAATAACTTTTGTGTCTCCTTGTTCTGCTTGGACTTTGAATATTAAATTTTTTGCAATAGGCTCAGCATTTACATTAGCAAATAATGTACTTTGCCTTCCTACTCATTTAACTATGGAAATTAGTCTGCACTATGATTTGATAATCTGTTTTAAAATACTATCTCAGTTTAGGGGTAAGGAGAATAATTTTCCTATATGATGGAAGCTATTTAGTGAATTGATTAAGAAACAAAAGGAACCAGCTTTGATTCTGAATTCCCTTCTAATAGTGCTGAAAGCCTTCTTATAAAAAGAAATTTTCTTCTGACACCATCAGACATTCTTAAGATTTAGCAGGATTGCGTGACCTCAAAATAAAACTATACCAATTCTGTATCCGTGTTTCTAAGGCAATGCATCATCAGGTTGGTCGTGTATAAGAACAAGGTAAAATTGGCCAATAGGGAACAAAATACAAAGGAAGGACAGAGGGTGGCTTGGGAGAAGCTACTTGGTTTTCCCAAAGTCAAATATGCTAAAAAACACTTGGAATAAGTATGCATGTTAAAAGTAGATATAGCTTTTTTGTATAGAAGGGAATAGAAAGGGAAAGAAAAAGTCCAATGAGGAAAAAGAAATTATATTCCAAAACCCATTTTATCTACCTTATTGAGCATAGAAATAAATAACAATTAAAAATACTACTTGGAGCTCCTGGGTGCCTCAGTCAATCAGGCATCAAACTCTTGATTACAGATCAGGTCAGGACCTCACATTTCCCGTGAGTTTGAACCCTGTGTTGGGCTTTGCACTATCAATACAGAGCCCACTTGGGATTCTCTCTCTCTCTCTCTCTCTCTCTCTCTCTCTGTCTCTTGCTCCTCCCCCACTTGCACATCACATGTGTGTGCTCTCTCTCTCTTTCTCTTAAAAATAAATAATAATAATAATAAATGACACTTCTTTTAAACACTAGAAGGTTATTCTTTGGTAATGTGTGAAAAATAGCAACCTGGAAGGATTATTGGTGCAGTTAATCCTGAAATTATGTTAAGCCTTTTTGTGAAGTTGGGGGCTGCATGCCACATCAACACTGCAGTGGTGGTTCCGTGCTTTAATTAAAGCACTGCTGTCCACTTTTCTCCTGTCCTGAGGAAAAAATGGGGGAAATAGGGAGAGTCCAGAAATATGTGGTAACATCTATATCTGGGGCCCACCATGCCCAACTACTCAATTGTTTCCATACCTGTTACTTACTTGCAGCCCAAGTAGGAATTGAACAAGAAGGCCAACATAAACTTATTTTTTTATTAAAGTCATTAAAAAGAAATTTTTTTAATGTTTTTTATTTATTTTTGAGAGAGAGAGGCAGAGAGAAAGACACACACACAGAATCCGAAGCAGGCTCCAGGCTCTGAGCTGTCAGCACAGCCAGACGCCCCTATTAAAGTCATTATTTTAAGTTTATTTACTCATTTTGAGAGAGAGAGCATAAGCAGGGAAGGGGCAGGGGGGTGGGGGGAAGGGGGAGAGAGAGAATCCCAAGCAGGCTCTGCACCCCCCTACATGGGGCTCGAACTCACGAACTGTTGAGATCATGACTTGAGCTGAAATCAAGAGTGGGACACTTAACCAACTGATCCACCCAGGTACTCCAGCATAAACTTATTTTTAATGAATGCAAAAATAAATGACTTATTTGGTGTCCCTTAGAGATATTAAAAGCAAAAATGGGCAAGGAGAGGAGAGGCAGTAGAAAAAAATGCCCTGGTAGGGAAAACGAGAAATGAAAAATGGCTCTTATCAGGAAACTAAGTGATAACTCTATTAGGTTCTATTTTCCTCTTGATGCTGCAAGAAATTCCTACTTCTTCCCCCTGGTCAAAGTAGATGGGGGATTTTTTCTCTTCTCCATTGACTGGTAGCTGCAAGCAGTGATGAAGTGATCAGCAACCATTTTATCAGTTGTCCAAAAAGCGGTTTCTACAAATTCACTCTGTGTTTATAGCGTTCCTCCCCTATTAAGGTAAAAAATACGGGTTTTTTTGCATTTGTGTGTGAACTATAGAATAAAAGTCATCAGAAACTAAACTTTTAAGAAATGTTGGGTTTATCGACAAAAATTGTGTTATAGCAAGCAAATCAAAGCCTCCCTTCACACATCAGCAGATCAACTTTTGGTATTCAAGCTCTTCTTAGGTGCTGAGAAAGGAAATTCTCAGGGAATGGACTATGATGCATAACACTATTATGTATGTTTCTCCAGGAATTTCTAAGAAAATTTTATTTTTACACAAAAGTCCACAAATAAATCAGAACTGAAGTGTGTAAGTGCAACATTTAGGTTGTGATCTCAAGAGAGAGAGAGATCAATTTAATTCCTTTTCTTAAGCATGACATATTTATACTTACCTTGCTGATGAAGTAATTAGAACCAATGTACAGGGAGCAGGCATTTATGTTGTCAAAGGAAAACCCACAATGACTAGCAAAAAACCCTTCACTAAAAAAGTGTATAGATTCCATTATATTCAGAGTGCTAAAAGAATAAAAGTTAAAGTTATAAAAAGGAACAAGTTGTGTAAACGTGAAAGTTCACAAAGATACCACTTGGGGTATGATATTATTAAATATTAACATCACAAAATAAAATTACAGGAAACTCTAAATAATGAAAAATACAGTTCTCAAGCAAAGATGCCACTTGAGGGTAGATATACCAGCACCAAGCAATTCCAGAGTAATTCTGAATGTGCAAAAGGAAAGGTCTAACTGAATCATTGTTTCTTTGTTGATGTGTTGAAGTAATAAAAATTCTAAGAGCAGAGAGCGCTCACATTTGCTTGAGGTTATAGAAGGAAAATATTTTTGTTCTGCAGATGTTTTTCCTTTCAGATCCATTCTGAAAGGTATAGAAATTTGGTTCAGGCTGTGGAATTTGTTAAAATCTGGGACTTTCACAAACCATAAGAGACTCTTAAATACAGAGAACAAACTGAGGGTTGCTGGGCAGGTGTTCGACGGAGGATGGGCTAAATGGGTGATGGGCATTATGGAGGGCACTTGTTGGGATGAGCACTGGGTGTTATATGTATGGGATGAATCACTAAATTCTATTCCTGAAACCATTACTATATTATATATGTATGGGATGAATCACTAAATTCTATTCCTTAAATCATTATTATACTATACATTAGCTAACTTGGATTTAAATTAAAAAAAAAAAGAAAAAGAAAAAAATTGAAATAAAATAAAATCTGGGACTTTAAGCTCACCGAAAGGAAGGTTCTAAAAAAAGTCCCTTCAAATTAATTCTTACAGTTAACATCTTTATATATGGAAATATTCTTCATTTATAATCACTTTCCTCAAATTAATTTCTTCAGTGAACATATCCATAAATAGATTCAACCAAAGCAGACCAAAGCAGGTAAACAAATGATAGCAGTGGACCATCTAGTGACTCTTAATGCACCCCCACCCTCTCTGCTTTCTGTGTCAGAGGGTAGAAAATGTAGTCACAGTACAATGGGAGTCAGGTGATGTTCCTTTTAGAATGAAAAAGCCCCTAAAGTCAAGCATTTGCTTTAAAACCTCATTTAGAACACAGCAAAAACTGACAGTCTGTAGAAAACACACTGAGCCACTTGAAGGGGCAGTAACATTACAATAGGGCTATTAAGATGAATCCCAGGTGGGAAAAAAAGAGGAAAATCATAGAATACACTCAAGATAGCCGAGATAATTCCTATCCCCCTATACCATAGAAAGAGCACTGTAGGCCTCCCCCATCAGGTAACTTTGCAATTCTATTAGACCTTGAGTCCGTTGAGGGCAGGAATTATATTATCTCAGGATTTAGGGGTGCATGATGGCATATGGTATAAGCTCTGCCATGCCTTAAGGGCTCCTTAAATATTTGTTGAGTAAATAGAAACCATACAGGGAGAGAATAAGGAAATAAGAAGGGAGGCAGGGAGAGGCGAATTTAAAAAGGAAAGAAAGAGGGAAGAATGGATGGCAGGAGGAGGAAAACAGAAATACTTTTAACAAGACCTGGTAATTATTTTTTGTCCCCCTGGAATAGCCAAGGATATTATATAAATGTACTAGATCTTGTTTGAAAATTGAAGTTTGTATTAACTTACTGCCATCCACAGCTTCTACCGGGGATGAAATTGCTCGCTAACTCTTGTGGAATTTAATTTACTTAGCACTTAGTAAAGCAGCAGACTTTCAGGTTTAAGGTATGCATTGAGATCGATGGTCTGAAGATACACCTCTAAGGAGAGTTCACTGCCAAGTCAGCCAACTGTTTCATGCTGCAAGCAGCTGATGAGCTAAGTGTTCCGTGTGCTTAGTAATACTCACGGCTTTTTGGAGTAGACACATCTCCACACTCACCCTCAAACAACAGGCCCCAACAGCCCACAGAGTTTTATCCAGATCTAGAAGCCAGCCTTTCAAACACATCTGAAAGTGCTTTCTTCAAACAATCTGAGCGATCTGTGTGGTTTCAGTCTTCTGTTCTTCAAGATGTGATATTTGTAGGGGAGCTAAAACAGAGTAGGCAGACTCAGGCATGATATATCTCACTATGTTACCCGGTATGTATCATAGTCCGACTTTCATTCATCTAGCACTTGGGCCAAGTTAGTGCATATGTCAAAAAAAAATATTATAAGGAGGGGCGCCGGGTAGCTCAGTTGGTTAAACGACTGACTCTTGCTTTCAGCTCAGATCATGATCTCACAGTTTTGTGAGTTGGAGCCCCACATCTGGCTCCGTGCTGGTGGTGCTTAGCCTGTTTGGGATTCTCTCTCTCTCTCTCTCTCTCTCTCTCTCTCTCTCTCCTGTCTCTCTCCTTCCCTGCTTGTGCAGTCTCTGTCTCTCTCAAAATAAATAAACTAATATACATATATGTGTGTGTGTGCATGTGTGTGTATTTTTTTAAGTTCTTTATTATATATAAGGAAGTCACAGATAACAAAGAATCAAATAGGAAGAAACAGACTTAGTATAAGCAAAAGTGTGGTTAGAAGTGAAGCAGATGTTATGAAATCTCTATCCCTATCCCTGAGAATCCTCTGAAAACAGAACCCATTCAGTAAGTGTCGATTGCTTTGGCCACTTTACATACACTGACTTGAAGCCTAGGGATCAGAGTTTACAGAACCAAGTTTAAATCAGGCTCTACTATGGATTAGATGTATGACCTTGAAAGAGTTCCTTGGCTCCCCAAAATTTAGTCACCTCAACTGTAGAGTGGTAGTATTAATAGAAATATAATCTTTTGGGGCACCTGGGTGGCTCAGTCAGTTGAGCATCCGACTCTTGATTTCAGCTCAGGTCATGATCCCAGGGTTGTGGGATCAAGCCCTGTGTTGCACTCTGTGCTGAGCCTGAAACCTGCTTGAGATTCTCTCTCTCTCTCTCTCTCTCTCTACCTCTCTCTCTCCCTCCCTCTCTCTCTCTCTACCTCTCTCTCTCTCTCCCTCTCTCCTCTTCCTCTCTCTCCCTCCCTCCATCTACCCCTCCCCTGCTCTCTCTCAAAAAAAAAAAGAGAAAGAAATATAATTTTCAATCCACTCATTAGCAACTATTTGCTTGCACATATTCAGAAAGCATCTCACTATGTAAACCATAAACACAAGGGCTTGGTTTTGATCACCATATATTCTCAGTGCCTAGAATAGCACGTGGGAAGTCTTCAAAAAATATTGCTGAATGAATTACCCCACCTCTCTTTGCCACAGTTTCCTCATCAGAGAAATGGGATGCTGATAATAGAATCAACTTAACTGGGTTGTGTGACGATTAAATGAGACACCATATATTAAGTACTTAGAATAGTGTCTGGCACTGTGCTCAAAAATTCTAGTTGCTTTAAAAATAATAATAACTGTTATTATTAGTTATGGCTTCTAACCTCAATGAGTTTGCCTACTGGAATATCAAACTAGTGAGCAAAACTGTCAATTACAATACAGATATAATATCAGCACAATAACAGGTGACTGTGGATTTACAAGCTGGTGCTTCACAACACAATTTGTGGAGTAAGTGAGTACTCCTTAGAGAGACTGGCATATGCATCCTACAGTGTTTCAAAAACTAAATCCACTCACCTAATGGAAAAGAAGCCTGTACATGGTCACCAGAAATCATTGTCTGCTACAATTTCCAGGAGAATCATAGGACATGTATACCAATGTTGTTCTCTTTCTCTTCCTGTGATTCTTACATTATGATGTCAGATAGGATGGAGAAGACCTGCTTGGTAAGATGCCCTCGTTCCTCTACAGATCAAGCTCTAATATAGTGGCTTCAAACTGTGTTCCAATGAACGCTGGGATTCTGCAGCCATCACCTGGGCACAACCTCCTCTAAATCACAGGAAAACCGGACTAAGAAAGGCTCTCCAGAACCTCCACCCTGCATTTTCCATAGATCTAGAAATTTGTGTATGATTTCTTTGGAAAACATCACTCCACTGTGAAAGTTAATAATAATTCTTTAAAGTTTAAAATTCACTGCCCTAGAGATTCTTCTAAGAGACCCTTATCAGGGAGAACAAGATTCCTTGCTCCCAGCAAAGGCAAATGTTTGGTAAAAAGAAATTTTGAAAAGCTCCTAAACAGGGAGTTTTCTACCTGGCATATTTCCCAGCCTTCCATGGAGAATTGAGCATGATATTTCTTTTTAATGCAATATTGTAGGAAACATGGTTCAGTGAATAAAATATCAAATTTACTGAACAGTGAAATATTACAAATCCTCTTGAAGTATTGATTCATGATCTTTTGCTTGGTTTCAAAGTGGATCACATATTACAGAAAGTAAACATAAATGACATAAATAAATTACAGTTATAATTTCATCTATATTAAGAAAAAGATATGGGCCAATCCATTGAGTCTACTCCATTTGTAGTCATTTTGCATGTCCAGACAATTATTTGTATCTTTGAAAGTTTGGAGAGTCATTAACTGATAAAGGGTTTCCAACTTCCTCCCTCTACAACAGCAAAATATAAAACAAAAACAAAAAACAAATCAAATATATTTTAAAAGCTTACCAAATTGAAATAGTTATATCATAAACATAGAAATACATTCTGTCAATAAAAAATCATTTAATGAAAATAAAAGTACTTCCATTGCTTTCTAATGTCACTCATTAATACTTGGGTTAGTGAACACTATTATCCCTCAGATTATTCTAATAATTCAAGCATGTGTAAGGAAAGAGAAATAACACATGTTGGATGTGTACTATATACTGGGCATTAAACATAGAGTTGAATGCTTAGTGGACAGTCATTTGGTGAATTGATGAATAAATCCTTACCATAATCCAGCTCTTTTTTTTTTATAGTCAAGGAAACAGGTTCAGGGATTTTTCCCAAATTTTCAGATCTAATAAGAGCCACGACTGAAACTCAGTTTGTCTCCTGACATGCCCATATTCTACCCAATATATCAGAGTAATTAGTACAATGATTATTGTATTACCCATTTGTTGTGGGTTGGATTGTGTTCCCCCAAATTCCTATGTTGATGTCCTAATGTCCAGTACCTCAGAATGTGATCTTATTTGGAGATAAGATCTTCACAGATGTAACTGAGTTAAAATGAGGTAACCGGGATGGGTCCTACTCCAATAAAACTAGTGTTCTTAGAAGAAGTGGAAATTTAGAGACAGACATGCAGAAAGGGAGAATACCATGTGAAGACAAAGGCAGAGGTCAGGGTGACACTTCTACAAATGAAGGAATGCCAGAGATTACCACCAAACCATCAGAAGGTAGGCAGAAGTATGGTGCAGATTTTCAGTCACACCCCTCAGAAGAAACCAATCCTGCCAACACATCACCTTGGACTTCTGGCCTCCAGAATTGTGAGACAATGAGCTTCTATTGTGTAAGCCACCCCCCTCAACTTGTGGTCTTTTGCTATGACAGCCCTAGCAAACTAATACACCATTACTTTGAGAGAATTGGGTTGGTTATTGAAATTCACTGATGGTTGCCTCTGCTAGAGAACAAGCATTGACACAACTGAGATATTTCTGGAACAGGATGACACAATTCTATTTTTTTTAGTTTAAAAATTTTTCCTTCATAAAGACTCAAATACACCGAATTAAATCCTAAATGAGCAGAAGAGTTAAATGTAAAAACAAAAACATTTTTTTTGAAACTAAGAGAAAAAAAAAACAGAGCCAAGTATTTTCTTGATCTAGAAAGGAGAAAAATATTTTCTGAGAAGAAAGAAAGAAAGAGAACAAAGAAAGAAAGGAGGGAAGGAAGGAAGGAAAGAAGGAAGGAAGGAAAGAAGTTCGTTGACTATATTTGAAAAATATAAAACTTCTGCACTTCAAATAAAAATTAAAAGGCAAACAGCAAAGTATGGGGAAACATCTGCAAAATATGTCAGTGAGCATTGGTCTTGTTATATGAAGAGTCCTTATAAGTCAACAAGGAAAATATAAATGCTCCAATAGACAACATGAACAAAAGACATGAACAAGCTCAATTCACAAAAGAAGAAATAAAAATGTCCCATAACATATGAAAAATATGCAAATAATTGAGAAAATAAAATTTTTAATGGTTAATTGACCAAGACTCAGTGTTGGTAGTATGTGTTAAAATAGAGCCTTTCATTTATCACTGAAAGGAGTGGGAAATCCTTTCTGTGGAAAAGGATTCATACTGTCACAGGAGCTTTAAAATGTGTATAGCCTTTGATCCAAGAACGTACTAAAGGAAACGATCAGAAATGCTACAATTATTGGCATACAAGGATATTCATCATAGGATTCCTTGTAATACAGAAAAAATGAAAATGATCTAACATTAGGGGGATGGTTTAACAAATTTTGGTACATATATCACACACAGTACACTCTCCTTCGATGCATCCTCTTCCTGCGACCAGTTAGCTTCCTCACACACTACTGGGTGTTTTGTGTGCCTTGCAGCTTCTGTTTACTCATAGCTTCTGTTTACGTAGGACTTCTGCTCGCCCCTGGTCCCACTCGGCCTCCTTCTACTCTGCTTTAGACTCCTTTTTGATTGCCTTCTCTGTTTCTGTCCTTATAACTGAATCTCTGACTTCTTTCTCTGCCTACAAATGTAAATTCCTAAGGGAGAGATTCTCGCTCACCAAGCCAATTTACCACCTTCCCTGTGAAGAGGTAAGGAAAGCAGCACAGAGGAGCAGTGGTAGTATCACCTAGCTGGGAACACAGCTGCCCCGGCAGGAAAGAGTCCTGTGCAAAGGGGTCATAAACAGGGCCAGTACCACGTTGGCCTGTTTAGTTCCACCGCCTGTGTATACCCACACCAAACTAACCTCACACTGAACTCAACTGGCTACTCTGCTTGTTTTCTTTCTTCATTTTACTTACAAGGGCAGGGGACCGTGTGTTGTTCAACTGGGTAATCCCAGCACAATGCTGGGGTCTGGCACTCAATAAGTGTTTGTTGATGATTGAGTTGTTACAAGAATTAATGGAAATAATGAAGGTCAAGCACCTAGTGTGATGCCTGGCATGAGGTAGCCGCTCAACAAATGCTCATTCTCTCCCTTCTCCCCTTCTCATTCTCCCAAATCTCATCTGTCTTTTGTTCATGCAGGATTTGCTTCACTAAGTGGTCCCCAGACAAGAGCTACTCACTAATCTCAGAGACAGAAGACATTTATGTTACCATGAGATTCATTAACTGGGATAAATAACTCTTCACCCTGAATGCTTAGAGAAGTTCAGTTGATACCAAATAGAAAACAGAACAAAAGCCTCTCAAACTTGTGATCTTACCTTTTGTATTAATTTGACTGTGGGGTGTTTTTTTTTGTTGTTTTTTTGGGTATTTTTTTACTGTCTTCATGCATATGGGGGCTAAGCAGAGAAAGACAGAAGGGCTAAATTACTGACCACCAGACCGTGATGTACTGTCTACTTTCCTTTAACTGAGACTGAGTCAGTGAAACTTTGGTTTGATTTGCAGGAACACTGGCTTTCTGTAGCATAGAGTGCAAGGGAGAAACTCTGACATTTATGAGTGTAATGTTGGGGAGATTGAGCCCCTGGGATCCATTCATGCCATGTGTTAACTATGTGATATTGACAAAGTTGCTTAACCTCCCTATACATCAGTTTCTCCATCTGTAAAATGGCAATAATAATAGTTGAGTCTTAGAGTTGTTTTAGGATTAGATAAATTAGCATTTGCCAATACCTGTTATATAATAAGGACATATAAATATTTTCTATTATTATTGAAGACTTGATATGTACAAACATTTTCACAAACATACCCTTTTAATCTGTGTAACAACACTGAGACACATCACCCTGTGATGAAGAAACTAAACTGAGGTCCAGAGAGGTTAAGAGCACCTGTGCTATGCTAACTGAGTGAGTTTCACCAAGTACCATGTTCAACTACTATATACTGATAAGGCTTTGCTGGCCATTGATGGCCTATGCTGTCTATATTTTGTTAAATGTCTTTGATATTATGCAACAACCCTCATCAGTTTTCCATGCACGATGTGACACTGTAATTCCTTTCCGGAAAGAAAACACTGCTCCTGACCTGTTGGGTTGAGTGTCCAAATATGTTTGACCTCTTTCAGAATGTTTCTATGTGACTATATTCATTTACTCTGTAGCAATTTGAAATCATTTCTTCCTCCATGGAGTATGTTGGATAGATTTCTGCCTCCTGCCACCTCCTTTTATTACCTCTCATTAAATGTGTCTGTCAGAGGGGTGCCTGGGTGGCTCAGTCGGTTAAGCGGCCGACTTCGGCTCGGGTCATGATCTCGTGGTCCATGAGTTCAAGCCCCGCGTCAGGCTCTGTGCTGACAGCTCAGAGCCTGGAGCCTGTTTCGGATTCTGTGTCTCCCTCTCTCTGACCCTCCCTCGTTCATGCTCTGTCTTTCTCTATCTCAAAATAAATAAACGTTAAAAAAAATTTTTTTTTTTTTTAAATGTGGCTGTCAGATTGGAGAGCAGCTCTTCATGGATGTGGAAAAGTGCTCAACATCAAGCTTATTTAATTGCCATGTTCTTTTGGATCAGCCCACTGAGGTATTTGTATGTTCCGCTGTGACATCATCATGACTTATCTTAGCTGATTGTCTACTCTAAACCTTGGATTGCTCCCTGTGGCTCAGTGGCTCAGCAGTGAATCATTCTTTTTTCTTATATATTATGACTATAACTTTTGTCACTTCCTGAATAATGGAAGAATCATGCACAGGGTTTTCCTCTGGGAGGAAATGAGAACACTTTGCAGACACATCAATAATTGTCCAGCCATGACTTACCCAGGCTATGTGATGATGCAGCGGGTGGTGCTAAGTAGGAAAGCAGAAAGAATGAGACCTAAGACATAGTGAGAGAACTCCAGAGATCTCCTTTGCTCTCAGCAGTGTTATTCAATGCACCTGACAGACTGAAATTTCATCAAGATGTCATGGCTGAGAGCTAGATGGGGAGGTAAGAAAGCTGGATGTGGGTTCTGCCAGTTTAACACTGTGTGCTCCTGGAAAGTTGCTTACCCTCACTGGGCTTCAGTTTTTGGTTTTTTTTTTTTTTTCCCCATTGGAAAAATTAATTCACTCATTTATTCATCAAGGGAGTGAGAGTAGATAGAGAGAAGGAACAGTCCAAGGGCTGCACCTTGGGCCATCCAATATTTAGAGGACAAGGATATGAGGAGGAATTAGGGGAGGCAGAGAAAGAAAGGCCAGAGAAGTGGGAGGAAAACCAGGAAAGTATGTTCCTGAAAATCAAGGAGGGGGTACTCAGGTCAGTCCTGGAAACTGGATT
This sequence comes from Panthera pardus, assembly GCF_024362965.1. Lineage (NCBI taxonomy): Eukaryota > Metazoa > Chordata > Mammalia > Carnivora > Felidae > Panthera > Panthera pardus. The sequence goes on from NW_026526991.1 coordinate 22,315,829, forward strand.
TAGCAGCATGGAGGCCACTGGTCATCTTGACACGTCAGTGGATGTGACGCCTGATTGGAAACAAGTTAATGAGAGAATTGGAGACCACAAGTACAGACTTAAGTTTTACTGTAAAGGGGGTTGAACTAAAATGTGGTATTTCATACTTAAATGCCTTGAAGGATGAGGTAGATGATATAAATACATGAAGTGGTACATTATGATAGGATATAGTGCAGAAGGTGGAGAAATAAAGAGGAAATGTCTTGCCTAAAGGTATTCTAATAAAAATAGAAACAAATAATAGTAAGTGTCAAAAAAAACTTATCTCAAGGCCACCAGTTTGCAATGCCTGGAATAAATGATCTCCAAGGACCCTTCCAGTCTAGAGTTCTACAGATCTAAGCTGTGAGGAAAAATTAAGTCCAGGTCATGTAATGTTGAGCCCCTGAGCTATAAGTAGTCTCGCTTCTTTCTGAACTGGAGCTAAGCATTTGTCGTGATTCCTCCAGGATTTGTGATAGAATCCTTTTTGTTTTAATATGATGTAAAAGCTGGAAACCAGTCACAGAATGGAGACTTCTCAGCACAAGTGTCCATCCATCGAACAGAGAAATATTTATTAAGCAACAGTTCTATATATGGCAGGCCCTATGTTATTTATCACAACATTTCAGACCATCCCTGCCCTCAAAAAGTTTATGGGTTAATGGAGAAGATGAACAAGTGAACAGACATGTGGTGTTGTGCTCTAGCACCGAGAAGCACAGTGTGGACAGTGGAGGATGCCCCTCACCCTGCTGAGGAGCAGGATCAGGAAGGCTTAAGGAAAAAAAGAAAATGTTTTCCGGGCTGAGTATTGAAGGATTAATTGAAGTTTGAGAGCACAGAAAGAGGGGAGGGTTGTAAAGATGACCGCAGTGCTATAGTGCTGGGCAGTTAGTTCTCTGGTGGCGAGTGCTGGGCCTACCACGGCAAGCGCTAGGGACTCCTATACTCCGAGTAGTGGTGATGACAGACACTCAGGAGCCTGACTGCCTTGGTTCATAATCTCAGTTCTGCCACTTACCAGTGACCTTGAATAAATTTCTTAACCTCTCTGCCTTTAAGTTTCTCTATCTCGAAGATGGAGATTATAATAGTACCTACTTAGTAGGACTCTGGGGAAAATTAAATGTGCTTAATAAAGCTTTTAGAAGTGTAACCGGTACCAAGTAAGGGCTATGTGTTTGTTGTTATTATCAGGGAAAGCTTTCAGGAGGAGGTAACACATAAAGGAAGAGAACAGTTCCCAGGTAGAGAACTGATGGAAGGATGTTAAAGGCAGAGAGAGTCCCACAGGTGAAAAAAAAAAAAAAAAAAAAAAAAAAAAAAAAAAAAACCCACCCCAGGCTCTGGAAATGCATCAAATGGTTCAAGTAAGGAGACACCACAGTTTAGGCTGGAGAGGTAGATACAGTCAGGATCATAGGCTTCTTTCTACCTTTGCTGGTACGAAATGTCTTAGGAAGAACTTAAAGGTTGGCTCTGAACAAACCAGAGTGAGACAGTTTGTGGCAGTGGGTAGGAGGTAAGGAAGTTGCTTTTCTAGGGCAATAACTGGGACCAACCATAGAACAGACTGGTGACCTCATCTGCTTCACACACACAAGACTGTAGGAAGCATTATGGAGAATTCTCATTTGGCATGAATCCAATAGCTCATCGACCCTGGATAAACTGCTGTCTTCTGTTGAAAAGACCACAATCCTGAAATTTATTATAGTCCAGCGTAGTGCATTAATTTCTTACAGCAAAAGTAATCCAACTCATGCTCCTGCTCTTCCTAAGGAAACATTCCCTATGTTTTTAGTCAGCAAATATTTAGGGAGATTTGCTCTCATAATCTCAACATGTAGATTAGCTACTTGGGGCAGCACAGTTTACATTACAGCCAGTACTTGCAAACCTCCCCCTGCTGTTAATGCTTTCTTTAGGTCCCTGAAGATTCTGGAATCATCTCAGTATCATTATCTTGACTCCGATTCTGCAAAGGCAATGACAGCTGTTCTTTACAAAGGCATAAATTCATTTTTTAACCCCAGAACCAAGCAGTAAATACTCTTATAGTAAGTAATCCAAGGGAACTTTGGCTAGGATCTTGTCATTAATATAAAGCTCATCAGTAAGATATCACAGTTAAAAGAAAATCTACTGCAGGATTTTTATCTCCAGATGGTGGTGATGGGGGTGTCATTGAAATCCCGTAGCCCTTCCTCAATTCTCCATATGTTGACAGAGAGCTCGTGCAGATATCTCCATAAATGTTACCTCTGTGTTTTAAGACTTCTGCCAGCATTCTGCCTTACCATTCTGTATGATTTTCACACTTGGCTACTTCAAGGACTAGGATGCTTCTTTGTTATTTCGTATCTCCGAGTCATGTATTGGCACTGCTCCATTGGTGATTATTGGATCCATGATAAAACCACACTAAAGTCAAGAAATATTGAACTGATTAGCTGTAGAATACTTCGCTTTTGTCAATGAAGATATTTGGAATGGTTGTGGCCTCATTGATGGTTACTACTATACTGTTTGACCATTACATTAAAACTAATTTTAGATGCATTATTTATAATAAGTTTCTACAAATTTATTAAAATTAACTGGATTCTTTCCTCTGCTGGTTTATACATTGCTTTATAGTTTGCATTGACACTATTCCTGATGTATTCCATCTCCTAATTAAACTAAGTTTTCTGTTTTTCTGAACATTCCACTGTTTTCTGTATTTTCCACTGAAGCTAATTCTTTTTCTTCTGTTCTTTGGGGATCCTGATAATGAAATGCAGTTTAGGTACCAATAAGCTATATATTTGCTTCTTTACAGTTCAGTCCCATTTTGCCCCTTTTTATTATTTATGCTTTAAATATTATTATCAATAAAGGCAAACATTTATTAAATGACCATTCTGCAGTAATGATGCTATGCTAAGTAAAATGAAGATACATAAAATGGAAAAATCACTGTACATACACTGTGTGTGTGAAAGTTCATTTCCTTTGTTTTGTTAATGTCTCATCTTATTTAAGGCAAACCTATATTTCCTTTTGGCCTCCCTCCTTTGAATTCTAAATGTGTTTTTTTGTTTCTTTGTGGTTCTGCTGATAGTACTTTGTGATCATATCTTGTTCAAAACCACAGATAGGCACAGAGTCTGTCAGGAAAAGTTAAAAAACCTCTACCTTCCCAGCTAACAGTGGCCCACAGGCTGCTAATTAGCTTGATGGATCAGCACCTGGTCTGGTTATGAATGCTCAGAAGCCCATTGGCTGCTGGCAGCTGATTCCTGACTCCCTGAGGTTTGGAGATGTATCAACCTGAGCAGGGGGAGCTGGCACTTGCTTAAAGGATAGCTGTAGCCAATTATTCATGTGCTCCTTTGGACTTGACTTGGCTGGAGGAAGAACCATGCTTTCAGACACATTTGAGGCAGCCTTTGCTTGCATAAATATTGCATCTACCTGGCACAGTTTTCCTTTTTGGTGTCATTACAGTACAATGAGTAATATCAGTACAACCCTACAATTATCTACAGGATAACTAAGTTATATATATTTTTTTCTTATGTTGTTCTTCCTCCCCTTTTCTACTTTTTATTTGCTAGGAATGTGTTTAAAGTCAATTTGTCTGATTCCTCTGATTTAAATGGGGTTTTAAAATATACACAACGTGTAATGTTTGGTTTATGTGACACGGAAACTCTAGACAGTCTGTTAAAGTTTCATTGACCAGAGAGGCATCAAGTATTAAGCATGGAACTGTATCTCTGCTTTGCCATTTAGTAGTTGTGTGACCCAAGCAAGTTTCTTGGCATCTCTGTGCCTCAGATACCTCATCTGTAAACTGGAAACACCAATTCCTACATCAAAAGGTTGTTGAAATGATCACACTAGCTTACTACTAATATTGATGAGCCCTCAACATTTGAGTGTATATTGTGTGCAGAACTTGGTGATGGGACTCATGGAAAAATATAAACTAAAATATTTAGTTTATACATAAATACATAAAAATATATGTAGCTGCTGTTTTACCCCTCAAAGTGCATGGCCTGAACAAAAAAATGAAATCATCCAGAGGAAACAATCAAAGAATAATATTATAACCCAGCACCAATTCTATACTCATCTTCTGGCAAACGCACCCCCATGTGCTGTCTATTTTCATTTGTGCCAACATAAGAACCTCAATACCTCTTTGAGGTTCTCCCCCTATTAATCTAATCATATACAAAAGCATTACTCTGTTACTTAGTCCTTACTGAAGATTTCATGATGATGGGAAGGTGGGGGTGTTTACAGCACAAACCCAGAACAAATGATTTGTTTAAAGCCTCATTCAATATTTCTGATCCCTAAATGGCATGTGCTCTCTTCCCCAACAAAGCCTTTGCCCTCAGTGACTCTTCTTTATCACCTTCCTCCTAAGAACAATGCAAACTCCGTGCAGAAGTTAAGCAACGTCCTTGGGTTCCCTGAGTATGTCTATGGAGAGCTTTCACCCTTTTCCTCACAGAGCTTATCAAAATATTTCTTCCAAACAAATGCAGTGCTATAGTAATGCAGGTGCATACATGTTTCCCCATCTCTCTATACACACACCATCTTGTTCCATTCTCACAATGTCCCTGTGAAGGTAGTCTTGTATCAGTTTTACAAATGAGAAAACTAAAACTCAGAAGTTGGGGACCACCCCAATGTATAAGCCCTAACTCATACATTTGTTGTGAGGACTAAATAAGGTGGAATTTTCTTAAATGCTTGCCCCAGCATGAGTCACAGGCAAGGAATGGGGACCGCCAGTAACAGAAGTAATAATAGCAAAAAATATAATAGTAGCAATACCCTTGTCCTGACTAGCTTGATGGTAGCATAATGAATGTCAGCAGCAGGGTTGGCTGCATAGTTTGCAGGACCCAGTACAAAAGCAAAATGTGAAGCCTGGCCAGGGGTAGGGAAGTCAGGCTCCCCTTTCCACAGGCCCACAACCCCAACCTATGGCAGATGAGCGACCCCCCTCCCGCCAAGGGATAGCAATCTCTAGGCCAGTAGGTGCTTGATATTTGGGTTGGATGCAAGTGAGAGGCCCTTGGGAGTCATCTACCATATTGCCCACCAAACACACCATGAGTTGCAGCTCAAGGCAGGGATGGCTGTTGCCTTGCCTATCCCAAAAGCCACAGGGCGGGTGACCCTCCACACCGAGGCTGCCCACACCATAAGGGAAGGAGGAGGGTAAGGACTGAAAGAAGGCTAGCCTTACCCTAACCCCATCAATGCCACCTAATTGCTACCCCAGGCAAAGAGCAATGGTGGTTGTGGGGTGAGCCAGAGAGGGCATCAGCAGGCAATGCCCTGGGCAGCAGGGAGCAGACAGCCAAAAATTCATCCCAGGAAGGCAGGACCCCATGTGAGCTGAGGTTCTAAGCCCCACAACATGGTCCATAATAATCCCATCAGACTTCACTTACAAAACACAAATCCAAAGTTAAAAGTATTTGCGATTACAAGACCCCCAACCATAGAGGGGCCCTTCTGAGAGCCAGACCCTGTAGGATAGCCCTAGTTACATGTCCATGAAGCCAACCCTGATCAACAATGAATATGCAAGTGTTTTAAAAACTTTTAATGCTGTATAAATGTAAAGCATCATTGCTGTTAATCAACATTACGCAAAAAAATAGTATTAAGTCCTAGCAACTCTGTTGGACATTTACTTAGTAACCCCAAACTTGTAAGAGCAAAGGAGAGCTCTGATACATTTGCTCTTCCCCCAGGGAGGAAAAATTTTTTCCAGATCCTTCAACTGAGAGAGGTCACCCATTCTTAGTGATCAGATGAAATCAGAGTTTCCAAGGGAACAATCTTGCTCTCCCCACAAACCTCCCTTGTAGTAGATATGTCAGGCAGAGACCCTGACTCTTCCTCAGATCAGAGTCATGGATCCTCCCCTAAGCAGGAAAAAGAAACTCCCACCCTGGAACTTGCCTCAGCATCTGCTTCCCTCCACCCACCACCCCAGCCGTCCAGGAACATGGGGTTCTCTGTCACACACTTCCCATTAGCTCAGAATTTCAATCTCAGGGATGTCCCATTGCCTTGGTCAGTCCTGCAGTCCTCACACCTTCACACCTTATGCATAGATTGAATTCTATACATTTCAATATAGCAGATCTGCAGGGGCATTTTTGATATTTATAAGAGTATCCTGTGATCCAGAATAAACCAGTTATTATACAGCTTCTTGGCCTACATCATAATTGGAAAAAGCAGCTGAGAGAAATGGGAGAAAATGCAAATTAGAACATTCTGATCCTCCATACTCACCAGGGACCCATTTAGAGCAAAGTCATAATAACCAAATGGTAGTCTAATGTCCTGAAAGAGTTAATGTTGCTTCCCACCTTACTTCTACCCAGAGAGCCATTTCTGCCCAAGGGCACTCTGGTTCATCCTATCCTAGGTCCTGAGACCCTGAGAGGGTATATAGACCTAGCAGAAAGAGTGGATTTTCTCAACACTGCACTACAGAGCCTGCCCTAATGTTCAATAGAAAGGGAGTGGCTGAAGTTTCTTTGGGAGCATCCCGCTCCCAACCTCCTTCCTGCCCCCATCAGAAACTTCAGGGAGCCTGCGTTCCTTCTTTCCTGGGGTCTTTCTCTCATGAGCCAGTGAGGGTGGCATTAGACACCACCACTGAGTGTCAAGCTGAGCATTGCTCTGCAAGGGAGAATGTTTTAGAGCAAAGCTGTTATCAGTCACTGTTCTGACAAAGCCCCACTTCATAGCAGCTTGCCTGATGCAGCAGCTGTAGTGTCATGGGAGAATGCATGAGACTGGGAGTTAGGAATTTTGAATTCTAGCCATGGTTATGCTACTTACCAGCTGTGTGACCTTGAGCAAGTAAACGGACCTCTCAGGGACTCTGTTTCCTCATCTATCAAATAAAAACAATATTAGCAATACCCACCTCTGGTTTATGGTTTCAAAATTAATTAAAATAGCATGTATGTATATTTTGTCAACTAGGAAACATCTTATAACTGTTAATTAACAAAACATCATGGCATAATGAAGAAATCATGGATCTCAGAGCCATACATTCAGATTTAATTCTAGCGTTGTCTGATCTTGGAAAAATATTTAGCCTCTCAGAGCCTCCACAGTTACTTCATCTGGAAAAAAAAAAAAAGGTGGTACTAACGTAATAATAAAAGCCCTCCAGCATTGTTCAGGTAATGCATATAAAGGCCTGGTACATAGTAGGTCCACTAGATGGGACACCTGGCTGGCTTGGTCAGTAGAGCATGTTTACTCTTGATCTCAGGCTTATGAGTTTGAGCCTCATGTTGGGTGTAAAGATTACTTTAAAAAATATATATCTATATAATTAAAGTAGGTACACGACAAATGTGCTTCTTCCTCCCTTCAAGTCTCTCACATTCCCAGAAGCCTCTTCCACAGGTATTCACTGCTTTTTGGATCCTGGACCTCAAAGCCGGACTCCTGTCGCCCAAGGCTCAGGCAAACTCTTCTGCATCCCCATGCTGAGTTCTCTGGCTCCTCTCCTCTGCCTCCCAGGGTGTTGGCAGGAGAAGAGAAGACAAAAACCAGTCTCGAGGGCTGAACATAAGCATGTTATTCTGACATCCACTTGTGTGATAAAGGGCTATGTAAAAAATTGCATATACTTTTAAAATATTTGCTTTTTTTGTGCATCCAGTTCTGTTCTTGATGGTTTCTTAATTAACATTAAACTTGATCCCATTAAAGTATTTTAAAATTTATAGAGCTGCATGCCCCCATCAATGACCCCGTCAATTTATTGCACCTGTTGAGATAACTAGCAGAAGCTTCATCTTTCCCCACCCAAGTTGTCCTCCCTACTTTCTTCACCACTTATCTGATTTCTGGAGGTCATCCTAGGCTCTGTTTTCTTTCTTGCCCTCATCCTCCATTCAATCACCAAGTCACTGATATGCTACACCTTTATATTTCTGGCCCATCTTCATCCTCTTTATCCCCATCTCCATGGCCCCTTACTTCATTCTGTCCATTATCATTTCTCACCTGGATTTCTGCAGTGGGCTTTCAAAATAATTTTTATATCATAATGTTTTGAGAATTAAATGAGATAATAAATTTTACATTTATTAACATAACATTGCACATGGCTGCTGGCCCCTGGTAGGTACAAAATAAATGGTAACTATACAAATGTTTCAGAAAAGAAGTTTTGGCTCAATGTACTACTTTTGTGGTAGTAAAAGCCCAAGGATAGGATATGCTTCTTCAGTTGGTAATGAGCTTCCCTAATGCTGGAAGAGTCCAAGTCTTGGTTGAGTGACTCTTCATTAAAAGTTGTGGAAGAGGGGTGCCTGGGTGGCTCAGTCGGTTAAGTGTCCGACTTCGGCTCAGGTCATGATCTCACGGTCCGTGGGTTCGAGCCCCGCGTCGGGCTCTGTGCTGACAGCTTAGAGCCTGGAGCCTGTTTCAGATTCTGTGTCTCCCTCTCTCTGTGACCCTCCCCCGTTCATGCTCTGTCTCTCTCTGTCTCAAAAATAAATAAACGTTAAAAAAAAAAAAAGTTGCGGAAGAGATTCAAACAGCATTAATTGTATTTTAGTTCTCTTCTGAATAAGGCAGGACACCTTCAGTTACAAGTGTCAGAAACCCAACTCAAAATGGCTGAAGCGAAACAAGGAATGTATTGGCTCACATAGAAAAAAACCCAGAGGTTTCTTTCAGGCAGAACTAAAAGAGCTTTGAAAGCTATCACTGGAATCACCCAGTCTCTTGCTCTGTGTCACTGCTCTACTTTCCTCTGCACTGGTTTTACCCTTAGGCAGACCCTCTCCACAAGCCCTTGGTAGCTCCAGGCAGTAAGCCCAGCACCCTGGCAATGTTAGTATCACAACTCAGAAACCTCAGTGAAAAGACGGCTTCTCTTTCCTAGTATTCCAGCAGAGTTATGGTCCTGACCTTCCCTGAAAGATCCCCTGTGACTGAGTGACAAAATCCTTTGACCGGCCAGTGGATCATGGGTCTTCTCCATGGCCAGCTTTTCTAGAATTTTCTAGGATTTCATGGCTGAGGGCTGAAGAAGTGGGTCTCCAATGAAAAAACAGACTATTGCTAACAGAAATAGAAGGGACTAGGTGTCAAGCAAGAAAAACAGTGGACAGTAACCACAACTTCCCATCCTAAGATTCAATTATTCCAACCCAAAATTATTTTTAATATTTATATGTAATTCTTTCTTCCTTTGTCCCTCTAGTATATGTTAACACCCTTAATGGACACTGCTGGGGAATTAGCATAATGATATACATAATCACCATCAAATGATAGGCTATCTTGTCCTCTACAAAATCCTGTGGAGAAAAAAAAAAACTTTTTTTATGAGTTTACATTAGAAAAAGCTTCTGTCTGCTTCTAGGTGCATGAGCTCTTACACAGCTGAGAAACACACTAGAAGGTACTATGAGAAAGAGCTTTGTTACTCAGTTGAGTTGGTAAGTTGGAGTGGCCTCTTGATTCTAAAGACCTATGAATTAATACCAGGGTGAACTTAATTCTCTGGTTGAATAATTACTGTTATTATGCACCAGGTAGTATGCTAGATTTTTATATAGGTGCACTCATTTAATCCTTAAAGAACAATTATCCCCATTTCACAGATGCAGAAACTGAGGTATAGCAAGATTAAGCAAGCTGTTCAATAAGTTAATATTTACCATTGCTCAGTATTAAATGATAAAGTCAAATTTGAACCTAGGTCTGAGCCTATGGCCTTTTTCTCTACATCATTCTACCACCTTAAGGACTGTAAGTGCAGTGTCCCAGGTGGTATAAACCATATTTTTCTGTATCAAAATTTGTATCTCATGGTCTGACTCACTTGAAAAGGGTTGCCCTGAGAAGTCTGGAATGTAGGCCCACTTAGTGAAACAGACATCCAGATCAGGTTACTGGAGACTTACCTTCTCATGGATAACCTTGTAAGTTGCTGTGAGTGTTGAGCACAGCTGCGCTGTTGGTTAAAGGTGTTAGAAGGATGAGGTATTTAACACTTGTGTTGTGTGGCTGGATTGATTCCCGGGACGGGGGTGGGGGGTGTATAAGTAAAGGCTGCAAGTGAATGTCTTAGCTATGGCTCAGTGGAGCTGTATGTGGCACAGGCCTTGAATGTAGTTAACATCCAAAACAAGTCCCCAGGTCTTAATTCAGAAGACTGAGGCAGAACATTCCTGGCAGATGGGCCTCCCTGTTTACATTCATTCCCCCTGGATTCCAAGCCTGCTTGCCGTCAGGAAAAAGTGTAAATCCCTTCTGCTCACTCTAGGTTGTGTTAGCTTGGTAGTTAGATCTGTAAATATGCCCATGGTTAATAGGCAGTCTATAAACTGTTTTAAATTTGCTATCCAAATAAAGGAATCTTTTCCATAGCAAAAGTATGGTCATGCAATACAAATAACAAAATGTATGACCAGTGGAAGTCAGCCTATACCTTATTTATCTCATTAATGACAAGCAAGCCATGAGGTTAGGGAGACTCTTACTGCATCTATGGCAGACATACCCCATGAATAGCCACACACACATGCCCACTACTCAGAGCCTTCCCTGATGCCTACCTCTTGTAGAACTCCTTGATCCTGTGTCTTCACCAGTACACAGGCTCTGTCTCTCTGGCTTGTGTCCCATGCTCCCTATCTACACACACCAATATTTTTTCCCAAAATTCAACACTCTGCTTTCTACACATTGAAAAGTAAGGTTCCACAATATCGTGATTTTAAATCCATATTCATATCCTTAAAATAGCTTAGTTCTGAAATACCTTTTTATTAGAAACTTGTTCACATGATTGAAAAGATTTATTTGGGTGTGGAATTTCTAAAATTTCTCTAGCCTAGCAGTGGGTCATGTTTCATCCCACCATGTAAAATGGACAATGTGGGAGCTGTCCAGAGTTCTTTGATAATTCTACACATAGTTCTAGTTGATGGCATTCCATTTCCAACCCTTCCGACTACCAGGAAATCAGCTGATAGCAAATCTATATTTCTTGCCCTTACCTCTCTCATGAGCTCCAGATTTATATTCTATTTAACTTCTGTATGTGTCTATGTGGAGAACAACTAAAACTTGACATGTCCCAAGCTTTCTTTTACTTGTTCAACAAATATTTTCCTAATGCATATTAGGAGTGAACATAAGTACACTCAAGATAGTACAAGCAGGATCCTTGACTTCATGATCTCATGGGGAGAGCCATAACTAAACAAGTAATTACCAAAAAATAATAAATTCTCTATTAGGGAAAGCAAAGTTACTATGAGAGCAAAAGAATTTTGCCTCGGCCAGTGTAGGACAAGGGATATATAAGCATTTTCCTGGAATAAGGTACATATTTGTTGAAATCCATAAAATAAACTAGAGTTACCTAGAGAAAGAGTTCCACAAAGTCTGAGTCCATCTGTAACCTACCTTCCTATTCCTCAGCTCCCAAATCAAGGTTTGACCTCACATGCATTCAATAAATCTTGATATAATGAGCAAAAGTATTTTTTTAATGTTTATTTATTTTTGAGAGAGACAGAGACAGAATGCAAGTGGGTTAAGGGCAGAGAGAGAGGGAGACACAGAATCTGAAGCAGGCTCCAGGCTCCAGGCTCCAAGTGACACAGGGCTTGAACTCATGAGCTGTAAGATGATGACCTGAACTGAATTCGGATGCTCAACCGACTGAGCCACCCAGGCACCCCTGAGTAGAAGTATTTTTATGTCACTACCTTTAAAAAAATCATTGATGTGGTATAAAGGATCATGGGACAGCTCTCTCTAGTGAATACACACACAAATACAAGACTTAACATGTGCATTTGTTAAAATGGAATCTAAGTTATCAGAGCTTTAATATAAAGTCAAAAGGTTCTCACTCTCTCTTACTTTCCCATCACCTTTTAATCCTATTTATATCTGAGAACTCCTCCCTGCACTTTGTTTACTGACCTGATCTTTTCCTTTAATATTTTTAAGTATGAGAGTATTTCTTCCTCCAAGAATTCAAAGCAGTTCTCTTAAATGTATAATTCTAGTTGGTTAGAGACCAATAGTCATAAATAAATTTGTATTACACCATGGAATTACATGTTGATCCATGAAAACTGATCTTTTTGGTGTTAGATGCTAAATATATCTGGATCTATTGAGAAAGGAGTGCCTACCTTTTTATTCATTTTTTATTCATTCCTAACCCAGGAAACATCATCATACTAGATTTGTATGATTTTCCTACATAGCTCCAGATAAAATAATCAGCCCTGGTTGGTTCATTTCCCTTGTTTTCCTGGAAATTTTACCAAAACATTAAATCCTTTCCTGGTTAGAGTTGCTATCATTGAACGTAATAGGCATCTATCCCTATTTTATTTCAGAACTCTGAGACATTTTTATCAAAGTGCATACCTGGATGCTGTGAATGTGAGGGGTATACAGTAAAGGTTTTTATAAAAAACATTTGAGTTAACATTTTGGGGGTGTTTATTATGTGCCAGATTCTACAGTTAGTACTTTACAAAGTTTATAAGTTAGGGCTTACTCAGAGAAACAAAAACAGTAGTAAGTATATACCAGGAGATTTATTGCAATGAATTAGCCTATGTAATTGTGAGGACTGGCTAGGTAGTCTGAAATCTGTAGGGCAGGCCATCAGGAAGGGCAGGCTGGAACTCTTAGGCAGGGACTGAAATTGCCATTCACTGATAGAGCTGCTTTTTCTTCAGGGAAGCCTCAGTTCTGCTCCTAAGGCCTTTTAGCTGATTGAATCAGATTATCTAGAATAATGTCTCTTACTTAAAGTCAACTGATTATGGACTTTAATCACACCTACAAAATACTTTCACAGCAACCCCTAGATTAGTGTTTGATTAGGTAAATGGGTACTATAACCAAGCCAAAATGGCACATCAAAAAAAGCACCAAATGTGTGTAATCTCATTTCCTCCTAACAACAGCTCTGCGAAGTAATTTCTGTTATTATCCCATACATTTCACAAGTTGGAAAAATAAGGCTCAAAAAATTTTAGTAACTTACTCAAGATTATAACACTGTTAAGTGGAATAGCCATTACTTGAGCCCATAGGTCTGATTCCAAAATTGAAAGCTTAATTAACCACTGCACAATACCACATCAAAACAAAGGAATCAATTAATGTAATTTTATTCCTCTAAATCTACACAAATGGACTCATATTAGTGTTTTACATATCTCTTTCAGAATATACCACCATCTTTAGACTTTGTGAGACTAAAATATTCAACGTGGTCTTCTGGATAATATTTTTTAATGCAAAGAAAGAATACAGGAGATTGGGAATCCCAAATATTAGTCCTTTCTGATATAAAATTGCTGTTCTTAAATAAATAGTGTATGTTGGAGAGGGTTGCATTCTTGATGACTTGGGATGGATGCTTTACTTTTCACTAGGATATAAGGAAGTTGAGAATTGGTACTATAAGAGTTTTTTTTTCTAAATTGTCTCATGTTGCAAGGAACAATAAATTACTTAATATAACCAGTGTATTAAAAATGAAATGTAGATCCCCCAAGAACATAAGACTATATATTATTAACATTTTAAATAACATAAATTGTAAATTTACTGATTTTTAGCAAAAATGTAAAATTCCTGGGAAAAAATAAGTCTGACATTGACTACCCTGGGTCATCATAATATCATGGTGTCTGAACAAGTGGCAAGAATTCATGGTTTTGCTCCTGTCTGTAGTTAGGGTAGGTCCTTGGGCAAGTGACTTAACCATTCTTGGCCTCAATCTCCTTTTCTACAATATTAGAGGGTTTCAGAAGATGATCTCTTGTATTTTTTATGCTGTTCTATAGCATTAAAATGTCTAAAATTTCAACTATGTAAGTAGGGGCTATTTTAGTGCCGAACAGTAAAAAGTCATTCTTCTGTGAATTATTTAATGTTTCTACCCAAACCAGACTACACTGGTAAAACCTTTATATTTTGATATGCATATCTGGAGGTTATTGCCAAATTTCATTAGTGCCAGGATGAAGTTAATTTCCAGGTCTATAGTATTTAATATGTGAGCTGATTTTGCTGAATGGAGAATCAGTACCAGCGACCATGGACAGCAACTTTCTCAGCTCCCTCAAGAAGAGTTTGCACTTAGCCAAGCATAAATGCTAACAGAGAATTAGATTTCCACCATTCTCTTGAGGTGGCACAGACACAAAAAGACCTATAGGTCCCAAATGAATCCAGAGTGCAGAAGACTTGATGATACAAAAATGAGAGCACACCTGTTTTCTAAAGAGCCTGTAGTTCATCGCTAACAAACAGCATCTTTTTGACAGAGCCCAATATTGTTGCTAGAGAAAAATACTCAGAAGAGAATGATGCCCTGGGAAATGTGATTCTTCAGTCATTCACATGATTGGGAAACCAAGAAAACACCTATTCCACTCCAAGTCTCATGTGTTTGGTTGTACAGTGAGAGATAGAACTAAATGGCCTGAATCCCAAACCCACTGAAAGCGTGCTGATCTCCAAAAACCAGAGAGATCCAAACATGCCCCAGTCAAGAAGGTAGATCATGTCTAATCTGTTTCTCTTTCTCTAATATATAACTTATAAAATCAAAAGGCTTCACAAACTCCTTATGTAAATGAGAAACCTTTCTATGCACATAAGTGCTCACACTTTGGAGCCTCACAGGCCTGGGGTTTATTATCCTGGCCCTGCCTCTTGCTAGCAGGGTGGCTTCAGAGTATACTATTAATGTGAACTTCACAAAAGCAGACAATGACATGAAAATAGACAAAACGGTAGATATTTAGAGTTTCTTGTTTAAGGAAGTGAATGGTGTCCCATAACTACTAGCTGCAGATCTCTCTAAGCCTGTTATTTTTCATCTGTAAAGTGAAGATAATAATGAAACTGACCTCATAGAGTTCTGAAAATTAAATGAGATAATTCACAGATGGCTGGCGGATCATAGGTGCTCAGTAAATGTTGCCTATTATTTGAAAATTGATTCACATTTCTATTTTAGTGGCTATTTTTTGCAGTTGATCAAAGTCTTTGTTTTCTTTGGTTTTAAAGCAATAAATGTGCACTTTTAAAGTTCAGAAACTGAAAGTACCCTAAAAAAAACAGATTGATTAATACTGTTGGAGTTCATCATCATGTTATACATTTCCTTAAATACTTAAAGTATCTCATTCCAAACCATTTTTCACAGACAGTGGGGTGCTGTTACTTTGTTTTCAGACGATGGGTATCCTTTGTGGGAATCTGTGGTTCTCATCCCAGACTAAGTGGGCAACTCACACTTTTGGATGGAACGTTGGAACACCAAAGAACTGAAGTGCGTGGGTTGCCAGATATGTTCATTCAAATGTTATGGAATTAAGCAGTCTGTAAACCACACATAATTTTTATTTCTTTATGGCAAGAAAGAACTGTTGGGATTAAAAAAAATGGGTGAAAAGCCTTGTCACTTAAGGTAAGGTGTCTTTCTTTTAATTGGCATAATTTTGAAGAGCATAAACGCATACAACTGTTTGTAGTAGTACAATGGTAACTAGTGGAAACGGCGCGGCGGGGGGCGGGGCAGGAATAAAGGGCAAATGTTAACCGCAGCCCTCCAGGTCTACTGGGGGCTGAGCATTCCCCTCCGAGAACAGGTGGAACTCTAATCTCTCGGGTGGTGCCACCAGTCCACACAAGTTGAGGGTTGCTGTGGCTTCTTCTCTTGAGTCGTGAACTCGTAGCAGCTCGGTTGGTGGTAGGAAACCCGAGGTGGCCTCAGGAGTAGAGCAGGACCTTCCTTCTCCCCCTTTCCCTCCTCCTCCTCTCCCCAGCGGCTGCGACGGCAGTGACGGCGGCGGTGGCGGCTGCTGCCACCGCTGCTGCTGCTGCTGCTGCCGCTGCCGAGCTGGTCACCTGGGCGCCTGCGGAGCTGCCTGGCTGCTGCCGCTGCGGCGGCCTCTCGGAGTGCGAGGAGGGGGCGGCGAAGAGCGAGAATATCCATAGTAACACAGGATGCTCCCGGCGCCGAGCAGGAGCGAGTGCGGGAGGAGGAAGCCCCCGCGCGCCGGCAGCCCGCGGTGCTAGGCGCCCTGCAGCCCCCGCGCGCCGCGCCCGGGCCCGCGTCGCTCTCGCAGTTAGGGTCCGACTGAGTGGTAAGCCCTCCCCGGCAACTAAGCCGACACCTCCCACCGCCCCAGCCGCCCACCCCCGGGAAGCAGCGGCAGAACAATGGAGAGCGCCGCCAGCAGCCCTGGAGACGGCACTCGGGGGAGGACGCGCCGCCGCCGCCGCAGCTGCCGCTGCCGCTGCCGCTGCCGCCGCCGCCGCCGCCGCCGCCCGGGCTGGCGCGCGCCGCGTGGGGCCGGGCGCGTGCGAGGGCGCGCGGCGGTGTGGGGGGCGCGGCGGGGGGCGCGCGCGCGCGGGCCCGGGGAGCTGGCGGGGAGAGCCCGGCGCTCGGCGCAGCGCGGCGCGGCGCGGCCAGGCTCGGCGCCTCTCCCGCCCCTCCTCGGCGCGCTCGCCCTCGCCTCGCCGCTCGCTTGCGCTGGGGGCGCCCAGAAAGATGCTCAGAGGCAACGGCTAGGGGAGCGGAGGTTCCAGCCACATGTCCGCGTCCACGGGGGCCAGAGCCCGCCAGCCCTCGCGGATCCCGGCTCGCAGCCAAGCCCGCGGCCGCTGCCGTCGCTAGCGCCGACAGGCTCGGGTGAGTAGCGGGGCGGCAGCGGGCGGCGCGGGGCACGGCTTCCCCCGCTGCCCACGGCCCCGGCTCGCCAAGATGCGGTTGTGAGAAGTGGTGCTGCAGCTGGGGCAGGAAAGCAAACGGGAAGCCGGGTCGGAAAATCCGGGAGTGCTGCGGAAAGGGTTTGCAGGGGCATTTGTTGCAGCCCAGGCTAGCGGTCTCTACTGTGTGGGCTTTTTTTTTTTTTCTTTTTTTTCTAACGTGGTTTGGTTATTGGTTTTCCCTTTCCTTTCCTCGTCTTCGCGGTTGCGAGGAGTTTGAAGCGGTAAATTACTGGATGTCTCTCCAAACGGTTTGACTTTCATGAGTATATATTTTCCAAAGGTCATTTGTCTTCAAAATTAAAAAGCCATGTAATTTTCAGGTGCGCTTTGAATCACCTCTGAGGAGTAGCAGGAAGAATAGACACTGGAAGGGTTGATGTTGAGCGTGCCCTCTCCCCTCGTGTTTTTCATACATTGATTAATCGGAGGGGGACGTCGGCATGGACTTTCCAGTGGTACGCCTTGGAGAACAGTAACAGAGCAGCAGAGACCGCAGTTTACTGCTTTCGTCAAGGTCGGGTCAGCATTTCTATTGAAATCCCAATTTCCGTGGTTGTAACTTGGATGTAATTTTACTCCAGGCTAAAACTTGCCAAAGCTAAACAAGGACTTGTTTTTATAAGGATACTGCCACTGCCGCGGTTTTTTGTGTGGCTGGTTGGTTAGTTGTTTCTCTCTCTCTCTCTCTCTCTCTCTCTCTCTCTCTCTCTCTCCAAAACCAGCTGTCTGCAAACATGAGCCCCTAAAACAAATGGGCAGCTCAGGAAGGCTTTGCATTTTCAGAGATTGACCAGGAATGCTAGTCCTCCCTGCAGTTATCATTTCTCCTCCCTGAGCCACTGAGATGTTAGTTTAGAAGACTAAAAATTCAGTCCCAGTGCTGCATATACATACCCAATATGTTGTATCTGTAGAATGAAGGCATAAGAACTTTGAGCTCTATGATTCTTAGACACTTAGGTTAGTATACATGTTATGGGGACTCTTGAATCTGGAAAGACAGAATTAGAGGCAACAGTGTTGGAAGGGCAACATGAGGAATTAGGTCCAACCGAAGACTTGTCTGAACGTTGACACAAGTTATCAAGGGAGTCTATAATTCTCCTCCGAGAGTCCTGTTGAAGTTTGGAGCCGAAAGGGAAAGAGGAAAGAAAATTAGAAAACGTCTTAGAGGTTGCTTCAAAACCTGTGTTCTTTGTACTCAGCGGACGAGCTTCGGCAAGGAGATGCCAGTGGTGCTTGGTTATTTGAGTCCGTATTGTTGATGGCTGTGTGACAAAATAGGCTATAATGACTCGTGCTGGCATTATTCCACCATAAAGCCTTCTTCAGAAGTGATCCGTTCTGTTGTTCTGTCAGTCCTGAGTAGGACTTGGTGTGATGGCAGTGATCCTCCTGGACTCAGGTGGTGGAGAAAGGCGTAACTGGTCTGGTACAAATGAAATTAAAAACAGATGTATGCTACCTGGGAGACCTAGTGACAGTGTCATACAAAAACAGTGTTACAAAGAAGCTTCCGAATGCAGGGGGAGATAATGATTTTTGGAAAAAGCAGTGAAGAAGAATTAGAGCTTCGTGTTCAAGGATGGGAACTTAGTCCTGCCTTTGCTGATTGCCAAACTTAATTTTACTGCATTGGAATTACTTTGCTTGATGCACTTTGGCACTTTTAGTAGAAGCAATATTTTTTCCTTAATCAGTGATAGTAAAGTGACCATTCATCGTCACTTTATATCAGAAATGAGAGACCCTACATTGTTACAGTTCTGCTAAGGGGAACCAGAGACAGAACAAAGTGTTTTGCCTCTACTTGGAGATCAAATCTCCATTAGAATAATTTTGAAATATAGCATGGTGCAATATTAAGTAAGATACTTTAGGATAATGAATTTTTAACAAAACTGTATAAATGCATTTATTTGTCAGCAATTTAAAATGATAATCACTTATTAACAATCTAAAAGTTTGCAGGTTTAACCAATTTTTCATACATTTCATACATTGATTTCTGATATATTTCTTGTCTATTAATTTACTGCAAATGGTATAGCAGGTATGAAATGTTAAGGAATTGCTTTCTTTAAGAGTGTAGTATTTGTTTAAAGTTACTCTACATGTTCCAAATGGAGTATAAATTAGTAGACAGTACATTATACAGGACAGGCATTCCCAGTAATCAGTTGTAATGTTATTATCCTCTTGTAAATGTTGGGAGATATTTTACAGTTTATTATCAAGTCATTCTCATTGCAGCATTCATTGAGTAAGCACTTTTGAGTGCCATGGGTTTTAAAGCAGGTTTATCCTTTCTCTAAATGTAAGGCAGACATGTTCTGCAAATGTTATATTGAAATCAATGCTTTGGCATTGTCAGTGTTTATAGCGCTGGCAGAGTCTATAGAGACACAGGGTAGAGTTTATTGATGTCCCTATTTCTGAGCAGATGCTAGTGTCAACACATGTCACAGGAATATCCATCAAGCCACTTAATGTCCCGGGAGGAATGAACAATTAGCAAAATTAATTTGGAGATCTGCTTGGTTAAAGTCATTAATGGTCATGGGTAAAACATTTGCATTTCCATAGATATGTTTGATTTTTACATATTTTGGACCTACAGCAGTAACTCAGACTTACTTAGTATTTACAAGTGCCAATACCAGTAATCAAAGTACAAGGTCTTTTCATAAGCCACCAGTAATTAACAGATGTGTGAACACAATCCAGATTTACCAATTGGCCAGCTATGTTTTCCTTCCATGGACAATAAACAATAACAAAGCATAAATGTTTGCCATTGACTTTAATAGCAGTGTATATCGATAAGCCTTGGGAAAAAATTGTTGCATACATATTTCTTTGAATTAGAGATTACATTAGCTGTGATATCTTTACACTTGTATTAATATTTGATTTCTTTAAAATGATTGCTTTCACAGTGCAGTACTGTCAATATATTTAATAATTTGCTTCAGAAAGAACATTTACATGAGTGCATTTATCTTCCCACATAACTGTCAATAATGCATTGTTCCAGAAATCTATTTTTATGTAGATGTAATTTTCATGTAAAAATTAACCTTTCTTATAATTCCAGTGTGAGATGAAAACCATTCTTGTTCATCTGATTTTTCTCTTCATGCAATTGTAAGATTTTTTTTAGAAGTCAAAATATGATTAAGCTGAGTCATTTTCTTTTAATTGTGAGGATATATTAGCTTGTTTAGATGAAACTCCAAGATTAATTCCCTAAAAATTTTTCCTAAAAATTCCCTAAAAATTCCTAGTTCTGGCATTTACAGAGCAAAGACTTACAGACTGTTTACTGGTAGTTTTCTTATATGAGAATAGGAGGAAATGCAGAGAAGGTCAGACCAAAACTTGAACTGGAAAAAGCAAAAATGCATTTTCTGCTTCCCCTTGGTTACCTAATACTTGGTAATATGTTTTTAGGTAAATCTCAAAACAAAGTTGTTCTATAAATGACTTTTATGGATACATCCTTTGGGGCTTGGAATTAATGTAACTAAACTGAAACTGCTAACCTCCCAGGACTAACCACAAGGATGTGGTCTGGAAAATCTATGACTGCATTGAGATTTTCCTGGAGACACCTCTGTCACTACAGACAACTGCCCTTGCAGTGCATAGAAAACTGTTAGAATCAGCAGGTGCCCCCAGAATAATCTCAGTGCTGCTTGGCTGTATGTTTAAACGGTACTTAGTAACATTGGTCAGGTGAGGGTTTTGTGGCCATTTTAAAACCAAGACTCTTGGCAGGAGAAAGTTGTATGTTAAGACTATTTGAGCATCCTCTCATTTTAGCACATTTCAATTAAGGTAATTTTTTGGTTGCCATAAGTTCTGTGGTCTGTTCTTGGTTTTAATTAAGGCTTCGGAGTGACTCGCGTACAGTTGTAGCTGCAACAGGTGGTGAGTTTTGTGTTGTGTGAGCTTCATAAAAGTCTCATTTCCCTGTGTTTAGAAATCACGACCATGTTGTAGTTATTTTTCTAGAAATATAAAATGTAACTGCAAAAATAAGCTGCTTCTCTGTATCTCCATGATTCACTTCTCCAGAAAAGACTTGCAGACCATATGCAGTATCTCTTGGCTCTTAATGCATTTTTTTTTTCTGTCCTAACTGTCAACTTAGTATAAAAATAATTGGTTCAAATTGTTTTCCTGTAGTATAGCTATCCCTCAGGAATGGAAGGTCTGGCATTGCCTCCCCAACATCTCCCAAGGGTTGGTTGATACTCCTGATATGAATGATGCTATTTATTTCACCCTACTGGTAGATTAGTCATAAACACTCATGCCAAACCAAATTTGGGACAAAGCTTCAAATTAAAAATATATAGTCCCTCCCAAGTTTCAACATTGTTTACACACTGGCTCTCCCTTCTTTTACCCACCCTGAAGTTCTCCAGTCAGGGAACCTGTCTTAGATGGTGAAATTTCCTCATCACTTATGGGAGAACCTCTTCTCCCCCATCTTCTCATGACCACTCATCCCTGACTTTTTCTTTCGTCTCATTCACGGCTCTTAGTTCTGGTATTTTTTCAGATCACATTCTTTAATCCTTTTCCTTAGTCCCCTCTCCTAATACTTCCAGAATACTGCTCTATTTTTTCCTCTTTTACATTTTTTATAAAAACAGTGACCCAAGGGGCGCCTGGCTCAGTCGGTTAAGCATCTGACTTTGCTCGGGTCATGATCTCACTGTTCATGAGTTCAAGCCCCACATCAGACTCTGTGCTGACAGTTCAGAGCCTGGAGACTGCTTCGGATTCTGTGTCTCCCTCTCTCTCTGCCCCCAACCCACTCACGCTCTCTCTCTCTCAAAAATAAACAAACGTTAAAAAAATTTTTTTTTAAAAAACAATGACCCAAGTCATGACTGATGAGCATTCAGGGTCTGATATGTCTGTTAAGAAAGGAGCCAAAAGCTATACATTTTATAAGTGAGCTTATATCCAATAAAAAACCAGGACCAGAAAGCTCTAGAGCCCTCAGAATGCCCTGAGGTCCCTTTTAGAATACCCACAAATATCTCCACCCATATGAAAGATAAATAATATTTGTAATTTGTTCACATTTAAATTAATCAAAATATTTCTTTTTAATTGTACATTATGCCAATGATAATTCATCATGTTGATTTGCTTGAATTTTTGTTGCACGTATGCAGAATTTTATTCCATTGTGGGTCTAGTAGACTTTTGTGAGCTAACTTTAATATTTAATTATTATTTATACTGTAGCTTATTTGAAGGAATATGCATTCTGAATTCTAAGCAACTGGCTTAAAAGACAGCTTTGCATATAAAAATCCTTCCTTTTAAGCCAAGAAACAATCTCTGTATGTATTCTTTCACTTGAGAAATATTTATTGGTTGTCTGCTGTCTTCTAGAAATATTTATTGAATGTCTGCTTTCTTGGGGCAGGAGATATAATAGTGAACAAAATAGACAAGGTTCTTGTTCTCTAGAGCAGGTATTTAGTTGGGAAGGAGTGATACAAACAAGTAAATAAATAAATGGAGAAAATAATCTCAGGTAGTAGTAAGTGTTGTGAAGGCCATGTAACAGGTAAAGTGCTTGAGAGTTTCCTGGAGAGGAAGGTGCTACTTTAAAAACGTGTTCGGAGAAGGTGTCCCTGAGACAGTGCCCCTCAGCCAGAGACCTGAATGCTGAGCAGGAACCAGCCATGCAGAGATTCTGGGGAAAGAGCTTCCCAGGCAGGCAAAGGGAACTGCATGTGGAAAAGCCCTTGAGGGAACAAATGCAGTGTGTTTGGGCAACCGAGAGCAGTCCTGTGGGGTTGCAGGTCAACCTTATCAGTCATGGCGAAGAGTCTGGGTTTTATTCTAAAAACAGTGTGGAACAAATGGAGAATTTAAAGCAGAAACGTGATTGCTTTACCTTTGAAAAGAATACACTTGCAGCTCTGTGAAGACTGGATACTACTCGGGCAAGAATAGACACACAGAGAAACCACAAGAAGACTGTTAAAGTAGTCCAGGTGAGAAATGATCGTGATTTGGACTGGGTTGTGGCAGTAAACAAAGAAGAGATGTGGAAAGCGTCGCAATTTCAAAGAGTGAAAAGCGTTTTTAAATTCTGCAAGTACAGGAAAATACAAAGAAGGAAATAGCCATTCTCCATAGTTCTCACCATCCAAAGTAACATCTGTTATTATCTTGGCATTTTTAAGGAAAATAATCACTGTATTATTTTTGATATTTTGATATGTGATAATTACTCAGGTGATGTGCACAATGCAAATATTAAAATTTTCAAATTACCCTAAATCCCACCACTCAGAAATAACCATCTGTAACATGAGACTGATAATCATGGAAGACATACTTTTTTTATGGCAAGAAGTCTTTATTTTCATACAGGGTGCCACTGCAGGTAACCATCAGAGAACACATGGCTGTTTACAGATACAGAGAACTGAACAAAAGTGTTTTAGCATGCTGTAAACTGTACATAGAAAACTGGTGAACAACTTCAGACACTGAAATTAGGAAATAAAATGGGTTAACACCATCTGTTGATAGGTTTATGAATCCCTCAGCAGTGTTCTAGGCTGTCTTTACCTGCAAGCACAATTACAGTCGCTCTGGTGGCATATATCACTATGCATATATGCAAAGCGATTGATAAATAGATGCATGAAGGAAAGAAATACTTTTATAACAATGGCAACAGTGGAATTTTACTAGAAATGTTATTTTAAAAGAAGAAGCCTTTTAATTTCTTATATTTAACAGCAGAAAAAATGGAGGTAAAAAAAGCTAAATAACTGTTGAACTTCAAATATCTCTTTACCACAAGAATTATTTCCTAAAAGATCTCCCCTGATGGTTAAGAGAAATGGTTATGAAAAATGCTAGGAGGTTTGAGCAAGAGTGAACTGAGCTTTTGTGGGACTTAAGAATTGAGAATTTAGGACTCCTCTTCAAGAAAATGGAGTATATTTCAATGGAACATTACACAGCCATAAAGAAGATGAGATCTTGCCATTTGCAACAACATGGATGGACCTGGGGGTATTATGTTAAGTAAATAAAGTAAGTCAGACTGAGAAAGACAGATATGATTTCATTCTTCTGGAATCTAAAAAACAAAACAAATGAATAATCAAACAAAAAGGAGAATCAGAGCTATAAATACAATGAGTAAACTGATGGTTGCCAGAAGGAAGGGGGTGGGGGGGTGGGCAAAATGGGTGAAGGGGAGCGGGAGATACAGGCTTCCAGTTATGGAATGAACAAATCATGAGAATAAAAGGTACAGTATGGGGACTACAGTCAATGGTACTGTAATAGCTTTGTATGGTGACAGATGGTAGCTACCCTTGGGGTGAGCACAGCATAAGGTATAGAGACGTTGAATCACTATGTTGTGATTCTGAAACTAATGTGACATTGTGTGTCAACTCTCAAATTTAAAAAACTAAAAAACAAAAACAACAAAGTCAGTGGTAGGGCTAATACCACTTTGGTTTGTTGCCCAATTCATGGTTTAAAGAATTACTAAGCTTAAGTAACGTTAACTAATAAAATGTTTAAAAAGAAAATAGAGTATATTTTACCAATTGTACAAAAGCAAGATCTTATGAAAGCTTTGCTGTGGAAACAACCCCCCTCCCACCGCTGGGGCCCGGGAGAAAGCAAATCACCCAAGTAGATGAAGGGCCTGGAAACTTAAGCTTCAGTAGCCGTACAATAAACCCACCTCACAGTTGGAATCATTATGTTTTGTAAAACTACATATTCCAATTTTAAATATGTTAAATTGATTCTTTGCAATAAGATAATGCAGTCGCATTATTGCCCATCTCCTATTCTCAGCTAATAATTTTAATTACTTTATATTGACCATGTTTATAATACTTTCTTTTCTATAATCATTAGTACTAAGTTTGTTTAGTATAAATTCTTTTATTAAAACAGACCCAGTGTTTCCCCATCCTGTAGTATAAGCGCCTGACTGAATTCTTTGATTCATCTCTGAATTGCCTTAATTGCTTTTTGTTCTTATTTTAAGAAAGATGAGTGGCTACTGCATTTCTAAGGGCTTTGGTTTGTTCTTGTTTTTGTTTTAATATTTGAGTATGTCCTCTTACTACTTTTATAACTGAACAATATGTGAGTATTGATATTCAGTATATATTATATGAGTATAATGTTCTTGTATTATGCTTTGTTTCCTTTATAATTTTGCAGCCATTGTTTACTAGCATTCACTATTTCTGTGCGGTCTGAGACCACCCTTTGTAAATGATTTGCCTTTTTTCTGCCTGGATCCCTAAAAATTCTTTCTTCCTCTTCGTAGGTCAGTAGCATTGCTAGGATATATCCAGGTGTTGAATGCTCTGTGTCAAAATTTTCTGCATTACAATATGCTCTTGAAATCTGCTGATATTGTGTCCTATCTTTGAATCCACTTTCTATTGCATTTGTATTGTTATCTACTTCAGGGACATCACTTATCCTTATTTTGGATCATCTTTGTCTCTCTTCCACATTTATTAATTTCCTCATAATTTAATTTTTTGTTATTTTCATCTGCATTCACAGTGAGTATGAAAATCCTTTCTCCTGTGTCAGTAATTCCATTTTCAGAACTGTCTACTCTGTTTCCTGATGTTTCTAATTTATTGATTGATTTTGAAATGATGCTCTTTGGTCCCTATTTGTTTCCATCAGTCTGCAGTCTCTCTTTTCATCCCATTTCATTGTTTCATCAATCTGTCTGTAAGCTTCAATTTTTACTGAAACCATTCTTCTAGAATAGAAAGTTCGTGTGAGGATTTCCTTCTTTTTCTCTGAATAAAGTTCTTCTAGATTTAGTTTCTTATGCTGTGACCCATACATTTTATTTTCTTCCCTTCCTCCCTCCCTTCCTCTCTCCCTCCTTCTTTTCATCCTCTCTTCTGCTCTCCTGTCCTCCTTCCTTGCAGATTGGCCATAATGTTTTTCTTGCTGATGCTTGGGGAGCTCTGCCTAGACATGGTGTAAAGTAACCTCTTAAATCACTTCCCACTTTTTTGGGGACCAGTTTGCTTTCCTCTTTCAACTATGTTTTACTATCTGGGTCTGTCCACTTTCCTGAAGTCTGAAGAGATTTGAGTGGGTAGAAATTATAGAGAGAGGTAGCTCATGCTCTGTGCAGTTTGGGTTATAGATTTCCTGGGCTGTGCTAGCTCACATTTTGCTCAATGTCCTCATCAGCCTTCTTTTCACCAACTTGGGAGGGGATAGGTGGGAAATACCAAGGACAGCTTTTTATTTATTTATTTATTTATTTATTTATTTATTTATTTATTGTAATTAACTAAAGGGTTCTGTATGAGCTAGTAGCTACTCTGGAGATAACCTATGATGTCATGGGTTTCCTCATTACTGTGGGCAGCCCTGCCATCTTCAGTTCCATAGAGTCAGCTCTTTGCTCCCTTTCTCCCATTTCACACATTTCCATTAGAGAGAAGAAACCGATAAGGATATTCACTGACTGTACTTTTCTCTAAATTTAGGATTACTAGTGAAAACGTTCAGAATTTTGTTGACTCACCTCTCTAGGGAGTGAGAACAGGATTAAAAACCAAGCAACATTGTGCCCTTTTTTTTTTTTTTAAGTCCTGCTCCAGAATCTTCTGTTTCTTTCCTTGGATACTGTTGTTTGAAGTTTGTTCATACATATATGCCTTTTCTTGATTGGTAACTGTCTGGTTTTTTTGTTTTGTTTACTAATGTTCACCATTTTCTTCACATTTTGCTAGGCGTTTATTTAAGAAGGGAAGTTCTGTGAGGCAATTTAAATTTGTCATCTTAAATCAGACTCTGGTATATATTTTGGAGATAGAACATAGACATCTTGGTGATGAATTAATTTGAAAGATGAAGGAAAGGAAGGAGCTATGAATGACTCCTAAATTTCGGGTCTTAACAACTGGGTAGATGATGAACAGATTGGACTAAGGTGGGAGAAGGAATCAAGAATTCTGTTTTATGCATTTTGAGTTTGAGAAACTTGACATCCAGATGAAAATGTCAAGCAGGTGGTTGGATCAACTAGTCTGAAACTCAGAGGAAAGATGCTCAGCATATAGGTGGTACCTAAAGCCATGTGCCTGGATGAGATCACTTAGGAAGAGAGAATGTAAACATAGGGAATCCTACAGTGAATATGTACTAATCAAGATGTGTTCATGTATGAACTCTTTAGGCTCAGCATAAACTGTTCTTAGTGTAACAAATGTCTGAAATCTTTCATTATGAATGTATCAGGTTAATGGTTGGCATGAACTAGTGAGAAATGTAGACAAGAGAACATTTTAGAGATGGGAAATTTTATACTTCTAGATCTACACAGTAACTAGTAACTGAAGTGTTACCTTTCAAAGATCATTCAGACTTGCTTTTAGCTATTAACACTTCAATGAAATATAATTCAAAGTGATAAAGATTTGATTTTAAACAAAAAGCTATAGATTATTCTTTGTAAAGACTCAATTTTTCTGTTTTCAAAGTGAATCTGTATACATTTTTATTTAATAAGTTTTGTAATTAAAATACAGCTTTTGCTCTTAGAAGATGTGCATTGTAAAGAACTGCTATATTTTGAAGTAATGTGCTTAGGGGAAAGAACACTATTCCAGATTAAGAAACAGATTCCAGATCCAACTCCTCCAGTAAAAATTACAATGATAAAAAAATAACAATATCAGACACACAGAATCCTTTCACTGTGACATGCCCTGTACTAAGCACTTTGCATATATTTACTTTTTTAAGAAGTTGTAGTCACACGGCCTCCAGCTACTTAATCTCTCTGGACTTTAGGCTCCTCATTTGTAAAGCCAGTCTTCCCTCTAGCTCTAAAATTCAGCATAATGTGTCTTCAGTTATACAATTTATATCAAGAAACATAAAAATGTTTTAGTGATATTATTGACCAAAGCAAATGGAAATAGACTCTTTTATAGTCAGGGGAAGATGAACCATTATATAACAAAGGTTAACTAGCATCAAGAGTAAATTATGGAGGTTTTGGTTGAGTAAGAAGACTCCATCACAAACATCTTCCCTCATGCTTTTCCTCATGCTATTTCAGATCCTACCCTTTGTGCCAGGTCATGTCTGGCACTTTTTCCTTGCAGCCTTTCAATTAGAAATAATCCAGCCTCTCTCTGCACACCCAGTTTTTTGTGCCTTGTTTGTGGGTATTCGCATACATACGTTATATTCCCTATGAGACATTAAGCTCTTCGAGAGCAGGGACAATAACCTTTATGACATCATTCATCACTTTTTAAATTCAGTTGTCTATATATGGACAGGGTACATATAGTGAACAAAATTTAGGCTTATTCTCTACAGAGTGAAATCATTTTATTCAAACTAAAAGCATAATATTTTATGATAGATGTTGATCTGGGAATCAAGACATGGATCCCAGCTCTGTTATTTACCAGCTTCTGTGGCCTTCCAGTGGGTCGCTCTCTTAGCTTGGATTCCCATCAATCAGATGGTGATATTGATATGGATGTTCCCTGTATTACAGAGCTGTGAGCATTGAATGAAATTAATATATGTGAAGTACTTGTGAAAAGAAAAACACCTTGGAGCCTTATAAAATATTTCCATGCTTCTCAAGCAAGATGTGGGGGCATATGACCAGATATCTTCAACCAATTCTCTGAAACATTGGGGTTTATGAACTGCTGCCTTCCCTAAAAACCCACACCTCAAACTCAAACAGATAGTTTTCTGCTTTCATATTGATTTTGAATAAATATGATTTATTTAGCACATTTAGTGCAGAGTACTTCTCAAATCAAAGAAGATGACTTTGGTAGTAATGTGAGAATGAGTAAAATCCAATGAAAACAGTTTAGTGGATTTCACTACCAAGTACCTAATTTATAATTTCATTTTTTAAATTATGCATCTTTATGTTAATTTCCATGTAATCATTTGAAGAACTTTTCTGAACTGTGTCTCTGTCCACACAAATATAAATGAAAGCATCGTATGTTATGTCAACACAGGAATGCAGCGTAAGCGGTAGGTTTGAGGTACTGTGGAGACATTGGCAGTCACAGCCATATCTGCCCACAGAACATTCTCTGCTTGTTGCAGAGTCATCGGCACACGGTTTCCTCTCTCTCACATGACCACCATCATGCAGGCCACGGCCAGTCACCTGCATTGTACCCCAGAGGGAATTGCTTCCACTCTGGGGCATGAAGACTGGTCACGTGCTGCATTATGTAGACCCAAGATGCCAAATGATAAAATTGTCCCAATTATCTAGTGCTCTTACAGAGAGATTTTATGTAAGACAGTCCTGAAATCCAGATTTTTAGTAAAATTAAACCAGAACTTAGATTAGCTGGCAAGCCAGACTCCCCCAAATGATATAAATTTAATGCATTATGCTGCTTTATGAAATGTAAGAGTAATTGGGATCCCTGACAGTGAACTAATTACTCAGAACAGTATTATTTTATTTTAAATAATCAAACATCACCCTTTCAATAAATAGAATCTGTACATAAGCTCTTGTTGGAATTCCTGTGTCTGTGAAACTACAAATAAAAAATTAGTGATATATGGTGATTCTTAAAAAAAACAACAACTGTGCAGAGCATTGTTGTTCATAATCAGTTCAAATACTAGATCTAAATATTGACCATTTTCGTTACTGCATGGTATTTCAAAACATAGGCCATGGATGTATCTAAAATAGTTGGCATTGGTACCTTAATATATACTTTGGATTTATTAATATCTTTATGTGGAGTCTTATGAACATCCTTTCTCCCTAAAACATGAGGATTTTTTTTTTGCAGTATGGCAGTTACTTGCTCAGTTGCTAGGTAACAAGGCAGATCTCTATAGCTTTATCTGAACACACAGCACATGATTTTTAGTGACAGTTATTTATATCCAATATATCAAAGTATGCTGTATTGATAATGATTAGATAAACTGTTGATTTACCAACTGTGCATTGCAACAAAGTGTGCAGTGATTTGCAAAGCTAGTTTTGCTCTAACCTTTTTAAAAAGTGCTCATTAATATTCACCACTAAGAATGATCAGTTTCCTTGCAAAGCCGCAATAGCTAGATTGTTTATTTGATGATCCTTCCAACCGACTGATCACAACCAAAAGCAGCACCACACCTTTCTGACTAATTATACTGCACATTCTCTGGGAAGGGGTGCTTTGTTCTTCGATGTTGTCCATTCAGATGTTATAAAGTTTGGATTTTTGTGAAAATCGTTATTACTCTTTATACTGCTTGTCATTTCTCATACTGTATCTTTCAGGAGATCTGGCTCTACACTGACAGGTAGCAGTTGATTTAGAAGGTGTTCTTATTTTAAAACATTAACAAAATTTGTTGTTTTATTTTTTTGTCTTTTGGCACAAAACTGAGAAATCATAGCAGTGTGGCATCAAGGTTACATAATCAGCAATGGTGTCTTGTTAGAGATCTTTTACAAAAGTTGCCATTAAAGAAAAGATCTGCAATTTAAGAACTGTAACCAGTGAATTTCCATAGTGAGCAAGGAAAAAAATAATCCCTTTTCCATTGTGGATTTTGTCCATAATAGTTGCCTTTTATCAACTAGATTCATTTACTTAAACACTTCTTCATGTATGCCAGGAACCATGGGAATTTCTTCCTGTCATTTGTGTTGGTAAATTTAAATCATATTAGATAGATTGTATACATTGAATTAATAGCCATTTGTCACAGTCTTTTTCAAATAAAAGTCAAAATGCTGTTTTATACTGTAATGGGGAAAAAAGTTATCTATTGAACTTTGCACTTTTGTGGTAGGATGACTGTAATAAGCTCATCAACCATAGGATAATTAGAAATTATGGTACAGTTTCCTTTATAGCATAAGAAATAACACAACAGGTATTGTTGGTATTCAAGTTAGTCTGACAATATTTAGTTTATGTAGTCAGCCATAAAATAATGAAATCTTGCCATTTGCAACAACATGCATGGAGCTAGACAGTAGCAAAATAAGCCAGGTAGAGAAAGACAAATATCATATGATCTCACTCATAGGTGGAATTTAAGAAACAAAACATGAGCAAAGGAAAAAAAGAGAGAAAGACAAACCAAGAAATAGACTCTTAACTACAGAGAACAAACTGACAGTTACCAGGCAGGGGGTGGGTGAGGGGATGGGGGAAATAGGGGATGTGGATCAAAGAGTACACTTACCATGATGAAAAAAATAAAATAAAATGATTTTTTACAAAGCATTTAATTTATTGGACAGTAACATAAGAAATATCTTGGAAAGGGGCACCTGGGTGGCTCAGTCAGTTAAGTGTCTCTTCATTTCAGCTTGGGTCATGATCTCACAATTCGTGAGATCGAGTCCCACGTCCAGCTCTGTGCTGACAGCACAGATCTTGCTTAGGATTCTCTCTCTTTCTCTCTCTCTCTGTCCTTCCCCCACTCTCTCTCTCCCTCTCTCTCAAAATAAATAAGCTTAATAAAAAAGAAAAATCTTGGAGAATATTTGTTCAGAAATTATTTTTTGATGACAGCAGAAAGAATGCATTCTTCTATAGAATCAGAAAACAGAGACAAAAATGAGTTATTACCTGTTCTATGAACTGACAATAACCTGTCTTTACAAGTCAGCATCCAGAAAGCTAGTTTATATAGAAAATAGTTTAATGTGGAAAATTGCATTTTACTACTATCTACTAATTAAATGCCTGCATTTAACAAAATACAGTGCTCACTGCCTGGAAAGCTATAAAAAGCCACCTGGAATGATTGATTATTCTGAATTTCTGTGGTCTTGAGTAAACCAGAGACAAGGTATATATTTTATTGACTACAGACTGAAGGCCTAAGTAATTTACAAGGTAATTTACCAATAATTTGTTTGATTCTTTGCACTACGGTGTTCAGTTATCACTATGGCATTTAAATACCAAAAGTAAAATGGAAATAAGCCTTCTGGTTTCTTCTCCACTTTTTATATCCATAGTGACATACAGGTTTGCCTTGTTTTTAAAAAATATGCTGTTACACTCTCTCAAAAATAAATAAACATTTTTTTAAATCTAAAAAAAAAGAGAGGGTGCCTGGGTGGCTCAGTCGGTTAAACCTCCAATTTGCTTTTGGCTCAGGTCATGATCTCACAGTTCATGAGATTGAGCCCCATGTCGGGCTCTGTGCTGACAGCATGGAGCGTGCTTAGGATTCTGTCTCCCTCTCTCTCTGCCCTTCCCCTGCTTGCTCTCTACCTTTCTCTCTCTCAAAAATAAGTAAACATTTTTTAAAAATGTTTAAAAAATAGAAAACATGCTGTTATATAAATCATCATGTATTATACATTTTTTTAATCGTTTCTGTCAGGGAATCAAAGCAGATGTCTGTTTGCCATATAACAGTATTTCTCTCCTTATAAAGGAATTTACTGGAAGATATTAATAGTTTCTCTCTCTTTCTGTCTGTAATTATGGGAGGAAAAAAACTGTATTTATACAGAACTTTTTAGGAACCTATCTATCCTGTGAAGCTAGGTATACTGGGTGTTCCAGTTAAGGTTGATTTACTTTGTATTTCTTTTTCCAGTTGGCACATGGTTAGTGAAACACAGCTCCATGTGACTGCTGCCTTCCTTTGTGTCTTGTTGTAAATGCTTGTTATTTAAGTGGACTTTCATCATCATGTGTGTCTTTTGTGTTTGTTGCTAAATCATTGTAAATGATTCACGGAAATCTTTCTTTTCCCTCTTGATACCTGAGCCTATCCCCTGTAGAGAAACCAGGTAATCCTCTATATGAGCTGTTATTGTCTCACGTTTAGGCTCTCCTGTTCTAAAAAGTCTCTATGGCCACAGAAAATACAACTTGCAGATTTGTTGGAAGGTCAGCACCCCAGGATATGAAGTCTGCAAAGCACTGGACATGGTTTTACTTTGTATTATTAACATATATTTTATGCTTTTAATCATTATTTATCATACTGTGCAGAAAAAGAAAATAGCCAAAGAATCTCAGTATTGAACTCCTTTTTTGTTTATCCAGGCATTGTGGAAATCTTGGCTGAGGTGTGAGTAGTATTGAATAATCATTTCAAAAGCAAATTTCATTTCTGATTGAAAACAAATGATTCTAAGTGTGTGTGTGTGTGTGTGTGTGTGTGTGTGTAAGAGAGAGAGAGAATGAATATGAAGATTCCAAGAAAATTTGTCTAATATTCAGGGTGCCTGAAAGCCTAAATATATTTATCCATATTATCAATATTATATGGAATAAAAATTATTTGTAAGTATTTAAAGATTATTTTATGGCACTTTTTCTCAGAAGACCTGCAGACACTGTTTAAAGAATTTTCAGGTGTGCCTGGGTGGCTCAGTTGGTTGAGCGTCCAACTTTGGCTCAGGTTGTGATCTCATGGTTTGTGAGTTCAAACCCCACATTGGGCTCGCTGCAATCAGCGTGGAGCCCGCTTCAGATCCTCTGTCCCCCTTTCTCTGCCTCTCCCCTGCTCACGTTCTCTCTCAAAAATAAATAAACATTAAAAAAAAATTTCAGCTATGGTTTATCAGATGCCACAAAAACACAGGAAGAATAAGAATTGAATTTGGGGTAGTGTGGGGGCAGAAAATAAGTAGGAGAAATACATAAGGTAAAATGAGGAAGAGCAAAAAGGTTAAATTTGTATAATAGAATACCTAGTACATTTCTTTTTTTTTTTAATATTTATTTTTGAGGGCAGGGAGAGGCAGAGAGAGGGAGACACAGAATCCAAAGGAGGCTCTAGGCTCTGAGCTGTCAGCACCCAACTCGATGCAGGGCTCGAACTCATAGACCATGAGGTCAGGACCTGAGCTGAAGTTGGATGCTTAACTGACCGAACCACCCAGGCGCCCCCTGGTACATTTCTTCAAAGGAATGGGGAGGAATGGGATTGTCAGACCTCTGGCTGCACCTAAGCCCCACTGTCCATTAGCTTGGCACACTTTGGGAAAAATTACCAATCTGAACCTTTCCGACCCTTGTTTCCCTCATCTGTAAAACAGTGAGGATGTCCACGCTGCACAGTTTGTCTGAGGACTAGATTTAGATAGACTGATGGACCTCTGATGTACAGTAGGTGCTGAATAAACCCTAGCTGCTATTTTTTTTTTGACATTTCCTCTACTCGTTACAGACGTTTTTCTTTCATCCTTAGCCTCCAGATATTAATATGCCACCAAAGTTAGGACCATGAATAGTGTTTTCAAACCAACAGATCCACGAATGGTAACCAGGACAAGAACCTAAAGCCTGAAGCAAAGCTGGAGTGTCAGGTTGTCCTCTGCACCTGCCATAGGCCACCACTCCCACAGACAAGATCTACAATATCATGCCTGAGTTATTAGATCTTCGTTAGTCTCTCCTTTTAAAGAAACATAAAAAGGCATGACAATGTTTTCTGTTCTTCTAAAACTACTTACTTAGATTTTGAAAATCCCCTTGTATAAATGAGGGTATAAAACAACTTGCTTCCAGATTTATTGGCTAAAGCATCCCTATATGAGCCCTCATCTCTCAAGGCAGTGCTCTGGACAACAGTAGAGTTGATTGAACAATAAAAAATATTGGTCATCATATCAGTTATGTCTCTTCATGCCTCCAGTCTGTTTAATTGATTTTGTTTCACCAAAATGGTTACATTAATTGTTTGGATTTTTGTTGAAAGAGAGAGAACCTGAATGGGTGAGTGGGGGAGGGGCAGAGCGAGGGAGAGAGAGATCATGACCTGAGCTGAAATTGTGAATTGGATGCTCAACCTACTGAGCCACCCAGGTGCCCCATTAACTGCTGGTTTTAATAAAAGCATCAGAAACATTGGCCTTCAGGCGCACCTGGGTAGCTCAGTCGGTTAAGCATCCAACTTCAGCTCAGGTTGTGATCTTACAGTTCATGAGTTCAAGCCCCGCATCGGGCTTGTACTGACAGCTCAGAGCCTGGAGACTGCTCCGGATTCTGCATCTCCCTCTCTCTCTGCCCCTCCCCTGCTCGCGCTCTCTCTCTCTCAAAAATAAATAAACATTAAAAAAAAGAAACATTTGCCTTCAGCCTTTTTCCCTCTCTTCCTCCTCTCTTGTCATTGAGTCTTCTTCCCCACATATTTATCCTGTATCTATGAAGTGCCTCAATCCATATTAGGCATTAGTTCTAACAACAAACAACATAGGGTCCCTGCCCTTAAGAAGCTTCCTCACTGCTGGGGGATAACCAAATAAGTAGATAAGCCACTCTAACAGATTTTGCCATCAACAAAACCCTCGGTTAGCTCTTCCACAGTTTAGGCAGTGGGGCTTTTTAAGTGTCCAAAAGAAGGACAAGATACAGAGCTATCCAAATTGGGATTTTCTTCTCATCTTTTATAAAATAAATTTTTTCTCCTTTTTATGCAAGTAATACATTCTCGTTATTGAAAAAAAATTGGAAAATACAAAGAAGCAAAAAATATAATTTGCTATCCCTCTACCAGATGACATTTCAGTATGTATCTTTCCAGGTTCTTATGTATGCAATTTTAATTAAAATATTACAATATATTGTATATACTCAAGCCATTTTGAATTGGAAGATAAAGATTGGGTGATGGATTTGGTTCTTCTGGTGGACTGAAAGCTGCTTAGAGACAGATACTGAGTCTTGACACCCTTTATATTCCCTCTGAGGCCTATTATATTTATGGTCAGTAAATATGTACAGAATAAGTCATGTTGGGGATTGAGGGACGGGTTTGTGAATAAATAGCTAGATTGTTTTTTGGTTTTTATCTTTTACTTTTGAGAGAGAGGGTGCGAGTGAGCCAAGGGCAGAGAGAGAGGGAGCAAAAGAGAATCCCACGTAGGCTCCACACTGTCAGCATGGAGCCCAAAGCAGGGCTCGTGCTCACCCAGCGTGGGGCTCAAAATCATGAACGGTGAGATCATGACCTGAGGTGAAGTCAGATGCTTAACTGACTGAGCCACCCAGGTATCTAATAGCTACATTGTTTTATTTCTTAAATTTAAGAATAAAAATGTCACATTGGCAAGTATGACATTTGTTGGATTCTTCTTGATAACAGTAAGGGTAATTTGACAATTCTTAAAGGATTCCTTCCTATTCCTAGCTTGAATCCTTTGAAATGTTTCCATATTTTAAACAAGCAAACAAGACTAAAACCACCCCCCTAAAACAACACACAATAACAAAAAACTTTGATCATTAAGAAAGACATAGCATTTCTTGTTTGTGACCTTATTAATTCACTCGAGCTTGCCATATATAAATCATTGAAGAAGAAGGAAGAAAGCAAATTTGGACTTCCTCTGTCACTAGTTGTACTTACTAAATATTCCATCTGTTGAACTACCTGGGTGATAGGTCAGAAAGTATTTCTTCAAGTTGACTAAAAATAAGCTCTGATTAATGTTGTTTTCCTATTATTTCTAGTAATGTAAAGTCAACCTGATAATGTTGACAGCAGTATGTTTGTAGAGATTTCCTATCTTTTTAGGAGTTTGGAATAATAAAAATCAAGATGACACCTCAGCTCCTTCTTGGGCAGAATTTCTAGTTAATCTGCCCCATCTGAGACCTCTGTTTCCATTATCTCTGTAGTCACAGGAGAGATTCATTACACTGTAGGTAGACCACAACTCAGTAACCTTGTAGGCTGCCTATCCCTTAACTGCATAATATTTTTGTGAGTCACTCAGACCCAAATTGGCCCCATTTGATTGGCTCTGTTGCTATTCCGGTTGATTACATGTCATCTAATTGCATAATTTATGCTATATATGCACTTGGCCTTCAGGTCACTATGCATGATTTGCTGTATATGTATAGTGACCTGAAGGCCAAGTGCTTTTCTTTATTGTACAATAAACTCACAGTGAAAATAGAATTTAAATACCTGCTGTAAAATACCACTTCTGAAAGGCTGTTTTAGGCTTTTTACAGTGCTTTGATGCATTTTTAAAGAAAGCAATCTAAAAATATCATATGATTTCTACCTGTACCCTAAAGCCATTAAATATTATTTTCTGTGATTGCCCTTGTTTTCAATTTAATTAACTACAAAAATTGGTATCCCCATAGTTTCTGGTTGTGAAGGTCTTTCTGCACATTCATGATCATTTTATTTCATTCTAATGATGTTCCCTATTGTCAAATGAAACAAAAAGATTAACCACCTTAGCTTTTCAGGCTTTAGATCAGTGTTGTCTTCCATGTGAATTCAACGAATTAAGTTCAACATGTATTTTATTGAGTTCTGGGATGTGCTTTATGCTAGGATCCCAGAATACAAAGATGTGTAAGGCTGCGATGTGTGGAAGGAACAAGCATGTGAACAGACAGTCTGTTCAGTTACATAGTAGATGACAGGTTCATTGGAGGCTCTAAGGAAACATACTCAACTTTACCTAGAGAGTTCTTGGAAGACTTCTCAGAGGAAGCAACAGTTGAGATGAGACATTAAGGATGATGAGGAGCTCACCAGGGAAAGCCAACAAGAGGATGGAGAGGAAAGGGCATACTCTGTAGAGAAAATGGCAAATGCAAAGTCAGGTATGCACCATGTGGTGCCTGGTGGGAACCACTAATAATAGAGCATGGATGGGGGGTTAAGAGGAGGAGGAGACTGATGAGTCTATTGGACGTCAGCCTGCCAGTGAAGAGAAGCCACCGAAGGGATCTTGAACGGAGGTGATGTGATTATATTTGTAGCTGGGAGAGGTCATGTGGTACAACGTGCATTCCTCATCCACTGCTCTATTGTTTGTGCTTAAAGACCACCCCGTCCTTCGGTTTCCATTGCTGTTCCTGCAGGGCTTGATCTAAACTATCACATTTTCTAGGCCAGTGAGCTGAGGAAGGCTGAGTTTAAGGGTCACAGACCAACAGGTCACCCACTCCTGGCTTGTCATAGCTAAACATTTTTAGGTTGTATCATAACTGTAGTCCTTTTATGGGCCACTTCTTCCTCCTGAACACTGCTCACAAAACCAATGAGCTGTTGATCATAAGCCTAGACTTGCCTTAACAATGGATGCAGTCCCTGAGTATGTTCATGGTCTGGTGGTGTGGGTCCACTCACTGAGACACCTGTGGGTCTGCTCTGTGTCCCAGGCTGGCATCACAAAAGAGTGAGACGTGCCTGCCACCATCTGCAGACACATAAACAATTCCAAAAGAGTACAATAAATATCACAGTAGAGAAACTAAAGGAACAGAAAGGAGGGAACAGAGACCAGGAAGCCCTCCTGCAGGAGACGGCATCTGTGTCTCCCAAAGGAGGAAGCAAAGAAGGGCAGACAGGGATGTCAGAGTGCAAGGCAAATAGACAAACAAGCTATTGAGAACCGCAAGTGCTTCAGGCCCAAGCATGGAGAAGGAGGAGAGAGCTGATAAGGGAAGGAGCCGAAGAGATCGCAGGGGACCTGGGCCTCCAGGGCTTGCACACTGTGCCACCAGAGGGTTTTGAACAGGGAGAGTTAACACAGCCAGCTCCACAGAAAGATTGTCATGAGAGCAGAGTGAGTGTGTTCGAGAGGGACAAGATGGAGACAGGAAAACTACCTCTGTTTCCCTCTCTTACTGAGCTCGGACAGTGATACCAGCAACAAATACGGAGTGCTGGGGGGCACCTGGGGGGCTCAGTCAGTTGAGTATCTGACCCTCAATTTTGGCTCAGGTCACAATCCCACAATTGTGGGAGCAGGCCCCATGTTGGGCTGTGCTGAGCGTGGAGCCTGCTTAAGATTCTCTTTCTCTCTCTCTCTCTCTCTCTTTCCCTCTCTCTCCCTCTCTCTCTCTCTCCCTCTGCCCTGCTTCCTCTCTCTCTAAAATTAGAAAGGAAGGGATGAATGGAAGGAAGGAAGGAAAGAAGGAAGGAAGGAAGGAAGGAAGGAAGGAAGGAAGGAAGGAAGGAAGCACTGTAACAAAGTTAACATCTGTGGATCCAAGAGACAAAGATGGGTCTAAAGAGAGGCAAAGAGGCAAAATTGCTGGAGGTTGGAGATTCAGTGGATGTGGAGATGTATAAGAGGGCGAAGTCAAGGATGAAAAAAGATGGGCCATATAGTCCACAGATGGCAGAGTTTTTCAGTGGGTGCCACTGTTGTGAAATGGAGTTACACTTTTGGCTGCATTTGAATGCCATGTTGCTGTTGTATTACCCTCAATGTGCCTTCTGCTCCTTGGCTCATTTTTATACCTGGTCAAAAAAATGAAACTCCTTTTATAAGCCCTGTGCAGTCCTGCAAATTATTTTCACCTCTTTTTTTCCTTCAGAACCTATGAGGAAGTTTAGACAAGTGGCAACATTCTCGTTTTATAGATACAAATCTGTCATGCACAAAACACAAAGCTAGTGTGGCCGAGTGGGGTTGGAATCTTCACCCTGTTCCCTGCTTCTAGCCTGCATTGTCGGCTTTGAAGATACGTCATTAGATGATGCTGTTCCCAGCAAAGTGGAATTCATTTTTTGGTTTTCAACAAGCAGCCATTGATGACGATCTACGGCCAAATGCAAAGTTTTTCTTGGAAGCTTGTGTCTTTTAAATGTGTTGTCTGCTCACAGTGGCTCTATTTTGGAATAGCTCACATTTATGAAAGGCTCACTGTATGCTTCATGTAGTATTAATCCATTTAACTATTTAATTCTGTGAGATAGCTACTGATGTTATCCCCTTGTTAGACAAGTGAACTAAGGCACTGAAATGGTAAGTAACTTGCCCAAGGTCACCCGGCCACAGGCGTTTAAGCTGGAGTTTGAACCGAGGCATAATGGCTTCAGAGCTTCTCACTTAGCTTAGAGCAAATACATGAAGAGTGGACAAGTCTAGGACATGATCATTATTTTTCGAAACTGCTCAGGAGCATGTGTTTAAAAGATTTTTTTTTTTTTAACTTTGAAAAGAGATTTCTGAAAGCAGCAACACCTTCACAGTGGCATTCCAGATCCTTTTAGAATCGGTCATGACCACACTGGGGAGAGTTCATTTATACAGAAATAGTTACAGTCAAGTTGGACCTCATTGAAGATGGCATCGGGGAGAGAAAAACGGAGAGAAACTGTCCCTACCCCAGAATAGTTCAACTGTTTTAGTAGTTTTATTACTAAATTTGAGGGTTACAGTTCATTAGGGCAAAATCCAAAGATGAGTAAAAATCAGCCCTTTGCACCTGAAAAATTATTTTGGGGCAAGGCATATAAGGTCTCTTCATTATGACATGGTATAAGTCATTAAAATCTCTGTTTTGTATCAGCATTACAGTTCAAATATACAGCAAAGGGCTTCTAGGTGCTTTTCAGTGTTATTAATTTCTAGATTCTTTCTCCTTTTATGTGTGCATTTTTACAAATATTTTCCAAATGTATTTCCTTTTCTAAATATATAGAGTCTTATCCGGGCACCTGGGTGGCTCAGTTGGTTAAGCATCCAACCTCGGCTCAGGTCATGATCTTACAGTTCGTGAGTTCAAGCCCCATGTCAGGCCCTGTGCTGACAGCTCAGAGCCTGGAGCCTGCTTCAGATCCTCTGTCTCCTTCTCTCTCTGCCCCTCCCCCCACTCATGCTCTGTCTCTCAAAAATAAATAAATATTAAAACACTTTAAATATATAAAAATATTCGTTAGCTTTTATTTTTCTCTGTATACAGATCATTTTAACCAAGTTTCTCATTCCTTTGTCCAATAAATCTCCATGTTTCCTGTCTGCCACTCTCACTCTTCCTTTTTCACACAACATTAAAAAGAATATTCTGTCTACCATAAAAGCAGGAGCCTTTGTGTCACCTCTTAAACACCTTCCTCCTAATGAGATTGATTGCAGTGTATTGTTACCCTTCATTTATTATCTCCTCAGTCCATGTTCAAGCCAAAGTCACTTAGTTTTGTGAAGGAAATTGTGTGAGACGTTCTTCCAAATGCTCTAATAAAATTCAAATATATCACATCTGCTTCATTCCCTTAAACTAGTAATCTTGTAATTCCATCAGAAAAGCAATCAAATTTGGCATGCCTTTTTTTTTTTTCCTTCATAAAGCTCAGCTTCTTATTACTTTTGGGTTTATTTCCTCTGGATGTTAACAGATTTTTTATTACTCTCACGATATTGCACACTTGCCAAATTACAATTTTCAGGGTCACTTTCATCGTTTGAAAATCAGGGCTCTCTTTTCCTTTTGCCTCCTTTTGTGGTGCATAAATATTTGGATTCCTGTTGATTCTACATATCTTATATTAACCAGATCCATTACTTACAGAGGATGGCAGTAAACATGAGGAGAAACAGGCAGAGGATGACCTCCCTGCTGCCAGCTGTCTGAAGCCACCTTCCCACACCATTTCCAAGTCATCCTGGCTGACTTCATCATCTCCCTCTTACTAGCCACCAGGTCTCAGCTCCATTCCTGGGTTCTGTGATCTATACCCTGCTTTCCCCTTTACATGTTCTGTTCACATTAGCTCATCTGCTTTTGCTGCCCTTTAGAAGAGAACTCACACCTAGTTCAATCTGCTTGGTTTTTTTCTCTCATGTTTCTGTTTGTTGACAAGTAAAGTTATTTTTACCTCCAGGACTATGACTGTCTTTCAACCACCCATGGAGTATTATTTGAATTTTTGCTTTTTCTATTTCATGATGAGGGCGTTGTTTTCAGGTTGGATGCTGTAGGGCCTGGTTCAGAACAGCAGCCCCTGTGATTCCTTCTCTTGGGTCTAACCAGGCCACACCCAGGTATAGCCCTACTAGATTGTATTATCTTGTTCTAAGGTCTCTGCTTCTTTTTTTCCATTTTCTCATCCTTAATTACTTTCTTCACTGTTTATAAACTCATCAATAGGTACTTTCTTTCTGTAGATTTTATTATGTTATTTTTTAGCTTTGTATCACTTAATACTTTTCTTCCCTCAACAAATACAACTATACTTCAAACTGTGTTGGGGACTTAATTATCTCATGCTTATTCCTGGAGAGTGGAGATCTTTTTATTTCATTTATTCATTCATTTATTAAGCCAACATTTTTTTAATGTTTATTTATTTTTGAGAGTGAGAGAGACAGAGTACGAGTAGGGGAGGGGAAGAGAGAGAGGGAGACACAGAATCTGAAGCAGGCTCCAGGCTCTGAGCTATCAGCACAGATGCAGGGCACGAAATCACAAATCACGAGATCATGTCCTGAGCCAAAGTCGGACGCTCAACTGACTGAGCCACCCAGGTGCCCCTATTAAACCAACATTTAATGAGTAAGTACCTCCTGGTGGTCAAGTGGTCAGATACTGGGCTACAAAATGATGCCTCCTTTGCAAACATTCACAAGATCAGGAAGGAGTCAGCAATGGA
The DNA here is from genome assembly GCF_024362965.1 of Panthera pardus. Classification (NCBI taxonomy): domain Eukaryota; kingdom Metazoa; phylum Chordata; class Mammalia; order Carnivora; family Felidae; genus Panthera; species Panthera pardus. The sequence goes on from NW_026526991.1 coordinate 22,358,123, forward strand.
AACAATTCTAACGCAGTGTGATGCGTACTATGATGGTGGTATATTTACAAGGTCCAATAGGGGTGCCACCCTGAAGAGATGAAGGCTCTCAAGAAAAAGAATCTAATTGTAGTTCTGGGGGAATCAGGATGAGTTTCATAGGCAAACAAGAGAGAAGGGAAATGGTGTTTCATGGGAAGATGTCGTCTTTCAAGATGGGTACTCTCAACTTACTCTGATTCCTCTTTCCATATCTGCCCATCTTTATATTATTGGCAGATCAAGAAGAAACTAAAAGTCTGTGGGAAACACAGGCACAGAGGCCGAGGGAAGAAAATAAGTACTACATTTCTGTATGAGTTTATAAGGGCTGCTGTAACAAAATACCACAGACTGGGTGGCTTAAGCAACAGAAATTTATTTTCTGACAATTCTGGAGGCTTAAGATCAAGATCAAGGTGACAGAAAGTTTGGTTTCTTATGAGGTTTTCTCCTTGACTTACAAATGGCTACCTTCTTACTGTGTCCTTACATGGCCATTTCTCTGTCTATGATGTTTATGTCCTAATCTTTTCTTCGTATAAGGACATCAGACATACTGGATGAGGACCATCCTGACAACCCCATTTTTACTTAATTACCTATTTAAAGGCCCTATCTCCAAATACAGTCACATTCAGAGGTACTGAAGATTAGGCTTCAGCATAGGAATTTGGTGAGGGTTTGGGGAAGAGACACAATTCAGCCCATAACAGTTTGTATTTAGTCTGTAGTAGTGTTTGAACCAATGGTATAACTGGTTTTCAGAATCACTGGACTTAACTAAAAGAATATATGATGAGCTGTTATCTGTTGAGCAAAGCTGTTTAAATGTTTTAAATTTATTCTAAGTGTTACTATAAATACCCTAGATTTCCCATGTAGCTCCATTTAGAATTAAAATATTACAGAAGCCATACCTCATTAAACACTAAACTTTGTCCCTAAAGGCCCAAGACACATGACAGTGTATGAACCCTTTCAGTACTGCTGTGGAAGCCATATCACGCTTATAATCACTGATGAAATGACTATGCTTTAAATTGCTTAATCTAGTAATTTGTTCCCACTGTAGAGATAAATTCATTTATCTTTATTTAGATGGATCATTATATAGAATTTCAGTGTAGATAAGAATATAGTTTGAGAAAAAAAACAGCTTCTCAAAAATGTAACTGCTTCTTGGATCTCCTTTATGGAAAAAAAAATTATGTATATATTTTGTTAGATATGAAAGAATTTGAAATGTCTTTGCATTTTAGACACTCACAATTTTTCTAGTGTTGCTTGTGGTGGTCTGACAGGAAAGCTGTGTAATGATCAGAAGATGTCAATTCTAATTTTCACTGGGCCATTCACTCCTTCATGATTTGTGCAAGGCATTTAATTTTCCTGAGCTTTTGTTTTCTCCTTGGTCAAAAGCATGTGATTATATATATCAAACTTATTTCATATTTTATACTCCTGTGCATTTTTCCAGTGTAGGAATTATGTTATTGAATTAATATGCAAGACAATGCTTAGATTTTAAATATCAGAACTTAGTTTTAAACGTTAATATAAATCTTGCGTTATGGTAGAAGAGAGAAAATTGTGGATGATAGTATTTATATGGGCAGAAAGTAAGAATGCCTTGCCAAGAAGGAATTGATTTAGAAAAAAATTTGAAATTCAAAAGGTGTCAGATATAAGAAACCTCACAGATCACCTATATTGCATGAAGAAATGGTTTAAAAATTAGACCATTAAAGTCATTCTTAAGGTAAAGTGAAAAAGATGTCTTTGAGGCAAATTTTGAAAGGGAAAAAGACCTGGGCCCAGTTCAAAGAGGTAGGAGGAAATTTAGATCCATTGAGGAAGGAAGAAATGAAATGATGACACCTTCAGTGCCCCTACCCCAGGTCTGAGTCATCAAAGGAAGGACACAGGTGAGCACAGAGGAAGTGTCCTCTTATAAAATCTCCCATAAGGGACCATTGTTGTTATTGTCATGCACAAGTATTTTGTAACCACCACTGGCTCCAGCATGGAGTTGAGCGCAACACAAAAGAGGTCAGAGTCCTGCTCCTGCCTCCTGGATGCTGACGCAGATGCTCAAGGGTGTGATGGCTATCCAGACTGGTGGACACGGACAGCCAAGTGTTTGCGTTTGTTGAACAAGCCTTGTTAGTAGTGGGAAGTGGAACTTGGTTAGGGGACCACCACTTCCATTTCCAGTTAATTGGGGAAGATTGAGCGGATGGGGTCGAACAGCAGGGCCTGAGCCTGTTTGCTCATCATCTCACAGCTGGACTCACAGCTGCCCTAACATCTCCTCTCAGGCGCTCCTGAGCTCTGTGGCTTACTTAAATAGGAAAGAGGAAAAAAAAGGAAGGAAGGATGGAAGGGAAGGAGAAAAAGAAAATAAAGAACACATATCCCCCAAAAGCTTTTCTATTTGGTTCCTTTCTGTCTGGCAAATGACTTCTGGGATAGCCACCTTTATTGGATTGTAGACCTGGCTCTGCCCACCCCTCACCCCTGCCTGCCCCTGAGGACAGTTGCCAACAGTCCTTTCTACTGCTGAGGAAGCGTGGAACTGGCTAGAATCAACATTTGTATGCTGACCCTGAAAGCAAGCAATAAAACAGTTAACATTTTTTTTTTTAGTATTTCTCACATGCTGGGTTTCTTCTAAGCACTTTAGATGTGTTCTCATTGTATCTCCCTACCACCTCTAGAAGCTGGGGGCATTAGTACCTTTCTGTTACAGATAAGAGAAACCAAGGTGACGGCTCTTATAAACTCCCTGCAGAGCACAGGTGACCAAGCGAGGGCTGGGGCCCAGAGTGTCCTTCTTACTTACCTACACACAAAGTGAAAATGATAGGCAGAGCCCTGCTGTTGACAAGACTACTTTCTGGTTTTCTGGATATTTTAGCATATTCCATCATGAGCTCTTCACATGAAGCAGAAGGTCTCATTATGCCCATTTTAAAGAAAGAAGTGATACTCAGAGGAGTTAAATGGCAATAAGTGGCTAACTAGCCAAACTATTAGAAAAGAAGTAATGGACAAGGTTTCTTTTTTGTTTTCAAACTCAAATTTCCCACACAAGACAAAAGTTGGCAAATAACGTATTTATTTGTGTGTGTGCATGTGCACGTGTGTGTTATTTTGTGCTATTTGTAGCTCAGAATCAGAATATTGTGGAACTTTAATTGGATTGATGGTTTTTCATCCTATTAAAGATGGTTGTCACAATTCTGGAAACATCTAGATATCTGGGATTTGGGTTATTTTAATTTTTATCAGAACTGGGAATTAAACACCGAAAGATTGGGCCCTGGACGTGTATCTTTGGGACGTAGCTACATCCAGGGATTCACAGCTCCTTTGTCATCCGGGTTGACACAAGTCTTGTCCTGACTCACAGTCCTTAAACTCCTCAGTCAAAAAGTTCTCTTCCCAGGAATGTTTGGATCCGTGACTCTCTCTTGCATGGATGAAAAGTGGGGCCAAAGGCAGAAATCTCCTCCCCCAGGCCTGAGTCTAGTCACTTCTCAGTAAATATTTATTGAGCACCGTGGAAGGCACCAAGGATATAACTAACGATGAAGAAAGCATGAAAATTCACATCCTCGTGGGCATACACTCTGAGTGTCCTTGGGGACATGCCACGGGAGAAGCGGAAGGTGCAAGAATTGCTCTGCTAGAGAACAAGCCACTGGAGCCACTGTGTTGTACACCTGAAACGAAGGTCACATTGTATGTCAACTATACTTCAATTTTTTTTTTTTTAAAGAGAGAGAACAAGCCTCTCTGGGACACGCTGAATGGGGCTCCTGACCAATCATCTTTGTGCCCTTGGACACACTTAACATCTCCAGAGCCTTTGTGTTTTCCTTCTACAAAAGAGGTACACAATATGTCTCTGAAAGGACTGTGTGGAAGATGAAAGGAAAGCAGCACATCAAGCTGACAGAGTGCCTGCGACATACAGGGCATGGAGTAAAGGTTAGTTCTCTTGCGTCACAAGAATGTTTTTGTTCCAGTGCAGAGGACTTTCCTATCACAGTGCTCAGTTGGTAAGAGATTGGATAACTAGCAAGAAGTCATCATAATAATTGCCCCCATTTGTCAAGCATTTATCATTCAGGACCAGGTCACATGCCAAGTGTGGCTACTATGTCAGCCCATTTTGCAGACTTCTGCTCTGCTTGGGTTCTTCTCTTCCTTCCGGAAGATAAGCAGCACATTCAGGGAAGTCTGTTTCCTGTGTATTTGGTATTTTTTTCCCAAGAGACAGTTAGTCATGCCATCAGTATTTGAGATAATTTGGGAAGCACTTTGTCTACACAGCCAAAGATTAATATCTGAATGCTCTATGTTCATTTAAAGCCATTAGATGGAGCACCTGGGTGGTTCAGTCAGTTAAGCATCTGACTTCAGCTCAGGTCATGATCTCACAGTTTGTGGGTTCGAGCCCCACATCCAGCTCTGTGCTGACAGCTCAGAGCCTGGAGCCTGCTTTGGATTCTGTGTCTCCCTCTCTGTCTCTGCCCCTCCCCCAATCACGCTCTGTCTCTCTCTTTCTCTCATAAATAAATAAACATTTTTCGAAAAAGCCATCAGATGGTTTTTTGGTTGTTGTTTTTTGAGGACTTCTTTCCTGACATGTGCATCCTGCAAAAGATTTTGAAACTATGTCTCAGCAATATGCACCATCCATGGATTCTTCCACCTCCAGACAGCTGGATTCCTAGTCTGGAACATGAGGCAAGCCACTCCTGGGACGTTCCAAGCAGCCCACACCTAACACCAGTGTTCCCGTTCCATGCGCAGCCCACACTTGGCGCCTCTCCTCCAGCCCCCTCGGGCCCAGGGTGTGCTCTGCCATGAATTACAGTTTTATTTATCTGAGCCTAGGCCTTTTTCCCTCTAGAATCAGAGCACCCAGAGCTGCTGAAACATCAATGCAGAATGCATTTTAATCAGTGGTGTGAATGGAGACAAAAGGAGAAGACTGTCAAACTGAGGCATCAGGGGAAGATGTTCTAGCAGCTAAGAGAAGGTGGGCCCTCGGGAATAAAACACCCAAGTGGGATTCAGAGTCCGCTTCTAACTCAAGGGGTGCAGAGAAGGCTTCACCTCCTGTAAATGGCAGCAGCATTGAGAGGTAATATCCAGAAAGAGAGCTGACTTACAGTCCAGGAGACATAATTTGCTTTACGAAGTTTATGGAAGGAATGAAGATGACAGCTGCCTTTTTCCTACTGGTAGTTGCTGATTGCATTTGGTTGTATTTCATTTTGATTCAGCTCCTTCCTGTCTGTATGATATTACCGTTACATTTTTATGCCATTTCAGATTTTCTTTTGTTGTCACATGTTGGAAATGGATTACATTCTGCTTGTCTGTGAAACCACAGAGATTGTTTTGCAGGGAGATGGTCTCACACTGTGTGGACTGAAGAGTACAAAAGAGATCAGGTGCCAGAAAAGTCTGTTCTTGAGATGAGGTTTATTGTAATGGCTCTAAGAGGGATCAGGGTAATCCATTTGACCCGAAAGCTCATCCTAACCCGTAGTGACAGGAACAGCACAAAACATTACCCGGCTTCTCTGGATGGCTGCCTTGTGGTTACAGATCCTGCTTCTGTAAGAAATCCCTTTTCACAGGAAGTCATATGCAGTTTCTACGTTTATTTTTTCCCTATCTAATCCACCTGTATAACCTCAACTTTCCACATGGGGATTATTCATAAATTCGACAAATGTTTGTGTAGCGCCTCCTATGTGTCTAAGCCAAGTGCTATATAAATATATATAGAAAAAAGCATGCACTCCACCCTTGCTTTAAACCTAGTGGAGAGACGAAGAAATAAAGAGACCATGGAGCCACGGTATGAAATTGCTGCAGCTTTGGTGGAAGCTTAGTGGAGGGGACCTCAACCAGAGAGAGGATGGTCAGGAGAAACTTTCTGTAGGAAGTGATGCTATAGGGAGAAAGGGAGACAAGGGTGGGCTGGCCAGGCCATACTTCTTCCCAGGGGGAAGGTTGCACCTAGTGGCGAAGGAGGATTGAGAGAGTGTTCCAGGCAGAGGAAGCAGCATCCACAAAGGCGCAGGGGCCAGAGAGAACACAGTATGTTCAGTGAATCTCAGGTCACATGGCCAAGCACCGAGCATAGGTGAAGCATGGCAAGAGATGACTCTGGAGCAGTGCACGAGGAGAGGGTCCCTAAAGCCTGCTTGAGGACTGGGCACCTTGTGGAAAAACCATCATAGGTACACTGGGGAAGCAGTAAGGCCAGGATAGTTGCTTCCTTTGAGCACCATAGAGTGTGGGGGAAGATACTGGCTTTTATGGCTACCAAAGTGAATAATGCTGATGGTGTAAGCTCAGCATGCTTCCAGGCTACCTCCAAGAATATAGACTTATGTTTAAGATAAATCTGGTGCAATGCATGCACGGGTAGGCAATAAGAATATTAAAAGATATTTACCCAACCCTTTTGCATCATCTACATTACAATTAGCTCTCTGTCAAGATGACCATGGAAAAAGAATTCACTAACATATGTACCTCAAGAATTTCTCCAGTTACCCATTTAGCATTTTATTCCTCACTTGCTAATGGGCCAGTTTGTTTCTGTTCTGGTTCGTTGTCAGTGGTCCATAGTTGATATGAAAAAACAACACATTTTGTTTATCTATCAACCAAGTTGACATGACAAGAAGAATGACAGATTTTATTTATATAGAAGAATGCCCCTTTCCCCTCCTCCTCACAATGTTGAACCTATACAACCAACACACTTTGTTCCTCACTTGGCTCATATTCTGAGCCATTTGGGTTTTACAGCCAATAAGGAACATCAGCACTCTAATTTTCATGGCTTGTGTCTCCTATTCATCGCGCCTGTGGAGAGCCCATTAGCAGCAGAGGTCACAGAGGCTGGGGTCCCGCAGAGCTGCAGGAAAACCCAGCTGTTATGTTCTTCTCAGGTGAGAGAGGACAGAACCTCTTTGTTATGGTTATTATGGTTAATAAATATTTTCTAATAGGATGAGGGGGGTGAACTACACTCTCCCGAGCATAAAAACTATTACACAGGGCGAGATTGGAGTTGCTTGTATCCTTGAAGGTCTTTGAAAAAGCATATCTTTATGACGACACAGATAAGTCAAGGACCTAAGAGTTTGGTGAAAACCCGCAATGTCGTGAATGGCTTTCAGACTGCATTGGAGGTCATGTTGAATGATCTGTTGGTTTTCATGTAGGAACTATGTTGGGTCATTAAATGCAACTGTCTGTGGTCAAGGTTATTATTTTGTACTGTGGCCAAAGAAAGGTCTCTGGGAACATATTCCTATCAAAAATCTCAGTTTGCACGTCACATTTCAGAACTCTAAATGAGTCTTGAATGTGTATCACTGTATATAAATAAGATGTAAAGCAAGATTCTTCTGAACAGTTTTTTGGTGGGGAGCGGGAGAGAAGGGGATGTACCTTATTGATTCATGCTTGAGACTGAGAGCCTATACTCTTTGGTTATATATTTTCTTCAATAAACAGGTTTTTTCAGACTGCCAAATTTGTTCCTATTAATCCATTTCCCCCAATATCAAAAAGTCACTCATTGCTAAATGGCATTATTTGAGCAAAGGATTTTGTGTAAAAATGTCTGCTCAGTTTTAATGATGAAATTTCATTGTCTTGTGGTTGTAAAGCTGAGTTCCTCCTACTAAAATAAACAACAATTACATAAAATGATCTCTCAGTTTTTCTTTTTGAATAAGGATCATAAGGATAGCTGCTAGCTGTCTTGAGCACTTACTCTGTGCTGCTCACTGTTGAGATGCTTTGCCTGTATCAGCACATTTGATTCTCATCCAAACAGTCCTTTGAGCTAGGACTTCTGAGTATTCCCACTTCACAGATGAGAAAACCATAATACAGAGGGTTCCAGTAACCCTCCCACACTGCTGGGAAGCGGTGGGACAGAGTCTGAACTCGGTCCGACTGACCCCACGGTCTGTGCTCTTGCACCATGCCGAGACCAAGTCATCAGTCTTACATTAAGAAAAGGAAACTTCGATATCAGCATAACCACCCCAAAATCTTATTACACCAAGGGATGATTCAAGCAATTTAGAATAAAAGAGAACTGACACACATTCTTAACCTTTAGAAATTGATACAGCAAATTTGTCTCTCAAAAATCATTACTGTATTTTTAAAAGAAAATTAAATTTAAAATATTGATAGCATTTTAAACATGTGGAAACAGGAAAGTCAGGATTTTTTTTTAATCATCTGTCACAGTAGAAAGCTAACCTCAAAATGACATGTTATCTTATGTCACTCTTTTTCAAAGTGTGAATCTCAGATGCTGTGATTTGCAGAAAAAAAAAAAAAGTGGCATATCAGAACTCAGAAAACCCAAGATTCACTACTGGCTTTTCTGTTAACTCTGGGTGACCTTGAACACATCACCCTCCGAGTCTCCGTTTCCACAAACTTAAAACCTTTTTCTTCCAGTAATCAACAGAGTTTGTGCCAGCTCTAATATTTTATGAATATCTTCAGACTAGAAATTAGTGCAGAACTTTTACATGCTGTCTTAGAATCAAAACTAATTATGTTCTTTTTTAAGATGATTCTTGTGGGTTTTATTTTTTCTCTTGATGAGATCAACAGCTGGGCAGACATTTTTTTTCAAACATTGTTAATTGGTCACATTAACTCTACCATCACAGTAGATTTTTGGTCATTTGCTGGAGATGGTAAGGTCTTCTCTTTCTCCTCCAGAAGACACTGTCAGATCCCGCACATAGTACAGAGCCATATGGGAACCATTAGAACAACAAGCAACAAGGATGTTCCAAGAAGGTCCTCCCAGAAAATTGATAAGAGAAATGCCAAAATCAGGATATGAAGCCTGATACAACTATATTAACAACATCTCCACTGAGAGCTGGAAATTATGAAATAGCATAACTCCAAAAGAGAAGCTGTGTCAACTTTACTGAGAATTTTACCATAGCTATAGAAATGTAATGAGACTCTAATGTGAAGATATGGGATCCTTCCCACCTAACCTAACCCTGGAAATGAGAGGGGTTGGGAATGGGAGAAACGGTGAAGTGAGTCAGATCTGTCAGTGATCCTTTTTTTCTAATATTTATTTATTTGTGTGAGACAGAGATTTAGAGTGCCAGCAGGGTAGGGGCAGAGAAGGATGGAGAGAGAATCCCAAGAAGACTCTGCACCATCAGTGTGGAGTCCAACACAGGGCTCAAACCCATGAACCATGAGATTGTAACTTGAGCTGAAGTCAAGAGCCAGATGTTCAACCAACTGAGCCACCCAGGTGCCCCTGTCAGTAATCCTTTTATGGACTTAAAACCACTCTGTTCCATTGCCCCTTCACCTCTGGAAAAAAATAAAAATAAAAATAAATAAACAAATAAGTAAACTCATGTCAATGAAAGGGAAATGAAAGCAATTTTCATTGTTAGGCCCTTTAGTGGATAACCAGTTTGAGGAAGTCTTTGCCAATGCACCATTGACATTGTGGTTTTCTTCTTCCTTTGATAGGCCTACAGCATCCTGCTCTTTTTTTCCCCTTCTAATTCTGTGCACATTTTAAGTGCAGGCTGTAGCATGCTTCTTTATCAAGGTGTAATTAAGACATTAGTATTCATTCAGTTAGCGCAAGGTGTGCCTGTATCTCCAAGGAGCAGAGATAGACAACAAAGGGTCAAACTTACTGAAATAAAAGTATGGCATCTTTTCTTAAATTTCAAAGGCCCTGAGTTTGGCATTTATGTGAAGAGCGGACATAGGACAGCATCAGCATACAATGAGAAATCCATGGTCCCTTTCAACTTCCTTTGTTCATAGAATATATTTCAGTGTGTGTGTTCAGCATCCAGGTGTATTAGGACACTCAAGACTGTAAAAACTCATAGGTTTTTAAATCTTCAAGATTGCAGAAATTGCATGCATACATTAACAGAACAGGTTTTCAAAATCATCTTGGAATGAAGGAAAACGTGAGTAGCCTACAAGAAACATATGGTTCGAGCTGTTCATTCCATTTGCATTTGTTTCTGAGAGCTGTGCTTATTGCAGCTTATAAAATCAATTCAATTTAGCTTTTGCTTCTCTGTGCAATCAATTATTTTCTGTGTAATAAAGAAAATACAAGCCAAAAATATGGATCTGAAAATGTTTTTATCACAAGTCAAGATGTCAGTATATTGACCTAAATATAAGCAAGACTGAAAAGTCTCCTTACAGAAAATCCAAGATATTAGGGTGCTTTTTCCATTTTGCTTGTGCGGATCTTAAGAAAAATGGAATATGTAAATGTCAATTGTTTAGAAGACTACACAGCCTATACTTTTACATCTCCTGGGCTGTATTGATCTAAATGTTGTCTCATACATTATCAATTTGAATTTGGTCAACTACAGTGCATTGCATAAAAGATTTATTTTCCCTATTGTTGCCACTGGAAACATTGAATCAACATCCAAATTATACTTTTCTGATAAAATTCTTAATCTAACAAGTCTTTTCTGTTTGTTGTCATTCATAGCTTTACTTTTGATTCATGATTAATCACAGCTCATGTGTTCAATCGCTATAAACTGTTTGTAATGGCTTCTTTGTAGCTCTTAGGTTTCTCTAATCTCCCCACAGTGAATTACAGTAGAACTCAATTCATTTGTTGGCATTATTAAATAGTTGATTAATGCCAGGTTTTAAATTGTTAGTCTTTTCTTATTTTTATAAAGAACTAAAATCAGGATTTGCTGTTCTTGCCAGGAATCAGTGAACATTTTCAAAATATTTCTCTTTGAAGCCTTGGGCTCTGATACCCTCACATATGTGAATGTTTTATTGAAGTCATTTTTGGTGGCTTGAGCTCCATTCTTACTTGTCAGGTTAGAAGTTCTGGCATTAGACCCAAAAGCTCTTCCAGAACCCAGCCCTTCTTTTCTTCAGGAACCAAATTAGTTCACAGGAATGAGAATGTCTTCAGCAAAATGTATCACAACAAACTAGACCCAACATTTTTTAGTAAACAGAAAGTCCATGGAAATATGCATTTACTCACTTGCTGGAGATCCCAGAAAGAGATGATAATCCTACAAGAAGCCAGAATCTTTTTAATATAATTGGGTAATATATGTTCCCCTCTTATTCCATGGGAAACAGATGCCGTGCAAGACTCACTTCCTGCAGGAAAACTAGCAGAAATGCTAACGCTGCGTTTAGTTTGATCTGCCAGAGAGCCCAGATAGGACATCGCAGTTTTCAGTGTGAAAAATCCCATCCCTGTTTCGAGGCCGTTTACTGCCGCGGTAGAGGGAAGGTCGGATTCCCTAGCAAGGATTAAGACAGAGTCCAACCCCAAACTGTTCTAGCCTCACTTCTCAAAGCACTGCTAAAAGAACCCTCTCTTCCATTCAACTGGCCAACTTTTCCTCTAAACATGCCATGTACAATCCAGCCACTCTCTTTTACTCTGAACTATGCCTTTTTGTTGATCCTGGAGCTTTCTTTCTCAGGCCCTGGGGATGGGGGGAGGAGTGCAGGGAGAAGGTAGGGGAGTGCCTTGAATTACTAACACTGCCCAAAACTGTCTATGCACCAAACACTGTCAGGAATCTGAATACAACTTAAAGTGTAACTATTGTCAGGTAGGTGGGCTATGATATTTTTTAACATTAAGAGGGGAAAAGACCATAGTGTTACATTACAAAATGTAGCTATAAACTTGTTTACCTACGTTTCCGTTTGAACACTCTCATTTCATGAACCATTCATTTAACTTTCTGTTTTTAAAATTTGTATGATATTCTCACATATGATGTCCTTATACGTGTCCTCAACTGACTTGCAAAACCTTGAGATCAGAAGCCACACCTTCATTCATTTCCTGTGTACTGATCCCCATAAATAGCTCTTCAGCTTTTATTTTAGGCTTACTAACCCTCTACCCTAGTCAGCTTCATTCATCCAATCAATCAGTGGCACTGACTTTCACCACACCAAGACCATGAAGGTAACTAGGCATTTTCTCTTAGAACGTACTGCCAGAGGGTAGGAGGAAACTTTTGGAGGTGATGGATAGGTTTATGGCATAGTTGTGGTGATGATTTCACAAGTGTGTACTTATTTCCAAAGTCATTAAGTTATGTACATTAAATAAGCACAGCTTTTTGTGTGTCAATCATGCTTCGATAACATAGCTTAAAAAGAAAGAACTTACAGTTTCTCTATCTCTAGACGTAACCAAGTAGCACCTAGACTTACCTGTGCAGAGAAACATGTGTCTCTCCTTCACTCCAAAGCTAACCATTCTGTCTGTGCCCCAGGCCCATCCCCATTCTCCCTCTCCAAAACCAATCTATTCTTCTCTCCTTGTAGCCTCATGGCTTCCTGCAGTGTCACCCCATCTCCCCACGGTTGATATCACTGTGCTTCTGCAGTATCACAATAATGGCAATTGTCTAGGCTTGGCTCACAATATATCCCATTTCTGACTCATGCAGGTGTGTCAGTACTTAACATGCATCCCTTTTCCCTGTGGACATCCTATTTCACCTCCAAAACCTAGCTTAACATATCCTTGCCTCCAAATGTCCTTGGTCCTCTCAGAAAACTACTTTCCATTCTGTGCTCCCAAGACCTGTTGTCTTTGAATATAGTACCAATCACAGCCTGACAGGGTGGTGTGTTAGGTACACACATGCTTCCCCATTAGATTGAGAACTCATTGCATGCAAGGGTTATGTCTCCATGACTCATTCTATCTCCATTGCATGGCTTTCTCATATAATTGACATTTAACAAATGTTTGTGGAATAATTATGCTTTCTTTCCTCTCACCAGGTAGGACTTGATAAAAGTAAATACTCATGTCATATCATGTCATTTGTGTTCTCAGACAGACTTTTTCTCTTGATAATGTGCCTTCCCAATGGTTCTTCTAGACATAGAAGAAAATATGCTTTAATGAGTCTTTTGAATTTTCTTCTTTGTCCCTAGCTAGTTGCAATCATCTGTCCTCCTAGGCTCACAGAGATTATTCAGTATCTGCCTGTGGCTACCCTTCCCCTTATCCTCATCTTACACCACCCGACCCCATGTAACCTCTAGAAGAAAGAAGCAAATAATTGCACTGGCCACTGACCTCACAGTCATATTCAGTAGTAAAGCATAAGGAAAGGACAATATTTATTAATCCTGCACCAAACACATGCACGCATGTGCATGTTACACACACACACATAAATCATCTCGTTTTGTTAACATCAGTTTATATACATATAGTCAATACACTATGTGCTTTCAGTAGATCTATGAAGGAGGTATTACTATCATGTCCATTTCACAGATGCAGAAATGGAAGCTGGGAAAGGTGAATATCTTCCCCAGATCCAGCTCTGAATATTGGAGCTAGGAATTAAACTCAGGTCTGCCTTGCATCAAAGCCAATTCATTCTGTTATGCAAACTGCTTCAAAAATAGGGGAAATCGATTAATATTAATGATTGTATGGCTTGTATGTGTGACTGTGTAGATTATTCATAGCTACGCTGTATATACATCATAAAAATATAAATTATTTATTAAGCCATGATGTATAAGGCCTCACATATGTTCCTAACTGCTGATATATGCACCTCACAGAAGAACATTATTCACTGGGGAGTTATTTATGTTTGTAACCTTCCTCTTAGAGGACACTCCATGATTCAGATAAGAAAATCAAGGCCCAGAGAAGAGCAGACCCTTCCCAAAGGACAGAATTCTAGAGTTCCAGAGCATCACCCCATCCTGAACTTCAAAGTATAGGTCTGACTAACTGTGCTTTTTGAAGAAACACAATACATCAACCAGTTTGTCTTTCAGGAACAAAGTCGACACTCCCCATAAGGATCCCAAACAACAGAGTAAATTGGAAGGGACACCACGCTCATACAACAATGCCAGTTGTAAAGAGAAGACGGGAAAGACAGCAAAGGCATTTTGCAGATCAAAAATATTTGAAGACCTTGTCTCTGAAAAACTCACAGGCTGAGAGCCAGTTTTGAATTCCATATTCCCCCCTTCCCAAACTTTTCATACTGATTATATATTTATATAAGCAGTCCAAGATTTTAAGCCACTAGAATCCTAGAAATTATATACGGGTAGAATTATGGAGGAAAAAAAAACTGATTATTTTAGCTTTCCTTAATTTTCTTCATCTAGCAATACTCTACTTACTGAGCGCCAGCTATGTGCTAGGTATTTCATATAGTTTGGGTGAAGAACCAGAAGCAATCATTTTCAACATCAAAAAATTAAATATGTTCCAAAATATGCTTCTACTTTCAAAAATTGATGAATAAGCACATTAAGCAGCAATAAATGACGTGTGGGGATATTTAAGGCACTGAAGCCCTTCGGAATGAGCAGATCAGCAAAATGCAACACCAGAAGAACAGGTTTGGGTACTATAAATATGGCTACTGCATATTTCACCTCTCTTGACAACCATAGCAAGGATGTAGAATTCATGTACCTATCTTTAGAATTGTCAGAGAAGGTATTTACTGAAAAATAAGTAATTTGCAAGGAGGGAGTCTGTAAAGAGATTGTTTCTAAAGGGTAAGAACTGTTTAGTAGGATTGAAATAACTCAGTGGGAAATGGGTGAAATCCTCAATGACTATCACTTTAGTTAACACTGAGGAAGTAAAACAATTGTTCCCCTCATTCTGTTTCCAAATGGAAAATGCACCCCATCACTTTTAAGCCACCATTTTTACAATGCTCTTGTGCCATCAGAAGTGTATTCCTGATTTCTAAAAGGCATGTCAGAAATATGTAGGAAAAGCCACTGCAGTATGGAACTTAGAATTCTATTCTAAACAGTCACCTGGCTTTGGCTCCATGGTAAAGAATGTGCAAGTGTTGAAATCTAACAGACCTTGTTGCTTGCATAACCTCCCCGAACCTGTTTCCTCATTTGTGAAATAGGGGATAATATCACTTTCCATACAGGTTGTAAGGATCTGATGTGATAAATTATGCATGAAGCCTGGCCTGTAAACTAGTTTTATATGGCTTTCCAGCCCTATCACTACATATCATCTACTCATTTTAAGTCTTAACAATTTATTTCGGTGGTAGAACTACAGGGAACAAATGCAGTTAAAGCACCTCTCCTGCCCTAAAATATGTAAATTGTTTCCTACAGTACCGTTTCCTGGAGTAGTTTCTCTTCCCACCCCCTGACACATTCCTGATTCCCCTGGCAGTCACACCACCCACTGAATGGTTCAAACACTTTCCTGGTCTACTTTGAGCAACTGTGAGTCCTTCTGTCTGCACAATTATTTTTACATGCCATACATATTTAATTAGGAGAGCACGGAAACTACTCCAGGGCTGAGGAATAGTGATGTTTGTGTGCTTCTCCTGTGGGGCTTGCGTGTGGACCAGTTTGGTTGACGTGTCTTGCTGACGAGACCAAAGAGGTGGCCTCCGTCCACATATGAGCAAACCCGTCGCTTCATTCCTGGACCCGGATCGTAACTCAGCCTGCGCGTGGAATGAGATCCGCCAGGTGTTGGGTCTTCTGTCTTCCCGTCACTTGTCTTCACCATCCCCAGGTTGGCATTATCTGTTCGTTAGAACAACAAATAGGTTCTACCAGCCTGCAACATGCCAAGCCAACATGCTAGCATGCCAACATGCTAGGTGCTGGGCTGAATCAAGTCGACATGTACCCCTGCCCTCGTGGGGCCTGCAATCTAGTTTGAGAGGGAGACAACAGATAAGTGGACAAGCAAATATAAATTCTAAAAAGAACCATGTGAGAAATGGACAGAGTATGGTAAGGGGAGTGGAGGAAGGACCTACTTAAAGAGGGTGGCCATGAAAGGCCCCTCTGATGAGGCATATCTGGCTGAGTCCTGAGTGTATAGAAGGACCCAGCACTGGGAAGCGTGTAAACAGTGTAAGTTTCAGTGACACACAGGGAGCCCTCCATGCTGGGTGCTGTGGCTACTGCGAGACGTGAGAACGCAGCCTCTGCTCAACGGTAGGACCAAGACACATTACCATACTCTCCTTGGGTCCTTGGTGTTATTGAAAAGCTTCACCCAGCACAAGGAGAAAACACATCCCACCCAGTGACCACTGGTGGGGTCACTCTCCATCCAGTGACCACCCCACCCAGTCCCCAAGGGAATTTTGTAGACACAAGTGGTATGAATGTAGGCTTATTCAAGAACCACACCTCTCTGAAAAAGGATCGGAAGCAGTAAAGTTGTAAACTGTGACTTTGGAAGGCAAAATTCATTCTTTCCCATACTTCACATCCAGATCTTCATGTTTTAGGTAAATTGACCCAGAAAGACAGAAAAACAACTCAATAAGCTCTCTCAACCATGGTTGAAAAGATGCCTTTGCCGGTCAAATGGTCCTAATACAGTATCCAGCTCCTATCACCTTTTGCACTTTTCTAGAATTCCTTAACGAGAATCTGACATATTTTCCTCTTCTTTTCTTTTCTTTTTTTTTTCAATATATGAAATTTATTGCCAAATTGGTTTCCATACAACACCCAGTGCTCATCCCAAAAGGTGCCCTCCTCAATACCCATCACCCACCCTCCCCTCCCTTCCACCCCCCATCAACCCTCAGTTTGTTCTCAGTTTTTAAGAGTCTCTTATGCTTTGGCTCTCTCCCACTCTAACCTCTTTTCCTCTTGTTTTTTTTTCTATCACTTTGTTTTTATAGAATGGTTTATATTTTTCAAAAGACTTTCACATCTCTTTTGGTTCCTCATAAAAACTCTGTGAATGAAGAATACAGGTTTGAAGCATTAATGAAGCAGAAAGTTAACAGAACTTCTGCTTTGGTTTCTTTGCAAAGTATCCCCCCTCCCCAGCCATGAGTTTTCTGTGGAATACAGAATATACCTTTTTTGTTTTTTTAATATGGAATATGTCTTACTCCAAATGTTCATTTTAACAGGGGAGGCAATATGATGGAGTGATGAAAGATACAGGCTTTGTGACGAAAAGGGATGGGTGGGTGTGTGCATGCGTGTGCATGTTTAATCAGGGCGCTGACCCCCAATTAATATGCCATCTTAAGCCTCAGCTGCTGCCACTCACACCCTGCCCCCCTACCCCTGTAAACAGTGATAACAACACCAAACTTGAAAAGGGTTTTTGGGCAGTAAATGAGGTTACAAGGAAAGCACCCAGCTCAGTGCCTGTGTGAAGGTGCTTTGCCCTCCCTTGGCCACTTTCTTTTTCCTCAACACTCAGGAGAGGCTGAGCCCAGCAGCTGCGTAAAGAGTAGTACTCACAGAGGCTTGCCTTCCCCGCCAAACCCGTTCCTCCGCCTTTCTGCAACACCATTCTCCCAAGCCCAGTTTTCTGGAGTCATCCTTAAAAAACCTCCCTCTCCTTTACCACCTACAAATGATACTCACCATCCCTGCCCTTTCTGCTGCCTAGACAATTCTCAGATCCACTCCTTCCTCTCATTGCCATTCATTTATTCATTCAATGACTGTTGAGTACCTACTACCTGCAGCCACTACACTGGACTCTGGGAAAACAGGAGTGATCAAGCCTGAATTCCTGGCACTCATCCTCACTCAAATTATTTCAGTTTACTCGCCTACAGACAGTGTCTCCTTACTCCAGTCCATTCTCAGTATTGACATCAAAATTATTGTCCTAAGCAATACTGATCTCTGATCTCCTCAATTCTGATATCATCCTTTGCCTTCTTTACAACCGTGACTGGTTTCCCAAAGATTTCAACGTGGTAAAAACGGCCCGTATTTACTGAGCCTGTACTATGGGCCTGGCGTTGTTTTAAGCACTTTACATGTATTGTCTAATTCAGTTGGAAGACCAAATGCCTTTAGAATACCCTTAAATCTGGCCACAGCCCACCCCTACCACGTCCTCCCCTGCCACTCACACATCCAGTTCTTCTTGCCAAAATCAATCAGATGTTAAAACCATACACAGACATGTCATATTCTTATGTTCTTGCACGCCTCTGAGCTTTTGCATGGTATTTCCTCTGCCTGGAATTCCCTTCCCTTAGTTTTCTACCTGGAAATCCAACTCATCCCTGAAAGTCTTCCTCCGACACCATGAAACCATCTGCAGCTCCCCCTGGATCAGGTCACTTCTGACCCTCTGCTTTCATAACACTGTGTGTGCCCTACACAACCTTGCATCACTGACACAGTCAACCCTGGATGTGGATTTCTGATGAATACCTGAACACTACAGGCTGCATTGTTGGGGTCTCACACCACAACGTGGCTCTCAGAACAGAACTGCCAGTACAGACCTGGAAGTGCAGGAGTGTAACAATTCTATCAAGGGCACAGGCACCAACTTTTATAAAACGTGCCATGACTCCTTCATAAGCTTTCTTTCTTTCGTGTTTTGCACTTTAAGTAGCAAAAGTAGTAGAACTCCATGCTTGGTTAACATTGTTCCCTTATTCCATGGAAGGTTAGGTCTTGGCTAGCCTGGGTGCTATGAAAATGGGAGCATCGGCAAGCCAGGCAGAGAGAGCTGGAGAGAAGCTTTGTTTTTCCCCTAAAATGTTGCCTCTCTGGTGTCCATCACTGCCGTTATGTGGAAGATAACTTACAAGCCTCCAAAGGAAGCCTCCTGCCTAAATTTAATCAAAGATCAAACTGACCTCTTGGAAAAGGAGTATTTGCTAAAGGAAGACCAGGCACTTATAATATTTGATGTTTAATGCCCAATTATCCATCTCCCCAAAAGTCACCAGTTCTGGGAAATATGACAGTCATCAGGAAGTATGGCAATGAGAAGCTCTTCTATTTCCTGAGATGAAATTCAGCAAAGACATAAGCAACCAAAGATGTTTAATGCTGACCTTTTGGAAATTGATTTTTTTTTTCATTTAATTATGATAGGGTTCTAAATAGTAAGTATGTCATGGAGTGTCTGTCTGTCTCATTTGGAAGTCCAGTAAATTTTCTGAAGGCATGAAGATTTAATCATCAAGTAAACTGAACTAATCAGACAAAGCTCATTTGTTCTGTTGTCTTCATGATGCGTTCAGATTCCCTGGCTTCCTAATAAATTGCTTGGCGGTCAATCCAAATTAACCAGAGACATACATCTGTTTGACCTTGCATATAGACAAGATATTAGCCATGAAGCCATTACAAGTAATATATTCAACTTCTAACTTTAAACATTCTTGAATTTAAGCCCTTTTATATTGAGATGAATAGTTTATAGAACCTTTTCTCCCTGCAAAAATCCTCATAAATGAGGGCATTGTTACTATTTTAAAATTAAACCCGTCTTCTTCAGTTTCTACATGACTAGAGCTTTTGCAAATAGCCATGTAAATGATTACAAAATAGAAAAAAAAAATGTTTGAAAAGTTGCATTTTATTAAATTTCTAGCTAGATGTGATTTTTTTTCTCTCAAATTCACAATTTAAATTATTCAGTTTTTGGTTTGCCCAAATGCAGTCTTTTTTTAGGAAACAAAAAATAAGCTACACTTATGTAAGATTCAAGTGCTTCATAAACCACTATGTTAATAATACTTGTTTTTTAAATGTTGTGTGTGGAAAGGTAGCGTCTCTTTTCTCGCAGCCTCCTCAATTAGCATTTCTCATACGTGACATTTTCCTAAGAGACACTGCAGTTGAGGAGCGAAGAATCCTGCAATGATTTTTACGTCTGCTCATCGTTTTCCCTCAGGGAGACTTCAACATGTTCTGTCCATGTTCATGAGATATAAATCTCATTTTTTTATGAATCTTGGTAAGAGAAGAGATTAAACCTAAATAAAAACAAATACTGGGGCAAGGAAGCCCCTTTCATCTCAAAGAATTAAAACATGAGGGGCTCCTGGGTGGCTCAGTCGGTTAAGCATCCAACTTCAGCTCAGGTTATGATCTTGTGGTTTGTGAGTTTGAGCCCCGCATCAGGCTCTGTGCTGACAGTTCAGAGCCTGGAGCCTGCTTCAGAGTCTGTGTCTCCCTCTCTCTCTCCCCCTCCCCTGCTCGCTCTCTCTCTCACTCTGTCTCCCTCAAAAGTAAACATTAAAAATTTTTTAAAAAGAAAAAGAATTAAAATACGAGGTTTTAATAGTTGAAGCATCTTGCCTGAAATAAAGTTGGGAAATTCCTGTAAAAGTTGAGATTAGAATATTCTGTGGCAAACAATCATTTTTTATAGACTGGAAGTGAACTTTGGCATTTAAGGTCTTCACCAAAAATCCCAAATTACTTGAATCCTCTAAAGATTGAACCAGGGATTTCAGGAAGATTTAATTTAAGCATGGTCGGAAAAAAAAGGTGACATCAATACATATGATAATAACATTGAGGCATTTTCATCATTAATTATGC
Source organism: Panthera pardus (assembly GCF_024362965.1). Lineage (NCBI taxonomy): Eukaryota > Metazoa > Chordata > Mammalia > Carnivora > Felidae > Panthera > Panthera pardus. Next base: position 22,378,580 of record NW_026526991.1, read on the forward strand.
ATTTCATGGATTTCAAGTGTCCACTGTGTGAATAACATATTAATTAATTAATGATACACCCATACTCTCATCATTCTAGGGCAGCATAAGAATAAATTACCAATTTTTCATCATATATAGTTTTTGTGTCCAGCTTAATGTTTTAATTATGTTGAAGTAAAAAATGAGTAATTCCTCACTGTGTGAAGGACATTATATGTAGGTAATGAGTTCAGTGACAATTGTACATTAAACTATTTTATACCAAATACTAAATCACTGTTTATTGCTTGATTTTCATTGGAGGCTTATAAATTATAATGAATTATATTGGCAAGTGGGGATATTACTTTTGCATTTGATAGTTCATCATCTAGTTTTTAGAAAGCATTGTTCTTCTTTTTTGCTTTTTTGTCTTGAGCTCATAAAATTGATCAACAAGCTTACAAACCTTATACAAAATAAATATACTGTAGTTCATTTTTTATACAGTATACCAAGTAGATTTTTTTTTCTTGGCGCATCACTAATTTGATGCTATCATTTAAAGGTCTGTTGCTGTTATTCGTTTTGAGATGTCTTTGTTTTAGTCTGGTCTGGTTTAGTTTTGAACCACCTTCTAATATACTACCTGCTAGGAATACAAAGAGAATAAGGCTTATTGCTGCCTTCAAGGAGATTTTTGCCTAAAGGAAACACATAAACACCTAGCTGTAGCTCAATAAGATAGGTGACAGGGAATAGATGATAAGGGTATTGGTAGAAGTTTCATCTTTCACAAAAGTAGTATTTGACTTGATCTTGAAATATTGAAAGATGTGTAGGGGTTCACCAGATAAAGAAGAGGTGACAGGCATTCAAAAAGAAGGTGTAGCTCATACGCCTTAAAAACCTGAAGGTAGTGTCCCACTTTATCACAGATTAAATGCTCTAATCCCCAAAGAATCCTCCATCCCCAGAAACATCACTTCTTTACATATCTTTACAGACAGCGTACAGCAAAGGTTCTCAGCTTATCCATGGCGTGGTCAGCCTGGGCACTCACCATGACCATTCCTCTTTGTGCCGTATGGGAGGACAGGACCAGCACCATCAGCAGCTAATGATTCCGTCTTTTTAATGACTCTCTGTTCTCCAGCCTTGCTGATCATGGCTGGCCTAGGCAGGGAGAAAATTAAAAGGAGTTTGCCACCCCCCAAAGGGTGATTTTTTTACAGTAAACACTCCATTAACTGGAACTTTTAGATAGCTGATATTGTCAGCCCTTGCTTTCAGTGTGAGAGACAGTGACAAACAATGACTCCTAGGCATGTATTAAAAAGAGCAAAACCTTCTGGGATGTTGCTGGGGCCAGTGTGCATTCCTCAGCCACCTTCTGTGGCAGCACTGTGGCCCAGTGACAAATTGTCTTCACAGAGCCTAACTCAGACACCATGCAATATTCCAAATATCCAGAAAAAAATTAAGGACAATCAATAAACTGCACTTAGGCAAGGGAGGAAAAGACTGTGTTTATATATATGTATTAGACATATATAGATTATATATATATATATATATATTACATATAATATATATTTATGTAATATTTAGAATTTTTCCTAAATATTTTATATACTATATATATTGGATATATATATATATATATATATATATATATATACACACACACATATGTATTTAGGAAGAATGTATGTTATATATTATGTAATATTTGGAATTACAAATATTATATAATGTATATAAAACATTGTGTGTGTGTATGTGTGTATATAGATAGATAGATGAATTCCAATAGGGATTCCAACAACGGTGAGGAAAAAAGTATCATTTGACAATAAGGTACACTAATTTAAAAAATTGAATTAAGTGAAAATTTTGTATATTCTATATGCATATCATTTCACCAAGGTTACTTAACACACCACCTCATTATCTAAAGGTAATTGCGGCTTTATCTTGTAAATATTGCAGTATTGAACCACTAATGCAGCCCTTGAAAATTACCTTAATTAAAAAAAAAATTTTCATTATGTGGGAATCATTACTGGCTGACACAGGTTTCCAACTGCCCTCAAATTTCCCACTACCTTTTACTGGCCAGAGCTTCTGCTTCCGGCATTAAGGGTTTTGGAACAAGAGTAAGAGAGTGAAAGGAATAGAAGAAAAATAGAATTGTTCCTGTGGTGGGTATATTAATGGATAGACTTGAAAAGACTAAGACAAACCATAGGGCCCATACTGTAATAAATAAAATACCAGTCACTTAGAGAAGCTCACAACCTTATGGCTAAATGAGTCTCTGAGAAAAGATCAACAACTTTTGAGCAGATGTGGGACAAGCACCATGCTAGGCACTTCTATTAAAATTATCTCACTTGGGCCTCATGACAATTCTGGGGGAGAAATGGCAGCCCGATAGAGTGAATATAAGGAGCATGAATTTTGGAAGTTAGAACTGGATTCAGATCCTGGCTTTGTCACCTACTTTGGCAAGTTCTTAAAATTCCTCAGCCTCAGTTTATTCATTTCTAAAATGAAGATAGTTACCAACCTTGTAAGACTGAAATGGCAAGGTAAATGGGCTGGTCTGTATTATATGTGTGTTCTCTGACCCTCAGTCTTGTGTTTTCTACCAAACCTCCTCTTGTGTTCAGCTGAAAACTCAGATATTTCTTTGAACTGTGAAAAAGTGTTATCTTCCCCCATCTTGAACTTGCACAGTTGATTTCTTTTGGAACCTTAATTACATTTGTCCCTGTTAAGTTGCACCTTTTTTATGTCAGCATGGCCTTTGAGCCTGTTGAGGGAATTTTGAATTTTGCATCAGTCTATTACCGTATGAAATATCCTTCATGGCTTTATGGCATTGAGAAATCTGATAAACGTTCCTCGTACGTCTACATTGATGCCATTAATAAAAATATTGAATAGAGCAGAATCCAGGGGCAGAGCCCTGTGGCATTCAATCAGAGGTCCCCCTACAGACTGTGACAGAGTCATTCATCATGTCTCTTGGGTGTATATGTACAACCAGCTGTGAATCCACTTAATTTTTCTCTCATAGAGCCCACCATCTTATAGATAATGAAAGACTTCATCAAGTGCTTTATTGAAATCAAAGACACTGTCCGTGGCATTCTTCTGGTCTGTCAACCTCATACTAATAACCCTGTCGAAAGGGGGAAATTAAAATAGTGCAGCAAAAACTTATTTTCAGTGAAACCAATGAGGTTTGGAAAGAAGAGTGGCTGATGGCTCAGGGGTGGGTCCCAGAGGAAGGACACCTGGCCAGCTGCTGCATGCTTCTAGCTGTGGCATTGCACTGAGGAACTGACCACATGCCAGGAGCCGGCTCAGAAACTGGATTTAATCAAACGCTAAACAAAGTTAGTATTTATTGAGATGCTTTTTTTTTTTTTTTTAATGTTTTTTTATTTTTGAGACAGAGAGAGACAGAGCATGAGCAGGGGAGGGGCAGAGAGAGGGGGAGACACAGAATCTGAAGCAGGCTTCAGGCTCTGAGCTGTCAGCCCAGAGCCCGATGTGGGGCTCAAACTCACGGAGTGTGAGATCATGACCTGAGCTGAAGTCAGATGCTCAACTGACTGAGCCACCCAGGCACCCCTATTGAGATGCTTTTTATGCCAGACACTGCACTACATGCTTTTCATATATCTCGTTTAATTCCTATATTAAGAGGTAAATACTATTTTTAACCGTATTATTTTGACAAGTTAGTTAAAGCTGAAGGGGTTGAATAGTTGGCCCAAAGTCATAGATAGAAAGTGCAAGAATCAAGGCTCACACCCACATCACCCTGACATCCAATCTCGGCTCTTAATCACTATGCCCTCTTGAGCAGATTCTTGTGCCTCAGTGGTGGCGACAATTGACGAGAGAACAAAATTTCCAATCTGTTAACCGATGGTGGGAATAATTCTCTATGATCAAAGTCTCCCCACCACCTATCTTCAGCCCTTCCTTTCCTGGTATCTGGGCATCAAGAAAATGAATTCTGTATATAATTAATTACTTATTTATTTATTTTGAGAGAGAGCAAGCACAGGATGGGGTAGGAGCAGAAAGAAGAAGAGACAGAGACCCAAGCAGGCTCTGCACCATCAGTGCAGAGCCCGATGTGGGGCTTGAACTCACAAACTGTGAGATCATGACCTGAGCTGAGACCAAGAGTCAGACGCTTAACCAGGTGCCCGAGAAAACGGATTCTGATTGTGCTACCTGGTGCATGTGGAGTTGGAGGAAAGGGAGTTTTGAAGGATAGCTCAAGTGATCAAACACGAGGTCTGATGAAATAGCCTCCATCCAGTGGCAGAGAATACCTCTTAGGTAATCAAGGAGCCTGCCTTCTCTGGAGTCAAGCTCTCTCTCCCAACAGTGCTGTCAAGGCTGGGCTTTCTAGTTGTCTTTTGTCCATTGTTTCACTGTTTGAATCTGCCGTCTATGCTTGTTTCCATGCCCGCCCTAATCTGGCACACACCTTCTTTGTTTAGCTGGGTTTCAGTACCAATGATTAAATGATAGTCCAGTTGCCAGTCTATTTCATTGGCTCTTTCTGGGCCAGAAAGACATTCTGTCTCCATTCACATTGTTGGTGTGATTAATTGAGTGCTTAGAATGCAAGCCTGGTCCCAAGTGCTTGAGGGAATCTCATTATCACCACCTGTTACCCCTACAGAATCTACTTGGGTTCCTAGTGATCACTGCCTTCTTTTCATACCTGCACAAACTCTTGTGGTAACCATTTAGAAAGCATGAGCACTTTTACCAAACTGTCATGACTAGGAGAATTAAGACTCTTAAAATATATGTATGGTAAGTCATAAGTACTAGTGTACTAAACACATATAACAAAGAATATCCTACTCACCAAGCAGCCTATAGGACCAGCCTTGTGGTCACATTTCCTTTGAAATATACTGGACAGCATGCAGTTTCTGTGTTGCCTACCCTTTAGTCTAACTGGTAACTAGTCTGTTCCAGAAGGACAGTGGTTTCTGTCTGGTGCATTCTGAATTACAGCCTTCAGGAATGGCTTTATTTATATTACACTTATTGAATACTGAATACTGAGTGCTTTCTCCCAGTGTTTTTCTTTTTTTAACAGCTTTATTGAAATATAATTACAGATCATAAAAGTCACCCATTGGAAGTATACCTTGCAATGAGTTTTAGGAAATTTATACAATTGTCCACCAATGCAATCCAGTTTTAGAATATTTTCATCACTCTAGAAGGTTCTTTCATGGCCATTGCTGTCATCTTCGCTCCTGTTCCTATCATAGGCAACCACCGATCTGCTTTCTTTAGAAACATTATATAAGTGGAGTCATACAACATGTATGCCTTCTTTCACTTAGCATAATGTTTTTTGAGGTTCATCCATACTGTAGCATTATCTGTAGTCTTTTCCTTTTCATTATTGAGTAGTTTTCCATTGCATGAATATCCTAAATATTACTTACCTGTTGGCTAGTTGATGGAATATTTGGATTGCTGGGTTTAGCTATTATGAATAATGCTGGTCAAATTTTCATTTACAAATCTTTGTGTGTACATGTAATTTTCTTTCTCTTGGACTGCTACCTAGGAGTGGACTTGCTGGGTCATATGGTAAGAAACTGGGTCATAATGTGAGATATTGGCAGTTCTCCAAAAAGTAGATGTGTCCCCTTGATATCTCTGCTAGCAATATGAGATTTCTCGTTTATCCACATCCTTACCATCACTTGGTATTGTCAGTCTTTTTTACTTCAGCCATTCTTGTGGGTATATAGTAATTCCGAGTTGTATTCTGTTATGTGATTCTCTAGGAGATAAGGAAGCAGATGGGGTAACAAAGGAAGTAAGTGGATTATTAAAAATCTGTCCCTCACTGTCATCCTGCTTTCTTATCCTGAGCCTGTCTTTGGGACTAACAACATCTGCTTTCCTTAGAAATACTTTTTTAAGCCCCTGACATTCTTTTTCCCTCCACACATGGGCTGAAATATGGCGAACACCTGACTCTAAAGTGCAGTAGTAGCTAGCTGGGCTAAGTAAAATCCATGGATGCACTTTTTAAACCTTAATTTTAGCTAGTTTTCAGTAGATTTTTACCTCCTCCCACACCAAATTCTTTTATCAGAGCTGCTGACAAGAAACAGAATTGATTGCCTTGAATTCATTGCATCTTTCACTATTCTACCTACCCACTGATGTAGGGTGTTATGTCATTAAAGTAGCAAACAGCACAAAGGAGGTAGCAAAAGAGCAGAAAAGAAGACCATTTATAACCCAAAAATTGAATAACCAGGCCCTTACTTACCTAAGATCGTCTCTTGGAATGCAATTTGTCTTAAAGCTTCTGTTTACAAATATGTGTTTAGTCAAGTACTTTGCATATTCCGTTTAATTTACAATATGTGGACATGTTAATAATGAACTTTCTTAAACATAGTATCATTTATAATACTGAGACCATGGGTCATACAATATAATAGATCATAAGTTTTATGATCTCAAAAACTGAATGAGTAAGGTAAGTTGAAAAATACCCTCAGTAGCCATAAATATCCCCCATGGTTAGCAAAAGATAAGCCTAACTGTGGCCTCTCTACTTCTTAAGATGTAGAGTATTTTTATGTATTAATAATACTGCAAAGAGATTTGCGGTTTTCAAATGCTTTTAGCTCATCATCACATCTCCAAGAATAACTTCAGATGTGGGATATAGCGCATATTTCCCATATTCTTCTGCAACAAATTTTTTCTTCAGTAATCCCAACGATTGGGTTATTGAGCAATGCAAACCAAATTTCTCCTATGAAAACCTAATTTGCAGCAAGCTGTACTTTAAAAGTAACTTACAGGGAAATTAGTTAGGAACTGATTGGTTGGTTGGTTGGTTGCTTGCTTGCTTGCTTGGTTTTAATCTTCTGGAGCAATGTTTATGTGAAAATATAATCAGAAAATTAGTACCTTCATCAAGAGGTAATTCAGAGAGCTTTACAAATAAACCTAAGATTCTCATTGATTACAAAAGAAGGCTTTCTACTTCCAGAACCCTTAAATGCTCAAAAGCAATTATACCATTAAAATCTCTCTTTCCATGCAAAGATTATCTCATTTCCTCCTAATTAGTGTTTCCTGTTTTTTGAGACAGACTGTATTGAGAAAACCTACATTCCCTGGGACCCCCCTCACTCTCGCACTGTCCTTTGCTCTCTCTGGGGCCATAGAACTTGGAACCTCTTTTCCACCCCATAGGTTAGCACAGTTGTATTTTGGTCACATGTATTATACAAACTGGTGTTTGCTGATTATTTGGTAGTAGTTGCTCTGAAAAGTAATAGCAGAAGGAAAAGAAAATGTGTCAAATCTTGTCAGAGGGATTTTTTAAAGTGTTAGAGGTAAAGGGAAAGAGTTACAGATGGTAGGAGGTAAGCCAGTTTTCCATCACTCATGGCAAGACTGTGTAAAGGAATCAGGGGCTAAGACTCAGAAAGAACAGAAAACTAGAGAGCAGAAAGGAAAAAGCAATAAGACATGAGTGTTCTCTTTGCTTTCAGAGATAGTTCTCCTATGTCATTTGTTGCCCACAGCAGAAGTGATCAGATCTGAGATTTTAGGGATATCCCTCTAAAATGTCCTTGTGAGGTAGATGCTCTGAGGAACTCTAGGACTCAGTAACACTGTACCTACCTAGATTCCAAAGCCTGCAGTCAGGTGGAACAGGTAAGACACAGACATGTACAAAGAGAGCTAGCAGTACAAGCCAAGATACATCCAGTGTTACCAGCCCAGGGCAGCCTACAGATAATACAGATATTCAGAGAGAGAGGTTGCAGTAATCCAAGGTGAGCAAGGAAAACTTTAGGTGGATCTTGACTTCATCCTTCCAAGATTCTAATGAAAAGGAGAGCGTGATATTTATATCTATATTTATAGAATATGCAGAAGTGTTGTATATTTAAGTCAAAGAAATGTCCATGGCACAGTTGGAGACCTGGAGGAGATTTGGCTGGAGTTAAAGAAATTTTAGATTAATAGGAGAGAAGGCTGGAAAAGTGAAAGTCAGGGTTCTTGATCTAGAATCTACCCAGAGTGGGACACCTGGGTGGCTCAGTTGGTTAAGCGTCCAACTTCAGCTCAGGTAATGATCTTGTGGTCCGTGAGCTCGAGCCCCTCATTGGGCTCTGTGCTGACAGCTCAGAGCCTGGAGCCTGTTTCAGATTCTGTGTCTCCCTCTCTCTCTGACCCCTCCCCTGTTCATGCTCTGTCTCAAAAATAAATAAACGTTAAAAAAAATATTTAGAATCTACCCAGAGATATCTATAGTAACACATTTAAATAACAAAGATAATAGTAAAAATTTTGCTGGTAGGTTTATTCAAGGATAGGATAAAACAAGTTTAAAGTTTCTGTTATACTTAAAAGAGAAATTATGCCTTAGTTCAATGCTTCATGGTTCCCAGAGCAGCTTCCCAGTCATTCTCATTCAATCCACAGAAACCCTTTTTAGTCTTGGCAGGCTGTGTAGACACATATATTTAGATAGATGGATGGATGATAGATATATAGGTAGATGGATGGATGGATACATGGATACATACATACATACATACATAATAGACAAGAAGATATACACACCTGTTTTTTAAATGTTTTTTTTCTAACTACTATATTGAGAACCCTAGAGGACTGAATATTTTTTCTTCTTTATGGCTCACAAATTGCATAACATGGGGGTTACATGTGAAAGACATCCAGTAGTTTGTTGTGTAAGATTATTATTATCCCTTTAATATCACTGCTTAAAGATATTAAAGATCACCTAGCTGGGTCATCAGTGTGGATCAGTCGGTTGAGTGTCCAACTCTTGATTTCAGCTCAAGTCATGATCTCACGGTCATGAGATCGAGCCCTGCGTCAGGCTCTGCACTGGGCATGGAGTCTGCTTGGGATTCTCTCTCTCCCTCTCTCTCTGCCCCTCCCATGCTTGTGCACACACGTACACATGCTCTCTCCCTCTCCCCCTCTCTCTCAATAATAATAATAATAATAATAATAATATTTAAAAAGATCAGCTAGCTGGAAGAAGAATCAGAGGAAGAACAAAATGTCATGATATTCTGCTTCAGAGGTCCTTCTATCCACCATATTATGCCAGACATGGATTATTACAGCCCAAAAAATCAGAGAGAACATGTCACAGTCAAAAATCAAATACAAGTTCAAACGAGGACTTCTGGCATTGTGGGAGTTGAAATTGGATGACACACAGGCACTTTTGCCTTGATGCTTCCAGGTGGAAAGTGTTTAGAAATTACCAGAGAGGGGGGAAAACCTTTCGCATTTAATCGCAGAATTTAGTTCTGCAGATGAGAACAAAGCAGATAAATTTTTAGCTCAACTTCCATTCTGGGTCTTTAAGAACACCAGAACTCCTCAGAACGCTTGCAGTTTTGTTAGAAGAGGCCACTGTGAAGCCAGATGCATGCTCTAGAGTTGCATAAAAGCTGCTCTCCGTAGTTAGCAAACATCTAGAAAAGGGAAAGGGGAATTATCTACCTTGTTAAAATGGAAGGAGGGTTCCAAATGCAGGATAAAGCTGTTTCATTTAAGTACCATTTAAATAAAAATCCTCCTCTAAATAAAAAAACTGGAAATAAAAAGGATGCAGTCCCATGGTGGTGATAACTGGAATCGCTCGTGTGCTCAGTGTTGCTGCATGTGTAGTCTCTGGAGTATTCAGCTACATGTGTTATTTCACGTCTGTCAGCTAAATCTGAACTCCAAAATATAACAAATGCAAAATGTGACACTGAGGAACATTATGTGGATTTGTGATTTTCCCTGGAGGACTTGGTCCAGCCAGCAATAAATGGATTGAGATTTCATGCGGAACATGGAGACAGACTGTCGCTACATGACTTTTCTTTGTGACTCATGCACATTGTCGCAGCTTTTTCCAGTGTTTTTTTTCTATGGTGTCTATGCAAACATGGCAATGAAAATGGAAATTGTAGGATGATAGGATTTTTTTTTTTAGTCCATGGAATATTTGATATCCAGAAAAGAAGCACAATCTAAATTTCCGACAATAAGGGGAATGGTTAGTAAATTATGCCATGCTTCTCTAAAGCAATAATATGGTAATATGGAGTTACTTAAAATGTCTACTGAGAGTTGGATATGTTAGGGAAGTATTTTAGCTTTAATATTGAGTGAAAAAAATTAAGGTGAAAATTGAACTTATGTTACAGCTTCTATAAAATATAATCATGGGGACAAAATGAAAGGAAGCATATCTATATGTTAATAGCCTACAGAGAACTTGTCCCCTTACTCGTTTTTCTGTATTTTCTGTCTCTACAGTGGGAGAGCAGTATTGTTACTACAATCCAAACATTGTTTAATTTTAAAAGCAGATGAAGAAAAAACATGTTTAATTTAAATCATGTTAAATTTTTTTTTTCAACTTTTTTTTTTTTTTTTTTTTTTTTTTTGTGGGACAGAGAGAGACAGAGCATGAACGGGGGAGGGACAGAGAGAGAGGGAGACACAGAATCGGAAACAGGCTCCAGGCTCTGAGCCATCAGCCCAGAGCCTGACGCGGGGCTCGAACTCACGGACCGTGAGATCGTGACCTGGCTGAAGTCGGACGCTTAACCGACTGCGCCACCCAGGCGCCCCTAAATCATGTTAAATTTAACGTTTAACATATATCACGTTAAATTTTAAAAGAAAAAAAAAAAAGAAGCCTAAGTATGCTGACTTTACCTGGTGCTGTGACATATATTCTGATGCGAGCTTATTCAGTGTGAGGGTAATGGCATGACATTGTCTAGCAGAATTCCCACAGCCAGACCCAGAAGCATAAAAGACAGTGACATAACATTGCAGCATTGTCACTCCACAGTTATTCTCCTCTTGCTGGGATCTGTGACAGGATTTCTGAAGATGTCCTGTTCAATTGATGATACTAGAGAAAATTCCTAGAGGCAGCTACTGGTCTGATGAATGGGTCCCAATATGAGGAAAGCTCATGTCGGTTCAACACCACTCCTTGCCTTTGGCTCACATTTCTCATAGTAGTTGTAATAAAAACCGTTAAGAAAATATGCAGTAACTTTTATTTCATATCTGTTAGAATTCAGCAGCTGGAACCACATTCTTAGGCTCATATGTATAATAATTTTTTTCTTAGTTAATGGTTTGACTGTGTAGTTATTCATGTCCCGTTTCTCTAAGTTCCCTCTTTGTACTGCCAAATAATCTGTGGCAGAAACTCAATATCAGTGTTTGAATTGAGCAGAATTGGCTCAATATCTTAGAATAACTAAATCCCCAATATATTACCATTACTTTACCTTTTATACCCATGGGGTTTCTTTTATATGCAGTTCACTTCCACCCACACAGGAATGAAACCCGTACAGAGTTTTTCTCTACTACGGTAATCATTGCTCTGGCTTTTTGAAAACCAAAGGTTTGCAGACTGACTGGTCATCAGTTACGGTGCCTAAAGTGATAGGATTCCACTACTTCCCTGTCTGCTTCCAATGATGACCATATGTTAGTTAAGTTGTTCTCATCCAAGGCAAACCCACTTGCCTTTGGACTTGACTTTTTCATAGTGACTATCTTTCTTTGGAATATTCTGTTACTGTCTGGCCAATTTGATTTCTTATTGTTGACTTGGGAGTTTTGAAGCTAAACGTCACCCCCCACCACCACCACCACTCTAATATTAGCCAACTTGGATTGAATCTTGGATTGATGAGGACTTCCTATCCTTTGTCTGTATATGCATTTCACAAGGAATTCTGTAAGGTACCCACCTGAGCTCTTTTGACCTGAAGCTTTAACACTGCTTTAGCCTTGTCCAGAATTGAAGCTATAGTATTTTAATGTTTTCAGATGATCAAAACCCATTATAAATGTTTTGAACACAATAACTCAAAATTTACAAAGCACCATTTTAAGAAGCCTCATGACACGTTATTTATAGTGTAGCTGAAGCCAGACGGTGTAGAGATTGACAGCAAGAAGAAGAGCCTGGTAAGTGGTAAAAAGCAGGTTAAGAATCAGGTGCACATCCCCGCCATGATGCCATTAGCACTGTGACCTTAAAGAAGTTACTCAGTATTTGTGTCTCAGGTTGCACCTCTAAAATGAGAATGAGAATGTTATTATAAGGATTAAATGAGATATTTACACATATATAATGTACTTGGCACAGTTTCTAGCACAACTAGACCATAGTAAATGTTAAGTAAATGGTAATCATCAGTATCTTCTGTAATGTGGGATCATTTCTAATAAATGAGAGTTACCCACATGTTTTTGACATGACTCATCACTCTGTGTTAATTTGTTCCATCTATCTATCTATCTGTCTGGACTCTTCCGGAAGGTTCTGTAGAGGAGGCAGCAGTAGAGCTCCAGTGTAGAGTGCCTCAGCTTACCTCCTTTGGGGATTAAATAATGTGCATGGGAGAATAGCATGCATTCTTTTAGGTTAGGTCTAGGAATAAATTTAACAGCTAGAAACCAGACCCCTTCCTACCAGTACATGTCACTTCAGTGGGCACTTTTTCCAAGGTTAGCCAAATCTCTGCATGCAAAGCACCAGCAGACTTGTTTGATGTGATTAACTTTCTGAATATCGCATAGTCCCTGTCTTTCGGGGTCAGGATTTGCATGCATCCTTAGAGCCCACTAACTGGAAGAAGCACAGTGTGAAGGTTGTATCTTCTCTACACCAGGCCCTGTGCTGGTTATTCTCATAATCTCGCTCTTCATCTTCCCAACATTAGGATTGGCATTAACTTCCTCACTTTATAGGTGAGAAAATGGAGATCAGAGACTCAGGTATCTCGCCCCAAATTGAGTTGTTGGAGAGTAAACCAAAAGCAGCAGTGGAGGGGACACCAGCTCAGTTTTACCACAGTTATTTGTTGTTTAGTGTCAGTTATTTGTCAAAGTAATTCTGAATTCATTTATTATGATAAAAACATTACTTAGCAGGACCCAGGGCCCCAAGGCAGCAGCAGCAGCAGCAGCAGCAGGTCCAATTAGCTATTGGGAGGAAGGCAGTGGAGATTTTATGGGAGGAATTTATACTCAATAGAAGCATTTGGCAAAGTAATTGAGAATAAGAATAAAAGAGAATGAGAAGAATGTAGTGTTTTTTAGACTTGCAAATACATTTGAAAAGGTTAATGTTATATTTCCCTGAAATGGAGGAATTCTTTGATCTTGGTACTCTTTAAAAAAAAGAAAGAAAGAAAGAAAAGAAACAATGCAAAAATATAAGGGCATTTCTCTGGATCGTGTAAACAATATTGCCTGCAAGTCATGGACATTGGGACCATCCTTATTAAGCATACTTCTAAATCATCTGAGGAGTGTATGGTGAAATTCTAGATTTGCAAAACTTGCTAAACTCCTCCAGGTAGTGAAATGCCATACCGGCTAATATACATGCAGGAAGATAATACAGGGTTATGTGAGTATGGAGAAGGACGGCAGATGGGTTTCTGCATGGACGACTGTAGGATAAGGAATTTAGGGAGAAGTAATACAAGCCCTCCTTCCAAGATTAAAAGGCTTTGAACTATCAGCTGTAACAAAGTTAAGAGGTTTTACAGCCAGTGTGTATTTTTGCCCCTGGTTTTTCCTCCCATGGCTGAAAGGCCAGCCAGAATCAGGAGTACTTAGAAAGGGACATTTAAAAGGGTACATTCAAAGCAGAAAATAGTGTACTGCTCAGATGTAAAGCCATGGTTCACTTACACCTGGAATGTTGTAATTTGCTGGACAAACCTTAAGCAGCTGTAAAGGGGTAGGAGAAGGTACAGAAATTGACTAGAATGATCTGTGGGGAAGAGGAGCTGCTTTATGGGGGTGACTGCAAAGATCAGGATGCATCAGCCAGGCAAAATAAAGGTTTACAAAATCATAGGGAGGTGGTGCATGTGATCACTCACCTTGATGAACATTTGCTATCCCCGTCATCAACAGACATGGATCAGAGAGTAGATGTGAAAGGAATAGAGCATACTGCTGGTTTAAAATCTGAATCAGTGTAGGCAGAAAGTCCAATAGGCTAACTGACAAATAGGCAAATAAAAATTCAAGATAGTGCAGGAGGAATGCCAGAGAATGCCCACCTCTCCTCTTTAAAACTTGAAAAGAGAGATTTTGTTTAGATCACTTACACTATGGGTATTGTACTTGAGGAACTAGTGACCCAAATAGTTCCAGTTCTGTCCTGGAACTACACGTGGGCAGAGAAGAGGTAAATGCATTTCTTATGAATGGATTTATAATATGTTCTTTTAAAACATCAGTAATATTTGGAGATGTGCCCAAACTTTGCAGTTTACCTTCAGGTAAAACAAATTTTGGAGTCAGGCAAACCTCATTCAAATCCCAGAGCCACCACGTACTGGCCCTTAGATAGACTACTTAACCACTCTGAACTTCAGGCTCCTCTTCTGTAAAGCAAGAAGAACCCCTTCCAGAGAGGGATGTTGGGATGGTTGAAAAAGAGTAGCATTTGCAAAGCTCCAGGAAGAGGTGGGAACTGAGACTGTCTGCAACTCTTGGTTTCCTTTGTCACCTCTTCCACAGTGTGCCTTGTAGGGCCCTCAGACTCAAAATCCCATCCTGGGGAGACTTTGAGTCTTCCCCCAGGTAGGTAGTGCTTGACTCCAACCCTCCTCTGCTACCTTCATCTACATTAAAATTCATTCTTTCATATTCATTGAACCCCTGTTATTTCAAGCATTGCTTTAGGCATTTGGGAAATCATAATGATAAAGATACACCAAAGCCTTGCCTGCAGGAAGTTTACCTAGGGGAGATGGGTACACACACACACACACACACACACACACACACACTGAACCTATAAATAAAGTTATTTCAAAGAATGATAAAAAGAGGATCATGAAAAAAGAGTGTGATGGGGGTTGAGGGCATGGTTCTTTTAGTGAGAGGAGGGAGAAGGCTTTTGTGAGGAGATAACACTTGAGCCCCAGAGGGATGAGAAGGCATCATTTGAAAATCTTGAGGGGACCATTCCAGGCAGATGGACAAAAGGGATAGAGGCCCTAAGGCAAGAATGAGTATGGAATGTTCAAGGAACAGAGAAGGCTAGTGTGGACATCCTGAATGGAGGGACACAGAGGGAGGCAGAGGGCAACCAGCCCTGTTGGACCTTGGGGCCAGGTCAGGACTCCGATTTTATTCTAAGAACAATAGGATTCTGTGTATGGGAGAGTTTTCTGCTGGTGCGGGTTAAAGTGACTTATCCTCTGGAAAGGGTGGTGGTTGATGAGAGGAGATCTAGACTCCAGGGCAGCACCAGCAGGAGGAGCCGTGTCTCTGCTCTTTTTTCCAACCCCCACTCCACAGCCACATTGGACTCTGCCCCTGCCATTCCCATCTTTCTGGACTTGAGGGCCCACCCTGATTTCACACATCTCTCATGGTGCAGAGGTAACTGCACAGATCCCTTCATTTTTCATCTTTTAGGACATCTTTTTCTCAGATGAAATATTTAACCCAAATATATGTCGTTTCAGGTTTTAAAAATCAATTTGATTGGCCACAGGAAACGTATTTTGGCATCTCTGGGAGACAGGCTGCACGACGATCCACCACAGAAGCCCCCTCGGTCCATCACCCTCAGGGTAAGTGCCCAGCTTGTTCGTTTCCGCCTCCACTCTTATCCTCAGAAGTTATTGTGTGCAATAAAATGACATGATCGAAGCAATGGATCGAGAAGTACAGGCTGTTTTCCATGTGGTTTACCTTATTTATATAAAAACAATCTCAGTTTTGATTGTGTTTTGTAAGATGAGATTTGTTTCTCTCAATTGGTTAAATGTATACTTTTGAGATTGAGATGTACACATTACAAACCAGCACTTTTAAAGAACCACTCCCTCTGCCCCCTTCCCACATTCCCATCTGCACCAAGTGAGAGGAGATGAGTTTTAGGTCAAACTCCTCAAACCCACAGAACGAGAATCATTCAAGGACCACAGTTAAGGAAAGATAAATTGAAAGTTAACCTTAGGGTCTCCTGTTTTTTTAGGAAGTAAAAATTTGTCAGCTTTACTTCCTTCAAAAATTATGAATAGAGAATCCAGAACATTAATAAATGATTGCAGCTATATTTTAGAATTCTGGGGCCGAAAAACTAGAGAGAAAAGTATAGAATGGAGACAAAGATAACATGGAAGGAGAAGGAAGGCAAGAAGGGCAAAGCAGAGAGAACAAGAAAATGAGAGTTGATTGCTGGCAAAATGGCAGTGGGAAGGAGCAGCCAACAGTCACTGGTTTCCATGAGACCCTGTTGGAACTTCTCAAAAACTCATCGAAAAGCCTGGATCTCCATGACTGGTTGGAGAGTTCCAACTCTGTTCTCTTTATTTCATCCTGCACTGGCTTCTGATCCATTTTCTGCACGTGTCAGCAAAGGCAGCAATAGCAAACAGTACACACAAGCATGGCACTTAGATGTACCTGCCAACAATGAAATGCAGTAGAAAGCCTCTTATCAGTGAACTTCAGAAAACAGCAAAACTACTGCCAGGACAGCAGAGGGTCAGGTGGGAGAGAAGCTGGTAAGACTGTGAGTGTGATTCCATTTTAAAGAAGAAGTTACACAACGATTTCAGGGAATACAAGAGATGTGGCTGGAGGAGGGAACCAGCAGGAAAATTGAGCACTGGGGAAATTGGGATACACTGGGACATTTGGAGACCAAAGAGTTGGGGGCTTTGGGAGCAGTGAAAGTAAAAACAGGACGTGTTTTTCTTCCCAGTAAGGGAAGCCTCAAATAAATTAGGGGGAAAATAAGACTAGAAAGTGATTATTGTCTTACCTTCATTTCGCTACACAAAAGGAGGTAAAGATGTAGGTGCCTTCAGTGTAAACATCCTAAAATGCCTCTTTAGACGAGTAACTTCCTCCTACTTACTCTGCTCTCTTTCCTTCCCCTCCTGAACCTCTCCCTCCGGCTCCCTGGAAGAGATTTAGGAGAACAACAAACAGATCAAAGACAGAGATTCCCAAGAAAAAGTGCAGGATCTTAATCTGTCACAGGAGGCCCAGAACATCTGGGGGAGAAGTGGCCTGGAGATTCAGCACAATCCAACCCTCCTCTGACTCGCAAACCCTAGAGCCCAGCCGTCTGCCACCCCTTATCTGACTTCTGACCAGTTTCCCTCAGCTTGAGTCATCTTTGACGTTGAAACACGTCCCCTGTCATTATATGCATTGCTCTGCAGTCTGCGTGTGACATGCTGTGTTTCCATACTGTGTCCTCTTCCCTGCCTGATTGCCAGACCACCCTTTGATGGAGAATCAAGACCCGTTAGGTCCTACTGGGGCCTTCTTGTCATGTGTCACTACAGTGAGGACACTCTGTCCACAGGGAGATGCATCTCTTCCCTTGTAAACACACACAATCGCCTCAGGGGTGCCCAGCATACGGGTGCCTCTCTCCTGAGCTCCTCCGTAGCACTGGTGTAGCACTGGTGTAGGAAAACCGGGCCTGACTCATTATCCTTGAAAACTTTGACCTGAAATACTTAGGGGGGAAAGTATTGCCTAGATCACGCCATCAGTAAAATGGTAGAATGTCACCCATTCCTTAGCAGGTGATTCAGAAATGACTCCCCACCCCTGCAGTGTGTCTTGTCAGTATTTCACAATTGTGAAACCAAAGGTTAGCCACAAGAACATGGTATTTATTTCATGATGTATTTCCATTCAGGATCCCAGTGGTAATCACACTCCTCCTCAGTTGTCTCCATCACTTAGCCAAAGCACTTACACCACTGGTGGCTCCCTAGACGTTCCTCACATTATCATGCAGGGCGATGCAAGGAGGAGAAGAAATGAAAACTACTTTGATGATATTCCCCGATCAAAACTGGAGAGGCAGATGGCCCAGGTAAGGTGTTAAAAGCCTCTGTGATATTTTTGCCTTTCACCCATATCGAGTAATGCATTCTGATATTGAACACTAGCTTGCAGTGAGCCGATGGATGCCTGTTGTCCACCCAGCTGGAATTTTACCATCTTATGCTATGGCCTTCATTCCCTACTCGCTCAAACCAGACTGAAAACACACCTTCCGGGAATGGCTTGTATACCCAGGTCTTTGTTATCCATTCTTATGGGAGAAGTTGTCTGATCCCATTGCACCCAGAAAGTCTTTGTGCCAAAGGGAATCATCCCGCGTGAGAATGAAATCATAATGAAAATGAATAACAAAAGTCTGGGTTATAAAATGTAAATTGGTTAGATGACAGAGCAGAAGTTGGGGGGAAGTAGTAACTCCTCGTGATGTTGTTAATTTCCTTCCGGGTTAACATATTTGAACAGTATCACACTGTTGGGACTGGTTGCATCGTCTCACAATGTCACCTTGAGTAGTTGAAGGTGATGATGCTGCTTGACACAAAGAACTGAAAAGAGAGATCTTTCATGCTTAGCCCTCTCTGTGGTTTTGGTAGAGGTGTCCATGCCTCACCTGCCCTCAGACTGCCGCTCAGAAACATGAGTCAGCCATACCCAACAGTGGAACTGTTCTTAACACACGTCCAGGGGGGCAGCTACGGCTCTAGCGTTTGTCCTCAAGATTCAAAGATTTGGATTTGTTGACAACAACTGGCAGAATCAACTGTTTTCATCCTCCTTCCAGGTTCAGACTGGTGTGTTAAGAGTTTTCTCTCTGCCTCCCACACCTAAGATGAGAATCTTGAGGTGAAAATTCGACTGTAATTGCTTTGCTTTGCTTGTTAAATATTTTTCTCAACTGTTTGGTGAGATTCTGTTTTGAAAAGCCTTTGGTAAACATTCTGTGCTGCCGCTCATGAAAGAAAAATGTGAAGAGAATGTTCTGGAAACCATGACTTTTCTGCTTGCAGATACCCTGGAGAGAGAGAGAGTCTGGTATATTGCAACTCCTTTTAGCTCTCTCAATATTGAATTGTTCTCTGGGATCTTTGTGCAGGGAATGGCAATGTTAGGATTACGGAGAATCTTTTCTTGAAGGGAGATGAAAATGTACAAGTTACAAGAAATGAATAATTTTCCTTTTCTCTCTTGTTAAGTATTATCTTTTAATCCTTATTCTTGTTTTCACTGATGTTCTTTTAGAGTCTGAAAGCTTTTTTCCCCCAAGCTGTTCATATATTTCCTGCTACTTGTTAGTATTTGTGGATCACATATACGTGGTTAAATTTCTGTAATGACAGCATTTCAGAGACATGATTTGTTTTAAGTTTGACCCATGTAGTCTTTATGTATTAGTACCAACTGGGTATTTTCTGAACCTTTCTATTTCCTGGGTAAAGGAGGATCCTTCCTTAAAGAGCATTAGCTACTGTTGACTATGCCAACTTCAAAAACAAAATCACCTATCTGAGATCCTCCTATAACTTATGACATTTCTGCACACAACACAGTTTTTTCAAAGAGGAAATTAATTACTCCTCTGCCTGCGTGTGAACACTCAGAGATAATCTAGCAAGATTTCTCCCTTAGGTCCCTCGTGAGATTCAAAGGCTAGTATTTCTTGTTGAATAGCCCAGATGTTTTTCCCATCACTCCGATTGGAAAGCATCCCTTTCAAGAATTGTCCTATCCTTGAGAAAGTTGAATGAACTTGTATCTGGCCAGGTGATAAAGGCCCAAAAGCAGAGAGAGGATAGATAAAAGGGTGGATGGGACGTGGCGAGCCACAGAGGGTCTGTGTGGATATGCTTGTTTTCCTCACGTGTACTGCTCACAGCAATCGAATGACTGATGTAGACATAGGCCAGGAGCCAGGAGCATATTAGACCTTTCTGAAATCCTGCCGCTCAATACAGCACTTTGGCTGCAGAGAAAGCAGAGAAAATAGGAGATGGCACTACAAGAAACTAATCAATAAGGAAAAGAATTCTGGGATTGCAACTCTTTCGGCTGTGTTAATTGCAGTTTTTTGTTTGTTTCTCTTGAGAATGTTTCCTAGTCTAGAAATGCCAGAAATCGTGGAGAAATGAATGTGTACCTTTTAAAAATAGTCTCAAAGCTTTAACCTGTCAAAATATGAAATACTCTGTGATTTTGTTGTTGAACAGTTTTATTTTTTTTTTAAGTGCTTTTCTATCACTCAACCACTCAATTGGTGTTTTTTTCTTATCCTTTCTTTTCTGGTCATTTGCTAGGATGATTTTTTAAATCCATTTGCTTTTTTAACAACCTGTCATGCTCTCCCCATGCCACATTTCTTCCCCGAGGCTATGTGCTTAGCCAATAAAGTTGGGTCTTCCTAAAGACTTGGATTAGAAAT
This sequence comes from Panthera pardus, assembly GCF_024362965.1. Lineage (NCBI taxonomy): Eukaryota > Metazoa > Chordata > Mammalia > Carnivora > Felidae > Panthera > Panthera pardus. The sequence continues at coordinate 22,398,927 of NW_026526991.1, forward strand.
TAAAATTTCGGTAGGCAAGCAGCTAGTTACACCTCCATCCAACCAGGAGCCTGGTCCCTGAGGTTCTTTCCCAGGACCTTTCTCCCAAGGGGCTTTCGTTGCATGGGTAAGGCTCACCTAACCAAACAACACAAGTCCGTCTTCAGGCTTGCTAATTTACTAAAAGAAAGGAAAATGCAATTAAGAGAAAAATCACCAGGTCAGAAAATCTGTTCTCAGCAGAGACTCCACCAGAGTGATCTGGAATTCTAGTCATAGGCCAGAAACCTCAAGTTCTTGGTGGTTGCAATAATTCATAGGAGTGTTGCCCTCTTAAGATCTACTCAGTAGATGTTTGGAAGTGTTTTGCTTAACCTAGAAAACCAATGCTTACAGTTAAATTGAGATACATTTAATGTCTGTTCCACTATGAAATTTGTTCATTGGCAAATGATTTTCAAAAGTAACACTAGAGCGATGTTTAATTATCGGTGTTCAGGTTGAACTAGTATGAAAAATACCTATCTTGGAATCCAGTGGCTTTTAAATACTGTGGCTATTGTTTGCTTTTATTCTGATATAAATAATATTCTGGCATCAAATTGTCTTAAATGAATATGTGAGAGATGGAATTGAGTTCAGTACTAATAACATTTTTTAAACCACTGAACATAATGATATAATCACATCTAGACAATGGGTTTCTGTCATGCTGAAAACATCACTTTTCTGGCCTACAGTTCTAATTGGACTCATTAGCTCAGAAGCTCTGAAATGCTCCCATATTTCCCTGCCTCTAATAAATGAATGTCACACTCACGTTTGTATAATAATAACTTAATGCCCATAGAGCTTTTAAATTTTCAAAGTACTTTCACATCTATTATCTCATTTGAGTACAAACGAAGTATCCTACACAATTGCTCATGTGCACATAGCATGTGGCTGATCAGCTTTTCAGTCCGAGTTCTGTAGTGAGTGAAAATAAAGTGAAACTCTGGAAAGCCGATCAGAAGGGGGATAAATATTTCCAGTATTTAGGGCCTACTCGCCATCTTTAGAAATGTTCTCAAGTGATATTTATTTAGAAGTCAGAATACTCTGAAAATGAATAATAAAAGAGAGTAATGGGGCTAATCAAGTTAAGGGACCACAGTCTCCAAAGTTACTAAGAAACAAGAAATTCCCAATGTGAAACTTCCTACCATTTATAGAAGGCCTTCATTTACAGAAAACACTTATGGAAAAATGAAATGATGCTTTTAGTTTCACAAAAATAAAAAGGACTCCTAAATAGTAAAAGAAATATATATCTTTGAACAAATTTTAGCTTGATATTAATGAGGAAAATCTATAATGTAGAAGTCCTTAAGGCTCTCATCTAAATAAAAATACCAGTATTTGGGGGCAGTTACCTTATCTGATGCACACTAACCTGAGAAACAGGCATTATCCACATTTTGAAGACAAGGAAACTGAGAAACCACATGACTTGTGTGGTCTGGGTCACATAGCCAGAAAGAAACTAAATCAGAACTCACCTAGGGCGTTATGTAAGGCACTGCAAAGGCTTGGTCTGAATTGCTCCTAAATCAGTACTGTTGATACCGTTGAAATGCCAGTGTTTCTTGATCCAAACAGTATCACTTAATAAGTATGACTAGACCAATTACTTCTTTATTTGAAAGCATTTAACATATTAGTTCTACAAATGTTCATTCTTTTGATATTGTTAAAAGAAGAGAAATGGAAAGGGAGTCAGATAGAAGCCCCGCCACAGCCAAATCCGTGCCTGGGATTCCATGTGCTTTATCTTATCTGATCCTCACAATGTCCCTCCTGTACTCGAGGAACCCTGGGTGGGTAAGAGCTGTGCCTCATGGCTTGAGTCAGCACTCAAGCTCTGTCTACCTGACCGTATCCTGGTTCTTCTATGGCTCTTGATACCTTGTGGTATCTGTTTTAAATGATATAAGTATTTTTTTAAGTTTATTTATTTTTAGAGAGACAGAGACAGTGTAAGTGGGATAGGGGCAAAGAGAGATGAGAGAGAATCCCAAGCTGCCAGCACAAAGCCCAGTGCAGACCTCGAACTCATGAAACCACAAGATCATGCATGACCTGAGCCGAAACCACGAGTCAGACACTTATCTGACTGATGTAAGCCCCTGAATGGTGTAAATATTTTTAAATGACATAAAACATTTTCATAAAAGTTCAACAAATACAAACTTATATGCTGTAATAGATTATACTTATGTGGGTATAGCAAGAAGAATGACAATAAAATCACTAGTAGTTTAGTGGAACCTTATTGAATCAGCTTTTTAATGAATCATCATAAAACCCTTTAATGCAAAACTATAATGGTTATTTGTTGAGCCTTTTGGTGGAGACCCTCTCTGCACAGCTTGGTAGAACTCTGCCAACAGAGTTTGTTTCACATGTTTGTGAAAGCTTTGTATGTGGGTGGGGTTTACTGTGCATACAGAGAGGTCCTTGTGTGTGGTTTTTCCAAACAGTGGATGCTGTTTCCTTAGTGGCTTCTTCATTTGGAGTTCTGATTTGGTTTCTTTCTGGCTGTGTGACCTGTACCAAGTCATGTGGTTTCTCCGAACATCAGTTTTCTTTAAAATGTGGATAAATCCTGCCTCTGGGATTTGTGTGTATCAGATAAGATAAGTTATGTGAAAGCATATTTGTATGTATCAGGGAAGAAATTTATGTGTAAATACATAGATGATATGACTCTCAATTCAGATGTATCACCCGTGGGTCCCTGGTTCATCAAAGGGCCAGTTAATACCAAAGATATCAGAAAGGTAAATGCTCATTCAGATGGTTGTAGCATTCTATAAAGGCCATCTTTTTGTTCTAGTATTATCCATGCTTAGAATATATAATAGACAATGGAATTGGAATTTTCCTCTTTATTATTTTAATTATATAAATATGAAGGCTCCCAAGAAGTGTCTTATGATGGAGAAGGGATCTGTGTAGTGATCACAAAGCCAGGAGAAGCAGAAGATAGATGGAATAATTCTCTACAAATTCAGGTTACAAAAGTAGGTAGCACTCCTTAATCCCCATCACCTGTTTAACCCATTCCCTCAACCCTCCCCCCCCTTGTGATGAGCACTGGGTGTTGTATAGAAGTGTTGAATCACTATATTGTACACCTGACACTAATATGTGAACTAGCTGGAATTTAAGTAAAAACTTTAAAAGAAAGTATGTAGCAAAGAATATCTTACAGTAATGGCATGTTATTATTATTTTAACATGGTGAGGTAAAAACATTAAGTGACAAAGAAGGGATTATTTTTCTCTTAAATGAAATTTACAACTTGCTTGAAATGTACAGTACACAAAATTAGCTAGAGAGGCATGAATATCTCAAAAAGCCATGAGGCAAATGCTTAGCCATCTTTGGGAAAGAAGGAAGATGGTAATTGATTCTATCATACTTTTCCCTGGGAGAGAAAGTCTATTGTTTCTAGAAATACTGCCCACTGCTCTGGCATTATGGGAATTTACAGATTCAGCCTTTAGAAAATAGCACAACTATGTTAAAGGAATAACATTTTACAAAGTGATTTTTCCCTAAAACTAACAAGTTTTCTTATTACTGTGTTAACATCAGATTTTTTTTAATGCCCATAGGTTAATGGCTAGTTTTTAATTTAGATTCTTATCACCTAGCCACTACTCAGAAAGGTTCAGCCTGTCCATGACTTCAGAATTTTCTTCCATGAAGGTCTAAAGAGCAACTCCTGATACTTAAGCACAGACAGATAACATATAACCAAAAAAAGAAGGTGAAGAATAAACTCGGTAGGCTCTTCCATCAGGAGCTTCCGACTTGACAGCTTGTCGAGTTGACAAGCTGACATACCAGCTTCAGAGATAACTTGGGATGTTGATGATATCTGTGCCCAGTTTCAAGCCAGGAATTCGAGACCACCAGCCATCTATTCCCAAAGGCATCACACCAAGCAAAAGTGGAAAACATTGCTTTCATAATTGGAATTTAAACCTGATGTGTGCACCCTTTGTTTATTAACGTGGACAGCTAATTGTCTCTTCTCAAAATATATACTGCTCTCCCTGTCACAACTTTGGGGTTAGAAATTCCAATGTGCTTAGTGTCTTTTGGGAAATACTGAAGTGTTACCGTCTATCCTATACCTCAATTTAAAAAAAAATAATGGGAAGAAGTGGGAAAAGCACTCAGATGGGTTCGTTTTCAGATTTTGGTACTCATCTTACAAGTCTGGATTCTTTCATTCTCTGTCAAGTCCATCAGTGAGGCAAATTAGACGACCAGGAATTTGTTCTGACAGACTCCAGTCAGACCTAAATAGCTCTGTTCATTTTGCTAAAGAAGCTTTGATGCCTCCACCTTCCCTCCATGTCCTGGTACTTAACCAAAGGGAACGTTCCCAATTAAAAACAGACTATGGATTTTTTTTTTAAAAGAAAGATTGGTATAAAAGATCCTATTTTCAACTGAATAAATAAGAAATCTGATAATATATAAAAACCCTATTTCAGTGGAATTGACCTCGTGATATTTAGTGGTGCTTTAGGCTTGCTAACAGGGAGCAGCTTATTCACAAAGAGGCACACCAGGCTATTTTTCCACTTGTTAAATCTTTGGAATGTTTCTCATTATATTCAGTCCAGTTCTTGGGTCCACAGGTCAGAGTTTTGGCTTTTCTGATCTGACCTTGATAAATTTTCAAGGGTAGGAGAATCTTCTTATTCTCCTTCTCCCTCTTCCTTTTCTTTTTCCAATGTAAAAAAAAAAAAAATGAAGACAAAATTTTTTAGAAATCTGGCTGATTATGCGGTCCTGTCTCAGTTAATTCCATTTGTATATGACTAAAGTAAAATTCCAGTAGGGACTCTTCTATGTACGTGCAACTAACAAAAATCCAACTCAAGGTGTCTTCAGTTAAAAAGGGCATGTGTTTGAATTATTTCACTGCCAAGTCCAAGTAGACCTGGGTCCAGATGCTCATATGATGTCTTGCTCTTTGGCTCTTCGTGTCTCAGCTCTGCTCCCTCTGGATTGGCTCTTTTCCCAAACAGTCTTTCTCTGTATGAGGGAGTTTCAAGTCCAATTCCTGTTCAACTGGAAACTATGAGAAAGAGGGCTTATCTTTCCAAGAGTTCCCCCCAAAGTCCTGTCATTGGGTCCCATTTGTTCAGATCAGCCTGTTTTGGATCAGTTATCTGTCCAAAGCTAATCACAGAAGAAGGTGTGTGTGTGTGTGTGTGTGTGTGTGTGTGTGACAAAGAGAGAGAGATAGAGAGAGAGAGAGAGAGAGAGAGAGAGAGAGTTTGCCTGGAGGTGATTTTAGCTCCACATGCACCACACAGATTGAGGGGTAGAAAAGGAGCCCCCTCCCATGGACAGAGTGCCATGACCAGAAATGGGAATGTCTTCTATGCAGGCAGAAATATCAGTAGTAGGCACCTAAATAAACCCATTTTGACATTCTGAGAATGTCTGGCAGAAAAATTGTTTTATTACATAAGTATTGATTTCAGTGTTTCATACTAAACTTGATGAGATTTTTTTAAATTTTTTTTTTTAACATTTATTTATTTTTGAGACAGGGAGAGAGCATAAACAGGGGAGGGTCAGAGAAAGAGGGAGACACAGATCTGAAACAGGTTCCAGGCTGTAAGCTGTCAGCACAGAGCCTGACGTGGGGCTCGATCCCATGGACCGAGAGATCATGACCTGAGCTGAAGTCGGACGCTTAACCGACTGAGCCACCCAGGCACCCCCGATGAGATTTTTAAAATACCAGATTTGGGGTTGGTTGCCTGGCTGGCTCAGTCAGTGGAGCATATGACTCTTTTTTTTTTTTTTTTTTAGTGTTTATTTATTTTTGAGAGAGAGACAGAGAATGAGCAAGGGAAAGGCAGAGAGAGAGGAAGACAGAGGATCTGAAGCAGGCTCTGTGCTGACAGAAAGCCTGATGCAGGGCTTGAACTCATGAACCGTGAGATCATGACCTGACCTGAAGTCAGATGTCCAAACGATTGAGCCACCCAGGCACCCAGAGCATGCAACTCTTGGTATCAGGATTGTGAGTTTGAGCCCCACATTGGGTGTAGGGATTTCAAAATAAAATCTTTAGGGGAGGCTGAGTGGCTCTGTCAGTTAAGTGTCCGACTTCAGCTCAGGTCATGATCTCACAGTTCATGAGTTCGAGCCCCACATCAGACTCTGTGCTGACAGCTCAGAGCCTGGAGCCTGCTTCAGATTCTCTGTCTCTTCTCTCTCTGCCCCCCTTCTCTCTCTCTCTGTCTCTCTCTCAAAAATAAGTAAATGTCAAAAAATAAAATAAATATATAAAAATAAAATCTTTAAATAAACAAATTGGATTTGAAGTCATGAGATCAGGGTTAAAAATCCCATCTCTGTTATCTATTACTTCTGTAACCCTGAACAAGCCTCTTAGCCCTTCAAAGTCTTAGTTTTCTCTTCCTAAAATGAAATTAATGCCCATCTCACATTATTGTTGTGAGACATATAAGTAAAGTGGCAGCTGTCAAAGTATTTTATAAACTCTAAAGCTATATGTTGGGGTGGTTTTATTAGAAAGTGTCATTATTTTGAGATAACTTCTACACTATGCTTTTTCAAAACAACTGGGAATAAATGCACTGTAGAGTAAAGCTCATAATATTTATCCTAGTTTTACAAAACTATTTCTATTTTCCAACTGCTAAGCCCAAACTGATACCCCTCCAATGATATGGAAACAACAGTGCTTAGTTCGAACAAGAAGTTCCTGTCTATGTTATAACTCAATTATTGTTGGAGCCCTTTGGAAAGGATTTATGGATGATATCCTTATTTAAATACCTTTAAATACTTTATGAGTTAGCATATATTAAAATCTATCATTAGATTTTATATTTTAAAAAATTATTTTTCTTTTATAATGAAGTGTATGTTGACTGTGTAACAGCAAGCCTGACTCTTCTTTCACCATTTTAAAATTCACTATAATAAGCACTCTGTAAATACTTGTCGCCAGATTAATTTACACAAGGTTATAGGCACCACAACGCCGCAGGTTTCTAGGACTCCAGATTAGACACATATTGGGATAGCTTCAAATCTTTTAGAGAGACTGTGTGGAACAGTAGCATGCCTCCTGCCTAGCTTAGATCTGGTAGTTAGCTCATCACTACTATCGTCAGAGGCAGTACCAATTAATACAACTTATAATGAGGAGACTGAGGCATGGAGAGCTTATGTTGCTTACCCAAGGCTTCATAGATTGTAAGAAGTACAGGTAGGATTTGGACCCAGTCAGGCTTCACAACCTGTGCTTTAACCACTGTGTTGATTAACACCCTGTGCCATCTTGAACCAAACTGAGTACCAGGAGACATAACACATCCCAAAGTTCTAGAACCCCAAATGGCTCTAGTCCAATATTTTGAATCCTTGACAAATTCTGTTAATAATATTTAATGTTTTATATAAATGCAAGGTTAGTAGAGAACTGAACCCCTAAGGGAGCATGGATAAACTTTGTAAAGAAAATCCTTCACTCTTGACATACATTCTTTACAAATCAGGAGTAGCAAACAGTTGCTTCATGTAAACAGTTATAAAATGACATGACCCCTTTTCTCTCTTTTTAATATTTGTATGTTTATTTTGAAAGAGAGAGAGACCCATGTGCAAACAGGGGAGAGGCAGAGAGAGAGAGGGAGAGAGAGAATCCCAAGAGGCTCCATGCTGTTAACACTGATCCTGACACAGGGCTTGAACTCACAAACCATGAGATCATGACCTGAGCTGAAATCAAGAGTCAGACACTAAACCAACTGAACCACATGATGCCCTGACATGATAGGGTCTCTAATGAGGTTTGAATGCAGCATCACAAAAATTTGAAGTAACTTGTGTTAATGGCTAGAAGATTCTTCTGTACTTCTGTTAAAGAAAAACAGAGAAACTTAGAACGGGAAGGGGCCAGAAAATGTATCTAGTCTTGTAACTTACTACAGCACCCCTCCTAATACATCCTTAATAGACAGCCACAAGTTTCTGCTTAAATTTGTCACTGGAAAGGTGGCCCCCACTTTGTGAAACAGCCCTATCAGCATCGTAAAATGTCTAACTGATAGAACTTTTGCCTTATGTTGAATTGAAATAAGCCTTCCTAAAACTACTACATAGTTAGTGCTATCTTCAGAAAACATGAAGGATAAATCTGCTCCCTCTTGCTGAGAATAGCTAAGACTATAGACAATTTGATGTTTTCCCCTTACTCTATTAATCATATCTAGCTCCTTGCCAATATCATTCTGATAGTGGGATATGGGCCTCACAGCATCCTGACTCCCCAGCTCTGGGCACATCTGCTTCCTTGATGTTCATGCTCGACAACATTAACATATCATTAACTCCTACTGAGCTTTCCTTCATGAAAATCCAGCCTTTACCAATGGCCACGAGCTGAGCCGTGCCTCTTTTCTCAGCCCTCGGTGGTGGTGGTGGTGATGGTGTGTGTGTAACCTTAATGCAGGACTTTACATTTACATTACTCCTTTCCAGCAAAAACAGTTTTATCAAGTTGTTTATCCAATAGTCCTAGAGTATCAATGTTTTGTAAAGCTTGATCAACACTCAGTGTGTCAGTGATCCTTCCCAAGTTTGTAATGTGCTAATTTAAAAACCTTACCTCGAAAAAGTATGCCTTTCAATTAATTTCTCCAATGTGTTGATTTCAGTGTTGAACAGGCAGAACTGAAGAAAAAAAATGCAGTCTTCTGCCAGGGACCTCTTGGATGGGCATCATTTAAGATAATCATTCAACTAGACCTCGTTTGTCCATATTTCGCATAAGGATAATATGAGGAGATAGTGGGGTCTCAACGTTGGTGAATGAATGGCTTTATCCAATACATCTTTGTTACCAGATGCAAGAAGCAGTGTTGAGCATCTAGTTAATAAATGGGTTTAAATAAAGAAAATGACAGTGTCAGTTTACAAGAAAGGAGCATAATGTATAAAAAGATGTTGCAGGCAAAGAACAGTATTACTCTGCCAAATCCAGTTCCTTTGCAGCAATTCCTGTTATGATAAAAAAGCTGATCGCTGCTTTTCTGAATGAGTTATTAATATTTCTGGTTTTTAGGTGTTTAGTTGTTCTGAAAAAATGTATCAGTAATGGTGGCATCCAAAGTCTGAGGCAGAACAAATAGCCCATATTGCAATAAGCAGCATGATCCCACTTGACTTAAATTCCCTACAATATCCAGAGAAACTGGGACAATAAGATCTGGACTGTGCAATGTTCCTTTTTTCTTGCCCTGCTTTATTTTTTTCTGAAGAGATATCATAAATAATTGTGTATTGTCATTTAGGGCTACAACTGTCATATTAGGGAATGAGGGTTATACATTATCTCTACAAATGAATAACAGAAATCATAAAGCCTATAGTTCTCTACTACTCTGGTAGCTGAGGGCTGATTTTATGTGCTGTCAGTAGCAGAATCAGTTAACAAGGAAGGAAGGGAGGGAGAAAGGAAGGTAGGAGGGGAGGGAAAGAGAGAAACCTGTAAATTTGGGCAAGCAATAGGAATTTATAATTGGAATCTCTATCGTACCAATGGACTTATGATGGGACCAAAAATGGTATTTAGTCCTTCCCACTTTTGCTAGATGGATTAATGCTGACACCAGCAATAGTGGGTCTCACACCGAGAACAACTGTTGGCCTGACTTTTCACTTCCAGCAGGTGATCTGTCGAAGAATTTCCCTGTGGACACAGGGGAAGGTCACGGTCAGGAAGGTTTGATAGGACTGCTCTTCAGAAAGGTGGAGAAATGACAGGAAGCAGGATTTTCTCGAGTCCAGCGTCCCCTGCAAATGAAACAGTCCATCTGAAAACTTTTAGAACAAGCATTGGTGGCAAATAAATAGCAAAACAAAACAAAAAAACTTGAACTTGAGACATTCAAGTATAGTTGAAAAAGAAGAATCACATACAGTTGAGGGCCATGTGCATGGGGCAGAGGAGCACCTTTTCTGTATCAACAGCAGAGGGACAGAAGTGATCCGAGGCTGCCTCACGGCCTCTGGACAACTCTTGAGAGACAGAGGGTTCCGGTTTTCTGATTTCCAGGCAGCGTTCCGTTAGTGCCCCTGGAGGAAGGGGCTGCAGGGCCGTCACTGCTGGAAGAAAAGACAGAGGTGTTTGGTGCATTAATCCTTGCCTGAACTGAGTCCCTTTGACTCCATCTTTTGATGGATCTCATTTTAGTCTCTGCTCAAGGAGCCGCCAAGTCGGCTGGCTGTTGCCCGAGCCTTCCTTTGTTAGGGTGCCCTTTTTTCTCTTGCCTTTGAAGCTGTTTTGTTCAGTCTTCAAGTTTGTTTTTGTTTTATTTTAGAAGTGCTGGCATCCAAGAGAAGGAATGGGCTTCATTATACTTTTAGCTTTCACCCTGAACCTTTCCTATTTCTTGTTGGATTCTTTCTGGTCAATTTCTGAACAACCTGAAGTGTGAAAGAATTATGACAAAAGTAAGGGAGAAACCGAGAAAAAAATGATTTTTTTTTCAGCGCTAGAACAAGGCAGGAAATTTCATCTCTGGTAGAATCTGACCAGAGGGCTCTATTCACACACTTTTTTTTTATTATTATTAAACTAACTACACAGTGTTGGCAGGTTTTCAGAGCCTAATTGGTGTTGTTGGGTAGACGGAGCTACTGTCAGCTTGCTCCATTCCAAGACCCACCATCAGCCTCTGAATCCCAGTTTACTACTGGTCCTGACAGTGGAAAAGGGATTGTGTCTGTAACAGTCTGCATTCCATAAACAGTGACAAAAAGCAGAACCGCTTCCTACTTACTTTGTGATCCATGCCTTGTGCTCAGAAGATGCAGTAGCTATCCTGGAATGATGTCAGGGTGCCAGGGAGACAGATTCCTATGCTGTAAACTTTTTTTAAACGTTCAACTTCCGCTTGAAAGAATAATCTGTTTACAGTGTGGAAAACATAGACTTAATTTGGATATAATATGCCAGATGCTCAGGGAAGTCTTCTCTGAGAAGGTGACATTGGAGTAGAGCCTGCGGGAGATAAGGGAGCTAGTCCCACAGTAGCTGGAGGAAGAACATCTCAGGCAGAAGGGGAGACACATTCAAAGGCTTGAAGCAGGAGTGTGCTTTGCTGTCCAGAACCAGCAAGAAGAATAGTAGGAGCGGAGGGTAGACAGATGAAGCGGAGATGGGTGCCAGAGGACGGAGATGCTTGCAGGCCATCGTTAGGACTCTGGATTTCCCTGTGAGTTAAATGGAGCAGAGCAGCACAATGCAGCTTTCATTTCAAACAGGTCATGGCGGCTGTTGTATTGAGAGTAAGCACTAAGGAGGCAAGGGTGAAAGCAATGAGACCAGTTTGCAAGCTTATGGAATAATCCAAGTGAGAAAAGGTAATGGCTTGGATCAGGCAGTGATAGGATGAGAAGGCTGTAGAAGTGGATGCAACAGGATTTGCTCCTGGATGGGAAATGTGAGCAAAAGGATGATTCCCACTGGAAGAAGGGATTTGCCATTTGCTAAGACAAGAAGGCTTAAAAAAGAAGGTGAGGTAAGCAGGAGCTTGGTTTGGGCATTTAAGGTTAAGATGCCTATTAATCATCAAAGTAGAGGTGCCAAGAAGGCAACTGGGTGTCTGAGTCTGGAGCTCAGGAGAAAGGTGGACTCAAGTGAGGACAGGAAAAGGGAACATGGAGACGGCATAGGCATCTCTTGGGGTGTTGTGGTTCTTAAAGAAGAGCAGAAATTGAGTAGGTGGTCAAGGGAAGGAGTCTGTTGGCTTTTAGTAGAAGATGTTATAGCACTGTTTGAGAATGCTCCGGTAAAGAGGGGGGGAAATAGATGAGGAGGAAGAGAGAATATACTATAAACTACTGGATTGCTACCAGTTGAGCAGAAAAGAAGTCCACCTTTAGGAAGAAAACCTTGAAGAGGGAGAATGCGCTTTCCATTTTGTCAGTAGATTTGAATGCAAGTGTGTTGTATTTTCTGAACTGAATTCCTGGTAACCTGAGATACAGGACGGTGACAAGAATGAGTGAGCTGTGTGTTGTATTTTAAGAAAACATTTCCAGAGTGAGGAGAGAGGTCTACACTAATGATAAAATTATATACCTTCACTTCATCAAGGAAATCAACATTAAGTTATTAATTATATCTCAGTTATAAGACTACTACATATCTTTCCTTAATCCCCATTTATTTGGATATCATGGTAATTCAGGTTCAGATAAGCTAAGTTAGCCTGAGAAATAAGCAAATGAACTTGCAGAGGGATGTTTAACATCCTTTTATAGAATTGTTTAAGCTGGCCTTTAACATAGAGGTGTACTAATTACAAATGTTCCTTCTCTCTTCAACAAAGTGAGCAGCCCTTTGTCAGCTTTTATCAGGAAAGATGAGAAGTGTTCTAATAAAAAGTCTGCAAGGTTAATTTCTGGTGCCTTTTACCAGAAATACGTCAGCAGTGACGTCGTTGACGGAAGGCACAAGTGTCAACAACAAAGCGGCCCAATTACAAATGATAATGAACAGCAGTAATTAATGTTCCTGTAGTGCTTTACTATTTGCCAAGAAACTTTTGAACACATTCTATGATTCCACTGATTCAGTAAATACATTTGACGGCCTTCTACTTTCCAGGTCCTAGAAATTTAGCCATGAAAAAGTTCCATCTCTCGTGAAGCTTAACGAATTACAGAACAACCTGATGAAATAAGTGGGTCAAATACTATTATTATTCTTCACAGATGAAGACATTCTAAAGCTTAATCGAAGCTTAGATTTAAGTTACTACTGTTCTAGGAATTTGGGCCCTAGATGAAATCTTATCACCAGTATTTTCTTTCTCAGAGTTGTTCAAAACTCAGCACTTCAGTACAAGTTGTACCCTGAAATATTATCTTCATCAATGTAGTGAAATTCTGGGGTGGAAACTCTTTTGCATTTAAAAAAATCATTCTGGCACTCAGTCTAATAACCATTGTGTCTAGAAGAAGAGCCATTTTATATTATGAAGACACCAGTGACAGCTGATCCCCCTGAAGTAACTGCTCTTTGAGCCTGATGAATTATTTATTGCCAACAGAATTACTGCGGTATCTGAAATTATCAGCTTTTTCTTCAACAACCTCCATAACTAAAACTCAATTAACTGCATCTACTTTCAACTCTTTTTTAAAAGTCTGACTTTTTACCATTTGCATTGAGTCAATTAATTGTTGGAAATTTTAGAAGTTCTATTTTTTCTAAGTTTAAGACATAGCTTATACATGAAAATAGTTATTGTAACATCTTTAAAATGTATATAAACCATATACAAAGTCTCTTCAGTGTATGTGACTAGAGGTAGGTTTTTTTTCTTCATTGAAAAAATTTTTATATGGATTTCTAAAAATAAAATAAGTGATGCATGAGATGGTCTCTTCCCTCCTTAACTGTGGTAACTTTCTGGGACTGTTGGAAGATAATATTCGTGTAACAAGATGTTAAGTGGGAAATTTCATGTAGGTACTAAGTACCAAACATTCTCAAGAGAAAGCTGCTGAGAATGGAGCCAGATACCGTGTTCAGGATTGACCAAGAGGTAATGAGTCCTGCCCTGCCCAGTCAGCTACCTGTCTGCACAGGCAGAAGATTGGTGTTGGGAAGGGCTGAGAACTGTCTGAGCCATTGAGGAGAGCATGTGGCAGAGGAGAGAGGTGTCCCCGTGCCCTCTAAGCCTAGTGAGAAGAGCTCTAAGAGGAAGGTCTATCCAGAGTGGGGGAACCTACCAGAAGGGGAAACTGGCATCTCTTTCCACAGTTGGAATTCTGACAAGCAGATACACCAGCCTGAGCTGAAGAAGAGGGAACTGGAGGGACATCTCCTGGCAGAGAGGGGAGTGGTCACAGAGCAAGCCCGTCCTGAGGAGGTTGGGTTATACCCTCTCCCCTGCGTCCCATCCAAGGGGCCAGCATGGACGCTAGGAGGGCCGAGGAGAGGTTAGAGGAAGTCAAGCTGGGGACGTATTTCTCACATCAGGAACTGTGCAGTGGGGACCCACTGCCTTCCTCAGCAGAGCCCTCCAAAGATCTCACAGGGGTACACAGCAGAACCTGTGTGGGGGTGGGGCAGGGTGGGTGCACCAGCTACACACAGATGCTGGAAGCCGCGTTAGTGTCACCTGGAGAAGCAGTGCAGCCGACGGAGAATCTAGCCATAGCCAGATCAGAAAAGAGGCCCTTGTCCTTCTCCTGTGCTCTCCTCCCCAACAAAGGGCATGAAGGAGATAGAGCTTGGGGTCCTGGGTTTCCAGGATTGACCATTCCACCCCACTCCTCCCTGCTCCTACAGGAAGAACAAAGGAGAAGAGGACCAAGTACAAATCAAATCTCTTTTAGCCACCATGGGTTTTTTAAGCCTCAAGACTGGCCCGTGGTAAGGGAAGGCAAAGTTCGAATCAGATGATACTGGAGTTGCATACAAAATGGATTCTTAGTGACTCACGGTGACCAGGAAGTTAGGAGATCTGCGCAAAATGTCAAGTGGCCTGATGCCCATCAGGGAGGGGAGACTGGGCTGGCCCATTTGGGAATAAGGATTGGAAAACAATAAAACATTCAGGTTATTTGAACTCCAATGGAGTTGAGACTCTTCGTTGAACTGGTTCCGTTTACAGACACTTGTTCCGGGATCAGTAACACAATACATATCTCCATATAACTGGAGATTCCCTTTGCCTTCCTTGGCTTCCTGTGAAGTCAGTACCAAGCTGGCACTCCTTCCCAGCCATCCCCACAGGCTGACTTGTGACCCTCCCCTGTGTGACCTGAGCAAGCCACTTACCCTCTCTGAATGTCAGTTCAGTGCCTTCATCTGGCAGATGACAAGCGGTCCCCGGGTTACTTCTAGCACTAAAAGTCTCTGAAAGTTGTAAAAGAATTAGCTCAGAACTGTGGATGATAGTACTGAAAAGGTCAAGGATATCCTAGAAGTATGTTTTATGCCAGTTAAGATGGCAGTCCCACCAAAGCATGGAGTTAGTATATTTAAATCAGATGGCAGCTATTGTAGATGAGGCTGGGAGGTTAATGGGCAACACTTAGCTTGCTAGAGTTTTAATTTTTGAAAGGAAGAGGAAGATCCCCTGTGGAGGAAATAGCATGGAGTTTAGAGAGGGAGCTGAGAGTAGCAAACCTGATTAAATCACTTAAAGTGGGAGGTGGTTGAAGTTGCCTTTGGTCAGGCCCCCAGGGATCTTACTCCCTTAAGGAAATGCCAGTTACCTAACAATCCGTCCCCAGCAAGTCATCCAGATGACAGAAGGGATGGAAAGCAAAGATGTTTGTGTGTGGGTGGGACATGCCACTGTAACTGGACAGAGAGATGTTAAATTGCTGGTGAGCATTTCTGGGAGGGTGGAGGTAGGGAAGACATTTAGCCAGGGATAAGTTTCTTTTCCATAATTCATTTGCTGATGCGATTGTTCTTTGCCGGGCTTCTAAACCATATTGTGGTTATGTTCTTATCTCCTTCCTGCATGATCTTTGTACGGCCTGCTTGTGAATTCTGGGGATGTTCACAGTGCTTACTGAGTAAGTTTAGGCATGCTGCCATTTTCTGTGATTCAATTTCATGGTGTCTTTTAGAATGATGGAATTCAGGAAAAGAACTCTATAAAGATCAAGCCAGGAGTCTCTTCGCTTTATTTGGTGGTTCTGCTGTAATTCCCGGGAGGGGACTTAGTTTGGCATTTGGTTCTAAGCAAACATTATTGCCTTTTAATAATTGTTAATTATTTAATTGTTAATGGTGTGGTGGAGAGTTGAGATCACCGAGCTGACTCATTAGGCTCCCCAGTGCTGTTCACCAAAGCGTCTGCTTCAGTAACAGACCCCGGCTTCCTGGCCCCAACCCCTCCCTGCTCTAATCTCCTTCCTGCCTCCCCCACCACACACACTTCCACTGCTGAGTGGCAGACTGATGCTTCTTTCCATGTCAACCGCAGTTTTGCCCTTGAGAACTCCGGAGGGAGAAGGATCTTCTAGGTTTATCAAGTGGAGCAATGACTAAGTCAGGAAAGTCATTTTATTGCATTGTTTGCTTTTGGTCATTGAAGATAAGAAAATAAAAACATTTATTCTGCGTTAAAGGCTTTTTTCCCATCTTGAACTTCATGAAACTATTTATCCTCTGAAATGAATGATGTGAAGAGGGAAGATATTTCCGTTCTCTTTGGCAAATGTAAAACAGTTTGCTTTTTCCAAGATGTGCATTTATTGGTAATCTCCCTTGATATAAAACTAATGCATAAGTGTTTTTTTTCTTACCCACCCCCCCCCCCCTTCAGCCAACCCAAAATGCTTTTAAGCAAAAGAATGACTTGGAAGCCAATTATTAAACCTGGGCATCCTAAAACATTTTTTGAGTTTGTGTGTGCGCGTGCACGTGTGTGTGTATGTGCGTGAGTCAGTGTTTAAGAAATGTGATTCTTTGCTTTTTATTATGTTCCTCCTTACTTTCCTTGATTCTACCATGGTAGCTGCCATGTTCTAAATATTGACAAGATGAGATAGTTTTCTGTTTATATCAGCAGTCGTCTGTCTGTGAGATATGGACGAATCAGAACGCTGGATTTCCTTTCTCAGCCATCCATCAGGTTCATAATGTAAGGTTACAAATGGTTATTTTCTTTCCTGAACTTGCGCTCTGTAATGTGTTGCAAAGTGTTGTCAATAGCTACAGGTACTGTGTCCTGGGCAATGCAGAAAATTCGTGATGTCTAATGACTCCTGAGATCTTGTCTATTATATTTCATTCACTGTGCCTTGTGACTAGTTGACGTGCTAACATTGTCCTAAAATGAGAAACATACTTGGTTTTAAAGTCTGCAGTTAAAATCTGTCCCATGTGAGTTTTGACTTTCATCCCAGGTGTCTGTGTTAATTTGCTTTTACAGGAAGAAGGAAAAGGGTAAATTGATATATATTTATATATATATATACACACACACATGTATATATCGGTGTTATTCTTCTTCATCTTGTACTTCCCCATGTCCGTGGGCTATTCAACCCATTGTGTCTAACAGTTCTCAAAGGTTCGTGTGCTTTACTTGTGAGAAATATTGGAGTATGATTTGCATGATATTCTGTATACATTTTATGCAAGTGTGGGAGTAGTATAGCCAGGAGCTGCACTGTTACGGCTACAAAGTGGTTCTCAGCCTTTTTCCATTTGACGATTCTGAATTGATCTTTGGAAAGTGTTGAAATCATGACCCATTTTACACTGAGCCACCTAATATTCAAATATTCACATTTTACCTTTGCATACTTTAAAAAAAATCACTTTTTGTTTGGAAAGTAGACATTTTCATGTTTGGTCTTTTCTGCTTTGTATTTTAAAATACAATCCTGTTTTCACATCCTGTTGAATAAATTTTTGCCATTGGATAGCCTGCTGTCTGAGCTGTCTGAGAGGTTGAGACATTTGGTTGAGAATCACTAAGCAGAGCTCTCGGGGTGGCATGTGAGGGCCTTTTTAGGGGAGCCACATCAGGCACACCCCTCCTGTGCATGGGACTTCTGGCTCTTGGGATCTTGGGGTCTCTACGTTGCCTGGTACTGATGCTTCAGTGAACCAGTGGTCCCTCCCGAACCCGTAAATGCTAACCAGTGCTTTTTCATGTTCAGAAGTGGCCATCTCTGCTCTTTATCATCAAAAGGAACAAATTTAGTATAACCAACGGCATTTGACCAAACTAGCATTCTTTATTCCTGAAGATTTTTAAAACAACTGTTGTGGCATCCTGCTTTTATGTGTGTGTGAATGTTTGTAGGAGGCCTTTCTTTACATTCACATCCAAATATATGTATACATATTTATAAGCATAGAGCTCTATGTAACATTCTTCAGAGCCTTAGAGATGACAGAAAATACATGTAATCATGTATAACTTATGAATGTTTGGGTAGCCCATCTCTGATATTTGTCAGAATTATTGAAAGTGAAACCTTAAAATAACAGTTGTCATTTAAAATCATTTTAGTTTTTCATTAAGTGTTCTGAAGAAATAGAGAATAATGTTTGTTAATATTCAGAACTAAATTTATAAGCAGGTAGGTGGAAACAGTTCCTAGTATAAAAGATTTAAAAGCTTCTATTTAAAAAAATCAATTAAATCCTAATTTAAAAAAATTTTTTTAAAGAATAATACAAGGCTTGGAAAATACCGTACCTTTCTGTTCATGTTAGGAATCTAAGTGATAATAATCTAAGTCGTAATTATTTACTGACATCTTTAGGAAATTTTTTTATCAAGAAGAGAATGAGGATATCGACAGTGTTTCCCTTTGTATGCACGGAGCATATAGAATATGGAGTTTCTTCAGTTTCCAGTTTGCAGGGAGAAAGCTACACACTATGATATTTTAGCATTTGCCTTATGAATCTGGTGCATATGAACTAAAAGTCATATGGTTTTACCATCTTTTGAAATAAGGCAAAGTTTAAAAGCTGCATTTTAGACTCTGCCATCCAATAAAAATCTATCTGTAGACTTCTGTGAGTTTTTTTTCTATGGTATATATACTACTTAGTATATATAGATACTAAATTCAGTTAGTGGTTTTATACCTTTCAGCTGGTGGTATGAAAGACATTTAAGTATGGCCTGCCTGTCCTTCAAACTCGGCCAGACTATGCACTTTTGGTTCGCAGTTGGTAAATACCCGTTCAACAGAATCAATTTTCCGTTTAAAGCTCTAATCTCAAATTATGTTTTTCCTTTATCTTCAAAGGTTAGTTGAGCTCAAAAGGACACTTAATGATGTTAATTTTCCTTTGTTTTGTTGATAATATCCTATACATACATACGTACATAGGCACATACATATCAAGTAAATGATGTTTTAAGCCATGACCAAATACTTGGAATATTAAGATCATTCAATACATGAACATAAAGGAAAGGTGTAAGTATTTTCAGCTCAAAAAAGTAGCCTGAAGACATTTAGTAAGAGTGCCTTGAATCATTTCTCTTCTGTAATTGCTGAAGCCTTTAAAGGAGTACTGTCAGTCAGTAACAGTTTAAGATGGAATTTTACCCCAACCTTTTCCTCTTGTATTTTTTTATTCTATTTAAATATTGCTGCGTCATTGTTACCTGTGTTCAGATCTGTTCGTTGAGGATAAGGTTTGATTATGTAAGTTTTGATTATAAACCATTTTTTGAGGCAAAACATCTGTTTGATTTTTTTTTTCATATTAACAAACGTTTTTTAAAAACTGGGAAATTATTAAATTAATTTTATTAATTTACCTGAAGAAATACAGGTTCCATCTTGATATGAGTATACTATTTGGCAAGACCTGACAATGGGCCTCACAGTGTGGAATTATTTTATAGCTAAGGAAGAAATCCTAATTTGCTTTTTGGTTTCTTTTGCTATTCCATACAATATACTGCCCTACTCAGTTCCTCCCTAGCTCATTCCTGCTGCAGTCCAGCCTCCGAGGTGGGTGAGCCTAAAGGCACCCTTGTTCTCTGGACCCTTGTACTGTCAGCTGACCAGTTGAAGCTGGAACAAACCCAAAGGCCAAGGCCATTCCTGCCCTTTGTAGCAATGTGTCACCAAGTCTGTCCATTCTCATAAAATTAACTCCAAAGAGAAGAATCAACACCTATAAATTGAGTCTCATAAATATTGTTTGATCCAAGGTTAAAAACAATAATAATAAGTTGATGAATTTCCAGGAAGAAAATAAATTTATTTTTTTATACCTTCAATCTTAACAACACTTTTCCCTCATCTGAAAATGAATTTCTGGAAATGGTCCTAAATGTGACAAAACTCAGTGTCTATTTCCAGAAAGATAGATTCAGTCTGTATAGAGAATTTAAAAATATTTGGACTGGAGCAATGTTTCAAGGCCACAAAGAAAATAAAGTAAGGACTGTGTTTACCTTCCCTATAGTTTCCTCCCTCCCCCGTAGCACGTAGGGGAGGCCCTGTCAGATCATTCTGAATTCAAAGCAGGTGGCTTGTGATTTCTGGACAAAGTGGAGTCATAGAAGAGCAGATGATGGCGCTGCCTAAACAGAGTTAAATGGATGTGCCACGAACTTCTTCAAGTGGTTATCAAATAAGAGGTCGGGATGAATTCCAGACTGAGTTGGTATGTGCTGGGGCTTGTTACTCCCAAAATGGCTGCTACGACTTATGTGGATGATGTAAATATTTGGATCAGCATTTGGCTGTAGTTCTGCTTTAAATGTACGGAACTCACATTGAAATTTAGTTATAAACGTGCCTGAGTTAATTCAACAGTTGGAGAATGAGTTTGCATATGATTTGCATGCTTAATGTACTAATACCTGAAATGTCCCCATAACCCCAGCTTCTCCCCACTTCTCCCCACCCCCAGCCCTATTCCCAACCCTTGCCCCGCAACCTGTGGTACCCCCATCTCCTGCCATGTCTGTTCAGACTGTTTTGAAAACTGCCTGTTGAGCTCGGCCAAGGTGTACCCAGCTGAACTATGACAGGTCTCATGTGAAGATCTGATGCTTGGTTTAAGTTGTCACCTCAGCAAACACTGGATCGAAGGATCTTATAACATCAACGAGCTCCTCTTTTTGTATCATTCCACGGAGTTGCGTGCAAACTTCTGTTTTCCATTAACAGTGTTACTTGTGACTTAAATGTACAACACCTGTTTGCTATGTTGTTGTTGCTTTATCAAGGCGGGGGGCGGGAAGCAGGTTAATGGGGCAGATTAGAGGACTTGCCAGATTTGGGGAGAGCTTTTAATTAAGAACTCATAGCTGCATGTTTCCAGAGCTTTAACTATAGGTATCATCACTTAAAGGTTATTACACTCACCTTCAAAATAATATCAAAATCCACATTTCCTACATTTTCAATTTTTACTAGTTTTTTTAAAGAGCAAATTACAGCCAGTTGAATTAAAGACTAGAGACATAATTAAGACCAGATGTCTGAAAGAGAAGGAAAAGAGAAGATCATAATAGGCAGCCAGAGGAAAACTTACTCCTAAAATTAATTGAAGTCAGTCATTGCTTTTACAAAATAAAAGTTCATATAAATATAAAGAGAAAACTCAAGAATGAGTCAAGGATGGGTCCTAAGGCACACAAAAATGCTAAAGTAATCATTCCAGGTAAAGTCTTAACTGTATCAACAGACAGGAGACAGGAGAACCGAGCCATCTTCAAGTACAAAGAATAGCTTAGACTAGAGCGTGAGGGAGAGCTCGAGAAAATCTGATAGGTTGCACACTCCAGTGAGAAACTAATGAGCTAGCATGATACTAACGTTGCTCTTCCTGAGATTAGGAGTGACCCATCTCAAAGAGAAAAGCTTCACATTCTCTGCCCCAGTGAAAAGGCATTCTGGAGGGGCTCTAGAATTTTCTTCCATTTTTCCAGAGCCTGTTAGAGACTTCCGAAGGCAAAGCCTATGCCTACCACTTCCCAGCATTAGCAGCCACTTCATGTAAGTCCAGACCGAACAGAGAAAACTGAAATGCTGGTCCTCTTCCCCAAAACACACATCCTATTTAAGCTATTCCTGGAGACTTGTGGTTTTTAACCTGTTAGGGTCTCTGATCCTTTCAAAGAATTTAATGAAAGCTGTAGACTTTTTCTTCCCCAAAACATACATCTCCGTCCACAATTTTGCATTCTTATCCTAGACTCCTTGAAAATCTTCCTTAAGAAACCCTACAGCATCAACCTATTTGCTAGTACTTCTATGAAACTTGGTCTCTAACCAAAGTTTTACTTGTTTTTGGAGTTCATGAGACCTATTTGTATTCTTTCAACTCCTGAGAAGAGTAATTCCTTATAATTCTACAAGACCAGCCAAGTCCAGGTTAAAAGAGAGTGGCTTTGGAAATCTGCCTGTTGTCTAGTTTTGTTAATGTCCATCTGAGAACAAAGAGCTGAATTTCAAGAAATGAGAATCTTCAGGGAAGTGAGTGAGAAATCTCCCATATATAATACCTAAATTGGACTAGAGCCCAGCAAACACCTGCCAGCATGGACCTCTCACTTCATAGATGCTCACACTAAACCGTTATATGAGGCTAACCTCATGGAAAACGGTAAATGAAACTACGGGATGTCCTTTTGTCTCAGGTCTTAGTGGGCATATGCGTTATATGATCTGCCATCATATGTGCACGTGCTTGTATTTGTGAATCATTTGCACATATGACCAAACTTGGTATTTCAGTGTTTATTATTCATGTGTGTTTTAGGTTTTCAGAGAAAGGTAGCTGAATACATCCAAGACAGTCACAGTGGCATTTTACCAATCCAAATGAATTCAGACGAGGGAAACTAGTCATCCATTCGTAATTTTTCTTCTAAAATTTTGTTTAGAGTCACGCTTTTACTACCTTTTCTCCAGAGATATAAAATTATCCCAAGAACACAGTACATGTCACATTTGGAAACTGAAATTCATGGAACTGTGTATTCTGAATGTAAAAGCAGTTCAAACTAAAAATTTCAAATAATCAAGGTTAAAAACAGAAAAGTCTTTTCAAAGTTGTATGTTCTTTTCTGTTGTGACAGAAAACTATGAATTAGTGCCTCATTTATGAAGATCTCTATGTTTTATTTTAAAATTACTTAGCTTAGGGCGTCAATCTAAAAATGGAGTAACTTCTTTCACACCTCAAAAATTAACTCAGCTTTGGGAAATATGATGCTACCACATATAAAACCGTAATAAACAGTAAAAGTATTTATGTGCACATAATACACCCAAATGCATTTGCACATCCCAGCACACGTGTATAAGAAGAACTCAGGCTAGGTATAGGGAATGAACTTGGCCAACTGCTCATATTACGTCTAGAATAAATGTGATTTTCAGACAGGAGACTGGGGAGAACCTTCCATTACCTTGCGACCTCCAAATGAAGCCACAGCCTCCACTCCAGTACAGTACTGGCAACACCACCCAGAAAAGCTCATCTTCCAATCGTGTGATTACAAAGCTTTTGTAAGTTACTATGAATTCAATATTTGGGTTCCAGAGGGGATAGAGGGTGTGTTTCTGGCTTGTTTACTTTTATGTTGAAAATATACCAAAATGTCCCCTGCTGAAACTCTTAAAGTATTCTCCCATTCTTATTCTTTTTTTTTAATGTCTTATTTATTTACTTACTTATTTACTTATTTATTTATTTTGAGATAGAGAAAGACAGCAGGAGCTGGGGAGGAGCAGAGAGAGAGGGAGACACAGAATCTGAAGCAGGCTCCACGTTCTGAGCTATCAGCATAAAGCCCAACGCAGGGCTCGAACTCATGAACCACAAGGTCAATGACCCAAGCCAAAGTCAGATACTTAACTGACTGAGGCACCCAGGTGCCCTGTCCCTTCTCTTATTCTTAAAGTAGCCTTTTCTATACAGAGAAAGTCCAAGTAAATAGAGCTTTATAATCCCTTTGAATCTTGTGAGCTTAAGATCTATTTTGTATATAGTTGTATATCTTAAATGAGATAAAGCATGATCTTTAAATGGATATGAATAGAAGTATAGCACATACAGACATCTCCACTCACTCACTAATGATCTCAAAACATTGGCTCTACTACCAGATTTTTTCACTAGAATTATAATACTGGGTATTTTTTTTCTAATAGAAGAGAGAATCAGGCTTAGCTGAAAATGCAATATAAACAGGGAGGTGTTGAAAAAATACCATAGGTTTGGGCGAGGGCAGGTGGTGGTTGTCATGACTACAGCTGGAGAAGGAAGATCACCTCTTTTACAAAGAAATGTTTCAATTAGGACGAACTTCACTGATATCTTAAAAAACAAGGATTTCACCGGATTCATTTTTCTTAATTTGATTAAGATGTGGGCATTCTGGTTGTTGCATAGCAATTTGGCCTTTTTTTTTTTCATTTTGTTATCTATCCCTCTTTTACTGCCTACTTATTGTGAAGCACTGGATTTATTTCAGCAGTAATCTTTCCAAAACTGTAGGATTGAAATGCCTCCTTCCTCCTCCAAAGCTCAAACACCAAATCCCTGAGCCTTTGGAAACTCTCCTTTCAAGGCCCTTAACCACGCCCTCTGCTCTCCAGCCCTTAAGGGCTCACCCTCTTCCAGTCGCAATTTCCTGGTTTGCAGGCCTGATTCCCAACTGCGGTTTTGCGGAGTGCCAGTGTTTCTTCAGCCATGTCAGGAAAATAATTATTAATTCACTTTTTTAAAAAAACAACAACAACAACAACACATAAGAGCTCTTTTTTTTTTTTTTTTTTTTTTTTGAGGGAGATTAGGGAGGGAAAAAAATGATAAAGGAACCCGACTGAAGCTTCAAAGAGTTGAAGAGGAGTCCATTGGTGGAAAGGCAAAACAGGCATTTTGCTACAAACTGCCCCGCAGCTAGAACGTGGAGCCTGAGTGGCGTTTTGTCCCGAGGCGGTATTGGATCTGATCACCTTACCGGACGGTGGTTAGTCATTCCTGGGAGGAGACTTTTCTCATCTTCCCCCTCCCCCATTCAGCCCTCCGTGTGGGTTTGCAGCAGGGACTGAACTCTTTCTGTTCGGGAACAACCGAGATGCGGTTCTCCCTCCCCGCTGGCTCCCATCCCGCGCCCATCCCGTTCTCAGGTGGATCAACCACGGGGCGCGCAGCTGTGAATGAAAAGACCCCAAACTGCGTCTCCGCCCGAGAACAGCCTAACGTTAATTACCTACGCAGCCAAGTCAGCCCAAATGGGGTGCATGTTGCTTAGCTTCTCAGCTGTCTCACACAACCCTGTAATTACGTAGAGAGTAGTGTGATTTATTTTTGCAGACATTGCTGCCTCAAAAAAAAAAAAAAAAAAAAAAAAGGAACACATTTTTAGATGCCCCCATTTTGCAGTTAAATATGATTTGAAAGATGGCATCTTTAGAAGATGCTGCAGTTTTATTATAAAGAGCAATTTACAGCCCTCAGAACTGTAGTTAATTCTACGGCATTCTCTTTCTAAAGGCATTTATTTGTTAGGATTAGTTACTGTTAGTTTTTTAAAGTTATTCAGCAACTTTCAGCCAGGAAACCCAGCCAATAGGACTTCCACAGTTTGGTTTCTAAATCGCAACTCATATTTATACTCTTTTTCATAAATCATTGAAATGTTTTGTATTTTAGTATTTAGGTTCTATGCTGATAAAAGAGCTCAGAGGGACAGAATCAACCCAAGATGCCTGTGCAAAAATGAGGGTAAGTTTGCCAAACAATTTTATTTCTAGTCGCTGAAATACTAAATACCGGGTATGGTTACAAATTGCCACTTTTCAAATGACTATTTTCTTCATCTGTTGGTCTGCTGAATCACATTGCTGTTCCATAAAAAGGTGTTTGGGCTTTGTTCATGTTTATACTTGAGTTTATCTCACTGTAGTTTGAGTTGATATCCGTTGGATATATTTATTTATTTGTGCCATATTACATTTATTATTTTTAAAAATTTAAAGTTAATTGTATATACACTGGTCATTATCCAGATTGAGCAAAATGATCTTTAGTTGGTTGCAAGAAAATGCTTTAAGCACCTACCTGTCAGTCTGAGAACATTTACTGTAAAGACCACCAGTTAACTAAAAAATTATCAAATGCTAAAGTATTGAGAGCATATTATATAAAGCTAATGTTCTTTATGAGTATTAATTCTTAATTATTCTGGGTTGTTGTTGTTTTTTAGTATAAGAAAAAAAACCATTCAACTCTGAGTTAAATCATGTAAGGGCAGTAAACGTTGACAAAAAGGGCAATTGCAAATGCCTGTGATTGGTGATTGCTGGGTTCCTAGGAAGCTGTATTAGCCAGACCAAGTCTTACTCCTGCTGCACACCCACTTTAGCTTTTGGTTTTTTTTCTGTATCCTTTATTCTTGCTTCCTCCATAGCAGATATATAGAGGGGTGTGGCGCTGACTGACAGTACAGATTGAGAATAGTAGGCTTACTCCATATAGCAACTAACACTCAAATTTGTCAGCAAGTGAACCCTAACTCTTATTTGCGGCCAGTTTACATCATCATTTATTTTATATGAGCAGTGTTGGGTGGGAAATATTTAAAAGCATTGAATTAAACTAAAACAGTTATGAAGACAAATATGTAATACTTGATTGCTCTTGGAAGGCTGAGGGTGTGTGAATCTTCATGAAACTGAGACCTCAGTATGTGATCACTGATTTAATACTTGGATCAGCTCAGTAACAGAAAGCCTGAAAATAGTTATCCTTCTATTTGATGTAGAGTTATACTTCTATTGTCAGTGCCAAAGAATCTTTATCCCAGGTACTATATTTAGATGAAAAAAGCTGTGGTATGTGTCAGGAACTCTATGTTCTGGTTTTCTTGCTGCTTACATGCTGTGGAAGTCACTCTTAGTCATAATAATAATAACTGCTAATATTTACCAAGTAGGTAAAATGTGCCAGTCTTCTATGCTGGGTGCTTTGTGTGTTTATCCCACTGAATCCTATCACAAACCTAGAGATTAGTAGTGTCCTTACCCCCACTTTACTCTTGAAGAGACTGAGGCTGAGAGAGGTTAAGTAACTTTCCCGAAGTCACATAGTGAATAACTTGCCAATCTGGAACTAGAATGCAGATCTGACTCCAGCATTTAACTACTGCACTTGCCTGCTTCCCCTGGGCCTCGTTTTCTTACTTAGAAAATGAGGATTTGGGACGAGGTGCCCTGTAGGGGTCTTGGTTCATGGTTTTATAATTCTGGGAATCTGGTATTCTCAATATATGTCCGATCTAAATTATGTCACCAGTGAACAATAAAATGGGAACATTTTTCAATCATCAAGCCTCATAATAATTTTAGAGCTATTTCTGAATGTGTCTAAGAAATTAATTTGGCATCTCTGATTTAATGCTATTAACTCAATTATCTGAGTCCAGCTACTTTGATGCTGTAATCCGCATAAATAGTGCATACAGCACATAGCACCATTTAAAACCAGATTTGTGATTTGAATTTCAATTTCTTGAAATTAAGTGGATCTGAAATTCCATTCTGATAACAGGGAAGCCATTTTAATAGTGTCAGCGGAGAATAATTTAGTTAAATACTTGTCTGTTGCTTAAAATGAAACAGAAAAGGCCTTCTGTTTAGAAGCCATTCTTCTGTTCATTGGAGTTTTTCTGGTTTGCTGCCCTTGGTGTTTATTTGGGGTAGTTTACATGAAAATAGGGACTTCATTGCTTCTTAGAATATCACAAACCCTTATCTCCCATCTTGATTAAATAAATATCAGTCTTTGGTACAGTGGCTGAAATTGCACTCAGTGGATTTATTAGAGCCTTTCAAAAGGAGAAACTCAGGTTTGCTGTTATCTGGGACTATTGTGAATTAGAACTCTCACCAACTGAAAATGGTGTGGATCTCAACTTGCAGTTAATTTTCAGTTTGAACTTCAAGATGCTGTTTTATCTGCTTTCAACATGGTAGCATTGCAGTCAAAAGTCCCAGAATGATCAGGTCTACCCAGGGGAAATACTTTAGGACTGGTGATCTTAGAAGTTGATATATAGTAATATCATTAGGCCAAATAACTGTAGATTAAAACTTTACCTGGTTTTTAACTCTTTGGGTGTAAAAAAAAAAGACGTTTTCAATTCAACAGTATGCATTTTAGCTGAAATTAAAATTTATTTCCCAGTAAGAAGTAAATCTTACGGTTCTTTATTCTGAGAAATGCTTCCTTAATGTACTTTGTTAACAAAGATGACTAAGATTTGGCTCCTGCTCTCCCTGAGTTCACAGTTCAGTAGAGAAATCCTACAAGTTAACATGTAATTCCCCCAAAGTAGGAGAAGTTTCACTATAGCGTAGTCTTCATGTTTCCAACAACCTGCAGGATCATCACAGATGATCCCCAAAGTGACCTGCAGGCATGGTCTCCTAAAATCAGTTTTTCAATACTAATAGCAGTTAACACTTGACAGCTGTAGACCAGGCCCTGCACATGTGATTATGTGCATTAATTCATTTAATCATGAGTGAGTATTGCTACTGTCCCCACTTTACATGTGGGGAAACAAAAGCCAATGAAAGTTAAGTAACTTACCCAAGGTTAGCCAGCAAGCAGTGCAACCAGGGTTTGAACCCAGGTGATCTAGCTCCACCACCGAACTCCAAACCCTAGGCTGCACTACCTCTCTAATGAGCCCTTGGAACATTTTTTGCCCGGAGTTTGAAAATAGCTGAAAATGTAGGGGTGCCTGAGTGGCTCAGTTGGTTAAGCATCCAACTCTTGATTTCAGCTCAGGTCATGATCTCACCATTTGTGAGTTCAAGCCCCACATCAGGCTCTGTGCTGGCAGTGCAGATCCTGCTTGGGATTCTCTCTCTCCCTCTGTCTCTGCCCTTCCCTCTCTTTCTCTCTGAAAAGAAAGAAATAAACTTAAAAAAAATTAAAAACAAAATAAAATAGCTGAAAATGTGGATCATTTGTGTTGACAAAGAGCTTTAGGAACCCTCAAAGAGTCTGTAAAATTAGCTAAATTAAACCATGTAGGTACAGATATATATAGTAATTTGGGGTACATTCCAATGTGTTAACCTAAATAATTTTAAGAGAGTTTTTCTTGCATCCTAAGCAACTATATTTTTTTCCATAATACTTAAATACATGTACTTTGCCCCAGCACAAACCAAACACA
Organism: Panthera pardus; assembly: GCF_024362965.1. Taxonomy (NCBI): domain Eukaryota; kingdom Metazoa; phylum Chordata; class Mammalia; order Carnivora; family Felidae; genus Panthera; species Panthera pardus. The sequence continues at coordinate 22,427,700 of NW_026526991.1, forward strand.
ATGTTCCCCCTTCAGAAACATTTGGAGTGTTTGGTGGTCACAATTGGTTAATTTCTAAGTTTATCTAAGCCTGTTTATTCATCTCTAAGGTCCCCTCCATTTCTGAAACCAAGATAATTCTACACTGATGTCCTGGTATTTTATTATACTCATAGTATTTCAGTCAAAAATAGGCCATCATAAGCTAATGTATGTGAGATGGTAGTAATTCACATCATTCTGTTCAGGTCAGCCAGCCTTTTTCCTCTTCAAACTGCCTTATAATTTTTCTAACAGACTTTACTTTTTAGAGCAGTTTTAGGTTAACAGAAAAATTAAGCATAAAGTGCAGTTATTGAACATACCCCCTCCACCATTCCCTTCCCAGTTTCACATATTAACATGCATTGATGTGGTACATTTGTCACAATTACAAACAATATTGTTATTAACTAAAGTCTGTGGTTTCCATTAGAGTTCATTCTCAGTGTTATACAGTGTTTGGGGTTTTGACAAATGTAGCCATTACAGTGTCACAAAGAATTGTTTCATGCCCTAAAAATCCCCTGTGCTCTACCTGTTCATCTCTCCTCTCCCCTGCCCCCGAGCCCCTGGCAACCACTAACCTTTTTACTGTCTTCTGTCTTTTCCAGAATGTCAAATAGTTGGAATCATACAGTGTGTACCTTTTCAGACTGGCCTCTTTCATTTCTTTAGCAATATGCTTTTAAGCTTCCTTCCTCTATGTCTTTTGTGGCTTGATGGCTCTTTTTTTTTTTTTTTTTAATGTTTATTTATTTTTGAGAGAGAGAGAGAGAGACAGAGACAGAGACAGCATGAGCAGGGGAGGGGCAGAGAGAGAGGGAGACACAGAATCTGAAGCAGGCTCCAGGCTCTGAGCTGTCAGCACAGAGCCCGATACAGGGCTCGAACTCATGAAACATGAGATTGTGACCTGAGCCAAAGTCGGATGCTTAACCGACTGAGCCACCCAGGTGCCCAATAGCTCTTTCTTTTTATCACTGAATAATATTCCATCATATGGATGTACCATGGTTTGTTCATCCATTTACTTATTGAAGGCCATCTTGGTTGTCTCCAGATTTTGACAATTATGAACAAAGGCGCTATAAATATTTGTATGCAGGTTTTCGTCTTTTTTTTTTCCTGGATCCACACCCTCTTTTTAAATTTTTTATTTATTTTTTTTTTTTTTTCAACGTTTATTTATTTTTGGGACAGAGAGAGACAGAGCACACACCCTCTTAAAATTATCTTCTTAATTGTGTTTAGTGAAGAAGAATCAATAGGAACTTACATTAAACCCTGATAATTTTTTTAAGTAAAATTGCAGTTTTTGTCTTCTCTTTCAGAGTTTTCTTTAATAAAAGCCCAAGAGATTAGATATGCCTTGATATTGAGGCATACTTTTAGGACGAATGATTTCTGTGAATTATTTCGCTCTTCAGTAGTACAACTTGGCTGCCTATTACCTTTACTGTGACAGCTTTACAGGCATTTCTAGTTAAAATTAAAGTCTAAAAACATATATTAGTAACATATGTGAGAAGTTGTAAGAAGTATCTATTTGATCTGAACATATTCATTTAGTGCTACCTTTTATGTTACTATGTTACTAGTTAGGTTTTCCAGCTAAATCTGTGCTCAGAGACAGGCTTCATTTCTGAAAGGATTCCTGAGGGGAAGCATTAGCTCTGGGATCCTGAATATGATGCCCCCAACATGTTCCCCATGGAACACAGAACCTTCCTTCTGTCACACCTCATGTCACCACTGTACAAACCTGGTTGCTCATGCCCCGTGCCCCTTAGAGGGCAGGAACTACGTATATTGTCACCCCAGGGCCTGCCATAACATAGCTACCTTTAGGGTGGTTTTAAATTTTTTTTTTCAACGTTTTTTATTTATTTTTGGGACAGAGAGAGACAGAGCATGAACGGGGGAGGGGCAGAGAGAGAGGGAGACACAGAATCGGAAACAGGCTCCAGGCTCCGAGCCATCAGCCCAGAGCCTGATGCGGGGCTCGAACTCACGAACCGCGAGATCGTGACCTGGCTGAAGTCGGACGCTTAACCGACTGCACCACCCAGGCGCCCCAACCTTTAGGGTGGTTTTGATGGTGATCAATAAAGTGATGCCTGTAAAGGGTCTAGTTCACTAAAAACTCAAAACACGTTGACCTCTTCCTCCAAAATGTTCGAACAGGTAAATTGATAGATTTGCTTTGGATTATTTCATTTATTTTTTACTCAACTATAATGTCAGTATTGCAGTCGTTTCCCTGGTTTTCTGCATTCACAATATGTAAGAAAGTGTTCAAAAACTTAGGAATCCTGCACTCTCATTATTATTTTTTTTAATGTTTATTTATTTATTTATTTTGTGAGAGAGTGTGTGCATGAGTGGGAGGGGGGGTTGATGGAGGGAGCAGAGAGAGAGAATCCCAAGCTGACTCCGTGCTGTCAGCACAGAGCCTGACATGGGACTCAATCTTATGAACCATTGAGAACATGTCCTAAGCCAAAACCAAGAGTCGGACACTTGACTGACTTAGGTGCCCCTTAGTTCCAGTTTTTAAAGGCCATCACCAAGAGGAAGAGAAAATGATGGGAAACTGTTGATAAGATGGTAAATGTAATTTTGCAGTTTTATATTTTGGGGGAAGTAACTTGTTCCTAAATCGATTGGGAGTTAGCTTGCCTCTTTTAAATAATGTGTTCACAGGACTGAACTTTACAAAGCAATAAATAGGTTGCTTTGGCCTTTCAGTGTTCTCTTTGGTATGAGTAATTCCCACTTCAAAGATTCTAAGACGCACAGTGGTTGCTCAAATGAGGGATTTGCTCTGGCCAGATGACGTTCTACTATTCCTTTTTGCCTCCTGAGACTTACACATACCCCATCCCCCAGCCCCGAATTTTGCCTCAGGGTATAATTATCACTAATATACAGTATTCAGTCACTTCCCTAATTAAATATACTATTAGGAAACATCTGCTATAAGAGGTAGGCTATTATATTCAATTTCATACTCTAAAATCTTTCTCTAATCCCATAGTTGATGATGAGTATTGTTCACAGGTGTTTGTGCTCGAGGCAATTTCTCTTTTAAGAAAAGAAAAATACCTGTTTTCAACTACAATCAGGTAGAAATCCGCCTTTTCAATGCAAAATAGGAAATATATATATGTATATGTATATATATATATATATTTTTTTTTTTTTTTTTTTTTGTCAGGAGTAAGCAGATCTGGCAAATTTAAATTAGGGAATCTTTATTTCCCAAAGGGCTTAGATAGTTCAGACACCATAGTTCAGGTTTCTTATTGAGTCCATTCCCCTGACCTTGTCTCATTTTTAAACTTTCAATCTAGAAACAATTCTAAAGTTGAATTTTCAAATCTATAAATTTCCAAATGTACCTTGATTGAAGTGTAAAGACTGTCTTTTTTCTGTGCTTGTCAAAAAAAATAATAATAATGTTGGAGAATGGATTGGAATGCTTGAAATCAGATTTTAGAATTAGATGGAAATGTCTCTATGCTCTTACAAGAGACTCAAACTGGGGACACCTGGGTAGCTCAGTCGGTTAAGCATTGAGTCTTGATTTCAGCTCTGGTCATGATCTAGTGGTTTGGAAGTTCAAGCCCAGCATCAGACTTTATACTGACAGCATGGAGACTGCTTGGAATTCTTTCTGTGCCCCTCTGCTGTGTGCTCTCTTTCTCTCTGTCTCAAAAGAAATAAAAAGAAACTTTAAAAAGAAAAAGAAGAGACTCAAAACTTAAGTCATGTTTAGTTCCTTCTACAACTCCTGTCTATTAGGATTGTTTCCAGAAATCGTTTCAGGGACTACTACTTAGGAACCAGGCTTGGAAGAAAGGTGCAAACAGCTGTTTTTTTAAAAGTCTCCATTTGCCCAAGTTTCAGGGAGGAATAAAATATTTCATTTTTTGTTCCCTCCCAAGTACTGCAGGTCAGTACAGGTCTAAGCCCATAAATATGAGTGTATATTAAAATAACAGTATACACAAGGCAACAGCATTTCTAACTGCTCACTGCTAAGTTTTGCTCACTTGTACTTGTGCTTTGTGAGTGATTTCCTAGGGGTCCTCCCAAAAGAAGACTGAACAATTCTGATCATCTCATCCTATATCATCTTTATACACCCTCACTATTGCACATCACTGAAAGGTTTCATGGTCCTCTTCTGCCTTTAACGCCCACTGAAGCTCTCTTTCTAAACATACTGAGTCCATTGTCATTGGTCCAGATATATTGCTCTGCTGAATATTCATTGTTGGAACCACCATTTCACCACTATCCTAGCATGTAGCCCAGAGATTATTCACTTATGCTCACAGATGTTGACTTTACTTCTACTCTCTCTTGCCAGTGGGAGGATGTACTTTGGAAAGCAGATAAGTGAAAGCATCCATCCTCAGAATAAGAGCAATGGCTAAAATTTGTTGATGCTCACTACATGCTGGGCCCTGGATTATGTAATCCTCACAGCTCTACAAAGTCGATGCTATATTAACATACCCATTTTACAGATGAAATAACTAAGACATAGAGGTTAAATATCTTGACACACAGTGGAGCCAAGACAGGAATCCAAACATGCCCTTCTGTGCTATTATTCACTGTACTGCAGTGTCTCCTGGAGAAGGAGCTTATCAGTGGGTCTCTTCATAAGTTCAACATGACCATACCTATGTGCACACAAACACACTCTTTTTTTAATTTTTTTAAATGTTTTTATTTATTTTTGAGAGACAGAGACATGGCATGAGTGGGGGAGGGGCAGAGAGAGAGAGAGACACAGAATCTGAAGCAGGCTCCAGGCTCTGAGCTGTCAGCATAGAGCCCGACATGGGGCTCGAACTCACAAGCTGTGAGATGATGACCTGAGCCGAAGTCAGACACTCAGCCAAGTGAGCCACCGAGGCGGCCCCACGCAAACACACTCTTAACTTGTTCTTATAAGTGATGGATTGAACTTATCATAAGTGAGAAGTTGGTGTGTTTTTTCACATGTTTACAATTAGCTTTTTTTTTAAGTTTTTTTTTTATTTTATTGTTAATTATTTATTTTTTAATTTACATCCCAAGTTAGCATATGGTTCAACAGTGATTTCAGGAGTAGATTCCTTAATGTCCCTAACCCATTTAGCCTATCCCCCCTCCCACACTCCCTCCATCAACCCTCTGTTTGTTCTCTACACTTAAGAGTCTCTTCTGTTTTGTCCCCCTCCCTGTTTTTATGTTATTTTTGCTTCCCTTCCCTTACGTTTGTCTGTTTTATATCTTAAAGTCCTCATATGAGTGAAGTCATATGATACTTGTCTTTCTCCGACTGAATAATTTCACTTAGCATAATACCCTCTAGTTCCATTCACATAGTTGTAAATGGCAAGATTTCATTCTTTTTGATTGCCGAATAATGCTCCACTGTATATATATACCACATGTTTATCCTTTCATCTGTCAATGGACATTTGGGCTCTTTCCATGCTTTGGCTATTGTCAGTAGCGCTGCTAGTAAACATTGGGGTACATGTGCCCCTTCGAAACAGCATACCTGTATACCTTGGATAAATACCTAGTAGTGCAGTTGCTGGGTCTTAGGGTAGTTCTATTTTTAATTTTTTGAGGAACCTCCATACTGTTTTCCAGAGTGGCTGCACCAGTTTACATTCCCGTACAATTAGCTTTTTAACTAAAAAAATATATACATTTTTAAAACTTCTCATTTTATTATTATAAAAGTAAACATTCATTGTTAACCAGTTTTAAAACATAGATAGGGAAAGGAGAAATAAAAAGGGAGCACCTGGGTGGCTCAGTAGGTTGAGCAATCTGACTTTATCTCGGCTCAGGTTATGATCTCACAGTTCATGACATCGAGCCCCACATCAGGCTCTGAGCTGATAGCACAGAGCCTGCTTGGGATTCTCCTTCTCCCTCATTCACTCTCTCTCTCTCTCTCTCTCTCTCAAAAATCAATAAATAAACATTAAAAAAAATGGTAATTTTATCACACAGAGATGGTAAACACCTCTCTGTTAACACCTTGTTCCTATGTAATCCTCCAAACTAATTAATCATGCATTCATAGGCATCTCTTTTCTACAAAGCAATAGGAATATACTGTGCCTACTGTTTTCTATTTTCTAATCTATTTTTAACATAACAACATATTTTAAAATATTTTTGTTCCAATAAATATTTATCTTCAACAGTATTTGTAGTGGTTGAACAATATTCCAATCAATAACTGAACCAAACTCATTTAACCAGTTCCCCTTGTTGGTCATTAGGTCATTTTGAATCTTTTCAAATTATAACCAACACTGTGGGCAACATCCTTACACCTACATCTTTTGCCACGGGTCTGATTGTTTCCTTAGAATTAGCCACTAAATATAGACTGGCTAGGTCAAAAGTATACACATCTTGAAACTCTGGGTAAAAATTGCCAAACTGCCTTCTAAAAACCTGGTTCCAGTTGACACTTCTGGAAGCAGTACACGAAAGTGTGTTGGTGTTTGCTCGTCATGTCTCTCAAGGTATATACTTAATACCTTGCATGTGCTCCTAGTTGAGGGAGAACTGGGGAACTTTTATGAGAATCCATACATCTTCAGCGTTACCCCTGGGCCTGTCAGCTCTGTCTGATCAACATCTATTCTAGAAGTACCTCTAGAATCTATCTTTATGACCTGAACTCTTTATTTTATGTGAAGAATGTTTTTTACTTTCACAGTCCCTGAGAAACCATGGAAGTTTAAATAATTCTTGTTATTTGCTCTGAAGACCAAGATCTGTAACTAAGTGCTAACTAAGGATTTTTGGAAATCACTTGTCAAGTGGAGGATAGTGTGTTTTGATAAATTAGCTTCTCTCTGAATTAATGTAGGATGCAGTACAACTGAGTTTACATGCATAGCAGCAGAGAACAGTTCTGACAGTGACTTTCAATCAAAAATCAACTATTTATTTAACTTATTTATTTTGAGAGAGAGAGAGAGAGAGCACGCACAAGCAGGGGTGGGTAGAGAGAAGGAGAGACAGAATTCCAAGTAAGCTCCACACCATCAGCACAGAGCCTGATGCCGGGCTTGAATTCATGAACTGTGAGATCATGACCTGAGCCAAGACAAGGAGTCAGATGCTTAACCACCTGTGCCACCCAGGAGCCCCCAAAATCAACTGTGTTTTTAGAACAGAAGTTTTCGAACTGTGGTAGCAGCAGTAGCTTCTGGAAATTTGTTATAAGTGCAAGTCTTAGGCCTTATCTCAGACTCACTGTCTTAGTTTTTCAGGCTGCTATAATAAAAATACCATGTGACTGGGAGAAATTTATTTCTTGTGGTTCTGAAGGCTGAGAAGTCCCCAAGTCAAGACACTGGCCAGCCCTCTTCCTGGCTCATAGATGGCCATCTTCACTGCCCTCTCATGATGGAAGAGGACCCTTTTATACCTTTTATAAGCACACTTAATCCCATTCACAGCTCCACTCTCATGACCTAAGCACCTCCCAAAGGCCCCAACTCCTAATACTTTGGGCATTAGGATTCAACATAAGAAGTTTGGGAGATCACAGACCTTCAGTTCATAACACTTACTGCATCAGAAACTGTAGATGTGGGGCTCAGCGATTTGTTATTTACCAGGCCTTCCATGTGATTCCAATGCCCACGAAAGTTTGAGAACAGCTGCCTTGGTCCACTGGGCATTCCTGTTAAGTCTGCCATGCAGTTAGGTTGCCCTGGTGGAATCATTCTGCCATGGTGCCTGGAAAGCAGCCAGGGCCAGAGGAGTAGAGATAGAGGGCATCGCTTTGCGCTGTACTAGATTTGGCCAGGGTGTGTGAGTTACACTTGGCAGTACAATAGCCGTGTCTTGTGCCAAGGGAGTAGTTAGAATGGCTGCCTGCCCACCGTCTGCTCTTGTCACATGGTCGTACCAGGCTCTGTACTCACCCAGCCCTTGTGTCAGGCTTCTCCTGGCCAGAAAAGCCCTTGAGAGGTCATCTAGCCTCATTTCCCAGCCAAATGAGACTTACCCCTAAGTCATCAGTGACAAATAAGAGTCCAGACTATTTTTAAAGACATCCAGAGGGGAAAACTTCGCAGCTGCCCCTAATAATCCTCCTGCTGTTTCAAAAAGTCTTTCCTTCTCAGCACTTGCAATTTGAACCAGTTCCCTATTGCAAAAATGAAGACCTAACCCTTCTCTCCTTGAGGCTGACAAATCACAAGGTCGGTAAGGCTTTCCCATCCCATAGGAATCTCCTGGCTTATCTCTAATCACATCTGTGGTTCTCCTCCAAGTTCTTTCAAGACCTCCGTGCCTGGCTCTGGGCACCAGGGCTCTCTGAAAAGTCTGCTGAGCTCCTGGTGCACTGAGAGGCTGGCACTGTGGTTCTTCTTTATAAAGCTGGCTTTGTGCTCGTTACCATACATTCATTCGTTTGTTCATTCACTTAATAATTATGGATTTCAGCAGCTGTTAGACTGAACCCTATGAAATTGCTGATATTTCACCATTTTTTTGACCCATAAAAAATGGCAGTGTCATAGGGCTAAACCTGAGACCATGTGCTAGTCATTATGGAGGAGATCAGAGACAAATCAAGAAAGATGTGGGCCATCCTCCAAGAACTCCCTGTATGGTGAGGGAGACAAACCTGAGACCCATGGCAGCGAACCCTAAGGGAGAGCGGCAGAGGTTCACAGGGCATACCTGGGGTAAGAGGTGGCCATCCTGTCAGGCTGCAAGGCCACACGAGGCTTTCCCAGAAAATGACGTTGAAACTGAGTTCTGAAGGGTAAAGGTGCATTTCAAATAGCCGATCTGTGGTCTGCTTTCTATCTCTTAGAACCTCCGCAACATAATTAGTATCACTAAATACAAAATACAACACTGCTTGTTTTCTACATTTTTTAAATCATTTGAAAGGCACTTAGGGCTACCAAACATAATTGTCTGATCCTATTTTAATTTACTTGCTGAGACTGAATATAATAATTAAGCTTTGAAATGATCTAAAGGAAATATTATATGGCAAAATTAATAGTTACGACTCAGCACTGAATATCTAACTAGAAAGCATTCTCAGGGTAGCCATGTGTAGGTTAAAAATATACTGTGAGCTGGATGGCAGTAGCCCATCCAGAAATCTGTTCCCCAGTCTGTGTTTAAAATACACTGGAAATGAGCAGGGTATTGTAAGAATGAAGGGTTGTTGATCTCTTCCCCATGGGCTGCCTCACTCTCTTCCCTCTCTGTACTGGTTATGGGGCACAAATGACTCTCATTAGGAACATAAACATCACTCCGGACTCCAACGCAACATTACAGCTCACAGCTGAAGTGCTCCCTGTTGTAAACCTCTTTGCTCTCACTCACACTTACGAAAGCCATGCTCTGAGACCAGAGCATCCCTGCAGTCTCAAAAGGATATTCTCAGACTGTTGACTCTGCATTAGAAAAGGAGAAACTGTCCCTTCTCGGGGCATGCTATAAGGATAAAATAAAAGTACCAACAGCAATCTCTGACTTGATAAAAAGATTAAAAGATGGTATTACTTTGCTTGGTGTATCCAACAATCCCTCTTAAAAAAAAAAAAAAAAAAAGAATAAATAAATGTAAAAAAAAAATTAAAAAAAAAAAGGTTCTAAAAGTGTTCAGTTACTTTACAGTATCTCAGGTGCCCACCTCCAGATATGACATTACAGTCTGTATTCTGTGTAAATGCTTACAGATAATATAAACCCAAGTGCTAAATGTAAAGCTGGCTTTGCATTTAAGATTCAAAAGTTGCACTTTATTTTGGATTTCAGAAAGGTAGGTATTTTCCCTCTATAACTAAATACTGTTTCTGTTAGAGTAATAAAAGGATGATAATCTTATTTTGGGAAACTGTGAACAAAATACAATTGAATATCACTGTAATGCTCTTAGCAGGAGAGCAAGATGCTATGAAGGTTAAGTTAATTTTGGGCATTACCCATGAGAATTCAGCTGCTCAAGTATCCAGAGGTCCTCATTACAAGTGAATCTCTCCTATAAAGCTGGCACTGAAGGGGAGGGAATTTGAGGGCTTGGGGAAGGCTCAGAAAGTCCACCAAGAATATGGTGCAGAAAAAAAAACAACTGAAAACAAAAGAGAACCATAACATAAGGTTTGCCCTGAGCATTTCACTGGGGAAAAGAGCCTGAAGAAGTGAATTCTGTTTATACAGATCAATAAGGCTTGAATGTTTAACATACGTACATATATGGGAGTATTAACTACCAGAATCGCAGCAAAGCTTGCAGATAAGTCATAGAGACCAGTGTCACCTGCAGCTGGGTGCTTTGTAACTTGAGCAGTGATGTCCAGACTAGGTGCCTCCGTCCCTGGGAAGGAGAAGAAAACAATAATTTCAACACGTAACAGAAAATGGAGACGGCGGGATGTGGGCTGTCTGTGATTGGACCGGAGCCCTGCTCATATTTCGGTATCTGTACAGCCTTCACAAAATGAAGTAGGCGCTTATTGGATTTCTTGCCTGATTATTCTCCCTGAAGACTCGGTATATTAGCTTTCTTCTATGCGTCTTCAACCTTTCATTAAAATAGCGTATGAAAAGACCTCTTTGAAAGCTCTGTCAAAGTACACCAACAGAAAATCCCCTAAAACAGGTTGGATTTCTATCTCCTAGAATTTTAAATGCCTTAAAGAAGGGGCATTGCATTGAAGAGCTGCCAGAGTGACTCTGCGGCCAGCCAGGGTCCATCATCATCTTGTCACGGCGCGCAGTGGGAAAGAAGCTCGGTTTGGGCTCCAGATTGGACTGTGTGGCCACCCCCAGCGCTGCCGTCCACACAGCCTGCAGCGGGGGCACACCAGCGTGGCCTTCAGCTGGGAGAGCAGGGACTCTTGGCACCTAGAAAAAATGACCACCTTTTCTCTTCTTTGTCCACGTTGTCTGAGCGTATAACGTAGAATCCTTGTATCGGGACAGAAATCATCGCTGATGCCCTCATTTCAGCCTGAGAGCCCATGTCCCAGCCTGCCCGTTGTCCCAGCCCTCCGCTCCCTCTCACTGACAATCACTGCACACCCCTCTGTATTCTTTCCTCTGTCTGCTGTTCTTTCCTCCTCACGCTGCCCTTAATAAAATCAGCAACAAAGTTTTCTAGTTGCTGAAGCCCAGGATTTTGCCCAGAAGACCCAATACATGTAGCAGCCGCTTTGCCTGCCAGCCATGATGTCGGGCTTCAATTTTTAGTTTTCAGCCCTCCTGGCGTCGGGCACGGCTCCCACCTTCTAAGGAATCTGCCCCTTGACTTCTGCCATACTGCGTTCAAGCACCTTCCAACTCTGTTTCAGCTTCATTGACTCTTAATTCCCCACTCCTTAAGGGTTATCTTCCCCAGGGATTCTTAGCCCTCTTCTTGTTCACTCCTTGAGCCACCTCATCTCCTCAGGCACCCCTGCTGTGCACATGGATTTCCAGATCAGATTCTTCTAATTTCCTGCTGGACATCTCCACCTGATTACCAATGTTCAAGGGGTTTTCATGCAAAAGCATGCTCCTGTGTAGTATCCCTTATCTCAGTTGAGGGTCTCTTCATCGGTGACCTCTTCTCGCTCACTCATCTTTCATAGCCGATGGGTTAGCAGAGCCTCTCGAATCTTCTTCATCAGAGTTATGGCTCCCTCTTCCATGCTCGCACTTCTGTTTCAGCTTGGGTGCTTAGGGTCTCCTGTTTGAATGTACCTCTCCTTCCAGCCTTGCTGCATTCAGTCTCTAGCTGTTCCACTGCATCCGGTCACCAGCACTGGCTTTCTGCAACCCAGCTCTGTGTCACTCCCTACTTAAAAGCTTCCAGGGAATTCTAACTTGGCAGAGTAAGTCACAGCCTTCCAAACCTACTGTATCTGCCTCATCTTCCACCAATTACCCAAACCCACCCCATTATTTCTCACTTCCAGGCATGTGTGTATGTTGATTCTTCTGCTAAAAAGCCTCCTTTGTCCTCTTTTGGCCCCTAGAAAATCCCCATTCATCCTCTTGGAACAGCTCAGTCAGCCCTAGCAGGCAGTCACTGCTTTGTCAAATGAATAATGAAGACTTGCCCTACTCTCTCCTGCAAAGTGAAGCTCTCTTTGCTCAGTACTCTGGAGGCACTCTGTTTCTCACTGTTGCATTTATCAGCATTTGTGTTGTGGCTTCTCTTTGTGGCAGACCAGGCCAGGAACGTGGTGTGTAGCTAGCTCCTGTGCTGCCTCTTCCTCTCCCTGTCCCATGGCAGACCTCGTTCCCAACCATCTTTCCCACTGAGCCGAGACACAGGCTCACAATTTTCTCAATACCGCACTCGGGACGCCACTTGCTGCAGACTGTAGTTTGCACACAGCTTGAAGTCTGCTTGACGTGCCCCGAAGTAGACTCTGAGCTTTCCCAGCACAGTGGGCTGCCTACTATAACCACTCAATTGCTGAATGAATGACAAATGGTTTTGCTTTTTCCCTTTGGGGCTTTCTTAATACTAAATGAAATGTTGATCTTTTAATCTTATATTGTTCGATGGTATAGATAGATGTGTCTGAGAGAAATGTACATGGCAAGGAATGAGTGAGGTAATTTGTTGAAATCCATTGTTACCCTTTGCAGAGAATTCTTCACACACACATTCAGTCCACCAAGCCACTACCCGTGCCGGCCGGCTATAGCTCTCTCTTTACAGAGCTCAGCCCACAACTTTGCCTTAAAATTGGCACACTGAGCGTTACTTCTTCTAGCTTTGCCTTTGATTTACCTTGCACACTTTTAAAGTTGGTTGGATAAAGCATTAAAAAGACAAAAGTTTCTGCATCTCTTTGGCAAACACAGAAGAAAACTAACAAGCTTGGGTAATTTTAAAACTAGTTAAAAAGCACTTCAAGAGTGCTTTTTTTCTATACCGTGTGAAACACTTAATGAATACTAAATAGTAACACTCTTACTGATCCATTTGCTCCATCTTTGAAACCAGTACAGTAGCTCTCCAAAAGATGTGTCAAAACAGTCAGGAAAATGTGAAACACCTTTTCCATGGCTCAAGTGAAAGATGTAATGCAATTATGATTTTAGAGTTCAGTGAGTTTCAGTCACACTATCCAACTAAAAGCCTTCTTTAATTCTGGTCACATTTCAGAATTTTAAAATGGAAAATTGGGTAATGTTTTCTCCCGATTCCCTTAATATCCATAAGACAGGTAGGTGGTTGTGGGACACTGGAAGTGGAGGGTTCTGGTGTGTCGGTCGTGAGACTAGGCGATGCAGTAAACGGGAATTAGAAAACAAAAGGACAGACGAGGTCTGGAAAAGCCCACAGCCATTCCTAAAACAGTTTCACTGCATCTGTATGTATCGATAAAACCTATTCTCCATTCACTTTTTAATGACTTTATGCTGTTGGTGAATTATTGAAATGGTTTCCTCACTTTTTTATGTATTTTCTCTCCTATTTTGTTCCCACCTGTCTTATCTGGAAAACCCATCAGGCTAACTGTCAGGTAGGTTCTTCCTGATGTTTAATGTGATTATTAGGAGGATCCATAGTGGGAAATGAAGTACACAGACTGTTGGTGACCCGTGATGAATGATAAAGCTAAACAGAAAAGACTCATACTAAATTGTGGAGAAACTTTTTGCAGATGCATAAAACTATAGAAGCTGAAGACTCTGGGCACATTAAGCCAGTGTGAACATCCGTCATAAGAACATAGCCTAAGGAAATCTAGCAGCTCTAAATGATAAAGTAGGTTGTTACCTGGACTGTCCAGTTTTGCTGTGGCTGTTCCTGGAGGGCTTAATTGTTGTAGGGTGGTATTGTTTCCCGCATGGTCACAAGTGATGGTGCTGTAAATATATCAGCTCTTACGGATTTGGCCAGGTTTGAGAAAAATTCACAATGATGTATTTTAAATCCCTATTTTAACCACACATTCAGACATACGTCATGCCTTGAAGAAAGAGTGACTAGGAGAAGGGGGAGCAGTGGCATATATTTTGCTAATGCTAAACTCACCCTTGGAGTTAACACTGACATGGTTTAACTCTAGTCAAAGAAGCGTTGCTTGAAATTGCAATAGGAGACAGAGCTGTCCATTTCTCCCTTTGGTGTCGGGGAAAAGGAGTATTCCTTCACCCACGGGAGGCAGAACAGGCTGTTTTTAGATCCTCAAGTGCAAGACAGATACTTTAGAACCCCAAACCACAGCTAAGCCCAAGAGAAGGGAGACCTACATTTAAATTAATGTGTTTGGTGTGTGTTTGTGTGTGTGTGTGTGTGTGTGTGTGTTGTTTTTAACTTGGGCTCATTTTTATCTTCCAAGAGGAGAAATTATGTGCTTCAGTTGCCATGCAACACAAACCGCTCTAACAGCTTTCTAATTTTAATTTCAGAAGTCTACAGAGCAAATGAAGAAGGTCCCCACTATTATTCTTTCAGTCTCTTATAAAGGAGTCAAATTCATTGATGCAACAAATAAGGTGAGTAGTGCACCTCTCTTTGCCTTAGACACCAGATACAGCCCTGGGAATGTGATCTAAAATCCTTGTGTCTCGTCATGCCCAGCATCTCTCATTTTATTCACTTCCTGTCCCCACCTGTCTGCTCTCTGCACATCCATAGATACACCCATGCACATGTGTACACACACACACGCACTCATACATGTATACAGAAGGACAGATTTCATCTGGGGAACTTGATCTAGGATTCCTATACATATTTTGCTTTTTCTGTGGTGCCTTCTCGCATAGACTGTGGCCACTTAGTATATGGCATTTCCCTCTGGCTCTAGAGAACATTACAAGGGGGGGATGTCATGTATAGAATGACAGTGCATTACAAGGCGGGGAGGTGTCCTGTATAGAATGACAATGCATTACAGGGGAGGGGTGTCATGTATAGCATGATAATGCATTACAAGGAGGGGGTGTCATGTATAGAATGACAATGCATTAAAGGGGAGGGGCGTCATGTATAGAATGACAATGCAACAAAGCCATCACCCCTTCACCAGAGGAACTGTCACTAGCTAAAGGACTAGGACGTTCGTCCTCCCATTTGTCTAGAGATATACATGTCCTTTCTTTGGATATATGTAATGAACACATTCTCTGACTTTTACATTTTATAATTGCATTTCTTCTCAGCGCTTGAGATGGGACAGAGGGTTTCAGCTGTATTGTTTTCTGAGAAGAAATAATCACAAAGAAGGTCAGGCCACACTGTGACTCTGTTGTGACTTTGTACTCACAGTGGAAACAGTTCATGGGCTCTAAGGTCAAGTGTGAACAGCCGGGTTGCATTTCACTTAAGTGTTCTAGAGCTCCTTTCTTGGCGAAGATGACAGAATGCCGGTGCTAGACTAGAGCTCCTGGGTGTGACCACTGTCACTCCCCACAAACAGTCAAACTTGATGGGCTCCTCCTCACAGAACCCCCAGATGTCCTTGTGTTTTATTCCTGTACCCTCCCAGATGATAAGCTCTAGAAAGAGGGGAAATGAGGTGATCCCCATTGGTGAATACCATTTCTTTTCTGGACCCCCTACCGAGTCCCCTCACCTACACCCACTCCACTTTGGAGAAAGGGAACAGAAGTTGTGAAACAGGTGAACTAAACAGTAGTAATTTAGGGCCAGGGAAACTGGATTTAGCCACCAGGGGAAAGTCCCATGGGCAGTGACTCTTGGGCAACTATAATAAACCTGAGCATCTGATTCAACCAGTTCGGATTTTCCTGATTTGTTTTCTGTAACAAAGAAGATTGCTATATCAGCAGTCAGACAAGCCCAGGCTCCCCGGATCTACTTAGGAGAGCAACCTTCCAGTTTTAGAAACAGTTCTGAAACCAGAGCAGAAAGCTTATAACCCAGCATGATTAAGTAGGCTGTGGATCTCCAAAGCACAGAGTCAGTTACCTTACGTGGAATGATAGTTTCAAGTCTGCAATATATTGTTGATAGTTACTATTGTTGGATTACAGCTGTGGAGATTCTAATCAGAAAAATCCAGACCTATTTGCTCTTTTATTAGTTGGAAGCAACTTCAGTTACCACTGCACAAACTTTCTGTATCCTTAAATTATAGTCAGTTGGTTTTTAAAGTTTTGGAACTTTATGGAAGTCTCATTGGCGATACCTCATTGCTGTCACTGTTTCAAAGTTTCAAGAAAGGCTTTGGCATTTGGGTTTTTTCCCCTAACCTAGAGCAACTGTCTCTACCCCATTTGCATTTGAAAACCATGAATAGTAGTCTATTTCTAGTAGAAGAGTCTGAAACTCTTAGATTAACAACCTAAGCAGTAGTGGATTCTGACAATTTCTAAACAAGTGGTATTTGCCCTGACAAGTTTCCAGAGTCTTAAGGCTATCATTCTGTGAAGCTGGTGGTGTGACTGGATGCATCCGTGTCAGTAGCATCCTCTATTCCAGTCTCCATGACCACAGGCAAGAGAGCTCTGTCGGTTCTGTTGCATTTTGCTCACGGACACATCAGTGTTATAGAACTTGATCCCCCCCAAACCTAAAGGAGAGACTTCTGCTTCAGTTGCCAGTAACTAGATGAGTTAGCCATAAATCTCTGCCCACTGATGACTGTTGTCTGGAAGTATAAGCACTGAAAAATATGCAGAAGATAATTCTGTGTGAATTAGAACACTAAAGAAGGCCAGCATATCTTCCAAGTTCTTGTAGTGTGGTCCTCAGCATATTTTCAGAATCTAGAGCAAAGGCAAAGTGCCTATGTTGGTGGCAGGCAGAGCCAACCTCTCCATGACAACATGTGCCTGGCTTTTTCAGGAATTGGGGGACATTGGCTTTAACACTGACACTTATACAGTGTCCCCATCCCAGTGTCCTGCAATGTGGCTGATCTACCCCGACCCAGCAGTGGATAGGGAGAGAGTGGATGACTCAGGGCCACAGTCTGATAGTTGGTGTGTGAGAAGCCAAAGGAAAGAGATTGTATTAGAAGTGTAGAAGAAAGAAATAGTGTCAGGCTACATTGGTGGGATTTGACTGCAGAAAGCTGAGAAACTCTACCATCAGCCAGGGCTGAAGGACTGGTTCCAGAAAGCATAGAAGAGCCACTGTTGAAGGACCATTCTCAAGTTGTGATGTGAAGGGCGCTGTGCTCAGACACCTAGACTCCAGCCGTGTCCTCAGCGCATCTTCGTATGCCACCTTGTTCTGTAGCAAAGGCCAACTTCTGATTAACGCTCATAACAGGACAGGAACAGAGTGATAAACTCCAGAGCCCTGATTGCAGTTTAAGCCAGAGATTTCTCCCATGGGAGGTGTTGTCTCACTGGGCCACTTTGACTTGAAGGACTTGTGGAGACATATTAGAAGACCTCACGACATGAGGTACTAGTGGCCAACTAAGCCTGTAATAAGGCACAACCTAAAGTCACAACCTAATTTTCATATCTGATGCTTCCATTGTGCTTTATTCCTAGACAGTCCTCTCCTGACCACTGCATATCTCTTACTCTGCCCTAGAGAGGTAGAGGGGGTTGTTCATCCTGCACGGCACAGGGGGAGGAATGGAAGACCTCAGAGTCTCTGTTAAGTGACCGCCCCACAGTCATACAGCCAGCTGGTCGTGGAAAAGGATTGACTCTCTAACACATCTTCTGTTCCTCCACAGCCACCATCCACCAGTTAATTTTGAGCGTGTGCTCCTCTTCCATTCTTATTACCGCCCATTAGACTGTGATAGATGAGCCGTCCAGCAAAGCACTTCTTTCCTTTTACTCCAATGAATAAGTGATTTTGGCTGCTTCATGGGGAAGAGTCAGGTGCCTAGGTAGAAACTCTCAAGTGTATTTATTGCCTAGAAACTTAGGAAACAATTTAAACCACTAATCCTGATTTAAGAAGGAAGAAGTAGAAAACAGTCTTGAATTAAAAATAGAACTTAGAGGGGCACCTGGGTGGCTCAGTTGGTTGGGCGTCTGAATTAGGCTTGGGTCATGATCTCGTGGTCTGTGAGTTCGAGCCCTGCGTCAGGCTCTGTACTGACAGCTCAGAGCCTGGACCCTGCTTTGGATTCTGTGTCTCCTCTCTGCACGTCCCCTGCTCACTTGTGCTCGTTCTCTCTCTCTTTTTCTCTCTCTCAAAAATAAAAATAAACATTAAAAATGTTTTTTCTAAATAGAACTTGGAATAGATCTGGTCCTTAAATGTTGTAGATGAAGCACATCAACTTTTTGTAGATCCATAGCCCAGAGATAATTCTAGCATGGCATTTGGCCCAGAGGTCTCTGACTGGTTACAGACCTGTGTTGAGACCAGCAGGGTTTTGCAAGAGGTGACACAGTCCCCATATCCAACGCTTGGCTAAGAATGGGTTGCATTTTGCCTTCCTGTTCTGACCCCCTCCTCAATCTTCCCATCAAGCTAAATTAGGAACAGTGCAGTGCTGGAGTTTGTTTTTTGTTTGTTTGCTTTTTGAATGCCAACTTCAAACAGGGCTTATGCTATTTTTTAAGCACAAAATAATTCAGAACATTTGCCTAAACAAGTGCTCTTTTTTTTTTTTTTTTTTTAATAGCACATACTTCTCCCTCTAAAAAGCTCAGAGTCAGATTAAGAGCCCATTAAGCATGTGTGCTGTTCTCATCTGCATCAGCTTCTCTACAGGTCCCCTCCAGGCAGCCCTCGGCTGGGGCTGCTCCCTTTCTGTCTTACCCCTTCTCTGCAGGGGCACTGCATTCTCTGAAAAGGCCGGGCCTAAGGAAGAGACTCAGGAGAAAGGCCTGCCTGTCATAGCCATGAGTGGGGGGAGGGAGAGGAAGCTGACTTCTTGGCTGTATCACTTCAGCATCACACGCCCTTCTTAGAACCTCTCTGTTAATTGGCTAGACCAGACAATTCTACTCTACACCCACCAGCCAGGCACCTGTTTAGCTGTTTCTCAACATGATGAAAGGCAACAGACCAGAAAAACAATCTCTCCCTGTTGCAAGGGACTGGGCTGCCAAACTTTCTATCCCAAGGAAGGGGCAGGATAAGCCCCTCCTCACTCCTTCTTTTGAGTCTTTTCAAAGTGCTAGTCTCCTTAGAATGTGCTGAGGTATGAAGGCTGAGCAACATAAAAGGAATCCATCTTAAACTGAGGTACATCACCTGTACCTTATGTTGTCATCTGCTTTTAATTTATGGAGGAGCCACCAACTGATATGTAACAGGAGGTAGAAAAAATCTGTCCCTCCTAGACATCTTCTCCAAGGAGGAAACCAGCCATCCAGTCTCCATACTGTCTCCAGCTGTGGTGTCCTTGGTCTTAGATGCGTCTTACACATGGGGAACTGGCCTCATCATTCTGCAAAGGTAGACCATGCAGAGTGGTGGCAGTGTTTCAATAGTGAGACCTCGAGCTCACCACACCCTGGCCTTGCAGAAAGATCAGGAAGTTCTGTTCAACAGTCCCTCCCTACACAAGCCATCAATGTGAATTCAATTAACAGCATATTTTTAAAGTGCCAGTTAAGATGATTAAACATCGGTTATTCTTAATGAAATATAGAATACATTTATTAGCCACCTTCCCTCTAGATCATAGCAACAGAGTTTCAGTAGTGGGAGAGGAGGCTGATTTGGGAACATGAAGCAACACAGAAGAGGGCAGTCTCAATGGGCAGCTAAAAGACAGCCCTGGGTTCCTGGGAAATACAGAAGTGGGGGGTTCCAGAAAATTGGGGGAATGGCAAGAAAGGGAAAATGTCTTAGTCCATTTGGGCTGCTATAACAAATTAACATGGCCTGAATTGCTTAAGTAATATGCATTTATTTCTCACAGTACTGGAGGCAGATTCAGTGTCTGATGAGAATCCATTCCCTGGCTCATAGAGGGCATCCTCCTGCTGTGTCCTCACATGGCAGAGAGAGCTAGCTAGGTCTCTCTTCTTTTGTAAGGGACTAATTCCATCATGGGGCCCCATCCTCAGGACCTAACCACCTCCCAGAGCCCCCCCACCCCTCCAGATACTATCACATCAAGGCTTAAGATTTCAAGGTTCCTAAGAATTCAAGATATGAATTTGGGAAGGACACAGACATGCAG
Organism: Panthera pardus; assembly: GCF_024362965.1. Taxonomy (NCBI): domain Eukaryota; kingdom Metazoa; phylum Chordata; class Mammalia; order Carnivora; family Felidae; genus Panthera; species Panthera pardus. The sequence continues at coordinate 22,447,823 of NW_026526991.1, forward strand.
TCCGTAATAAAGAGAGATCTCCAAAGATATACTTTACCTACTTTATAGTTTTGCCCAGGGTCATGATGCTGTCACACACCACTGAAGACAGTTGAGAAGTGATTCAGGAAATTCAGTACATTGAAAATCAGAGGGCAGGGCTCCTGGGTGGCTCAGTCAGTTGAGCATCCGACTCTTGATTTCAGCTCAGGTTATGATCGCAGGTCATGGAATCAAGCCCCACATCAGGCTCCGAGTTCATCATGGAGATTCTCTCCCTCCCTATTCCTCTGCACCTCCTCCCCACTCATGCTTGCTGGCTTGCTTTCTCTCTCTCTTTCTCTCTCTGTCTCAAATAAAATTAACTTTTTTCAAAATGACAGGGAGTTTTTCAGTGTAATACTTTCCCAAGAAGTTGATCTTCCAATCTACCGAATGCTAGTAAAGGATCTCAAGAACACAAAATGCCAATTTAGTTAAAAATCACAGCGAATGTTCTATTTCTGATGATAGTGGATCTTGGATAGGTGAGACCAAATCCACACTCCCCAAGGTCATGGCAGCCCCCAATTAAAATGATGGTGGAGACTCTCAGCACTTGCAAACATCCCTGTGAAGACTTTGTAGATTCTTTTTATTTTTATTTTTTTAATTTTTTTTTATTTTTAGAGCATGAGTGGGAGAGAGAGTAAGAGAGAAAGAGAGAGAGTGAGTCTTAAGCAGGCTCCATGCTCAACATGGAGCTCAGTTTCACAACTCCAACATCATGTCCTGGGCCAAAATCGAGAGTCATATGCTTAACCAACTGAACCACCCAGTTGCCCTGACACCATGTAGATTCTTAAATTCATTTTAAGACTCACTAGCTCCTCATTTAGTTTTCTACTTGAAAACCTATCTGAATGCCAGAAGATGATCATGGCCTTCTATTTTGAAACTGTATCTTGCAATAGAATGTTATTTGTTTATGGGATTCCAATTTCAAATTGAATTATTTTTGACAGAGTGCTGCGTGTAGTGTCAACATACAGGGCCACAGTGAAGAATGTCTTAATTTAATTTTCTTTTATGTGTTAATTCTGTAATTGCTTCTCAGCCACACAGCTCAGTAGAGTGGGGGCCATGAAGTACTTGCTGGGGGTGCTGGCAGGGAAGGACATTTTGTAAGCGTTTTTAGGCATTGATGGGTATACGCGGAACATTTTATTGCCAACAGGTTATTTAAGACTGTGCAATTAAAAAGTAATTAGCGTAACTAAAGTATTGAGGGTTTTAGATCTATGACAACTGGAAAAAACGTAAATGGGATATTATAAGATAAAAAATGCGCAATTATGGGAATTTTTTTTTTTTTTTCAAATACGTCTGTGTATCAAAAGAAATTTCTAGCAGGGTTTGCAGCCAAGATGATGCTCCTTGGTTATTTTGTGCTTTAGGATAATAATACTTAAACCTTTCTTCACTTACCTCCCACCAGTTATTCTTAGAGGCACGTTGGAATGAGGGGGCTGGCAGGGAGATGCCATGAAGAAATGCTAGAGAGAAAAAAATGACATTATGTTAAACCAGTGAGGGAGAGGTGGCAATGAGGGGCCCTGCAGTGTGTGAAAGAGCCTGAACTCTACAGTCAGACAACCTTACATTTTAGTCCTAACTCTACCACCTCTCCTGCATAAGGCGCTTACACTCAGTATCAGCTTCCCCACCTGTAAGATAATGATAGCCACAGTGCCCACTCATAATTCTGGACAGTGGGTATAGTTAGTAAGGTATTGTCATCCACAGGGCCCTGCATCAAGCAGGGAATCCAAGACCTGAATAATGCAGAGTGGTTGTTTCCCTCATAGTACCTCTACACCTTAGCCTCCACAGAGTCTTTAGGAGGGAGCACCTTGAACTGTTGGTGGGAATGTACATTGCTGCAGCCACTGTGGAAAACAGTGTGGAGTTCCTCAAAAAAATTAAAAATAGAAATACCATATGATTCAGTAATTCCACTACTATTTACCCAAAGAAAATGAGAACGCTAATTCAAAAAGATATATGCACCCCTATGTTTATTGCAGTATTAACAATAACCAAGATATAGAAGCAACCTAAGTGTCCATTAATAGAGGATTGAATAAGGAAGATTGTGCGCACACACACGCACACACACACACAATGGAATATTACACAGCCATAAAAAGGATGAGATCTTGCCATTTGCAACAACATGGATGGACCTACAGGGTATTATGCTAAGTGAAATAAGACCAAAAAGACAAATGGATAGGATTTCACTCATGTGGAATCTACAAAATAAAACAATTGAATAAACAAAAGGCAGAATCAGACCTATAAATACAGAAAACAAACAGAGTTGTCAGAGGGAAGGGGCTGAGGGGATGGGCAACATGGGTGAAGGGGAGTGGGAGGTACAGTCTTCCACTTATGGGATGAGTAATCATGCGATAAGAGGCACAGCATGGGTAATATAGTCAATTATGATATAAGGGCTAATGTTTAGACTTAATGACAAATAGGACTATAAGTGGCATAATACCGTAAGTATGTCATTACAAGACTGATTCTGAGTAAGCAATTCAGAATTGTTTATCAGTGTCACATTGTATGGTGTCAGATGGTAGCTATACTTGTGAACATAGCATAATGTACAGAGAAGTTGAATCACTACATTGTACATCTGAAACTAATGTAACAGTGTCAACTAAACTCACATTTAAAAAAATTAATGTTTATTTATTTTGAGAGAGAGTGAGAGCATGAGTGGGGAGGAGGGGCAGAGAGAAAGAAAGAGAGAGAAAGAGAGAGAGAGAGAATATCCCAAGTAGGGTCTCAATCTCACAACCTTGAGATCATGACCTGAGCCGGAATCAAGAATCAGATGCTTAACCAACTAAGCTACCCAGACACCCCCCCCCAAAATTTTTTTTTGAAAGATAGCACCTTGACATTTCCACCTGCCCGTTTCCTTCTATACCTGCCTTTGCTCTGGGGCAGTAGGAGCAGGGCACAAGACAGTGAGCAGCAAGATGGGGAAGAGTTTCTCCCAGCATGCAGAATGTGGCAGGTGATCCTTTCCAGACAGAATTAGCAGAAGGCAGCACTGCCTATCTATAGGTGTATATGGGGAATCAAAACACTAAAATGCTTCATAACTACTATTTTTTTAAGGAGTGTCTGCCACCCAGACTGCTTCTGCTCACAGCACCTGGTGAGAACCACTGCTCCAGGATATGACTATATTAGGTTGTTTTTAATTAAATGAAAACATTCCTTCCAGATCTGGTATTCATTTACCCACAGATAGCATGTTGGGTCACCTTGAATGTTGCTGGTCTAGAACATTCTAGAAAGGGGGAAGGCAACTGATTCCCAAGTCATTTGCCTTGGTTCTAAAATTTACTGGTTTGCAAAGGAAAATAATGGTCACTTATGTCATTTCTTCCAGAACATAATTGCCGAGCATGAAATTCGTAATATCTCCTGTGCTGCCCAGGACCCAGAAGACCTCTCAACATTTGCTTATATCACAAAAGATTTGAAGTCCAATCACCACTACTGTCATGTGTTTACTGCCTTCGATGTGGTGAGTAACTACCATCTTTGAACAGATTAAATATTTCCCCCAATATACCTGCATTTTATTGAAAGCTCAACTTACAGTTAAGATACTTGGTTTGTTTATCAAGTGTTCAGATATGCCTAATGTAAGGTACTTTGCAGACTAAGTTTTTCTGAGCTTTTTCTATATTTTCACTCACCCATTAAATTTAGAGTTCTATTTCTCCTTGGTATCTGAACTGCTATTGCTCAACTACTAACTTGATTTTTCATATTTGACAAATCCCTTTCTTTCTTTGGTTCCAAAACATAGTAATGTCTGTTGGTTTCTCTGGTGGCCATTTTTAAATAGTAGGGCATAGTAGTCCAGATTTGTTAGGAAGAAAAATAAATTTCAGTGCCTCATACATTATTTGTGGTTTTCTATATTGAAAAGTAGTCAAACAGTTTTTATACCTACAAATTATAATTGAGAACACCAAGGTTTGGTTCATCTGCTTATTCAGAATTAGTCTGGTAATGACATACTTCTATTATACCACTTATAGTCCTATTTGTCATTAGACTAAACATTAGACCTTATATTACAAACTTGAAAAATGAAAGCAGTGGTAGAAAACAAGTGTTCCACTAAGATAAACAGATACCCTCAGTATGGTACCAATTCTTGAGGATATGTCTAAGAATCTCTAATACAGTACACTGGCCATTCAGCATTTGAAGCAGCGAGAACAGATATGGTTGCAACCATGAAATAATCTGTAATCAGAAGAATCCTAAAATGTCACTTTAACTTGACAGTTTTGCCCTGTTCAATGTGTTTGAAATATACATATTTAAATAATTACACAGAAACTGCAATATAATAAATATATTCTTGGGAGGCCGGCCCATAGTTCTGTGTCATGGGTGAAACTTCTTGGAACAATCTTTTTCATCTCTGGCTAACACTGAAGGACCAACGACCACCATAATCCAAAATGTACACCATTCTAAGGTACATCAGGCTCATGCTCAGAGCATTTGCTCAGAGCAAGTGGCACATGTCTTTCAGTTTTTGAAGACCGAAAATAGGAAAGAATGTTCATGTGCTATTAAAAACTTCCCTCTATTTTGGAAGGTATGTGGAAGTGGTATGTGATCATAGTAAGGACTAGAAAGCAAAGCCCTTGAAAGCTGCTTTTGAATATCTCTGGTTGTGTTTGTTTACATGAGATCAATGGTGTTGATTAAAGTCATTTCAGCATTAGATTTCTGGTGCCTTAAACATAATTTCCATTCTTGTGAAATGCAGTTGTTGCTGTAAAGAGCAAAATTCCATTCTATCCACACATATTTTGGTTTGCATGAAATACCTTTCACTATGGGAGTTGGATTAGTGTCATAGAAAGAACAGGCAGATCAGGGTTCACACCCCAGCTCTGCTTCCTGCACCCTGGTCTTAGACAAGTTGTAGGACTTTTCTGAGCCTCAATTTCCTTTGTCTATAAACCCAGGTACAGGGATTTGTACCTCACAGGTTTTCATCAGGATTGAAATGAAGGAACATATGGAGAGTGCCTCCTAAATAACAGGTGTTCAATGTTCCTTCCCTACCTCTTCCCTCTCCTTGCCTGTTTACATCACAATTGACAGCCTGGCCCTCTTTCTGCTAAAAGACATAAAATAGATCTGCCAAAAGTGTATTTATGATCCAGAGTTTTTACACTGCTCTTATAAAAGAACTGAAAAAATAGAAGTGATAAATAAATAAAATAGAAACAAGAGAAAGAAAATATTGACTCTGCAGGCCTTATAATGGTATATTGCCTTCATGCAATGTTTTCACTAAGTGTTAACATTAATACTGTGATACTCTTCAGGATGAATTCCAGCCTCTCATTGAGTACTGCAGCACTTCTTTCTAAATTAGTTCTTAAAGTAACATATAATTGGCCTTTATGATCATACCCCAAATATTGTCCTATATTCAAACTAAAAATGATACCTATAGGTCATCTGCCCCCTTGAGTTTTTAGCAATGTATGTGTGATGCCAGAATACCAAGGTGAAATGTGGGGGAAGATAGGCAACTGTTTAGTTTCAGTTTCATGATGGCCCTGATACATTTGGAAAGCACGCAAAGAATTGCTTGATCTTTTAGCTTTTCACCCAGATGTTTGATTTACTGTAGATATTCACAGGCTTAGGATTCTGGCTGGTATCAGCTCCAAAGGATTTTCATCATCTACCACAAATCCACCATTTTAATCCTCTCTAGGTGAACACAGTTTGTCTAACTTCAAAAATAGTAACAAAGGCCACCAGACTTGACCAGGGCCTTTGAGCAATTTTGAGACGCAACAAGCTTTGCTTGCAGTAAAAAAAAAAAAAAAAAAAAAAAAAAAAAGAGCCTCTTTGAGCATGGATTTTGTATCTTTATATAGGGCAGTTCAATATTCAGTCTAGTCTTGGAGCCTTAAAATTTTTTGGTATGAGTCATTCCCCTGGGCTGCTCAAATTGCACACACAAAAAAAGCTGTAAGTATACATGTTATCTTTTAGCTGATATATATGAATACATACACATTTTTATTGCAAAGTTATTGCTGCTTTGACCTTGCAAAGCTTTTACAGGTCAAAACAATGTTTTTATGAGTATCTGCCATCAAGAAAATTCAGTGATGTCTAGAACACTTCAATTTATGGGGAATTAGATTTGAAATTCAGAGTGTTTTCCCATAGAAATCTGGGAAGGAAGGCCCAAGTCCCCCTACAAATCTACCATGTGAGTTTAACATAGTTCACTTACTAAGGGACGTTGTCAAGCCTTTAATATGCTCAGATGCCAGGAGGGGGTGGACTGCACCACGTCTCCCCAGCTCACCTGACCATGGAACTGTTTTCGGAGAGCACTTAGCATGGGTGGTGTTCTACAGAACTTTAGGAAATGTTATACTTTAGGATCTCTAAGCCTGTTTCCATTACTTAGAATCTATGATAAGTTATTCAGCTTGTGATTGTTTCAGTTTTAGATGACAGGTAGATCGATGCAAATAAGAAGACTAGAGCAAAAGCAGAATTAGGGGGCAGGTCCCCATGAAAAAAAGCCAGGATGTACCTATTAGCAAGCACCAACCTCCTTGCATTCTAGACTCTCACTGTCATGGCAGCAGATTTCTATTCCCATCTCTTAACTTGGAAGGCCCAGAACACATCTCATCTGCCATAGAACAGAAGGCTTCCCAAAGCCCACTGTCCAGGCAGTGAGAACTTAGAGGAGGAGGCAGCAATACAGCTGGGCAGAAAAGAAGGATGCGTCATGAGACCAGCTACAGGGGTTGAAAACAGGGATCCCACTTTCCCTCCCTCCTGCCTTATCTCAAGTGGCTGAAGGGGAATAGCATGCAGGAAGGATTGCAAGGGGGGAATGAGTGTTTCAGTGGCCACCAGATCCCAAAGCTGCAGTGATCATCCTTAGGAGGATGCTATAGGTAAGAAACAGATATAACCAAGGCCACTTGGAAACTGTCATCTTCTATATACTGTTCACTCATTCTAGATTTCTAAGTAATGAGAGGGGTAAATCAGAAAGATTTCAATGCATTCTCTGTGGAACTATCAGATTTATTGTAAAAATCTAGAAAGGACCTCATTTAATACTTTTAAAATATGAAAGGGTTTTTTTTTAATAGAATTAAAAGCCATGACTTGTTAGACACTTGCTAATTCTCATTTCTCTATAAAGAATATATTTGCAGTCTTTGGTATTTTTAACCATGCTCATTTGCTCTTACGTGCAACTCCCAAATTCTGTAATCTTGAGCATGCAGCACGTGGTATGGCACAGACTGGCTCAGGAATGTGCAGGCAACGTTGGAGTCATGATGCTGGTGGGTGGTGGATGTGGGAGACAAAGCTCCCTCTTTCCTGTGCTTTCTTGGCTGAATGTGGGCCATGAGAGGAACTAAACTGGAGAAGCAGAGATGATGAAATGCAGGCAGACAAGTTTGGCGGACTGTGTGACAGCATCTGATAGTACTGTGCCACCAGTATGTCCCAGCAAACAAAGCATAGACAGAAAAGGACAGTCCAGTCAAGCACACTGTCCTGACCAATGAGACCTATGCCAGCTTCTGACTTCAGCTCTGCAATGAGTTTCTTTCTTGGTTTTCTCATCTGTTTAATGAAATTAAAAGTCCTGAGCCCCCTTTTTTCCAGTTTTATTGAGATATAATTGGCATAGAACCTTATATTCGTTTTAAGTATTCAACATGATGATTTATGTGTATGTTGTGAAATGATCACCACAGTAGCTTTAGTTAATATCCATCCACCTCAAAGTTAAATAGTTTTTCCCCTTGTGATGAGAACTTTAAGATCTACTGTCTTAGCAACTTTCAAATATACAGCATAATATTGTTAACTGTAGTCACTGTGCTAGACTTGACATTCCTGAGAACTTGTGACCGGAAGTTTGTACCTTTTGACCTCCTTCATCCATACTGCCTGTTTGTAAACCGTGAGAATATACAGGGTAGCTCAAAGTTCCTGGTGAGAAGTATTTAGGGCTTGTGTTGCAGAGGTTATCCAACAAAGTGGGAACTTAGTGCAGAAAACTGTTGGTGGTAGTGGTGATGATGTTAGTTGACCTCTGACAACTAAGTTAATATTGTGTGTGGAGCCAAGCTGTAGCTGGCATTCTGTTTCTCATTTTCTCCACCTGAAAATGGCCCTCAACCTCTTTGACTATGAGACTATGAAATATGAAAGTACATGGCAATAGAAGGCAACCTTAAAGGGCATAGAGTCCTTTAGATGGAACTCTACCACTTTCCCTGCCTTATTTCCCACTTATGATAGCAACCTAAAGTGAAAGTCTGGTTCTGAAGCCACTGAGACTCCTCGGCAAGTCAGTGTCAGGAGGGATCCTGCTCCCGAGAGCAGTGAGTGGCTCTAATTGAATATAAAAAGGCAGCGTTCCCAGCCCAGTGGTCCCTATACACCACCACCTGTTCCCTCACCAAAAAAAAAAAAAAAAAAAAAAAAAGGAATAAATTAACACTGTCAACGTGCATTATATCTGTATCTTTTCTCCATTGGCATAAATCATTGAGAATTAATCAAGTCACAAAGTCAAAGGTGGGTGGATATTCAAAGAATAATAATCACTTTTTTCTCTTCATCCCTATTTTTTGTGGGGGAAGAAGGGATGGATGTTATTAGTGCCTAAAATCAACCCATTTTTTTGTAAAGTTAGATCTAAGAAAGGCACTCTGAATTTTTTTTCGCAGATTGGCAGCATTCATACCTGTGTCCATATAGCCTCCCTGCAAAGAACTAAAACTCAGGTGTCCTGTTTAGAAGTGTAGCGTTTAGAATCAGGTCAGCACTTCTTAGACTTATAGTCTGGCCAAGAATTAATCCTGTTTCCTCATCTGTAAAACAGAGATAACAATAGTACCCACCACTTACGACTATTGTAAGAATTAAATGAGATAATATGTGTCCACAGGGTGTTCAGCTATTCTCAGCTGCTGAGGACAGGAGAGGGGTAGTAGCAGTTGTATTCTTGTTGTGAGAACCCGTATGAAAAACCAGTTTTTCATTTACAGCATGTGTTTGCTGCAGCAGCATTCCACACTTGAGGAACAAAGTCAAAGTCCATTTAAATACATTTATTGAGTGCCTACTATGAGTCAGGCACAGGTCCCTGCTCTCTAGAAGCTCATAGTTCAGTAGGAGAAGTAGGGACATAACAAATAGCTGCCATGAAATCATACCCTTGCTGCCCTGGAGTTGTGCCAACACCTAGCAGGGCTGGGGCTCTCAGAGGAGGCGTGCTCGGGCTGGAAGCTGAATGCTTACTTTGTGTGAACATGTGATAAGTTTGGAGGCATGACAACTCATTAATTCACTTGGGAGTGGAGAGCTCAGAGTATTACACACACCTGCAATAAGCAAGAAGCCATTTATATTTACTGTTTTTATTAAGCTAAGGAAATGGACTTGTCCATTTGAGAAAGATTTTCAATGAGAAGGGTTAAAATAAAAAGGGTTTTGGATTTGGGAAGTGCCCCTTTTCAAAGGCATCACAGTTTAGTAAAGGTTTACTATAGCTTCCACTAGGAGCATTTACTTTTGAAAAGTGGGGAGAGGTTGAAATCGGGCAAATCTCTCTTTTGCATACCCTTTCTCCAAGTCCCTGTGGATGCCTGCTATCCAGCCAACTCAGGCTATGGTTTCATGTGGACAGGTGAACACGGGGCACAGGTGCATGATCTCCATGGAGAACCTTGAATGTTACAAGAAAGCAAATCATGGCTTAAGGAAGGAGGGCCCAACCTCCTGGCTAATTAGGTCTTTGCTAAGCCAGTGTGCCCTCATGTACTCAGGATGAGGCATGAAGTTAAACCTTAGCGAGTAATGCTGGAATAATGCCCTGCCACCTTTAAAAATCTGATTCTTGAAGAACATTTGGTAGCAGGCAAAAACTATTCATGATTTAATGTTGCATGAGAAAGAAGCTTATGAAACCACATATCAAGTGTGATTTTAATTTTTTTAATTCACATATGTAAATATTCATATATCATATCAAAGTATTTGTATATATATGAATGCAAAAAGAAAACCCACCAAAACGCAGTATTGGCTATATTCCAGCAGTAGAATTTTACAGGTGATTTTCTATTTTCTTCTTTATATATTTTCAAAATTGTATACATGTACCCCTGTTATAATTAGGGGGAAATATTAATTTCATGATTCTTTTGGTGAGCTGAAATTACCCCTAAAGAGGTTATCTGTATATTGGTCAGTCTGCATGTCAGCCCTGAACCAGATAGACATCTTAGCCAAATGCCTAACATTTATTTCTAAATACTAAAGACTGTGATTGGGCAGTATTTACTTTTACAGATACAATCTATCGAGATTAATTTCTGGCTTGTACTTGAGAGAACTAACTATAGGTGGAGTTAAAGAGATGTCAATGAATTCTGTGAATATGCCCAGAATATTCTCAAGAGTTATTTTTGCTTCAAGATGTGGGTGAAGCAACTTGTAGATGAAGCTTACCCTAGGTCTTAAAAAACAAGAAGTACAAGCAAAATACAGCCAAAAAAGAATTGTGGCTTCCTTCTGGAGACCCTGCTGAGGACCCAGATTAAAAATCACTCTCCTCTGTTTTCAGGGCCCTGATGGCATTGCATGTATTTGTTTGGCCTTTGTTCATCCAGGTCTACCTGCGGGAGAGAAAAGAGAAGGCAAGAATTGGCTCTGGCCATCCATAGTCACCCTTATCTAACCCTTAAGGTGCATGTCCTCTGATCTTAGGGACCTACCAGGCAGCTAATGTACCCTAAGCCCTACAGACACAAAGACAAATGAGAGAAAATACTAGTAAATACCATGAAGTAGAGCTGTGTAAAGATGCTGCAGGGCTGTCTGAGAATGTGCACCTTGCTTAGCCAGAGGGTCAGGAAAGGGGATTACGAGAAGGCTCCTGGAAGATACAGTGCCCCAGGTGAGCATTAACTTACCAGCCAAAGATGAGAGATGGGGAAAGGGTGTTTTGCTAAAAGAGTCATTTTATAATAGACAAAATACTTGAGCATTTGGAATAGTTTTAGGGGTGATTGTTGCAATGAGGACATCCTCTGGGAGGAAGGCCAGCCCCTTGGTTATAGCCTCTCTAAGCATTGGCTGGTGGACTGTCGAGGCCTGCAGTCTGGTCTTTGCATAATATGCTACAGTTTAACATGGGGTCAAGTATATGTACATCTCTAAACTGAATCCACAGTAAGAGACATCAGCTTCTAATTAGAATCCTGGATCTCTCAGGGTGGAAAGGGACCTAAAGGTCACCTGGACCAGACCCTGTTCTCAGTGTCGTCCCCTCAGTGGCAGTGATTGGTGCCACAGGTAGGTAGCCCATCGTAGCTTTAGCCCATGCAGGTGATGTAGGCATGGTCTTTAGTCACCAGTGCTGGTGTGGCAAACCTCTGAAGCTCCTCATGCTTGTGACTCCTCCGCCCTGTCTAGGGCTTCAATGCCCAGAGATAGCCCTTTCTTTGAATGTCTCTGTTGGCATCCTCTTCAGGCGTGGGTAACCTTTGCTGACCTCAGGAAGTAGTTCTGCTGACCCCCAGAGTCCAAAGAATAGCCAGGTATGGGCCCGTAGTTTCCTAAGGCTGTGGAACTAACATTTGTTTATTCCTTCAATTCCAGTTACTGAAATGTGGTGGTTTTGTGTTTTTTTTTAATGCTAGCAGAAAGTGCCAGAAGATAGATCAGAATGGTCTACTTGCAAACAGTAGCTTACCAGCCTGGACCAACAGGGCCCTCTCTCCCTGTGGTGTCCCATCCCTTCTCAGCTCGCTCACTTACTGAGGTGTCACTTTCACCAGGTGATGAGAAGGCCATATATGATGTAGCTTGTCAGCCATTTTGGTAGTAACAGGTTAAACAAAGTGAGCTCGCAAATGTATGCATGAACAAATGGACATCATTTATACCATGCCTTCTTCCATCAAGGATTTAAGGCAACCTACATAAATGGGTATGATAGATCTAAAAATAGAGGTACACACAGATCTGAATTGGGGAAAATACAGACTAAAAGGAAGATCAACACCAAGGGAATAGATTTAACATCAGTATGCAGACCACAGAATTGTATGTAGTTATTAGAGCCAAGCCACAAATTTGGCTCTGAGCTTCCTGGAAGTCAAAGCAAATAGGGAAATACATGTCTCCTGTATTGGGGAGTATAGCCCATCCTCTCAGAAAACAAAACTTCAGTGAGACTGAAGTCTGAAAGAACTTTTTGTCCTGAGTCTCTCCATGACACAATATTGTCTGATAGTATCTCACTAACATTCATACAGTGAATCTCCAAAACACAAGTTTCCCTCAGTGAAAGCAGAACACCAGCAGACTCACAAAAAGCAACAAGGCAGGGAGCTGAGTGGCACAAAATACTGGCTCATCTGAGGTCAGATTTGGGTTTGAATCTTGGCTCTGCCCCTTACTAGCAGTGTGAACTTGGCCAGGTTAATCAATCTCACTAATCCTGAACCTCTCACACATAAAATTGGGGGCGATAATTCTCCCTCTCTAAGGTAGCTCTGAGAGTTAGGTAATCTACATCAGGCACTTAGCAGGTCCCTGGGACATAGTAAGCAATGTCATGTGCTAGTTGCTGCTAGGTCTGCTTTATCATCTCTGAGATGAAATAGAATGTGGTTCAGGTTCACAGGTGGTCTGACTCCGTACAGCAATAAAACCTAGCACAGCTGCAAGAATGTACTGAGTGTGTGTCTATAAGTTAATGTCCACATACAACATTTTTCAGCTGAGCTTGATAGAAATTAGACAGTAGAAGGTTCAACTCTTTGTACTTAGAAGAGTAGAAAGAAGTATTGAGTTTCCAGGTTAAAGGAAGAGCTAGGTAGTCTAAAATTCAACTGAGCAGATGTTAGAATTGACATCCAGTGTGAAAACTGAAGAGCCTAAATTAGATTCTTGGCCTAATGGATGGCCAGCCCTACTGGTACATGGAGGTGAGCCACGGTAACATCTGCAGTAGGGCCTGGGTTTTGCTTGGAATAGTTTCCAACCCTCTCTGCCAGAGAATGCAAAGGCACTCAGAACCCCAAGGTGATGGGTAAAGAATAAGTAAGATTTTTTTGAGCTAGACTATTTTCTTTTAAGTATTAAAATTGACAGGCTTTTATTTTTATGACTATAAAATTATTCAACTTCAGTTGAATAAAGTTCAAAACATAAAGAAACATAAAAACTCATTCATCATCTCAACACTCCGTGTTAACCATTAGTAACATCTTAATATATATCCCTGTTTTCTGTGCACGTAGATACCATCTATGTTTGTATATATCCATATATTTTTAGAGTCTTTTAACCAGTTTTTTTTAATGACTGAATTTTCATTTTAATTGGCTGCCTAGTGTTCCACTGTGTGGATCTATGCAGTATACCTAATCCGTCCTCTATTTATGAAAATGTTAAATATTATAGTATTCTTGCAAATATGCCACTGAACCCTTCAGCTTAAAAAAATGTTCAAACCCCCACTTTATCTAAAAATGCTTGTTTTTTTTGTTTTGTTTTTTTTTTTTCCTTCTAAAAATGAAAGAATGCTTTTGTTTCCAATCCCATCCCAGGCCACCTCCACAGCTGCTCCTCCAGGCCTGGCAGTGGCCTGGCTCTTAGGGATGGAGATAAAGCTTATTGCTAGAACAGAATCAAAAGGCACCCCTGAAACAGGGCATCCCAGACAGAACCCCAAACTAGATAGACGCAGGAGGACATGGTGGATTCCCAGGGCAAGCAAGGTCAGGAACCAGGCTCTTCCTGAATTTGTTTGGAGCTTTTCCAACAAGGAAGGAAGGATGAACTCTTCATAGGAGGGAGGGGATGCAGGCTGAGGCTGCGCTTACTGGGATAGTCATTTTAGATCCCACCTGCCGATGTTCTGTACATGTGGCAAGAGCATATTTACTGTCCAGTGTGCTTAAACATTTCTAAGTTTTGGGCTCCTGGATGGCTCAGTCCCTAAGCATCAGACTTCGTCTCAGGTCATGATCTCATAGTTGGTGAGTTCAAGTCCCAGATCAGGTGAGTTCCAGCCCCACTTTGGGTGAGCCCCACTTCTCTCTCTCTTTCACTTTCTCTCTCTCCCTCCCTCCCTCCCTCTCCCTCTCTCTGCCCCTTGCTCACTTGCTCTCTCTTTCTCTCAAAAAAATTTCTAAGTTTTATGATCTGGTTCTTCCTTTATAAGCTATCTGATGTATTCACTTCTTCCTTTGTTATAATGATTATTATATTAGGGAAATGATAAGTACTAATTTTTCAAATAAAACACAAAATTATAAAGCAGAAAAAAAAATCCTAGTGATGCATCAGTCAATATAAATTAATTACCTGAGTGGCCAGAATTTTTCCTAGGGGACAGATTGTCCATATCTATGCTGAAATTTTTCTAACACCAAACTGATGAATGTGCTAGGCACAGCCTCAGTGACTAGGATGCAGGAGGACAATGGGGACATCTCTTTGTCTCTCCATGAGCCTCCCCTCATCCACGTCATTCAGTGAGCACTTCCTGGACACTTGCTACAGACCAGGCATGGGCTAGGCATCAGGAGCTCAGCCCCTGACACATGGAAGAAGCTCAGTAAGTATCCAAGGTGATGGTCAACTATACTCCTGACTGCCTAGAGCTCACAGTAAATGCAAGCTTGCCTATACATCTCCAGTTTGTGTCCCTTGATTACGGTTAAGATCTGTCCTTAAAATACAATGGCTCTGCAAATTCCTCTAATGTAGTAATTCTTAATTCACAGATCAAAGACCCCAGGAGAAACGGGAAGGGGTTTAGAGATTGTGATGTTTCCCTAGGGGTGGTAGTCCCCATTGACTTGGGATTCCCTGCCTTCATCCTAAAGAGCCTCTGCTGGAGAGGGAGTGTTGCTTGGCATCCCTCATCATGAAAGGGACACTTCCACTGGTTGAGAATCCCTGTGATGATGGATCGTGTTAACTCACAAAGGACACCCTTTCCCGGGAAGCTGCCTGGTTCTGGCATGAGACCCAGGCAAATTGTGTACCTTTAGGTACCTTCATCCCAGCCAAGATGCATCAACCACCCGGGAGCTTCTGTATTTAATGTTTTTATGCTTTTTCTTTTTAACAGTTTGCAGAAGTCATTTACCTTAAGTCTAGTTCTAAGGTATAGTGGTCAAGAGCATAGCCTGTCAACACCTGGATTCAAATCCCAGTTCTGCCTCGTGCTAGCTTCATGGCCAAGTTATTTAACTGTTCTGAGCTTAATTCTCTCACATGTAAATTAGGAATAATAATAACCCCAAAGTTATTAATAATGCCCACAGAGTTGTTGGCAGGATTCAATGAGATAGTCCATGTGAAGCATGTCATATAATGTGCATGGCACACAGAAATCATGAGTGTTGGCTGAATTGTCATTGGGTAAGTGTAATCATGAGTGATTCTCTAAACAATCCAGCAAGATAGATACTGCATATTAAGAAAAATGAGGCTCAGAGCATGCTCTCCCCAGTAATCATTGGCTCAAGGCCAATTGCCATAATATGATTCTGGAAAGAGACTCCTGCTGGAAAAGCCAAGGCATGTATTTTCCAATAAGCTAGAAGGAGCAGAAAGAGCCAAGGTCAGAGACCAGCTGAGTTACAGCATTTGAAAGGTGTAAGGTAGTGAATGTAAAACTGAAGGAGTTTGAATTTATGCTCAAGGGAGTTAGTGGCTAGAGATGAGGACATCGTTGTGCCAACTTAAAAGGAAATTCCAGCACTCTGTGGTTTGGGCTAGCATGTGTGAAGGGACACCTTAGTGCCTACATCTAGCTTCTCCACAGCCAGGGCTGAGGGTAGGTGGCTCCAGGAGTAACTCCCCATGACTACATACTGTTCATCCCAGCTCAAGGCTGGAAGTTCCTCTTCCTACTACCTGAATGAGGATCGAACCAGCCTTCTGTAGCATTGTGTGGTGTTCCAGTTATCTATTGCTGCTTAACGAACCACTCCAAAACTTAGTGACATAGGAGGACATCCATTTCATTATGTTTATGATTCTGTGAGTTAGGGGTTTGGGCAGAATACTGTAGTTCTGCTCTTCTCTTCTGCTTAGCAGTATCTGGGGCCTCCACTGAGGTGGCTCGGATGGGACAACTCTATTGGGGCATCTGTCTGGGGTCTTGGACCCTGTCTCTGTGGCATCTCCTAGGGATTGAATGTCCAGTATGACTCCTTCACTGTGTATCTGGAAGCTAGGCTGGGATGACTGTAACTGCTGTTTCTTTCCAGGCAGCCTCTGCCTTTGACCAGCTTGGACATTCACATAGCATGCTGACCTCGGGGTGGTCAGATGTTTTACACATGGCTAGTTTCCCTCAGAGCAAATGTTCCAAGAGGCCTGGGTAGAAACTGTAAGGCTCCTCGTGACTGAATCTCAGAGGTCCCCCTGTGCGTGACTTCTTCCACATTCTGCTAGTTGGGAAAATCAGTAAAGTCAATCTAGATTTAAGGAGGCAAAGAAACAGACTCACCCTCTTAGGAGAAGGTCATGACATGTACACAGAGGAGAGGAACTGATGGCAGCCATTCTGGAGACAAACCACCACACATGGGTAGGGTTAAGAATATGGGCTTTGAGTCACAAATATTGGTTCCTATCACAACTCTGTAACTTTCTAGCTCTGTGATGTCGGGCCAGTTACTTAACCTCTCTAAGCCTCAATTTCCTTACCTGTAAAATAAGGATAATGATATTTTGCAATAACTGTGATAATATTTAAATGAGATAAATCTAGTGCTTGGCACAATTGATTCCTAACACCTGTAAAGTCCTCACTTAATAGTAGCTATGCTGCCTATAATAATACCATATTACAGTGTAACTTTAGTGTAACTATAGTAGTGCTGTTTCTCTGGTTTGTCCTTTGGATATTCATTCATTCATTCAGCAAGCATTTACTGAGTGCCTGTGGTATGCCAGGCACAGTTTCAGGCACTGGCCTCCCAACAGTTGCAAAGATAATAATACATTGAAAACAGAGAGTAATTGGGTTGTCAGTTGTTTTGAGCAACATCGCTGGCTCTTCAGTGCCAGCCAGCATCGCTGGGGTTGGCAAGCCTGGCTTCAAGGAGGAAGCAAGGGATGGCCACCTAAGCCTTTCTGATATTGCAGTATTAACTTCTGGCTTCGTCCTAATAGAGACTCCTACTCCCACAGTAACTCTCCTCTGCCATTTAAATAGTGGGAATGTTACTAAGGAGAGGCAGGAGATATGAACCTTCCTCTCCATTCAAACATGTGTCTGCAGATCCCATCTGATGAGTGTCTCTTCCCCTCAGGGGCCCTGGTATGTCAGTAACATGGCACTCAGCATTCAGAAGCCCCATCAGAACCACTGCTCCTCTGTCTCATGCCCATGGACCCTTCCTGGCTTCCATAATCACCACCTCAAACATTGAAGTGATAGAAAAGATAGGAAAGGTAACAGTGTCCAACTCTTTACATAATCATAGGAGAATAACTCAGTAAAGCATTCTAAAATGAAATGAAAAGCAAGATGTCAAGAGAATGCAAGCCAAATCAGGAGAGGCCATTTGGCACAGTCTGGTCTCTGTGTCTTATTTGAGCAGTTTCCTAACACCAGGAACTAATTAAAAATGAAAAGGCAGGGCTTCTAACCCAGTACCTTTCAAAATCTTTAGGCTTCCCATAATAGTCATGTGAAAAATCTCACTTGCTCAAATGAGCATCTTCAACTTTGATTTGAAAACACTGGAGCTTTAAGTAAATCTCACTTTCAGGAATTTGTTTTTAGGTTAGTGATAAAGGAATTCACACTCATTAAGCTCCACTGTTCCAGGACCTAAAAGCTGAACATTACAGAATTGCTGAATCTGCCATCTTTCCCTTAGTCCATTTGCCCACCCAGAGCATGAATATGTGCTACATGGCCCTGACAGATGGACATCAACCATCTCCACAGTTGTGCTGAACAAGACCAAGAGCATGTGACTTCACATGGAGACTGCAGAAATCAGAAACCCCAGTCTGCATTTCAGAGGGGTCCCATCTGCACACAAGGAGGCAAGGCTGACGATGACATGAGTGCCAAGTGTAGGCAGATGAAGGGTTCAGCCCTCTTTGTACAATGATGGCCGGAGCTGTCTGCCAGCCCTCCTCCACTATCATTTGTTGGTGCACTGCTAATTTACTAGTCTGACTCATCCTTGGAGGCAAACACGGGATCAGTGTTCATTGCAGGAAGTGCTCAGTTGGCTGTGCGAGGTTCAGTGTCTCCAGCAAGCACACGTCTGTCTTGTGGGGCCATCATTTCATAACATGTCACTCGAAGAAGAAGACACCGCTTCTGTCAAAACAGTTTTCAAGCTCGGAGGCATTCTCCCTACTTGGGTCCAAGACCACAACAGTCTGGCATTGATCTGAAACCTGGTCTGTTCAGAAATCCACAGGCTTCTTTCACATGGCCTCTGAAGGCGATCCTGTATCTCCTTCACCATCTTCAAGTGGGAATAGTCCCAAACAGTTCTCCCCAGAATCATGGGGATTGAGCTGTTCCATGTGCTTGACTAGAGGGGCTAGAGATGGGCACAGTTGCAAAAGCAGCATAAGCAGAATGCCATTTCTGTGTTTTGAGAAACCATGAATACACATTCCAGGGACACTGATCGGAATGAAAACTTGGGACAAACCATGCCTGCTCTCTGCTTGTGCAGTGATTTTAAGAAAGCTCTCTGTGACTGATAGGCATCTACCTCTTCGGTGCACTTGTGACCTCAGGGGTGTTGTCGAGACCCTGTCTCCTTGGGGTCACACAACATCATGTTTTCTTAGTGAGAGAAGACGGGGTGGAGCTGTGCTGGGAAGAGAAGGTAGAAATCGAAGATACGTATCGGGAGAAGAGAAAGGAAAGCTAGAAGTCATCTTGAAGGAATGATTGAAGATCTGACGAAAAGAACCTTTCTCCCAGGCACTGCTTGGCATGGCATTCAGGCCTGACACCGTCTCCTGTCTCTTGCTGATTTGATGATAAAATATGGAGTGGACCCACAGGGAGAGCAAGCGCCTCAAGAAATAGATGGATAATTGGCTCTGTTTGCATGCTGGCTGCTGTAACTGTGAGACGCCACACCAGCATGACTAATGCCTCTTCCCTCCGCCTAAATTAGATTTTGATTGTGCTTTAGAGATGTTCACTGAATCACAGATGTTTGAGGTAAAAAGACCCAAACTTCTCAGGAACACCTCCTGTGGAGTGTGTGGGCTAGTCCTCACAGGCACAGCTGAGGCGCTCCCAGAACTAAGATGAAGGACCAGAATAACCCCTTATCTTCCAAGGCCTGGGAGCAAACCAGCTGCCCATGAGGAGGCTCAGAATGGAGTAGGTTCCTGGGGCCAGTGGGTGGGGGCCTGCTCCCTGTGGAATGAAGTTGGGGGTCGGCTCTTTAGCATGGCTGAAAGAGAGGCATCTCATTGCTGATTAATGACATATAGACTCCAAATTGGACCTAGAGTTTCCTGTTTTTCACAGATTTCCACTGACTCACTGCCACAATAAGTAGAGTAGTTCAAGGTCCTTGCTAGTTCACCTCCCACAGTGCTCCTCAGCCACTCAACTTGGCCACCCTGTAGTACAACCTAATAAACACTTTCTCTTTACTCTTGCAGAATTTAGCCTACGAAATCATCCTAACACTGGGACAGGCATTTGAAGTCGCCTACCAGCTTGCACTACAAGCAAGAAAAGGGGGGCATTCCTCTACACTTCCAGAAAGCTTTGAAAACAAACCCTCCAAACCCATCCCCAAGCCCCGTGTCAGCATTCGCAAATCAGTGGTAAGTAGAAAAGATAACAGATGTTCTGAAAATCTTGAGCTAGAGGGAAAGGAGGTTGCTAAGTGGGCCCTGAGTGGTGTGGGACCTGCATTTCTGTCTCCCTTGGCCTCCTCCTGGCATGCATCCTTCATCCTCCCAGCCTGGTTCCTGCAAAGTCTTGGGGGACCGTCTGCCTGAACCTAGAGGCTCCCAAGAAAATTCCACTCTGTCACCTGTGGCAGCCCTGTGAGGGGGGTACTGGGTGTTGCTGCTTCCTTGACGAACCTTTCCTAAAGGTCCAGTAAAGCTTGGGAATGATGTTCCCTGAGGCTCCACTGCCATCACAACAGGGGCCAGAGCCTCTTGCAAGCCACTGGCCCTTGGAGAGGTTGACAGAGGTTCATGGCAAGGTGTCCCGGGTACCCAGCTAAAGGAAGCTAGGTGCACAGGCTGTGCGTGCATCACAGCAGAGCAGCCCTCTTCCCCTTCACTGGAGGCCTAGATGCCAGCTTTAGGCAGGCTTTCTCCCAGCAGCTGAGACTTCCTACAGAGTGGTGACTCTTCAGAAGGTGCAGCCCCTCCTTCCTCCTCGTCCTCTGCCTTCCTCCAGGAATTTCCTCCCCCTCCCTCCCACAAGCTCTGTAGACATCCTGTCCTAACAGACTTTTCATGACTTCAAAGCGACCTCCACTGGTAGTAGCAATACCCAGAAGCTGGAGCATTCCCAACCAGCCTCCCATCTGGCTTCTGCTCCAGCTGCCTTATGGCATCCTAGCAACTCTGTGGCATGGGGCAGGCAGGCGCCCCCAGATGCCCTGCTCTCTCATATCCATATATCCCTCTAACTCTCTTCTCCCTACCATTACTGCCCAAGGGGTCACAGGGAAAGTGTAGAATCTTGAAGCTCCTCCCTTTGTGACCATGCGGCTTCTTGTTTACAATCTTCTTTTGGGCCTCTACTCTTGTCACATTCAGCATCCATGGAGACAATCCCTCCAACATCTGGCCTCTCTCCTTGAGGGCTCACTGCCACTCCACCCCAGCCATTAGCTCCCATGCTTATCCTTCATCTGAACATCACCAGTTACTCTATGTCCTCTGAAAATCTTCCCTTCAAACACCATGGTCAAAACAAACAAACACACACACACACACACACACACCATGTTCTCCCTACCTCTGCACCTACCCAGCCCCACTGGCTCCCAATCCTGATGCACTCCCACAAATCCAGATTTGTATGTTCAATTTCTTTTTTAATATGTAACAGACATCTGAAACTTAACATGTCCAGAAATAATTATTTTCGTTTTAATTCCAGTATAATTAACATACAGTGTTATATTAGTTTCAGGAGTATAGTGTAGTGATTCAACAATTCTGTACACTACTCAGTGCTCATTCAAATACTCCTAATCCCCTTCACCTATTCTCCCCATCTCCCCCCCCCCCCAATCCAACTGCCCCTCTGGCAGCCATCAGTTTGTTCTCTATAGTTAAGAGTCTGTTTTTTGTTGTTGTTGTTCATTTGTTTTGTTTCTTAAATTCCACATGAGTGAAATCATATGGTATTTGTATTTCTCTTATTTCACTTAACTTTATACCATTTATTTATTAGTGTTTATTTATTTTTAAGACACAGAGTGTGAGCAGGGGAGGGGCAGAGAGAGAGGGAGACACAGAATCCGAAGCAGGCTCCAGACTCCAAGCTGTCAGCACAGAGCCTGACGCGGGGCTCAAACTCACAAACTGTGAGATCATGACCTGAGCCGAAGTAGGATGCTCAACCGACTGAGACACCCAGGCGCCCCTCTACCCTTTAGATCTATCTATGTTGTTGCAAATAGCAAGATTTCATTATTTTTTATGACTAATATCCCATTGTATATATATACCACTTTTTATTTATTCATTCATCCATCAGTGGACACTTGGGTTGCTTCCATAATTTGGCTACTGTAAGTAATGCTGCAATATATATAGGGGTGCATGTATCTTTTCATGTGTCTGTTGGCCATCATGTCTTCTTTGAAGAAATGTCTGTTCATGTTTTCTGCCCATTTTAAATTGGATTTTTGGTTGTTTTGTGTCGAGTTGTGTAAGTTCTTTATATATTTTGGACACTAACCCCTTATCAGATATGTCATTTGCAAATATCTTTTCCCATTCAGTAGGTTGCCTTTTAATTTTGTGAATTGTTTTCTTTGCTGTGCAGAAGGTTTTTATTTTTATATACCCCCAATAGTATATTTATGCTTTTGTTTCTCTTGCCTCAGGAGACATCTAGAAAAATATTGCTCTGGCTGCTGTCAGAGAATTACTGCCTGTGCTCTCTTCTAGGATTTTTATGGTTTCAGGTCTCACATCTATGTCTTTAATCCATTTTGACTTTATTTTTGTGTATATATAAGAAAGTGGGCCACTTTGATTCTTTTGCATGTAGCTGTCCAGTTTTCCCAGCACCATTTTTTGAAGAGATTCTTTTCCGCATTGCATATTCTTGCTTCCTTTATTGAAGATTAATAGATCATATCATGGGTTTATTTATAGTCTACCTCTTCTGTTCCACTGATCTATGTATCTCTGTTTGTGCCAGTACCATACTGTTTTGATTACTACAGCTTTGTAGTATACCTTGAAATTTGGGATTGTGATACCTCCAGTTTTGTTCTTTTTCAAGATTGCTTTGGCTATTCAGGGTCTTTTTTGGTTCCATAGAAATTTTAGGATTATTTCTTCTAGTTCTGTGAAAAATGCTGTTGGCATTTTGATAGAGATTGCATTAAATCTACAGATTATTTTAGGCAGTGTAAACTCCCAGTCTGTGAGCATGGAGTACCTTGCCATTTGTTTATGTCATCTTCAATTTCTTTCATTAGTGTTTTATAGTTCAGGGTATAGATCTTTCACCTACTTGGCTAAGTTTATTACTAGGTATTTTATTATTTTTGGTGCAATTTTAAGTGGGGGTGTTTTCTTAATTTACCTTTCTGCTACTTCATTATTAGTGTATAGAAACGCAGTGGTTTTTTGTATATCGATTTTATTAGTTCTAGTAGTTTTTTGGTGGAGCCTTTAGGGTTTTCTATACATGGTATAATGTCATCTGCAAAAAATGAGTTTTACTTCTTCCATACCAACTTGGATGCCTTTCATTTCTCTTTCTTGTCTGATTGCTCTGAGGCTAAGACTTCCAGTACTAGAATAAAAGTGGTGAGAGTGGACATGCTTATCATTCCTCATCTTAGGGTAGTAGCTCTGTTTTTCAACATTGAGTATGATGTTAGCTGTGGGTTTTTCATGTATGGCCTTTATTTTGTTGAGGTATATTCCCTCTAAACCCTACATTGTTCAGAGTTTTTATAATGAATATTGATTTTGCACTTTGTTAGATGCTTTTTCTGCATCTGTTGAGATGATCATATGGTTTTTATCCTTTCTCTTGTTGATGTAATGTATCATGTTGATTGATATACAAACATTGAAACATCCTTGCATCCCAGGGAAAAAATACCACTTGATTGTGGTGAGTGATTTTTTTAAATGTATTATTGAATTCAGTTTGCCAATATCTTGTTCTCGACTTTTTTATCAATGTTCATTATATTAGCCTGTAGGTCTCTTTTTTTATAGTGTCTTTTGGTTTTGGGATCAGCATAATGCAGGTTTCAGAGAATGGATTTGGAAACTTTCCTTCCTCTTCTATTCTTCAGAAAGGTTTAAGAAGAATTGGTAACTATAATTATTCTTTAAATGTTTGGTAGAATTCACCTGTGAAGGTGTCTGGTACTGGACTTTGTTGGGAGTTTTTTGATTACTGATTCAATTTCATTGGTGGTAATTGGTCTGTTCAAATTTTCTATTTCTTCCTGATTCAGTTTTGGGAGATTATATGTTTCTAGGAATTTATCAATTTCTTCTAGGTTGGCATATAATTTTGTTGGCATATAGTTTTTCATAATATTCTCTTATAATTCTTGTTTATCTCTGTGGTGTCCATTGTTATTTCTCCTCTTTCATTTTTATTTTGAGTCCTCTCTATTTTTTATTTTTGATGTGTCTGGCTAAAGGCTTATCAATTTTCTTGATCTTTTCAAAGAACTAGCTCCTGGTTTTATTGATCTGCTCTGTTGGTGTTTTAATTTTCTATCTCATTTATTTCTGCTCTCTTTATTATTTCCTTGCTGCTCCTGGTTTTAGGTTTTGTTCTTCTTTTTCAAGCTCCTTTAGGTGTAAGGTTACATTGTTTAGTTGAAATTTTTCTTGCCTCTTGAGTTAGGTCTGTATTGCTATAAACTTCCCTCTTAGAACAGCTTTTGGTGCATCCCAAAGATTTAGAACCACTGTATTTTCATTTTCATATGTATTTTTTTATTTCCTCTTTGACTTCTTGATTGACCCATTCATTATTTAATACCATGTTATTTAACCTCCACATATTTGTGTTCTTTCCAGACTTTTTTTCTTGTGGTTGATTTCTAGTTTCATAGTGCTGTGGTTGGAGAAGATGCATGGTATGACTTCAGTATTTTTTAATTTGTTGAGACTTATCTTGTGGCCTAATATGATCTATTCTGGAAAATGTTCATGTGCACTTGAAAAGAATGTGTATTCTGCTGTTTTAGGATGGAATGTTCTGTATATATCTGTTAAGTCCATCTAGTAAAACCGTTTCCTTATTGATTTTGTTTGGGTGAACCATCCATTGATGTAAGTGAAGCATTAAAGTCCCCTACTATTATTGTATTACTATCATTATGTCCTTTATGTTTGTTATGAGCTTTTTTGTTTTTGGGTGCTTCCATGTTGGGTGCATAAATATTTACAATTATTATATCTTCTTGTTGGAGTGTTCCCTTTATGATTATATATAGTGTCCTTCTTTGTCTCTTGTTACAGTATGTTTTGAAGTCTAATTTGTCTGATATAAGTACTGCCACCTCAGCTTTCTTTTCACTTCCATTTGCATGATAAATGCTTTTCCATCCCTTCCCTTTCAATCTCATGTGTCTTTAGATCTAAAATGAGTCTTTTGTAGGCAGCATATAGATGGGTCTTGCTTTTTTATCCATTCCACCACCCTGTGTCTTTTGATTGGAGCAGTTAGTCCATTTACATTCAAAGTAATTATTGATAGGTATGTACTTATTGCCATTTTGTTACCTGTTGTTTTTGTAGTTCTTCTCTTTTCCTTTCTACTCTTGCTCTCTTGTCTCATGGTTTGCTGGCTTTCTTTAGTGATATACTTAGATTCTTTTCTCTTTATTTTTTGGATATCTATTACCAGCTTTTGATTTGTGGCTACCATAAGGTTTATATATAACATCCTGTGCATATAGCAATCTATATTAAGTAGATGGGTACTTAAGTTTGAACCCATTCTAAAAGCAGTAAAATCTGGGGTGCCTGGGTGGCTCAGTCGGTTAAGCTTCCAACTCTTGATTTTGGCTCAGGTCATGATCTTACGGTTCATGAGATGGAACCCCACATTTTTGGGCTCCATACAGACAGTGCAGAGTCTGGTTGGGATTCTCTCTCTCCCCTTCTCTCTGTCCCTCCCCTGCTCATGCATGTTCTCTCTCAAAATAAATAAACTTTAAAAAATAAAAGAAAATAAAGGTAGGAAATTTTTACTCCTAAAGAAGGAGTAAAATTTTACTTTCTACTCAGAGTCCCCTTTAACATTTCTTATAGGGCTGGTTTAGTGATCATGAATTCCTTTTTTAAAAAAAAATTTTTTTTTTAACATTTATTCATCTTTGAGAGACAGAGACAGAGCATGAGTGGGGAAGGGGCAGAAAGAGGGAGACACAGAATCGGAAGCAGGCTCCAGGCTCTGAGCTGTCAGCACAGAGCCCAACTTGGGGCCTGAACTCACGAACCGCAAGATCATGACCTGAGCCGAAGTTGGATGCTCAACCGACAGAGCCACCCAGGCACCCCGTTATCATGAATTCCTTTAAAAAAAAATTTTTTTTTAACGTTTATTCATCTTTGAGAGAGCATGAGTGGGGAAGGGGCAGAGAGAGGGAGACACAGAATCGGAAGCAGGCTCCAGGCTCCAAGCTTTCGGCACAGAGCCCAACAAGATCATGACCTGAGCTGAAGTCGGATGCTCAACTGACTGAGCCACCCAGGCGCCCCGTGATCATGAATTCCTTTAACTTTTGCTTGTGGGAACTCCTTCTTTCAATTCTGAATGATAGCCTTGCGATTAGAGTACTCTTGGTTGCGGGTTTTTCTTCTTTCAGCACTTTGAATATGTCATGCCACTCCCTTCTGGCCTGAAAAGTTTCTGCTGAAATACCAGCTGATAGCCTTATGGGGCTTCCTTTGTATGTAGCTGTATTCCTTTCTCTTGCTGCTTTAAAAATTCTCTATCACTACTTTTTGCTGTTTTAATTACTATGTGTTTTGGTGTGGCCCTCCTTGGGTTTAGTTGGGGGTGCTCTGTGTCTCCTGGATCTAGATTTCTATTTCATTCTCGATATTGGCCAAGCTTTAAGCTATTATTTCTTCCAATAAGTTTTCTGCCCCCTTTTCTCTCTCTCCTCTTCCTGGGATTCCTATAATGCAGTGTTATTACACTGGATGGTCTCACTGAGTTCCCTTAATCTACTCTCATTTTTTATTAAGCTCTTTTCTTTCTCTTGTTCAGCTTGATTGCTTTCCATTACTCTGTCTTCCAGGTCACACATCCATTCTTCTGCTTCCTTTAGTCTGTTTGTTCCCTCTAATGTACTTTTAATTTCTAATTGCGTTCTTCATCTCTCTGATTGGTTTTTTTATGTTGTCTATCTTTGTTGAGGGTCTCAGGTTCTCTACTCTTTTTTTAACTTTTATTTATTTTTCAGAGAGAGAGACAGAGCATGAACAGGGGAGGGGCAGAGAGAGAGAGAGAAGGAGACACAGAATCTGAAGCAGGCTGCAGGTTCTGAGCAAGCTGTCAGCACAGAGCCTCATGCGGGGCTTGAACCCACAAACTGTGAGATCATGACCTGAGCCGAAGTCGGATGCTCAACCGACTGAGCTTCCCAGGTGCCCCTGAGGTCCTCTACTCTTAAGTCCAGTATCTTTATGACCTTTACTTTAAAGTATTAATCAGGCATATTACTTATCTCCAAGATTTTAGCTATTTTTCTGTAACTTTGTCCTATTAGTTCATTTGGGACCTATTCCTCTGTCTCTTCATTTTGCCTTTGTGTGTCTTGTTTCTATTAGGAAAGTCAGTTATGTCTTCTGCTCTTGAAAGTAGTGACCTTAACAAGAAGAGGTCCTATAGTGCCCTACAGTGTAGTGTCCCCTGTTCACCAGAATCTGGCACTTCTGGGGTGTCTCCTCTCTCTGTTGCATGTGTCTCACTGTTCTGGCTGAGCTGTTTTTGCCTTCAGTCCAGTTGTCTGCTATGGCTCTTTGCCTGCTGTGGGCAGGGTTTGGTCCCCTGTGTTAGGGGGTTAGTCTGGGCTGCCTTGGGCTTAAGTTGGAACAGACCAGGTATTTTCCAGAGCTACAGGAGCACCACACTGCAAGGCACTCTGTGTTGTCTCCTGAGAAGTTTTTGTTGGGGGATGGGGCCTATAGTCAGACTAAATATTCCTAGCACACTCCTGGGGCCACAGACTGCTGTGTGTGGTTTTCTTCCCCTCTCCCCAGGGCAGGAGTTGCTTTGGGGTGGTGCTGACCCCTGTCAGGGCTGCTTGCATACTGCCATGCTTGTGGCATTGTTTTGGATGCACTCAACAAGGCCAGGTTGGGAGGTGGGTCTACAGGAGGCTATGGGGCAGGGCATGCTGTTAGCAAGCTAGGTAGAGTGCTGCACTGGTTCACACGGGTATACCTGTATGTAGGCTGGGGGTTGGGGGAAGGAAATGGTGCCTGCCAGTTCGTTTGTTCTTAGAGAAGTCTCCCAAAGATCTCTGCGCCTCTAGCACATGCTCAGAGATTAGTTAATAAATCTCCCTCCCTTCTGTATACTACAGGCATTTTTCAAACTGCTGCTTCTATGCTGTATCTTGGTGGGGCTATTTGTTATGCTGTCTCTTTAAGGGCAGAGACTTAGTTTCCTATCAGTCTCCGGTTCACTGATTTTCAAAGTTCAAGGTGTGTTAAGCCCCTCTGGTTTTCAAACCCAGATGTTATGGGAATTCATCTTCCCCAGGGCAGGTGCCCTGTGCCTGGGTGCCTGGTGTAGGATCTGCTCCTCTCCCCTCTGGGCCCACAGCATCCCTCCCTCAGGTACCACAGGCCCATTTGGCTTCCAACTGCATCTCTGCCTTTCCTCCCTTCTTCAGTGTGGCCTCTTTCCTATATTTAGCCGTGAAAAGTCTGTTCTGCCAGTCTATAGATCATTTTCTGGGTTATTTACACTGATGTGGGTATTATCTAGGTGTATCCATGGGATGAGTTGAGCCTAGGATTCTCCTCGGCCACCATCTTCCCTGGAAGTCCCCGGAATAAAATTCTTGATTTTCCCCTTAAAGCTGTTTACACTCTCAATCTTTCCCAGCTCGGTAAATGGCATAACCATTTACCATATTGTTTAAGCCATAAATCCAGAGATCATCCTTAATTCCTGTCTTCCTCTCACCACCATGTACAACCATGAGCAGGTTCCATCCACTCAACCCTTAACACATAGATCTGTCCACTCCTATTTCCTCACTCTTCTCATCCAGGCTACCACCACTGCTCTCCAGAACTACTGCAGTACATGTCCTAACAGTCTCTCTTCTCCATGCAACCAGAGTGATCCTAAAAAACATATCAGATCATGGCACCACTGCCCCAAGTTCCAAAAGCTAATTCCCACCACACTTCTCTATGATGCTCAGGCCTTCCTATTCCTCAAACAGACCAAAGCTCACTCCTACCCAAGACCTTTGTGCTACCTGTTCCTTCCACCTGGCATAGTATCCCCCATATTTTCTGCACAACTGACTCCCACTTGTCATTCAGGTCTCCACTACATGAAGCTTTTCCTGGGCCGCCCAATCTGAGGTAGATGCCCAGGCACACTCAAGCATATACCCGCTTTTAATTCTGTGTAGTATTTATTGACGGAGATTTGTTCATAATCTATCTTCCCCCACAAAACTGTAAGTTAAATGTCCAGTTTTCAGAATATTTTTTGGATTATCTCTTAGACTGTTGTAATTCATTCTCACATGGGCTGGATAAATCTGTTCAAGGCAGGTGCCTCCATCAGACTTAACTCTGGTCCCCAAAGACTTCTTCCGAGAGAGCACAACTGGGATGGATGCCATGGGGGCTCACAGAATATGCATCTAAAACCCTTCACTGAGAAATGATGAAAATATACAGTGAATAATACTGATGTTCTTTAACTGCCTCAGCATCCCATCCCCCTCAGCTGGTGTCCATGTTCCATCTCCCTCAGGTCTATTTGTTTATTACTCAAAAACATTCCATGATTCCTAAGAACATGTGAAGTCCTCCCCACAGCTTTGTGGAGATACAATCAAATCATGCTAGAAGGTAGCCAAAGGGCATGGATCCCACAGCCTTCCAGCAGGCACGAAAGTTCACAGTGCAAGAGAAATGAGGCCTTCCCAGGCTATCTTGCTCCAGCACTCCTGAGCCGAACACATAGCCAGGGCCAGGGCAGATGTGGAAAAGATGAGGCAGCAATGTGGGGAAGAACTCCCTGCGAAAGCCCCGCCTGAGAGCTCACAGCTCAAGCCTTACCCACGAGTGGCCTTTTTTGACTTTGTATGCACAGGGGCTAAAATGGTTTTAACTGTTCTACAGCTCAGCTCAGTTTGGTTCAAGGCTCAGCCTAACTTGGCCCTGCTTACCTATTTACCCTCCTGTCTCCCACTCTGCAAACTGCAAGCTCTCAACCAGCTCTTTCTCCTTGCCTCAGGGGCTTTGCACATGCTATTCCCCCTCTCCCTGCCCCCTTGCCAGGCAAACTCTTGCTCATCCTCCAGCTGTTCAGATATTACCTCATTATTTTATAATATCCAATAAGTATGTATTGTGTGCCCACTATTATTTACTGGGTTGCCAGGAGCTTTTCTAAGTTTGGGGGAAACAGTGACAAAACAAAATCCTACACTGCAGTGTAGGATGAACTAATAAACATGAGATAATGTAAGTGGCACAAGGATTATAAAGAAAAGAGCAGAAGAAGAGAGCAGAAAAGTTAGGATGCTATTTTATATGGGGTGAACAGGTGAGGAGGTGGTGTTCGAGCTGCAACCTGAATGACATTAGGGTATAAGACATGCAGGTGTCTGGAGAAAGGCATTCCTGCAGAGCAGATGATGTGAGTAGAGGCCCTGGGTGTAGGCTTGGCATGCAGGGAGAAGCAAAGCCAGAGTGGCTGGGCTTCACCTGAAGGACTTAGGGTTTACTTTGTGATGGAAACCACTGTAGGCTTGAGAGGTGGGGAGTGACATAACCTGGTTCACCTCTTCCAGGAAGTCCCCTGGCTCCTTGACCACAGAGCACCCTCTCTTCCTCCTTCCCCCTTCTCAGTACTGAAGTGCAGAATTCTGTGTTTGCTCTCCATCTGTGTGCCTTCAAGAGCAAGGGCTGTCATTCACCATCCACCCCTTGAGTGCCTTGCATATAGTCCTTATACAATAAATGTGTATTAAAAGGACAAACACAAGATTCTCATGTATCAATATCCCTGCAGTCCTGTCAGAGCATAGCATTGGTTTCCAAAAAGTTTTAAGAAGCATGTTTGCACCCGAGTACAGGTACCGTATAACAGGCATCAGCCTTTCTGTTTTAAAGCAGATCGACCCCTCTGAACAAAAGACTCTGGCCAATCTGCCGTGGATTGTGGAGCCAGGACAAGAAGCCAAGAGAGGAATTAATACCAAGTATGAAACCACAATTTTCTGATACTCACCATCCTCCTGTCCTCGCGGTGCCTTGCACGCTGAGCAGTCCTGGAGCAGGCTTCCCTTCGCGCCTCCGTTTCCACCCAGCCCAGGAGGAAGACTGCTCTGTTTGTGTGGCCTTGTCACGGGCGAAAGGCCGCTGGCCATTCCTGGGGATGTTCTTTCTGCACCAGTAACAGAAAGTGTGCAACCAAGACTTTCCAGCCGTAACCCCTGAGAGGCACGAGTTGAGGTTTTTTGCTGACTCTCCCGACTCCCCTCCCTGCCACCACCCAAGGTATTTCTAATGACTCTGCCCCCAACACTGCTTTGCTGAATTTGGGGATAATACCTTTAAAAAAAAAAGTACAGGGGATCTCTAATACTGCCTAAAAGTATAAACATCTTGGATTTTTCAGTCAGCAGTTTTAAAGGTAGAATCAGAACAGAACTACCCCCATAAAACACCTGTAAAATCATATCACTGAGCATCATTTCATGCATAAGGACAAAAACCACCCCCATGATTGCCAGGAAATCCTGTTTCCCAATTTCTATATTTGTGGATTTTATATGTAATAAACCATGTCAGATAAAGAAAAACTTTACATCTATGGATTGATTCAAAATTTAAGAATGATTCAAAACAGGAATTTATTATGCACAGAAAAATGTGTCTTGTATTAAATATTTTTATTAAAAGAATGTTTCATTAATGCACTGATAAGAAAAGTAGGTTAGTTGTGAGGGATGTTTCTGGTTTCATTTCAAATGACTAAATTTTTACTGCTACCACTGAGAGGACTGGCTTGGGTGTGGCAAAGTACTGATGACGCTCCCCAGAGCAGGAGATTAGGGCAAGCAGACTGGCATCCAACCGAAAGTGCTGATGCAGCCATAAGCTGCAAAGATTGTTTTTTTTTTTTTTAACCTTCACAGTGTTTTAAAGAAAACGTTAAAAAAAAAAAATCTAGGGCTCCTGCTGTCAAGATTTCTGTCATGGAAACCTTGTTTGAGAAAGGTGTTAATAAAATTCTATTGCAAAAATTTTTCTAGAAAAAGTACAAAAAAAAAAAAAAAAGAGAGATTCCAAAGTAATAAAACTCTTTTCTTGAAATAAATGTTTGCTTACTATTTGATTAAATAAAATTTACTTACATTTCTTTAAGGTATTTTAATTTTTTTAATGTCTCTGTGGAGTATTTGTATGATACCATAATGTATATTTATGTAGAATCAAATTATATAAACAGTACCAATATCATTATAGAAAAAAATAACATTTTAACGTATATTGTTCTAACTGATCATATTGTGAATCATTTTGAAGTTCATTATAGCGATATTGATAAATTGTGGGATTGTCTTAATGTTTTTTTTATTAACCAATATTATTTTAAACTTGAGGCTTATCAGTTATTCATCAGTTGGTGAGTTTTAAAGAAGGATAACTAAATTTTGTTTCAAACTGACAAATGTATATGGATTTAGTTCAGTGTTGAAGAATTTTAATACAATATTAAATTACTTGACCTGAACAGTTCCTTGTATATATTTTGCCTATTCACTGTTGATATGTATGTAGTAAATGGAGAATAAAATAACACTGAAATATGGTACCAAAAGGTAATTGTATAGGAGCAAAGTAAATAGTAGCTTTGCTGAAACAGAAACCTGTGTAAATATGCTTGGGCTTCCAGTTATAAATTTTGTAATTTTTGTCATTATTTATATCCTATTAAAAAAAAAACCACACAAAATAAAACAAATTGTACAGCCACCGGTGCTTGGCATCGTTCTGTGAGCACCTTCCCACTTCCATTTAGAATCAAAACCAAAGGCCTAGTCTCCTCAGCATCCATACTAAAGGTATTTTTTAATTGGCCAAATTGAGAAAACTTGCTCATTTCTAAGTTGAACCAGTCTGATAAGGATACTTTCACCTTTAAAGCTTAGATTTCAGCCAAAACAATCCCCATTGCCTTTAAATATTAAAGTAGGCTATAAAGAGGAATCGCCAAACAAATTTCTGAAAGAGCAAGGGCCACCCAAGTAGATTGCTTGTCTCAGACAATGCAGATAGCACGTTTGGAAAAAATCTACATGTTTATCTCTGTCAGCCCGGGGTACCATAACAAAATACCATAGACTGTGTGGCTAAACAACAAACTTATTTTTCACATTGCTGGAGGCTGGAAAGTCCAAGATCAAGGTGCCAACAGATAGGTTTCACTCCGAAAGCTCTTCTCTTGGTTTGTAGGCATCTGCCATCTTATTATATGGTCACATGACCTCCTCTTTTTATGTGTGCAGAGAGTGGGGGAGCAGCAAGCTCTCTGGTGTCTACCCTTATAAAGGCACCAATCCCATCCTTGAGGGCCCCACCATCATGACTCCATCTAACCTAATTATCTCCCAAAGGTCCATCTCCTAATACCATCACACTGGAGGATTAGGGCTTCAACATAATTTTGAGAGGACAAAACATTCCATACACTTCATCCATCCTTCCATTTTCCTAAAACATACGTGCCAGCTGCAAGTCAAGTGATATAAGGCCACGCTAGAGAAACTGGAAAGATCAAAGATTCACATTCCATATCCTATGACTTTCAGGAGATCTCCCCTGCACTGCTGGATCTGTTACTCTGAAACACTAAAACAATCTTGGGGTGCTACAAGCCTGCCGTGCTTGTAGCAGATGCATGCACAGGGCTTTGAAAACGCTAGAAACAATCTGAGATGGGGTAACATTCAGAGAGGCAGAAAGGACAGGTTTCCTGAAGAAAGATTTGGGCTGGGGTTTTGGATGGTAATGCTTCAGGGTGCCTAGGTGGCTCAGTCAGTTAAGCGTCCAACTTTGGCTCAGATCATGATATCATGGTTCGCGGGTTCGAGCCCCACACTGGGCTCTCTACTGATAGCTCAGAGTCTGTGGCCTGCTTCAGACTCTGTGTCTCCCCCTCTTTCTGCCCCTCCCCCTCCCTCTCTCCCTCTCCCTCCCTCTCTCTCTCAATAATAAACATTAAAACAATTTTTTTAGATGGTAATGCTTCAACTGGGCTAGTTTGCACTCCCCCCCCCCTTTTTTTTTTTAAATCTTTGCTAACTACCAGGTCAGCAGTCCTCCTCTCTCTGTGGATCAAATGCTTATTTGTATCCATTACGGTCCCAGCATGAAGCAGATGGCACACTCCAATTGGGATTATTTTAGAGTTTAATAAATAGAATACTTACATAGGTGTTGGCAGCATGTAGGGAAACAGACGGGTGAACAGTGTCCCTGGGCTGGTAATTGCCTAAGGGAGAATGGGAAGGGAGAAGGCTGTGTGGAGGAGGCTGCCAGACAGGCTGAGGGACATGGCCAGCTGTGGTGGCCCTCTAAGAGGGAGCCAGGAATTAAAACACCCTGATCTCATTCTCCACCCTGCATTACCTGAACCCAGAAGCCCAGGACAAGGAGCCCACTGATATGGTCTACACAGGGCAGGGAAGAGGGAGGAGAGCTCTAAGGGGCAAACAGAAGAGTGCTCACATAATGAAGAAAGGATTTGCAGCTAATTTCTTGAAGGAGAAGTCTGACACATCACTAACTGCAGTATCCATAGGGGATAGGGATCCCTTCCAAAAAAGGACTTAAATAACTCATTTTTTTCTTAAATTATATTCTATGATAAATTTGGGTGAATGAACCCTATAAAAATTATGCCTAGTTAATCCATTAATAAGTTATGGCAGTGATTCTTCTCAAGATATACCAGATTTTCTGTTGGACTAGTTAGGAATATTCCTGGTGCATATAATGCTTGGATACAATGGGGCAGAAAACAGTCTTAGATAACGAACACATGGCCAAAATCTCAAAAATAAAAATTCACAATTGGACCCCAAGTAACTGCTCCTAAACTACTTCTGGAAAGAAATGAAAATCTGATAAGTGGGCTAGCCTCCAGAGTTCATTCTTCTCCCACAGAATTGGAATATAATAACCATGTTCAAAAGTCTATATGGAATAAAGCCTTTTTAAGACATTAAGTTTTTTAGTTCTTTTTATATAAGGTATTCACTGAGTAGGTTTCCTATGAAAATTAAGAGATCAGACAGTTAGAACACATTTTCTTAAACTATAATTGGAGAACCAGCCAACATAGGCCAGCAGAGTCTACCTGCACCAATGCTCCATCAGGCTGGGCCCCTACTCCATTCCTGTCTCCCCCAATACCCAGCACACCCCACACTCATTTGCAGCTATCTGTGCCCCAGCTTCCCCCAGAAACCAGCTCCAAAGCAGGCAGAGATTCTCCTTAGGCCTGTTGCCCAATCACTATCCTGCATACTGTGAAATTCCATTAGTATCCAAGAGACAGGACTTATTTTTGTGGTGGTATTAACCCTAAGAATTTGGTGCGGACCTGGGAATGCCAGTTCTACTGTTTCCTCTCTGCATCCCAGGCCAATCTACTTACTGAGAACTTGCTCTGTTAAGCATGGCACCATTTTACTTAGAATTGCTAATGCAAAGATGATCATTCCTGACCCAACATACTGTACTCTGTATAATTCATAAAGAATCAGAACTATAAATTATTTATCATCAAAATAGCTTTTGTTTTACTTCCCAAAACCCCAAAGAACTGTTTGTAAAAGCTACACGAGCATTTAACTTTCCAAGTTAATGACCAAGGACATAAAGACTTACATCAGACTGAAACAGAGACTCTCCATTTAACAGCTGCAGTAGGGTCACCCCAGCTGAAGGTGGCAGCCATAGCAGCTGAGGTTTTCTCAGGGGTTCAGACAACTGAGGAGCACATGTGTCGCAAAACAGACTTCACAAGCACAATGGAACTAATGCACATCTCCCGAGTCCTGCCATTTAGGAAACCTCTAAGTTATGTCTCAGAGGACGTAATGTAAAAGCTGAGCTGGAGTCATTCTTACTCGTGACATGGTAATAAAAGCCATTCAAAAAGCCATTCAAAAGCAATCCATATTCAATACTCAATTTAATTGTCCCCTGGATGTCTCAGTGCCTCAATCAAGCATCCCAACAGCTGCTCCCTGAGCAGCCTGCAGCTCTCCCTCTTACTGCCTCTCCTCAATAAGACATGTGAGAAGGGAAGTCAAGATGCCTCCAAGAAGCAACATCAGCTGTTTTCTGGCATTTGAGAGGTTGATTTCTCTCCAATTCTCAAAAGTGCATGCTAAGTTTTCTGAGAAAAAAAAAACAAAAACAAAAACCCCAATGTGTTAAGTGTTGAGTCAAGGG
Source organism: Panthera pardus (assembly GCF_024362965.1). Taxonomy (NCBI): domain Eukaryota; kingdom Metazoa; phylum Chordata; class Mammalia; order Carnivora; family Felidae; genus Panthera; species Panthera pardus. The sequence continues at coordinate 22,483,883 of NW_026526991.1, forward strand.
AGATTGGGAAAGGAGAAAGGCACAGAAAATTCAGGAATACCATTTTAACAGGCCATTCCTCGGGTGTGTGCCTGGGTAGGGAGGTGGAAGGTTGCAAACTCAGCTGCCTTCAGGGCCACACAGGTGACATGAGTGAAGGGGGCATTGTGGTGATCCACAGAACACCTGCCTCATCTCAGAGGGCAGCTGCTACTTACTTTCAGTGGATCGTTGCCAGGCAGAAATGACCCTGGGTCAAAAGATTTTCTAAGAAATCAGGATTTATGCAAAATCACCAGGTTTTCAAATGGTGGCAACAAATTCAGGATTATAAAAAATACATGTGGGCCAAATACAACTCATCTGTGGGCTGGGCGTGATCCATGCCTCACTTCTTTGTGACTTTCTGAGATTCCATCAGGTTTCAACAGCCTCACAGCTAGATGTCCAGTTACTTATCAGAGGAGGAACAGTGTGTTTGTGGCTAGAGTGAGGGGGTGGAGGAGGCAGAGACACAGAATCACTGACATTTGTTGAACTACTCTTATACACCAGGTTGGTTTATTCAGTAGCAGGAACTGAATTCAGGGACTAGTAGCAAAAACCAGAAATAACAGGCTCTTAAAACATGGAAAGGTTGAATTTTTTTTCTCTGTAGCTTGAATTTCAGATACAGTACAGGGCTGGGATGGCTGGAATGGTAGCTCCACAAGCTACTTCTACATTCCTACTGTATCAATCCTTAGCATATGGCATCCATCTGGAAGGTCACCTCATGATCACAAAATGGCTGCCGGAGGATCATCTAGCACATCCACGTTCCAGTAAAAAGAATGACAGTAAAAAGAATGGTAAGGACCAAAATTCTCTTCCCTCCCAACTGAGTAAGGCAATCTTTTAAGAGCTTTCCTGGAAGCTTCACCCCACAGCTTCTAATTACATCTCATTGGCCACCCCTACAAAGGCAGCTGGAAAATGTAGCTGTTGATTTTAGCTAAGCACATTGCAGCTCCCAACAATCCAGGAGTTGTTAGTGAGGAAAAGGGAGAGACTGGATATGAGGATGGCCACCAACAGTGCCTGCCATGATGGGAATCATCACATCCCTAGTTAAAAAGTGAAAGCAAGCACACAGAGGTGAGACATCTGGACAGAGAAAGCCATGACTAGAGAAGGAATTGATGGTAATAACCCTGTAAGAGTTGCTCTATAAATTAGCCATCAAATCCAAGTAGGAAATATCCTCACATCTGTGTTAATATAATATGCACACCAAACGTCTGTGCTGCCCAGCAACACGCCTGAGAATGTCATGGCAGAGCAGGTGTGAAGGAACACACCATAAGCAGCCATCACAAGTGCAGTGGCAGTTGGACAGGAGTAGAACTAGCAATGGCCTGGTCATCAAAGTTCTCAACCTCCGCTGCACTCTGGAATACTGCACTGGGGAATTTTAAGACAATACGGACGCCTGGGTCCCATCTCCAGAGATTCCGAATTAATTGGCCTGGTTAGATAAAGTCCAGGTTTGAGGAAGTTTTTAAGTTTCCCAGGTAATTCTAGGTGCAACAAGTATAAGAAGCTTCACTCCTGGATGGATGAGGCCCTCCTGATCCCCTGAGATGTTGGGCAATCCATGTAAGTCTCCACACCAGAGGCTCCCTAGGAAATAGGTCCTTGAGACAATTAAAACATTTGCTGAAGGTCACACAGCTAGGAGGTTATTACAGTCAGGATTTGAATTTGGATACACTTGACAGCCAAAGCCAGAGTTCTACCACACGCCCAAGCACCAGCCCAAGCAACAAGCCCAAGGTCTTCCCATTCTCATTCCCAATCCTCTATCACTCACGGGTGCATGCATATCCAAAGAGAAGAAAGTTTGAGACAACTCAGAAGAAAGCAGATGACAGCTTTCCTGCTGAGCAAAGTCTGTCTCCTGGGTGCTAATAGCCAAGAAGACAGATCTACCATGAGGTAGAAAAGGATTCCTAGAGAAAGCAAAAGTCATAGGGTCCCACCTTGTAAACCATGGAAATGTGGGCAGCAAAGGAATGGTGTTTTGTAGCTGAGACCGAAGATGATAATGCCATTGAGACCTATGTCAGGTGCTTGACATATTTTTCAAGCTTCACAAAAAACTCTGTAATTAAGTGCTGTGGTCCCTATTTTACAAATAAGGAAACAGACTCTGAGAGGCTATACCTTTTCAGATGAAAGGAAAAGGAGAAAAGGAAATGAAATTAAGGTGACAGGCACATGGATGCACTAGCTCCAGGGCTGCCACTAATTTGAAATGAACACCTTAAGAGTTCCAATGTAGAAACAGGCATCTCCAGGGAACAGATCATGGTAGGGCTGCCACCTTCCCTGCTCAATGTCGGAATCATCTGAAAATTGAGACCAGGTTGGGTAGTGGCCAAGTGCCGACAAATCCAAAGCATTCCCCAACCTCTGCCATGCATTTGGCTGTCAAATTCTTTTCAGAGAACAATCTCTATTGACATAGAGATGGGTTAACCAGAATACCAAAAGTAGAAGGTCCTCAAGTACAGGGACCACCTCTGACAGCTCAGGACCTAGGATCAGTCACAATGCATGACGTGAATGGGTGAAATGAATAATGAATTAAGTGCATAATTGAAATGACGTTCCTGGATCCTCTCACCCAGGAGCTTTGGTGAGGAGGCCAACTACATGGACCAAAACCCTAGCTCTACCACTTTGCTGTGGCTGTTTCCACATCTAGACAACAGAAATAATACCTTACAGCCTTGTTGTGAGGATTCAATTAAATAATATGTATAAAGTGCCTGGCATAGGGCCTGACACAATAAAATGCTGGTAAAAAAATAAATAAAAGCTCCTCCCTGTTTCCTTGAAAAAAAAGGATTTATTAGTTCTCAGAAAGTTATTTGACAGAATGGGGCAAATCAACACAAGGTGAAAGGTTTAGAATCACTACTAATTGAAGATGAATCAGAGATGAGAAACACAGATCTCTCAAATCTTCCCCAGCTGCTGAAACCTAAACCTTGACCCCTAGGACTGGTGTTCATCTGCCATAAACCCAGGAGGATTCCACTTTCAACTGAAACCGCCACTCCACTTGTAGCCCAGTGGGTCTGGGTCTCTCTATAAAGAAAAGAAAATCAGATTTGGACTGTGGCCCTGGCTTTGTCGCTGATTAACTGCCTGGGGTGTAGTTCTTCCTCTATAAGCTAGGACTGCACAGTCTGCAAATCCACTCAAAGTACTGTGAAGATAAAATAACAGCTGGGCAGTCCCCTGAGTGGGGACAAAATGGAGACTTGAATGGATGGTGAGAATCTTTGCTCCAACTCACAACAGCCACCCTGTACTAAGCAGGAGGCTTCATTCAGCTGTGGGTGCTTTCCAGTTTGATCAGCTGCTCGGAACCACCAGATCCAAACCTGGGCCTGGCATTCTCTAGTTATTCTTGCCCTGGGTGATGGGAAATTACAGAGGTAGATTTCTGTTTTGATTTCTGTGATAAGCAGTATTCCCAGTTCTGAAGGCCTGACCTCATAAATGAATTTACAGTGAACACCAGCAGCTCATTTTCCTGAATCATAATTGAAATGAAAACTTCCCAAGTTTTGGTCTTCTTACATCATCTGACTTAGAAGTAATACACTATTGATGCCAAATGACTTCAAAGACCTGGTCTTTGATGAGTCCCACGTTTGATGCATATTTTTTTTTTTTTTTTGCCCCTTCCCTATGAATATACACAACTACACAATAATTCTGTGGTTGTAATTCTATGGTTATACTCATAGCCCCATAGCAGTTGATATTCTAATTCCGGCATTTAAATAACTGTATAGTATCTCCATGGTCTTAAGGGCAGGGGTTATGAGCAAGGAAATCTATTCAAGTGACAATCTTCAGAGACCAAGAATTATTCGAAAATCATTTTCTCCTTCTCAAAGGCCGGTAAGTAAATTATAATAACATAATGTTGAATAATAGATTGCCATACTTACCAACTTAAACACTTCAGGGAAATGTTTATTCATTTCATATAATCTAGGAGCAAATCTTTTATTCAAGTGAAGTTTTACTTTCCTCTAACGATGCTTCACAATAAAATGCCAAACTAAAACAGAAAGATAAAGAAAATGCTAGTGACATGCTACTTTTTAATTAACCTCTTGATATCCTGGCGCAGAGGGAGGACAGAGAATGTGCTCTGGACATGCAACCGTATATACAAGAATTTCAATCATTCAACAACTATTTACTGAGGCTCCAACTGGAGCCAGGCTTATGTTAAATGTGGTATAAAAGACACAGACCTGGCTTCATGGAGCTTATGACCTAATCGGGGACTCCAATAAGTAAACAATACAGGGTGATAAAAAGTCATGGCGGAGAAAAGAAGGCACTATGAGAGGGCAAGGCAAACCTTCAGCAGAAGGGTCATCTCAAAATATATGAAGGATAAGAAGGAATTAGGGAAAAAAATTAGGCTGGAGAAAGGCAGTATAAGAGAGAGAACAGCATATACAAAGAAGCAAGAGAGCACAGAGCAGGTCCAGGGTTTTAAAGAACAGCGACAAGATTAAAATGAGCACTTTGGAAAAATAAAGCAGAGTGGCACAAGAGACAGCAGTCAGGGAACTGTTGCCAGGCCAAAGATGACAAGACCCGAATAACACCAAGAAATGTTCATTGAGCACTTTCTTCATCCAAGCATGGAGGTAAGTACCTCATGAGCATTACCTTATTAAATCTTTATGACAACCATGAGAAGGAAGAACAGATACCCATTTTACATATAAGACAACTGCTGATATTTTTTTTTTCATATTATCCATTGTCCTCAATCTCTCCCAACAACTAAAATGTATTTCTTTATTGCCTTGGCTGCTGCTTAAAATAGTTCTTGGCACACACTAGATACCGAAGCCATTCAGGATAGGCCGGTGGCTGAACAGACAAACCACTAAAGAAATTTTGCCCAAGACCACATTAAAAGACCCATGCCCACTGCATTCACTATACTTACCACATCAAGCTGCAATTCTTAGTCTTTCTGGTCCTTCTCAGTCTCCTGTGCTGGTCCTTCATCTCACCAACCTCACACTGTCCTGGACTCCAGCTTAGGACTCCAGTCTTGTCTATCAATACCTGTTTCACTGCTGATCTCATCTGATCCTGTGGTTTTAAATACATTTGATGTATTTAAAGTCACTGATAACTCTCAGATTTGTATCTGCATCACAGATTTTTCCCATGAACTCCAGACCCTTTTATTTGACCACCAATACTCAATCAACATCCCCACTTGGATGCCTAATGGCCATCTCAAACTTGCTATGTCCAAAACCCTGCTCCTTTCATAATCGTTTTCACCTCCATTAAAGGCAATTCTAATCTTCCCATAGCTCAAGCCAAAGTGGCTAAAACCTTGGTATCATTCTTGTCTTTCTCACAACTTTTATCCAATCCACTGGCAAATCCTATTATCTTTAAAATATATCCAAAATCCAACTGTCACAACCCCTACTGCTGCCACCCTCGTCTGGCTGCCTTCGTTTTACCCGAATTATTGCGCAAGCTTCTCACTGGTATCCCTGCTTTCACCCTTGTCTGTGCCCCTTTACAACCAATTCTCAATTGGTTTCCACTGCCAGAGGAACCAATTAAATCTTGGGGTACGGGGGTGGCTTAGTCAGTTAAGCATCTGACTCTCCTTTTTAATTTTTTTTTTTTTAACATTTATTTTTGAGACAGAGAGAAAGCATGAACAGGGGAGGGTCAGAGAAAGAGGGAGACACAGAATCTGAAACAGGCTCCAGGCTCTGAGCTGTCAGCACAGCGCCCGATGCGGGGCTCGAACCCACGGACCATGAGATCATGACCTGAGCCGAAGTGGGACGTTTAACCGACTGAGCCACCCAGGCGCCCCAAGCATCTGACTCTTGATGTTGGCTCAGGTCATGATTCCAGGGTCGTGGGATCAAGCCTTGCATCAGACTCCATGCTGAGCATGGAGCATAATTAAGATTTTCTCTCTGTCTCTCTCCCCCTCTCCTTCTCTCAGGGCACCTAGATGGCTCAGTTGGTTAAGCATCCAACTCTTGATTTCAGCTCAGGCCATGATCTCACAGTTTGTGAGTTTGAGCCCCATACTGAGTTCTGCACTGACAGCATGGGACCTGCTTGGGATTTTTGCTCTCCCTCTTTGTCTGCCTCTCTAAATAAACTTAAAAATTCTCTTTCTCTTTCTTCCCCTCTCTCCTGCTCACACTCTCTCTAAAAAATAAAAGAAAATAAAGCTTAAGTCAGATCACTCCACTACCCAAACTCCTCCAGTAGGTCCTATCTCAAAGTAAAAGTACTTACACTGGCCTAGGAGGCCCTACATGGTGATGCACCTCTTGTTACACTCCCCTCACATAGTCTTTGCCAGCCACACCAGCCTCTTGCCAGCTCTGTAACAGACCAACCCATCCACTATTCTGTCTTTGTGCCTAGTGCACTCTGCTTGGGAATCTCTCCAGATTCCTGTATGACTCACTCCTCCATCTTTCAGGTCTGTACTCAAGTGTCACCTTCTCAGTGAGCAACTCCACCTAAAACTGTAACGCTCCCAACCCCTCATTTATACATACCATATATACATACTATAATACACTATAGATTTTACTTTTTGTCTGCCTCTCCCTGGCTCTGAACTGAAGTAGGGCAAAGACTCACTTTTTTTTTCTGCTCACTTTTATATACCTAATTTCTACAAAAATGCCAGATACATGGTAGATCTCAATAAATATTTACTGAATGAAAAAAAATTAATTAATTCTCTTCTTTACAGGATCTTCACCATGCACCATGACAGCCACACCAGGTAGCAATCATCAGAGATAAACTGAGGAGATAAAACTTTAATAAAATTGAATTAGACATAGTTGATAAAGCAATAGAAAGAATGGTAGCTTTAGTTTGAAGAATCTTTCACATCTGTTTTCTAACCAACAAAGGACAAGGAGCCTGAAATAATCTGAAAATGTTTTTCAAAAATATTTTAGGAATTTTATTTTTTATAAAATTTTTTAATTCATGTATTAAAATGTATACCAAGGCAAAAGAAATTGTGTGACTTGTATCATAAATATAAAACTAAGAATTTTCAAACCATACAAGACACATACAATGTAAAAAAAAATCCTTATATATACAAAATGCAATGTAATTTCCATTACAAAAAACAAAGCAAGGGAAAATGCTTGAAAATGCTCATCTGCAAGTACAAAACAAAATCCTCCCCTTGACTGACCACTTGAGCTGCCATGAAACATATAGCTCCCTCATATTGGGTTTCTCTTCTTCCCTCAAGTTACCTTGTCTTCTCATCTTTTTGATATTGCCTTTTTGTCATTACCTTTTCTTCCCACTTTTCTTTTTATTTGAAGACAAGGGCCAATCAAAAGTAAAAGCCAAATGTCTGTTCTATAGTTTAACAGTCAAGTGGCTTTTAATTCCAAAAGTTAATACGTTATAGTCTGAGCTATAGTTTCTAAACATTGTATGCAAATCAAACTATGGTTTACTCTAAGTACATCATTTACATAATTTTTTTCATAAAATTAAGATCTTCACATCACATTTGCTGAAATCACAGTAAGCCTATAAATTAGTACCTCAACCCATCATAAAAAACCAAACAGCTGAACCTCCTTAACAATGTAAAAGATTGTATTCGTTATACTTATGACTGCCTCAAATGCTAAATAGTAATATCTAATCTAAAATACATCCGGAGTGGTCTAGGCCCCCTATCTATACCACATCTAACACACACCAACAACAGAAACTGGCTCACTGCTTACCTGTTAACACTAATATTCATTTGATTTACTTTCTGCTGCAGCAGCAAAATTCTTGAATTTTGGTTATTCTTATGTGAACCACATCTATTAATTTATTGCCATTTCCCTTAATAATGTATTGTCAGGCAAAAATGCAGCTTTAATGCAATTAAAATTCCTAATCAGGAAGTCAAAAAAGCTAGTTACTGATGCTGATATACTTTTTCTCTGTTAAGAGCTACCTTTCCTGATTAACCTTGGAGGGAGGGAGGGAAGGAGGGAGGGAAAGAGGGAGGAAGAAAGGGAACAAAAGAGAGAAGAATACCAGTTGGAAGACAGACCAGTTTCCAGATTCACGAGGACTCTTCTGTTACTACATAGAAAAGCATAGAGAATTCTCTCGAAATTCATCTGAGTAAACAGATGCCATTCATCTGAGTAAGCAGACTTAGAAGAAAATGATTTTTTACTATTTTATATTTCTTAGAAAAATTCTGCTAGAACATAATGAAAATTGGTCCTCTCCAATTATTCTAATTTACAAAAATTCAACTGTAAAAAAAGAAAAGAAGAAAGTTGAGGATTAAGCAACGTCGAGTTCAGGGGTGTCTGGGTGGCTCAATTGGTTAAGTGACGACTCTTGATTTCAGCTCAGATCATGATCTCACAATTCATGGGACTGAGCGCCTGCATCAGGCTCTGTGCTAAGTGTGGAGCCTGCTTGGGATTCTCTCTCTCCCTGTCTCTCTGCTCCTCCCCTACACACACACATGTGCATATGCTCGCTGGCTCTCTCTCTCACTCTCTCTTGAAATAAAAAAAAAAAATTTTATAAAGGAAGGTCAAGTTCAGTCAAGTAACAAGTCTGGTTAAAAACCAGAGCAAGCAAGACAGCACCCAACTCAAAAATTGACAACTAGAGTCCAGTGGCAGCACAGGGCTGCCATTAGCTAGTGAGAAAAAGGTAGTCCTACGATTTTTGCTTCACAAGAACTTTTGAAATCCAACACTCACTTATCTAGTGAATTTAAGGAAATGCTGCAAACTATGCACACAAACATAATATTTTTAAAGCAAATTTAAGGGGTGCAAATAAGCTTCAAGATTGTAATTGGGAGAACTATACCCCTTGGGGTAATGTGGTTCAGAAAGCAGGCCTGCTACCCTGAGGCACAGCCTGCATAATAATAGCATTAAAATACATATTTCCTTCAAATTATTCTCATTAATTATGTCAACCAATTTGAATGCATCAAGAGAGAATTTTACCAACAGTATAACAAGGTACATATTTACATTTTCATTTGCATCTTAAGGACAAACTGTTAACAATAATGATGATGATTATGAAAAACAAGATTAAAGGTGTGTTCGTTTGGGAAAAGGCTACATTAATATTATTCACCCAACCACAAACACTTTCATAATGAATGCAGTACTGCAAAACAATTCACAGCTTTATAAAAAGTTGAAATACAGAAGTTTCAATAGAATTTTTTTCCAATTCAAAATTAAAGAGTTCAACTACATTATTCCTTAACTACTTTACTCTAACATCTGTAAAATATATAAAATACCAAGATTATCAACAGTCACATATGTTTTGAAGTCAGGAGACACGTGTATTTTCTTAAGATTGGTTCCATTTGTGTAGAAGGTCTGTGAGGATTCCCCAGTGTCAACACTCCACCACTGTTCAGAGAAAAACAAAATTCTCATTAGACTGGTAATTACTCTGTGTGACAATTGCAGTTAGTGCCAGCCAGGTCCTTCACTCTATCATCTCCCCACTCCCAAACTTCGGCAAACTGTAGGAAAAATGTCTGAGGTTTAATATTAACAACCTAGTCACTATTTCCTGATTAATCCTGGTGACTGCCCCACAGTTATGCAACACCTAACCCCACTGCAAGGTATGCTGGAAAAACGTGCAGCCTAAAGAAAGCTACAAACACAAGGCTATACAAAGTAAACTATGGCCATGACTGCACTGAACTCTGCCGCCTGCATATCTTTCTTAGTAGAATGAAAAGAATAACCCTGTTTTCTTTAAAAATGCCCCTTTGCAGGTGTGCCTGAGTGGCTGAGTCAGTTAAGCCTCTGACTTCGACTCAGGTCATGAACTTGCAGGTCATGAGTTCAAGCCCCGCATCAGGCTCTGTGCTGACAGTTCAGAGCCTGGAGCCTGCTTCAGAATCTGTCTCCCTCTCTCTCTGCCCCTCCCCGTTTGCACCTTGTCTCTCTCACAAATAAACATTAAAATTAAAATTAAAAAAATTAAAATGCTCCTTTGCAGACACAGACTGGTATTCTGATAGACACTGAGACTATTTCTTATTATAGGACACCAGACAGAATGTTCTCTCTACTGAATCTTCATTTTTAAATTTTTTTTAATTAAAAAAAATTTTTTTAATGTTTATTTATTTTGAGAGACAGAGAGAGACAGAGCACAAGTGGGGAAGGGGCAGAGAGAGAGGGAGACACAGAATCTGAAGCAGGCTCTGAGATGTCAGCACAGAGCCCAAAGCAGGGCTCAAACTCACGAAATGTGAGATCATGACCTGAGCCAAAGTCGGTGCTTAACCGACAGAGCCACCCAGGAGCCCCAGCTTAATCTTCCTTTTAATCAGGATGATTCAAGAGCCTATGACCATGTTGCTCTATATAAGAGTCTATACATTTATTTGCTAAATAAATATTAAACATCTTAACTGCATGCAGCAGGTGCTCCGGCCAATCCTTCCTTTCTCCTCCTGATCACTGAATTTGGTCAAATTATAATAGTGTTTACAGCTATTTACCAAATGGAGATATTCATAAAGCTTACCCATGTATCTCACAGCTAAAATGAGGGTAAAAGAGACAATGAACATAAACACCTTTTGAAAAGGCATCAGGTACATCAAGATTCAGAGTATCATGAACAAAATAATGGTGTCACTCATTTTTGTAACTGGGGGCAGTGCCTAACATTCTGTGCTTGACTGGGTAAACTATTCGTGTTTCCTCAGTAATAGTAACTGGTAAAAGTATACCCCATGGACTTTAGTAAACCTCACTAAAGCAACTTGTAGTAACTTGAAATTTTCCAGAAGTGGCGATTTTGCTTTATAAAATAGCAATGTAATCAAGACTGCACAGGACACATTCCACCTACTTGAGAGAAAATTCATTACTTTCCATTCCCTAGAAACAAATCACACAGATAGTAAGGCCCTTAAAGATCACCTAGATCAACTGCCTCATTTACAAATACGGAAACCAGGGTTCTTAGAGAAGAAAGGCCTTGTCACCTAAGATGATACTGCTAGCAGGTGGCAGAAGCAGAACTGTTTCTGGTACCTAATCTAGTGCCACTACCTTTCCCTCTACTGAAACAAACCACTCTGCTTAGAAACATTGTATCAAGCCACTAAGTTGAATACTGACTAAAAAACAATGACATTAAAAATAGCTAATATAGGGGCGCCTGGGTGGCTCAGTCAGTTAAGCGTCCAACTTCGGCCCAGGTCATGATCTCACAGTTCATGAGTTCGAGCCCTGCATCAGGCCCTGTGCTGACAGCTTGGAGCCTGGAGCCTGCTTCGGATTCTGTGTCTCCCTCTCTCTTTGCCCCTCCCCAGCTCATGCTTGCACTCTGTCTCTGTCAAAAATAAATAAACTTAAAAAAAATTTTTTTAATAAAAGAAATAGCTAATATAGGGAATTTTTAGGGCAATGAAACTATTCTGTATGATACTACAATGGTAGACACATGTCATTATACATTTGTCAAAATTCACAGAATGAACAACACCAAGAGTGGTACTAATGACACGCCAGTGTAAGTTCATCAATTGTAACAAATGTACCACTCTCTTGATAATCTATGGACAGTGGAGGAAGCCTGTGCACGTGTGGGGGCAGGAGATATATGAGAACTCTGTACTTTCTGCTCAATTTTGCTGTGAACCTAAAACTGCTCTAAAAAATAAAGTGAATTTGAGGCGCCTGGGTGGCTCAGTTAGTTAAGCATCCAAGTTGGGCTCAGGTCATGATCTCGTGGCTCGTGAGTTCAAGCCCTGTGTCGGGCTCTGTGCTGACAACTGAGAGCCTGGAGCCTGCTTCAGATTCTGTGTCTCCCTCTCTCTGCCCCTCCCCTGCTTGTGCTCTGTCTCTCTCAAAAATAAATAAAACATTAAAATTTTTTAAAAAAGAAATAAAGTGAATTTTAAAAAATATCTAACATTTACTCAAGGTACACTATGTGACTCTATGTATGAGTGCTTTACATGCATTAACTCCTTTAACCATCCCAACTCTATGAGCTAGAGTTTATTATTATACCCATTTTTACAAATAAGAAAATCAAAGCATAGAGAGATTAAATAATCTCATGCAAAATCACAAAGCTAATGGGTGGCAGAGACAGGCTTTGCCTTTGGGCAATCTGCCCTGGCTCACTCTCCTATTACATTCTCTTTCCTCTATATAATGGCACACCTGCTTTTATCACCATGTATTCCACATTTCAAACCAGCTTTCTTCTCGTAAGTATGAATTAATGTCGATTTCCTATCATTCTAACTTATGTATTCTATGGCATTACACAAGTAAACAGCTACATTATATTATTTTTTAACTTTATGATAGAAATAATTTTGAGGGCTGCCTGGGTGGCTTAGCTAGTTAAGTATACAACTCTTGATCTCGACTCAGGTCATGATCTCATGGTTTGTGAGATCGAACTCCGCATTGGACTCTGGGCTGATAGTGTAGAGCCTGGTTGGGATTCTCTCTGCCCTTCTCCCACTCGTGCTCTCTCTTTCTCAAAATAAATAAACTTTAAAAAAAAAAAAAAGAAAGCATTTTGAAAGTTAAGAGCTTTTTAGCTACTGGATATCTACTTTACCCTACTGACATTCGATTTATATAGCTTAGATTCTTTAGTAAACAGACTCAAAAGGCTCATTCCTTTGGACACTACAGCAGCTGTTCCTTTTTACTTCTAATTTGCTCTGTGCTTTTGATAGTCTCATTAACATGCTGAGTAGATGCAGGCTGGGCTATATCATAATCAGTTTAACCATGCTAGTAATCAAACCAGAGGGAAGAACAGCTTGACTGTCATTTAAATATACAGACTGAATGTATAGGCTATGGGTTCTTACTCCCTTAAGACATAGCCTCTACAGTACAGACATCTATTCTGTTGCTCTATTTCAAGGTTCTCCAAGAACTCTGGGAATCCTGTCATTGATTGCTATCACACCTTATAAGCCAGATTCATGATTATGTGACAGCCTTCTCTGGGGCCCAGAGTATCAAATGACATGGTCTCCAGAAGCTCAGTGTCAAAGTTGAGCAATTATGTTTTTCAACAGGTAATGGACTCAAGGCCCCCTGCTTCCAACCCAAAGATCACAATGCTGCTCCTCCAAGCATCATCCTCAGAGCAGACTAAGAGTCTCAGTTTATCTTTACATTAAAGGAAAATAGATGGTGACAGTTTCAAGATCCCTCCCAGTAACTAAATAAACTATACCAAAAAGGTATAGTTTAATGCAACATTTTATAAATAGCAGTGCATTCTCAATGCAACTCAAAAAGGGTTTGTAACAAACATCCTCTCACAGAGCTAAAAACTGTCTTCTTTCTTATAAGGTACATTTTTATGTTGAGTAAAACTGTAATTATGTGGGTCTCATATAACTAAAAACTTAAATTCATTTATTCAAATATTTTTGAACACCTATACTGTGTCAGACAATTAATCAGAATCATTTCCTACACTTGAATTTTTTTCAGTAAGAAATAAAAGTATTATAAGATCTAATTTATTAGGGATCTATTTTAAGTGGTCAGTACTATAGTATCTTCAACCCTTTCACAAATGTACCACCATTCAAAAGACTCACTGCAAGCATCCCCCTCCCTACGAAGCCTCTGCTAACTCCATCTTTATGCACACATGTCCCAGAACCCTCCTATACTTTACAGACTATTTATTCACTATCTGCTTTCCCCAGACTATACGTCACTGAAAGACAAAACCAAGTCTTAAAACACTGTGCCATATAGCAGTGTCTTAGCACACAGTGGGCACAGAACACATTCGTACCGAGTGGATAAATACATGCAAGCACCAAAAAAGGACCCGGAGGCACCACAACACACGCAATGAACATCAGTTTCCTCATCTATAAGCCAAGGATAATGAAATTTAAGCTTACAAAGCTGGCTTATGAGATGATGTAAGTAAAGCATTTTGTAGGCTATAAAATAAAGCAATATACTGTTGCTACTATTATTACAAATGCTACTAGTAGTACCTAAGAGATTTCACAGGGTGTCTGGGTGGCTCAGTCAGTTAACAGTCCGACTCTTGGTTTCTGCTCGGGTCATGATCTCACAGTTCGTGAGTTCAAGCCCCACATTGGGCTTTGCAATGACAGTGTGGAGCCTGCTTGGGATTGTTTCTCTCCCTCTCAAAATAAATAAATAAACTTAAGGGGAAAAAAAGGAAATTTCACAAATTTTTTTCACAAATAATTCAAGACTTTCAACCAAAATAGTTAACCATCAGTGGAAAATAAAATTAAGTTAAACACCCAACTTTCTAGTCATTCTGATCATCTAAGTATGGGGCAGTATGAGAGCTGTGTACAGAGAACATCCCTAACACTGTCATCGAAACTTCCAAGAGAACTGAGGAAAGTAGCCTTGCAGATCTGTCTCATCTAGGCCAAATGAGGATAACAGTCACTGCCCTTCCATTCTGCTGGGTTGTATGAGGCCCAACTGAGAAACAGGAAGTGAAAATAGCTTGGAAAGTAGTACACAGGCTGTTCTTTTCTTTCACAGTCTTTGAGGAACTCTTACCTTAAGATATCCTCCAGCAGAGACAAGCATTTTGCTATCTGGTGAAAAGCAAAGGTCAGTCACCCAGCCTCCATGGGTAGCAGCTCCTTCTTCTACTGAAATCGGAGCGCATAAATGAAGCAGCTCACCATTTGAGACATTCCATACCTACACAAACAAAATACACAATGCATTAACAAGGTCACCCAGAAGTTTTATATATCTATCCATCTCATCTGGAACATATTTGGAAATCTTTCTCAAAAATATAATTACAATTCAGTGATACCTTAGGAATTTTTTTAGATTGCATTCTCTCCTGTTCAATTTTTTAAATGCCACTCACTATAATAAAAATGTAATTATTATAAAATAATAAAATATTTATCATTAACCATATTCCAAAAAATAAAACAAGAGAACTTAGAACAATTGGTCAGAATACTGTGATCCTTTTCATTTAGTAAGAGAATAATGGGAGAAGCAAGGAGTAAACAAAAAAGGCTTAACAAACTATTAAAAAAAAAAAATAGAATTCTAGGGCAGGATCTACCATGAAAAATGCTGACAGAGGTCATTCAAACACCTAAAGTCATTCAAACATATTTAAACACTAAGTGCCTTAAGGTTTTACGTGTGTGTGTGTGTGTGTGTATACACATACACACATATATAAAGATACAAATATATATAAAGATTTTACTAGATCCTTATGAACAACCCAATCACAGATGCTAATATTTCCATTTATTTCCAGTGATAATTAATACACGGGCAGTACTCTAATAATAAATGCACAACAGAGTAAGAAAAAGAGGCATAAACAGCAAAGGAAAATGACCAAAACCATCATTTGTAAATGTTTTCCTAGAAACATTTGATCCAAGAAAATCAAATGGACAGACTCATTAGAATTTAGTAAGATAGCTAAATATCAGAGATACATATATACAGAGAGAGAAAAAAATTACTACAGCTACATTTTAAATAATCAAGGAAAAAAACTTTTTGTTTAATGTACTAAAGAAAAAATTTTAAATGACATGCATTTAAAGAAAGAGAATTTGGGGCAGCTAGGTGGTTCAGTGGGTTAAGTGGCCGACTACAGCTCGGGTCGTGATCTTACAGTTCTTGAATTCAAGCCCGAGCCCACATCAGGCTCTGTGCTGACAGCTCAGAGCCTGGAGGCTACTTTGAATTCTGTGTCTCCTCTCTCTCTCTGCCCTTCCCCCAACACACGCTCTCTTTCTCTCAAAAATAAACATTAAAAAAATTTTTTAATTAAAAAAATTAAAAAATAAATTAAAGAGAATTGGTTTCCTCAAGCGTTTCTGAAAAATGAAATACTCCTTCATAACCAGTAAAGGAGCCCTTTTCATCTAAGATGAGAAGTCAGAGCAAAATGAATGTTCCCAAAGCAGCCCTGCCACTTCAGTTGACATGGCATTTATTAGAACAGTACAGAGAAGATTGGTTACTTAGCCCTCAAGCAGGAGAATCTTAATTTTCCTGGAAAGACCATCTGATAATTCCTCTATTCCTGCAAACTGAATACTCTCTCATGAATTTTAAATCTTCCTTTGTAAAAAAAGAAAAAAAAAAAGACGTTCTTCAAATACACTGGTTACTAAAACAGCCATCCCAACACCCAAATTTTTCCCATCAACTGCCCAATCCTTCTAACACAACCAGAGGCAGGCAATCCCATGAGGACTGTAATAGGCCACACTATAAATGTTGACTATCCAATGGATATAGTTCCATTAAGTGATTCTTTCAGTGCTCAAAAGAGCAGAATTTGCAATTCATTTATAATCTACTTAATGATTTATAAAATTATTTTATTCAAATTCTGCCACTCTAAACAACCTTTGGTTCAGGTCCAAGAATCCCAATGAATCATTCTCAAGCTAAAAGCAGACAACCAAGTGCAAACAGCTCAGGAATTTGCATCCTCACATTCAGAGACTGTATTCTTTTTTTCTTCTTTTTTTTTTTAAGTAGGCTCCATGCCCAGCATAGAGCCCAACATGGGGCCTGAACTCACAACCCAAAGATCAAGACCCAAGCAGAGATCAAGATTTGGATGCTTAACTGACTGAGCCACCCAGGTGCCCCCACAAACCCTAACTCATACACTTCATTCTAACTAAAACTAATTCTTTCCTGCAGAGGAGCGCAGCTGTGAACACACTGTGCACAGGAAATAAAGCAAACAAGGTCTCACCCAACCAGAACCCCAGGGCCTGTACTTCTCAGTCACATTAACAAAGGTCCCCCATGTGGTACAGAGCACTAACCAAAGCTACAGAAAGAGCAGCACTTTTTCATGTCAGCAAACACCCTACCCTGATTTCTCCATTGTCATCTCCAGTCGCCAACAGGGTACTGTCCACAGAGAAGGCAGAGCAGCGCACACAGCCTTTGTGGCCCCTCAGCTCATGAAGAGGGGAAAGAAGTTCAAAACTCCAAATCTGGAAAGCAATTAAGATTGTTTAAGAATAGTAAATACACTCAAAGTAAGTACCTGCAAACCCTGTCTTGGGGCTGACTAGCCATAAATTCAATCATATGGAAGTTCTAACATTCAACAGTTAAATAAATTTTCATTAGAGGCCCAAGTCTCAACTTGCAACATTGTTTTTTCCTTATCTTCCCTGTAATTACTTATGTTAATAACTTAAGCTCAAGGACCAAAATCACAGCTTCTTTAACTTTAGATGTAAAAGGAATAGCAAATCAGTTAAGAACAGTCTACAGAGTAGAGCCAACTTGAGTGTGAGTCCTGGCTCCCTTGTACTGACAACTCATATAAGTTTCTCTAGCTTTCGTTTCTGCACCTGTACAATTGGATAATAGTACCTATGGTGTGAAGATTAAGTGAGATAATAGTGAAATTCTAGCACAAGGCCTAATATATGACAAGTGTTCTTTAAAGATCACTATCTTACTGTCTTGGCAGCCAAAATACTGTTTATTTCTTTCCAATATTCTTTGTGGTTCAATGTCATCACCATTTAATAAGAATGTACTGTAATTGCCATGTTCCAGACACCGTGAGCTAAGAACTGGTGGTATAAAGATGAACTGGATACCCTCCCTGTCCTTGAAAACTCTATAATCAGGTATACAGACTTACGAATCATTAAGTGAATAGTTACATGAAGTAAATGCTCTAAGAAACTGGAGTAATCTGGAACACTGAAGGTAGAGCAGCTAACCCTGCCTGACAGGCAGGAAAGGGTTCACTGAAAAGTGGACATCAAACCTACCTCTGAAAGAATGAGTCATAATGCTTCGAGGTAAAAAAAGAGAAGTTGTGTCATGCCAAAGTTAACTGAGTGCACAAAAGATGGAGTTAAAAGTAGCCTGGCACAGAAGGAACAATGCGGCAGAAAGAGACGGTCAAGGGCATAGGAGTCTGGCATAAAAACCATCAAGTCACAGAAGGTATTTCAACAGGAGATTCAGGCAGTAGCAAGAAACATAAACTGGAGGAGGCACAGACCAAAGAAAGGTTCACCAATGAAGGAGGAGACCAAATCTTATGGAGTGGGATAAGGAGGAGAAGAATGAGCCAAGAAACACTGAGAAGTAATCAACAGAACATGAAAGACAGGACAGAGTCCAGCCAATTCCAAGGTTTGTAGTTTGGAAAAATGGGTAATGAGGTCATTAACAAAGATGGATAAAAAAGAAGAGAATGGATAGTCAATGTCCCCAACCAGGCAGCATTTCACTGGAATGTTATTTTCCAAAGTATCAACTTACATTAATTGCATAAACTTTTACAATGGATACGCAATTAAATGTAAATCCCTTTCAGTGCTTTTTCCCACCTATAATATATGGTAGAAATTGCATTTTATCAGTAATAGATAAAAAAGTCATTAGTAAGGCAGAAATCAAAAGTCCTCAATGTTATTCATTTAATCTATTTGACACACTAAACGTCAATGGGCATCTGTCAAAAACCCACAAAACGGGACACACACATAGATACTTAGTGTTTTATACATCATTTGGACTCATAATAAATAACCAATACCTAACTTTTATACATGCATATTTCAACTAACTGACCTACCTTTGCAGTCTTGTCAGCAGATGTAGATGAAAACTTAGTAGCATCAGGAGAAATATCACAAGAAAGTACTGTATCTTGGTGACAGACAAAATCTTTTTCTATTCTTCCAGTAATAATACTCCACACCTTCAAAAAGAAATACAGAAGTTGGCACTTTTAAGAACATTTTGAGGGCACCTGGGTGTCTCAGTCGGTTAAGCATCTGACATTGGCTCAGGTCATGATCTCACAGCTCGTGAGTGTGAGCCCCATGTCAGGCTCTGTGCTGACAGCTCAGAGCCTGGAGCCTGCTTTGGATTCTGTGTCTCCCTCTGTCTCTGACCCTCCCCTACTCACACTCTTTCTCTCTCCTTCAAAAATAAATAAACGTTAAAAAAAATTAGAAAAAGAACATTTTGTATTACTGAGCATAATCATCTAGAATATATTATCTATAAAATAAGAGCTTTAGCACAATGGTTGTTCTGACCTCTTTAAGTGCCCTTAAACACACAGATGAAGGTGATCGCAGTAAACAGAAAACAGCCATGAGAAAACAGAAATTTAAAAATTTAGGTAGTTACTTACCACCCATCTGCTTTTAGCTATCACAATATAATCATTACAATATCAGAATACTTTAAAAACAAAAACAAAAAAAACTTGTGCTTCAAATTACCTTCACTGTTCCATCAAATGACCAGGAAAGCAGTCTTGAATTTTTCAAGAGCCTAAAGTCTTTCACTGTTTCCTGATGGGCTTGTAGAAAGACATATTCCTCTGATTGCCAATTCCACACCTAATTATCAAAGAAGTAAGTCTGTTATAACCCTCTTCCCATGATATCCCATTGGAGGAGTGGGGTAGTATGTGCTCAATAGCCTAACATCTTTTATCCTCATGGCATTTCAGTAAAATAAAGAAGAATACTGCTAAGTGAAATTACTCAGGGAAAGACAAATAAATATCATATGACTTCACTCATATGAGGACTTTAAGATACAAAACAGATGAACATAAGAGAAAGGAAGCTAAAATAATATAAAAACAGGGAAGGGGACAAAAGATAAGAGACTCTTAAACATAGGGAACAAATAGGGTTGCTGGAGGGTATGTGGGAGGGGGGATGGGCTAAATGGGTAAGGGGCATTAAGGAATCTACTCCTGAAATCATTGTTACACCATATGCTAACTTAGATGTAAATTAAAAAATACATAAATTATTAATAAAAAAAGAAAACCGAAGAAGAATACCAAGAAAAAAATAGGGTGTTCCCATTTTAGAGACCAAGAAGAGAAAAGCTGGGATTAATTAACCTAAGTGACAAAATAAAATATGTTTCCTCCTAAATAAAACTCATTTTCCGTGCCTGGGTGGCTCAGTCAGTTGAGCATCTGACTCTTGATTTCAGCTCAGGTCATCCCAGGGTCATGGGATAGAGCCCCATGTTGGACTCTGGGCTGAGTGTGGTGCCTACTTGAGATTCTCTCTCTCTCCTCCTGCCCCTCTCTGCTGTTCACACTCTCTCTAAACAAATTAAATCTTTAGAAAAAAAATCACTTTCTTCAGTTTCTTGGAGAGCAATTAATTACACCAGAAGATAGAGAAAAGCCGCAATATGCTAGTGAGCTCTCCATCCAATTAAATTTTCCAGAGAAAAGTATCCCCATTACATATTCACAGTTTCCTAAGCCCTGCAAGTTAGGCCAAGACTGAAGATTCTAGCTCCACTAACAAACAATCCTAAAGTATATATGGAAGCAGAAAAAGATCCAGAATAGCCAAAGCAATCTTGAAAAAGAAAACCAAAGCTGGAGGGATCACAATCTCGGACTTCAAGCTATACTACAAAGCTGTAATCATCAAGACAGTATGGTACTGGCACAAGAACAGACATTCAGATCAATGGAACAGAATAGAGAACCCAGAAATGGACCTACAAATGTATGGCCAACTAATCTTTGACAAAGTAGGAAAGAGTATCCAATGGAATAAAGACAGTCTGTTCAGCAAGTGGTGCTGGGAAAACTGGACAGCCACATGCAGAAAAATGAACCTGGACCACTCTTACACTATACACAAAAATAAACTCAAAATGGATGAAAGACCTAAATGTAAGACAGGGAGCCATCAAAATCTTCAAGGAGGAAGCAGGCAAAAACCTCTCTGACCTTGGCCACAGAAACTTCTTACTCAACACGTCTCCAGTGGCAAGGGAAACAAAAGCAAAAATGAACTATTGGGACCTCATCAAAATAAAAATCTTCTACACAGCGAAGGAAACAATCAGCAAAACTAAAAGGCAACTGACGGAATGGGAGGAGATATTTGCAAATGACATTATCAGATAAAGGGTTAGTATCCAAACTCTATAAAGAATTTATCAAACTCAACACCCAAAAACCAAATAATCCAGAGAAGAAATGGGCAAAAGACATGAATAGACACTTCTCCAAAGAAGATATCCAGATGGCCAACCGACACATGAAAAAATGCTCAACGTCACTCATCAACGGGGAAATACAAATCAAAACCACAATGAGATACTACCTCACACCCGTCAGAATGGCAAACATCAACAACTCAGGCAACAACAGATGTTGGCGAGGGTGCAGAGAAAGAGGATCTCTTTTGCGCTGCTGGTGGGAATGCAAACTGGTACAGCTACTCTGGAAAACAGTATGGAGGTTCTCGAAAAATTGAAAATAGAACTACCTTATGATCCAGCAATTGCACTACTAGGTATTTACCCAAGGGATACAGGTATGTTGTTTCAAAGGAGCACATGCACCTCAATGTTTACAGCAGCGCTATCAACAATAGCCTAAGTACGGAAAGAGCCCAAATGTCCATCAACAGATGAATGGATAAAGAAGACGTGGTATGTATATGTGTGTATACACAGGCGCACGCGCACACACACACACGAATGGAGTATTACTCGGCAATCAAAATCTTGCCATTTGCAACTACTTGAATGGAACTAAAGGGTATTATGCTAAGCAAAATTAGAGAAAGACAAATATCATACAACTTCATTCATATGAAGAATTTAAGATACAAAACAGATGAACATAGGGAAGGGAAGCAAAAATAATATAAAAACAAGGAGGGGGACAAAACATAAGAGACTCTTAAATATGGAGAACAGAGGGCTGCTGGAGGGATTGGGGGGGGGATGGGCTAAATGGTTAAGGGGCATTAAGGAATCCACTCCTGAAATCACTGTTGCGCTATATGCTAACTAACTTGGATGTAAATAAATAAATACATACATACATACATACATACATACTAGCTCCACTGAAGTTACTGAGTCCTACGGGCCCTAATGCCTGGGAAGGTCAGCTGACTAGAGCAGCTTCAAACCAAGTCACAGAATGTCTAAGTTTTAGAGATATTAAATATCCCCTTAATGCAATCCTCAAATTGACAAAGTGATATAGTACATTATTTTCCATATGGAGCTCCAGGAAGAATTCCTCAAGCACAAAAGGAAGAGAAGAAATTGAAATGATGGAGACAGTGCATTCAAAGTAGGCTTGAGGTAAGGTATGGGCTGGAAGTATGATTCACAACCTGAGAAGGGCTTTTCAAATAAAGGCAATGAATGTTTAAGTTAAAGCACAGGAACAGGAAAACATGGAAAGATTATGAGGACCAGTTTATAGCTCAATCTGGCTGAAATACAGGATATGCAGAAGAATCAGAAAAATAAGGTTGGGAAGATATTAAAAAAATAATAAGTCCAGTGGGCTTGATGAAGTTGGACTTCTGAGCTGTGGGCAATCAAGTAGACTAGAACAGATTTTTCTTCTAATTTTTAACATCAGGAATAAAAAGATAAAGAAAAATCAGTAACCACCACAGGTATGCACATTAGTGATAGTCTGGGTCAAGTTTTTGACTGGTGAAGGTTCAATAGTAGAAATATCTTTAGGCTTTTCCTGTCAGGCTTAGGCAAAACTATAAAAGAAATGACACTTCTCTTATCCCCTTTCTTTACTCCTTTATCCTCCACACTTAAGCAGCCCCCCCGCACCCCCCACCACCACCGAGCCCTGGCTCTCAGATCTCTATCTCTTCTGTCTCCAAGTGCTCATTTACAGAAGGAGGATATCAGGAGCAGGGTATCTGTATGAGAGCAAGGGGACCCTAGAAGAGGAGTTAGAAATGAGAGGAATTTTGAAGAGAATGTATTAGGAATTTCAGCATTTTAAGAACTCAAGGAGACATGTTGAGGAGGAGAATAAAGAGAGGTTTCTCTGGCTCCCCAAACCATATCAGAAAAGAAAGGCACCCTGTGTAACTAAGCATAAAATACACCTAGATCATTTCCACTAGGAACTTTCTGGGTTGCTCCTACTTTCTGGGCATTACTGCAATTGAGAATCAGTGACTACTATTAACAGCTCTTCCTCAGTGACCAGTACTGCCATTCCCAGCTGTGTCTGATTCAATGTTCAATCTTGCTGCTGCCCTCCACGTCAAGAAGTCAGAGATCCTTCCTGAGCAGATAGAACAAAAAGTTTGACAATGACTGAGGAAAGATTAAGAACAGCCTTAGCGGTTTGTTGCAAAAGCTTTCTGATAAGGCAGTGATGACAGGGACACCTTTTTTACTGGACTCAAACACACTGTACTAACTGAATTACCTTATATAACAGCTAAACTTTCACCAGCATTAACCAAATGTATTGAGTTTGGGGATGTCCCTACCATGAGCTATAATTTTTGCAATGTATGTACACTACAGAATGTTTTCAGCTATATAAATGGTAAAATTTAAATTTTAAAAATGCTGAAGAATCTTCTTATACCTGTAAGAATTAACATAGTGTCATAGCTCAGGTGAACATGGCTGCTACTTGGGCTATATTTATCTCAAGAAAAAGGATCAAAAACTACCAAAGGTAGACCTCAATTTTTACAATGCTAGGTGCTATAATCAATCAAGTGAATTGATTTTTAAATTTTGGAAATAACTTTGGTTCAGCTCAACAGAGATTTACTGAACTCCTGCTAAATTCTAGGCACTGGGGATACAAAAATGAATCAAATAAACCTCCAAGATGATAACTATGTGACGTGTGTAGATTCATTAAATAACTTGATCACTGTAATTATTTAACAATGTGTGTATATCAAATCATAATGTATGTTCAAAACATATACAATTTTGTCACACCTCAACAAAGAGGGCTGGGGCATAAACTTCCAATTAATTATTTATTAAAAAGTTAAAATAAAAACCCAACCAGTCAATTCTTCAAAATACCCAGCAAGAGTTTTGTTACATGAATATATACTGAAACATTTAATTTTTTTTAAATTTTTTTTAACGTTTTATTTATTTTTGAGACAGGGAGAGACAGAGCATGAACAGGGAGGGTCAGAGAGAGGAAGACACAGAATCCGAAACAGGCTCCAGGCTCTGAGCTGTCAGCACAGAGTCCAACGCGGGGCTCGAACTCATGGACCACGACGAGATCATGACCTGAGCCAAAGTCGGCCACTTAACCGACTGAGCCACCCAGACGCCCCTATACTAAAACATTTTAAATGTAAGAAGTATTCTGGATAGAGCAGAAAAAGAGGATGAAACACCACTTAACTCCTATTTCTAAAATAATCTAACTCTGAACCTAAAAATATTCCTAGAAATTATTTCTCTCTCTGGCTGAGAATACCTGATGTTCAAGCAGGTCATTAAACCTATGATTTTAGCTTCTGACAGAAAAACTATACAAGGTCTATACAAGGTCTATACAAAACTATACAAGGTCTCAACAGAATCTCATCAGATGTAGTTTAGTTTCACCCATTTCAAAGCAATCTGGAGAGGAAGAAAGGTGAATATTACACTGAGTTTCATAGCTAATGCTAATAACAATATCATGGGAGCCTATAGTAACTTTCTGCACTGAAACCAAATTTCATTCCAATCATATAGAACTCACAAAGACATAACATAAAAATATTTTTTTCAAAATAGTTTTTATTTATTTAAGTAATCTCTATCCCTGATGTAAGACTTGAACTCATGACCCCGAGATCAACAGTCATATGCTCTTCCAAATAAGCCAACCAGGCACCCTGTCAAAAGAGTTTTAAATACTGTAAATATTGCTAATGCAAGAAACACATGTTAAATGAAAGAACATACAGTAACTTCTATTGAACATATGTATTTATATCTCCTTCACTTCTAAAACCCTACTACAATGACAAGCTAAAGGGAGTAGGAACAAAAATGTTGGAGCCTGAAAAGCAGAATGATAGAACCAAGAAAAGAGCAGAACCAAGAAATAGAGAATAGCAGAACCAAGAAAACAGAATCCTAAAAGCATTAGGGAAAAACCGAAGCAACAAAACTGACAGTACAGAATTCACCAATCGTTCAGAAACTTAGGTCACTGAGTACATCCAGAGGTGGGAATGAGGATGGGCATAGGACCAGAACTATTAGGAATTCTGGGAAGATGGCAACAGTGCAGGTGAGTTTTGTTTTTTTTTTAATCTCCCTGAAGCCTCCATTAAAAGTGGACAAAGCAACTGCAATACCAAAACCAAAAATGCACAGACAACTCTGACAACAAGACCCTGTTAACTGTTATGACCCTGTTATGACAAAGTATTCCCATAAACCCCAAGATACAAGTGAGTAGGGACAAACTGAGAGCTGCAAGACTTGCATCCCAGCATCTATGTGGAAAGTATAGAGAAGTATGGAAAGTCTGACAAACCTAAAAAGAGAATTCCAAAAGAGCCAAGTACATTCACTGGAAAGCTCAGTGGACCAATGGGACAGCAGCAGCAGACACTGAATGCAAGGCAACTATGGTCCAGTCTGGAAGGGATGGAGCAGTCTGGGACCTATGAACTCTCAAAATTAACCAGGATAATCCTATACTAATGAGGAGAAACTGCTGGGAATAGAATCCAAATTGAGTGGAACAAGGATTTTGGCAGCAAAGGAAAGTGAAGGTGTAAAAAAAAAAACAAAAAAAAACAAAGGAAGAGGATAGAGCAAAGCAATCTCATAAGAACAAGGCCATGTTTTTAATGTTTCATGAAAACAACAGAAGGAGAAGCTGTAGAGCTATAA
The DNA here is from genome assembly GCF_024362965.1 of Panthera pardus. Taxonomy (NCBI): domain Eukaryota; kingdom Metazoa; phylum Chordata; class Mammalia; order Carnivora; family Felidae; genus Panthera; species Panthera pardus. The sequence goes on from NW_026526991.1 coordinate 22,509,718, forward strand.
AGCTAGAAACGTTGGCCTTATCTACTCCTTCAAAAAGTTCAGGAAAACTAATTTTGTGTAAAAAAGAAAAAAACAATCATTGAATGAAACAAAGTTACTATAAAAAAAGAGAGAGAGAATCAAGTGTAGAAAATGCTCCTACAGACAATGGGAATAGACCAGAAAGAAGACTCTAAATTAAAGGGCACCAGCACAACTGAGGACAGAATTATAGTTTTGAGAACAGAGGGATCCAGTAAAGGTTTACACACTAAATGACGAGACCCTACAACTACCCCCCAGTTCTCCTCCCCACTTAGCTCTAAGAACCTGTCAGCCAGATTTATAACCTCCAGGCAGAAAGACCAGAAGTTTCTTCTCTAGTAATCTGACAAGTACATGACAAAACACCTAAAGATACTGACAACAAAGATTCCCCATCCAGACTACTTTTCAGAAAAGGTCTCAGTCAACATGCAGAGCTTTCAATCAGTCTTTTAGTGTCCACCTCTGGTGGCTAGTATCACCACACAGCTGAGGAAGACATTTAAAATAAGAGGCCAAAGCAACCACACAGGAAAAAAAAAAAAAAAAAAAAAAACTTGGAAGAAATAGCAACTATGCAGGAAAATGCAATTTTGAGGAAAAAATTATGTGTGTGTGTATATATATATATATATATACATATATACATATGTGTATTATATGTATAATTTGTACATTATTTATATATCCACCCATCCTCAAAGAAGGTATTACATCTCTGAAACAAGAACACAGTGCTCTTCTAAAGAAATAAGAATGGACTCTTCAGCATTAAAAATAGTAGAAATAAGGAGCGCCTGGGTGGCTCAGTTAGTTGAGCATCCGACTTTGGCTCAGGTCATGATCTCGCAGTCTGTGGGTTCGAGCCCTGCGTCGGGCTCTGTGCTGACAGCTCAGAGCCTGGAGCCTGCTTCCAATTCTGTGTCTCCCTCTCTCTCTGCCCCTCCCCTGCTCATGCTCTGTCTCTCTCTCTCTGTCAAAAATAAACATTAAAAAAAAAAAAAAATAGTACACATAAAAAAGTCAATTAAAGGCCTGGAAGATAAAGCTGAAGAAAACTCAGAAAACACAGCATGGTTTAAAATCATGAAATGCAGAAAAAGAAAATTACAGGATCAGTCCAGGAGATCCAATATCTGAATAATGGTTGTTAAAGAAAAAGAAAGCATATTGGGGTAGGGAGGAATCAAAGAAAAATTTAAGTTTACTTGCATTAAAAAATGTTTCCAAATGGAGAAGGGACCACAAATAGGCAAAACAATGGATAAAACAAATACACACCAAGGCACATCATCATGAAATTTCAAAATTCTAGGGACAAAGAGAAGATCCAAAAATCTTCCAGAGAGAAAGATTGGGAATCAGAATGGCTTCAGACTTCTCAGTATGAGCTTTGGAACCTTGGGAGAAAATGGAACAACGTCTTCAAAGTTTTAGGGTAAAATAACTGCAAACTACATCCAAAGGTAGAACTGTCCTAAATTGCATTAAGGCAGGAAGCACATTCATAGTACACTTAGTCTACTTAGTTCTGATGACACTAATGACCAAAACAAAATTTTATTATAACTGTATTAGAATAATGGGGTGATAAAAAGGGGTGTGCCTATGTCAAAGGTAGCACAGGTGGGAGAAGAAAAAACTACATTTTCATCTTAATTTTCAGAAGATAAGTTCTCAAACATAGAAATTAAAAACATTATAAGCTTGAGATATGGAGGCATGAAGGTAAATATCAAAAGAAGTATCTAGAAGCTAAAAGAAGTGCTTCTGGAGAATGAGTAATGGGGATGTCTGTTCTCCATAATGAGCTCTGTAATACTATTTAAGTTTTAAAAGTATGTACATTGGAACTCTGATAAAAACAAAGTTAATTTTTAAAGAACATACAATAGGCGTAAGGCCTCCATATCCACAATCCTTCATTATGGCAAACTATTCTTTTTTTAAAGAATTTCATCCCTATAATAAACATCTTTATTCTTAAAAGAATAAAATTATTTCAGATTCTACAACTTTAAAGAAAAGTAAAGAGAAACTACATAAATGTGGCAAAAAAGTTTATTTATTGATGCAAATCCAAATATAAGGCAAGTGGGAGAACTCAAATGACTCCTTGATCTTCAAAATAAACAACCTTCCAGTAGAGGGTTCCCAAGTCAAATTGCCTGCCTCACCCACAGAAAAAATATGAAACGTGAATGGGTTTTATCTAAATCTATGTACATAATCTGAATGTATCCCCAAAGTAATATGATCTTAAAGAAATATTTAAAATGCACACCAGATATGAGCCACAACCAAAGTGTTCCTTTGCTAGAGTCAGCATGACGTATGTTGGAAGTTAATTCTCCTCACCTGAATTGAAGAATCATCAGAGCTTGAAATAAGAGTTTTCCCATCATCTGTGAACTGGATGTGCCGTACAGTTTTCTTGTGCCCAATCCTGGATTGGAAGATTCTGTTGTTTAGGAGTTCTAAAATCTTCAAAATAGAAAACCACAGAAAATTAGCACCAAGAAATTCAGCAACACCCAGGCATTACACCCCAAAGATATTAAATTTAAATTAGATACAGAAGGGTATAGAATTTCCATCTCATAGTGCTTTCATTTTAATTAAAGACACACAAATGAATGGAACATACATATGCACAAGTGTATCCACACACACACACATCCTAAAATAAAACTCACTGGAATGACCAGATAGCAGTAGGAACCAGTGGTCCTTCTGAGAACTCAACCACCCAATTCATCAAACAAGTGGCAGCCTGAACTCAGCCTCCAAAAAGAAAAGGACATGTAAGATGGATGAGAGAGAAGAAAAATTCTGGATGACTGACAACACAAGCTCTTTATAAAACACCAAAGACAAGGAAAGAGGGGGGTAATGAGAGAGACAGGAAACAGACAAGAGAATAAAGAGTAGGTTTCGGAAGTATATCAAGAACACATAAAGGATCTAAAGATGAATATGCCTAACGCAGAGATTAAAAAAGTGGTAACAGAACTCAAAAACTAATGACTATATCAAAAAGGCTTTCAAGTGAACTGACCAAAAACAAAACAAAAAAAGTAAATATGGTTCTCTTGTCCAAATTAAAATGTCTCAAGGAAGCCTAAGGAAAATAGAAATGATGCTAATATAGGAAATGGTAGAAATTCAAGCCTAACCTGCATGTCTGAAAAAATGCTCCTTTTAGGGGCGCCTGGGTGGCTCAGTCGGTTAAGTGGCCGACTTCGGCTCAGGTCACGATCTCACAGACCGTGAGTTCAAGCCCCGCGTCGGGCTCTGTGCTGACAGCTCAGAGCCTGGAGCCTGTTTCAGATTCTGTGTCTCCCTCTCTCTGACCCTCCCCCGTTCATGCTCTGTCTCTCTCTGTCTCAAAAATAAATAAATGTTGAAAAAGATTTAAAAAAATAAAATAAAATGCTCCTTTTAGAAGGCAAACGGGAACTGTGTGAGAGCGTTCCCCAATGAGCAGAACAATCTTAGAACTGCTGTAGGGAAAAGGCAGGCAAGCATCATAGCACAGCAGCTCAGAGACCAGGGCTTAAATCCTAGCTCTGCCACTTACTGATTTAATCAAAGTTATGGAAACTTGGAGTTTAGACATCTGTAAAACAGGAATAACAACATCTAACATCCAAGTATTATAATAATTCCATGAGAGAATCTGGTTGATAAATACCTAAAAATGGTAGCCTTTATTATTTGATGATACTAGACTCAACCACATGAAAATGCTATCTTACAAGTTAAATACAGTCAAATACTGGTAATCTCATATGATTCATTTTATATTATTTATATTATTTGATGACTCTGAGGACAGGGATATGGATGAGGTACATGTGTGTTTTGTGAATTATTTCCTTAAACTAAGGTTTATTTCAAGATACTCAGATCGTAAAAACAAAAAGAATGTAGCGCTGGCTTGGCAACAAGGTAAAAATAAAAGAGGAAGCAAGGATCCTTTAAGAATGAATAATAGTATACACCAGTTTGAAAGACGAGACCGAGAGGGAAGACTAAGGTGCACTCATAAAAGGAGAACCATCCCTTGCTTAAAAAACATTCACAATACACTTTTTTCAAAATAGCACTCATCTTCATGATAAATAATTTTTCCCAATAATGAAAAAAAACACCTTAACTCTGAATCCATGCCACAATGGCCACGACAAATATATAATAACACTGGCATCACTTTCTAAAAGCTTCTTCCTTCATTTTGTGTGTAAACATATAGTCTCCTCTTTGTGGGGCAATATGGACTAGAGAATATTTGTGTAATTCCTTATGAAAATAAATCCAAAGTAAAACAAATGTGGCTTGTGTCACAATTAATAAATTAAGAAATAATCCCAAAAAGCTTGGATGAGAAAAAGGTGAGAGAAGGAGCAAATGTTCTTTGGAAAACCATTACACAGCTAAAGACAATGTGCTTTGTGATGAAATCATTTTATTACACATTTTTGCATTTTTTAAGTTATTTGGTCTTCTTTAATAAGTTAAGGATTCAGGTGGTGAAGAGGTATACTTCTAATACCAAAAGAGTATCAGAAGGGTTGGTGAAACAGGTAAGCAAACGACAACCCTGCACAGACATTTCCAAGGAACCTTATCAGTACCAAGATGGAAACTTACACCAAAGGCTGAGTTGCTAAGGAGAGAAAAAAGTGCTATTTACATGGTCAGCTAAATCTCTGACAGTGTTTGATATTCTTGGAGAATAGCAAAACAACTAGATAGACCATAAGAACACAAAAAGACAAAAAGTATGAGAAACCATAGTAAAGGCAATCTGAAAAATATATCACCAATAGGATTTTAAGATTTTAGCCTAGCAGAAGAATGACTGATATACCACAAAAAGATTTATTTAGTATAAGTCTACAATGCCAGACACACAATTTTAAATAAATAAGTCTCCTGCACAGAAGGATTCTGAAGACTAGAACAGAATAATACCTCAATGGCTCCATCTTCGCCTCCAAATGCAATGTACTCAAGATGTGGACTTAAGCAACAGCAACTAACTTGAGCTTCTGTCAGATAATCAGTCTGACCTGTTTTTCCATTAATGAGCTAAGGAAAAATAAGGCACAATCAGTTGTTAGGCTGTAAGAGCAGTTTCTGTTCTTTAGAACAGAGACTTCAATTGAAAACATAAAGTGAAACAGAAAACAACCAACAAGATCTCCCAGGGGAACAACAAAGTCCTATCCTAGTCTCAGCAGCTGCATTTAGCACTTCACGCTTTCATTTCATTTCACTTTTGTAGTTCAAATACATTTTCATAAAATAAAATGAGCTTTAAAAGGTTTAAAAAGCAGCTGCTGTGCCCACCACCTGAGACACATGAATTTATAATCCCACAGCTAACTCTGCACCCTGTTTTCCATTTCTTTACAAAGCCCATTTCAGTAAGGCTATCATTTGCTAAAGTATACTTTTCTGATATTTTTCAAGGGGGCTACTGAAATGGGACTGAGATAGACATCATATAAAAAGCCAAATTCAATTTAAAATGAGTTTTAGGAGCACCTGGGTGGCTCAATCGGTTGGGCAACTGGTTTTGGCTCAGGTCATGATCTCACACTTCGTTGAGTTTGGGCCCCACATCGAGCTCACTGCTGTCAGTGCAGAGCCTGCTTCAGATCCTCTGTCCCTCTTTCTCGATGCCACTCCCCTGCTCATGTTCTCTCTCTCTCAAAAATAAAACATTTTTTAAAAAATCTTTAAAATGAGGTTTATATCCTCTAATCACTCACAAAACAGTTTAAATTAAGATTCTTTCCTTTGTGAAGCAGGGGAGAAGGGAGCTTTGGAGAAGAACCCATAAGCATAATATGGGTGACTGGACTTATAATGCTTAATCTAAGGTTAGCTAATTTTATAATACGTACCAATGCTAACAATTACTTTAAGTCTTATTAACAAAGATGGCTTATTGCTCAACTAAACCTATTTCTCAAACTTAAATAAATTGTCTGCTACCTCTCTCTCTTACAACCTAAAAGTCTTAAATCATTTTTTACCACCATGAACTAATGGTCATATTTGTTTCAGGCACAAAGATTACAGGGTATCCATCAAGGTAGCCTTTTCTTCACAATGACATTCAAAATAAAGACTGAATTGCTAAAAGCTGAATTTATCTTCTTTCTCTCAAAAATAAATTTCCATATTTTTCTAATAGTGACTAAAACATGTTTTGTTCACTTAAATGGAACTATATTTGTCAGTTTAACTATCCCCTAAACTCTCCCATAATCACTGACAGAGAATGAAATGATACTTTTATAGCTGTATGACTTCTTTTTGAAGTCTCACAGTTATGACAACTATTAAAGAAAGGTTGCACAAATTTAATAAAGGTAATATAAGCTTGAGGACACTGAACTTGACAAGAAAACTGCAACAGAAAATATCCCAAGTCTGCTAAAAATCAGTAACGAGGCATGCACATTCAATTTCACACATCAATTTATCCCAGAAATACAGGGCATTAGGAGCTCCCCATCAATATATTAAGGATGATAGTGTAGCTTGTAAAATACAGAACAAGCCATATTAATGGGTGCCTCACACCTTGACTCTGACCCCCGACAGGAGACAAGGAGAAATTACCACATGCCATAGACTGTTTACTCCCAGATATCTGTCTCCTGAATCTGGATTCCACCTTCACCCTATAACCAGCTCAGACTTCTCAAGATAAAAAGGACCATATAGATGAAGAAAGTGAGGCTCAGAGGAAGTGTATAATTTACTCAAACATCACACAACTGACAATAAAGCCTAAACTGTACGTGGGTCTCCTGAGTGAACAGTCACTGTTCTTTCCATCACATCAAGCTGGGCTTTGCAGCTCCAGAGCTTGCGAAGCTCTGTCTTACCCTCAGTCACTCCATCTCAAGTTCTCCTCCCGGACTCCATGAAAATCAAGGAATGTGATTACAGATACCAACAGGAGAGGAATGAAGTGAGGCAAAGTTCACTTTTTAAAACTCTAAATATTAAGCATATTTAAGCCTCAGCTCAAGACCCACATATTTATTCAATTAATACCTACTGAGCACCTATTAGATATCACACATTTGTGCCTGATTCCCAAATTCAAAACTGAACAAGAAAAATGTGAATTGGAAGTTCAATCAAAATTTTTTGGGGCGCCAGGATGGCTCAGTCAGTTAAGCATCCAACTTCAGCTCAGGTAGAAAACTCATGTTCATCAGTTCGGGCCCCACATCAGGCTCTGCGCTGACAGCTGAGAGTTTGAAGCCTGCTTCAGATTCTCTGCTTCAGATTCTGTGTCCCCTCTCTCCACCCCTCCCCTGCTTGTGCTCTCTCTCAAAAATAAATGAATAAACAGGTCGCCTGGTTGGCTCAGTCAGTTGAGCATCCAACTTCGGCTCAGGTCATGATCTCACGGCTCGTGAGTTCGAGCCCCACGTAGGGCTCTGTGCTGATGGCTCAGAGCCTAGAGCCTGCTTCAGATTCTGTGTCTCCCACTCTCTCTGCCAACCCACTCGTATTCTGTCTCTCTCTCTCTCTCTCTCAAAAAAAAAAAAAAAACGTTAAAAAAATAATAATAAATGAATAAACATTAAAAAACACACACACACACAATTTTTCCAATTGTTTTCTAAAAAATACTCACCTGCAGATGTCTTACATTGTCAACTGCAAGAACCATCACTTCATTTTCTTGAAACACAACATCTATTTCTTGCTTTAACACTATAGCAGAGTTCTCACATACTTTCTTTGTCTCCCAGAGCTAAATAAAAGATTAAAAAAACTAAAATAAGATAGTCATATCTTTTGAAATATGTAAAGAGAAGCCTTAGTCTTAAAGCAAGATACAAACCATGATTCACACTCAAAATACATATGATGCCAGGAAATTTTCAATTATTAGATTATAATTCAATAAATACTTATTAATTATATGCTACATGGGAATGCAAGCTGGTATAGCCACTCTGGAAAACAGTATGGAGGTTCCTCAAAAAACTAAAAATAGAACTACCTTATGACCCAGCAATTGCACTACTAGGCATTTATCCAAGGGATACAGGTGTGTTGTTTCAAAAGGACACATGCACCCCCATGTTTATAGCAGCACTATCAACAATAGCCAAAGTATGGAAAGAGCCCAAATGTCCATCAATGGATGGATGGATAAAGAAGATGTGGTATATATATACAATGGAGTTACAATGGAGTATTACTTGGCAATCAAAAAGAATGAAATCTTGCCATTTGCAACTACATGGATGGAATTGGAGGGTATTATGCTAAGTGAAATTGGTCAGAGAAAGACAAAAATGATATGACTTCACTCATATGAGGACTTTAAGAGACAAAACATATGAACATAAGGGAAGGGAAACAAAAATAATATAAAAACAGGGAGGGGGACAAAACAGAAGAGACTCATAAATATGGAGAACTGAGGGTTACAGGGGTTGTGGGAGGGGGGATGGGCCAAATGGGTAAGGGGCATTAAGGATTCTACTCCTGAAATCATTGTTGCACTATATGCTAACTAATTTAGGTGTAAATTTAAAAAAATAAAAAATGAAACAAGATAAAAAAAATCTTTTTTCACTAAAAAAGAAAAAAAAAATTATATGCTACAGTGAGTAGTAGTTAGTATTAAGAGTAATGAGTGCCCGACCATGAATTCTAGTTCCACCTAAAGTTGTGACTTTGGGAAGGTTACTTAATACAGTGCTTCTCACAATAAGAACTCCTGCCAGTCTTCACACTGATACCAAGATAAGGAACTGGTACTAGAATTTAAATCAACTATATCACTAACACACCATTAACAGTATGCTTAGTGATATGACTGATCTTTTTTTTAAGAAGACTTCTTGATGAAGAAAGAGGTAAGTTGATTTACATTGTGGCTCAAGTTTATTGAGACTGGCACTATAAGCAAAACTGATTTAACCTTTCTGTGACTGTTTTCTCACCTGCAAAAAGGACTGCTATCAGAACTAGCAAATATAACAGCAGTACTTCTCACAATGTCTAGCATACAGTAAATACTAAAAAAACTTTAGCTACAATGTATATAAAGTACTATATTAGATGCCACAGGGTCCCTGGCCTCAAAGGCCTTGTAATTTAAGATGTGTAGGGGCGCCTGGGTGGCTCAGTCGGTTGAGCGTCCTACTTTGGCTCAGGTCATGGTCTCGCAGTTTGTGAATTCGAGTCCCGCGTCGGGCTCTGTGCTGACAGCTCAGAGCCTGGAGCCTCCTTTGGATTCTGTGTCTCCCTCTCTCTCTGCCCCTCACATTCTCATGCTTATCTCTCTCTGTCTCTCAATAATAAATAAACATTAAAAAAAATTAAAAAATAATAAAAAATGTGTGAACAAGTTAAGAGGAGCAGTGGAGAACTAAAGGTGAGACGTAAAGCAAATCTGTACTTAACACTCAAAGCAGAATTTGGTTAGTACCATAAGAAAAGGACATAGAGTTATATGGCATTAAAGGGAAGATACATTCTCCCAAATGGATTATTAGGAAGGGCTTTGCAGAAAGCCTGGGGGGAATGTGTAAGACTGTTAGGATTCCAACAAGGAGAGAGACAGGGAAATAGAGTATTCCAAACATAAGAAACCATAAAAGCAAAAGAAGCAAGGAACTACAGGGTGTTGGGAAAATGTGAGCAGTCCAGTATAGGTTACCTGTAGGAATAAACCAAAAGAAAGACTGGAGCAGAATGAAGCCATACTGTAGAGAATTTCAATATAAACTTAGGACTACCTACTTACTTTTAGTAGTTTTTAAGCAAAAATGACATGGCTGTATTGTACATGAGGAAAATAGCTTGGAAGCAGCATGTAGAAAACCAAGAAAGACAAGACTGTGGCACACACTAATACATTAAGAGAGACAACATGTAATGATCACCTAAATTTGAAATGAAAAGGTAGAAACAAATGACAGAAAATGGAAAGGCAGAATCCATTAGAATTGGCAAATAACTGGATGGGGGAATTTAAGATGGAGGAAAGAGTCAAAAATTAAGTCAATGTATTATCTAGTAATATATTTTTAAATGAATCAAAATAGAATATAATCAATGGACTTCAACATTTGGCCCATGATAATACTCAATGAACACATATGGAATGAATGAGACTGTTACAGTCCATGTAATAGCACTTTTCAAGGATAAATATGAATCTAGTAGTTTCTTGTTTTACTGCCCCCAATACTGCCCATCAATTTCTTAGTTTCTAGGAGGTTTATGATCAGTAAATGTCTAGAATGAAAATGTCAATATTTCTCACCCTGATTGTCTGGTCATCAGAAGATGTCAAAAATGATGATCCATCAGGAGAAAACATCACACAATGAACCCAACTTAAATGTCCTCTGCAGTCAGCCACTTTTAAACATGAGTCCATATTCCACAACTACAGAATATATAGGAAATCACATTCATAAGAATTTTGAACATATCAAGAATATTGAAAATAGCAAAAGTAAACCAGTATCCACTTCTATGAATATAGTCCAAAATAAACTAGCAAAAATACAGAATGACTTGTGTAAAAATTATTCATTGCATCTTATTTTTAATAGCAAAAATTGCAAACAACCCAAAGGATCATCAATATGGAACTGACTGGGGCGCCTGGTGGCTCAGTCAGTTGAGAGTCCAACTCTTGATTTTGGCTCAGGTCATGATCTTATGGTTTGTGCATTCAAGCCCTACATCAGGCTCCGCATGTCAGTCTCTGTCTCTGTCTCCCTCTTTCTCTGCCTTGCCCCTGCTCATTATCTCTAAATAAATAAACACTAAAAAAAAAAAAAAAAAAAGAGAACTGACTGAATAAACTACATAATGGAATATTATATAGCTATAAAAAACACCCAGACAATGACTAGTCACTGAGATAGATTTACAGAAAATAAGCAAAGAGCATATATACTTCTATGTAAAAAATATATATATTACACTATATATGTATATGTATATATTTACACACACACACACACACACACACACACACACACACACACACACACACACCTGGATACACACACTATACTGTGTAAGAGATGAAAAACAAATACCGATATATACATGGATATAGACATGGAGATTTTGTTTATACAAAATACATACAGATATCTGCTTATATACACAAAAAGAACATTGGAATGTTAAACCAAAAACAAAACCAGCTACCTATTGGCAGGAGTTAGAAAAAGGGATAGGGATAGAAATGAAAACAAGACTTCTCTGAATATAGCTTATTACAAAACTTTGATTGGAATCATGCATTTTATCTATTTTTTTATAAGTCATCAAAAAATAGACTATTTTCCACTGTCATCTAATTCTCATTTCAACCAATGGCAAAACCGTACAATAAATGAATATACTAATTGTACATGTACACACTTCTGTTATTCATGGTTATTATCAATTGTAAATGTCTGCCACCCTGGCTATATTTTGTCCTGAGTTCTGCTATAAATTATTCAAATATATTCCAGTCTAATGAAGTACCATATGTGCCCGAGTTCCTCTCATTACACTCTGAATGACAGACCCACTTTACGATTTCAGAATAAGCATGGACAAAACAAGTACTTCATCACATGCCCAGTGGGTTTCAATCAGTGAGTTCTATGGTTACAAATTAATTGTATGAAATTTTCTTTGCCTTATCACTAGAGTCCAAGCTCTTGTGGACATACAAAGCTAAAGGCCACAAATGACAATGGTTCCATAACTAATAAATCTCCATTGAAAATCCTTCCCTTTTCCCTTCTAATTCTACCCCATCATTTATTAGAGCCCCCATTTTAGGAAAAAGGACAATGTTTCCTCAAGCTTTCTAATAGGAAAGGGTAGGGATTTTAGAAGTGACAGAAAAGGCTGAAAGAAGAGTTGCTCCTCCACTCCTTCTAAAATCCTGACAAAAACCCACAAAGAGGAAATTTCCAACCACATCTACCTTGAGGATCTATAGATAAGGTGAAAGATCTAGCACATCTGAATTTTTCAATTCAAGGACTCCGCTGACAAGAACACTGCCCACAGCACCTACTTCTTCCCATCATTTCAAATAGGACTGGAGCCTGCCCACACTCACTGCCTCTGCTTCCAATGGGAAGATTCTCGGCAGGGAAGTTCTTCAGTGTTAGTTGCATTGCTTCTGTACTTGGAGGTAAGCAGACCTTACAGAGCTTACCCACTCACTCTCACCTATTATATCTCCATGCTGAAGACATCTCCATGCTGAAGATACCTCCATGCTGAAGGGCTATAGCTCAGAAACTCTCCCCAACATCTTCACAGTAAGGGGCAAGATTGTCAAACTCACTAAAAATTGCTGAAATAAGCACAGAACACTAAAGAAGTGCTTGCAGTAGTCAAGCTTCCTTTGAGAAGACCCTGTGAACCAAGTGGATTTGTCTATTTTCCAGATAAAAGCCCATACCCACCTTCTTAGACTGTCATCACAAGGGTCTCCAAATTACCTGATGGTAAGACCCACTCAAGAAATAAATAGTAACAAAGCTTGGAAAAACTAATCCATCTTTGGAAAACAAATATAAGGAACTCACTGTTTTTGAAAAAATTAATACAGCCACTCACTTATTTCTCAAACATCCTCAGTAGTTAATGGTTTAAGTAGCCCATTCTTTGGCATCCTTGTACCTCTGGAGACTCAAACTTCACAGAGTAAGTGAACTACTCACCTCTACACAGCACTGGGACAAAGCCACCACTGCCAAGTGATTTTGTGGGGAGAAGTCACAGTACTGGATGGTGCTATGATGGCCTGTATGGATTTCTGCCAACAGGCCACTGGCATGAATGTCAAAAAGCTGTCAACATAAAATAGGTTACCTATGAAAATAAAATACTTTTAAAAATAAGCTATATTCAAACTGAATATAAATTTATAAGTCCTGACAAAACACAATTACTGATAGTTAACAGTCATAAATAAGATATAAATCAATATACACATACTTTTAAAATACTTGTAACATGTTTCCTATCAAGAAAAATTTATCAGGGCACCTGGGTGGCTTAGTCAGTTAAGCATCAGACTTCAGCTCAGGTCATGATCTCATGGTTCATGAGCTTGAGCCCCACATCAGGCTCTGTGCTGACAGAAGCCTGGAGCATGCTTCGGATTCTGTCTCTCTCTCCCTCTGCCCCTCCCCACTCGCTCAAGTTCTCTCTCTCTCTCTCAAAAATAAACATTAAAAAAATTAAAAAATTAAAAATAAACATTAAAAAAGAAAAATTTATCATGGATGATGTCTCAAGCTGACCTAGGGAGAAATAAAACCTTTGTGAATAAATGAATGGACTAGCCAAATTAACATACAGAGAAGTTCTCCTGAATGCTTATTTATTCAAAAGAGGAAAATGGATACTCATAAATGAAGATGATCAAAATAATATAGAGCAGAGGCTTGCTAAAATTAAATTAGTTCAACCATTTCTATTTCTCTTCAGTGCTATCAAATTATTCCATTTTGATCATTTTCCCATTTTTGAATTAAAAAAAGCTATTTTTGTGTAATACAAGCTTCATTTCAACTTTTGAAAAATTTTTAAATGTTGAATATGCTCTTCTGAAGTTTTTGCTAAACGATAAAAACATTCATAGCAATATATAGTATTGTGATTTAAGACCAAGGTATAGTCTTTAGGAGGGAAAAAAAAAAAAAAGCTTCCAGCGGGAGCCATAAATATGCACACAGCCCTGCAAGTATGCACAGATGGTAAGCAGCACAGCATCGGGGGCCAACAACAAAAGATAGTAAACCATATTTAAAATATAGTTTTCCAGGATAGATTGTTCTTAAAAATTAATGGTGGAGGGTGACAGAGGAAACTGAGCATGTATGAAATAGGCATCTGTCCTATTACCACCAATTACTAAGTGGTAAAAAGGTAAAGCCCTAACAATTGGAATAGGCCAACAAAAGAGTTTGAAAGAAACCAGAAGAAGGAGAATGGAGAAACCAGAGAGTAAGAAATAGGGATCTACATGTAATTAAGGGTAATTTTAGGGTACTTTTATTTTAGCAGGTAAAATAAAAACCTCGTCTAGATTTTTAAAACAAAAACATATTTCATGCAATATAAAGTTGTTTTCTTCTATCACTGGAACAGATCTTTTAAAATGTTCAAATTCTGCTTAACACCATTAGTCATTAAGGAAATGTAAGTCAAACAACCATTAGATACCACCACTTCACACCTAATAGGATGGTTATAATTTTTTAAAAAATGGCAAATAACAAGGTTTGGCAAGAAAAAAGTGGAACCCCTGTAACACTACTAGCAGGAATACAAAATGGTGCAGATAGTTTGGTGGTTCTTCAAAAAAGCTAATTTAGAATTACCCAGTAATTCTATGCCTAGGTGTGTACACAAAAGATTTGAAAGTGGAGGTTCAAACAGATACTTGTACACCATGATCACTGTATCATTATTCACAACAGCCAAAAGGTGAAAACACCCAAGTGTCCATCAACAAATGAATGCATAAACAAAACGTGGTATATCCATATGATGGAATATTATTTGACAATAAAAAGGAATGAAGTTTATATATGCTACAACATGGATGAACCTTGAAAATATTACGCTAAATGAAATGAGCCAGATACAGAAGGACCAATATTATATGATTCCACTTATATGAAATATCCAGAACAGGCAAATTCATAGATTAAAGGTTACCAGGGGTTGGGGGCAGAGAGGAATGGGCAGTTACTAGTTTCTGGTTACAGAATTTGTTTGGGGGTGAAGAAAAAGTTTTGCAAACAGTGCTGAGTTACACAACACTGTGAATGTAATTAATATTACTGAATTATACATTTAAAAATGGGCTAAAGTAGCAGATTTTACATAGATATATTTTACAACAAAAAATTTTTTAATCTTCAAATCTTATAAATGCAATGGTTCCTTTTCTGTTCCTACAAATTTTAACAAACTTTAAAAAGTTTGCTATTTTTTTCTTCAATTGCATGCTAAAGGAGTATAAACCGACATGCAACAAAGATCGAAGGGTCACAGATCAATGACTAGATCAAAAACAATATAAATGGGCCCTCAGTCAGTTTTTATGTAAATATACAGTATATTTCAGTTATATTCTTTAAAATTGTACTATCTCAGGGGATTTGAGGAGCTCTCAAGAGACTTAAAGGCCTCTTCCTAAGCTAGCACTCTCACCAAGAAGAGTGCAAGTTCAAGAAGAAGAAGAGTGCAAGAGTGTTCAGTTCAAGTGCAAAAATCATGAAGCCCAATGGCGAGAAGCTGGACAAGTTCAAGTGCGACATCTCCCAGGCTCTCCTTGAGCTGGAGATGGACTCAAACCTCCAAGCCCAGCTAAGGTAGCTGAATATAACAGCAGCCAAGGAAATTGAAGTTAGTAGTTGTCAGAAAGCTATCATCATCTTTGTTCCTGTTCCTCAAATGAAATCTTTCCAGAAAAATCTAAGTCTAGCTAGTCTGTGAATTGGAGAAAAAGTTCAGTGAAAGCACACTGTCTTTATTGCTGAGAGAATTCTACCTACGTCAACTCGAAAAAACCATATTAAAAATAAGGAAAAGTGACCCAGCAGCCACACTTTGACAGCCATGCATGACACGATCCTGGAGGACTTGATTTTCTCAAGCGAAATTGTGAGCAAGAGAACCATGTGAAATTGGATGACTCATAAAGGTTCATTTGGATAAAGCACAGCAGAACAATGTGGAACACAAGATTGAAACTTTCTCTGGTGTCTATAAGAAGCTCACACGCAAGGATGTTAATTTAGAATTCCCAGAGTTTCGGTTGTAAACAAAAATGATTAAATAAAACATTCACATAAATAAATAGATAGATAGATAAATAAATGATTAAATTGCACTATCTTGGGTGTGGAGAATAGGAAGAGATTGGTAAAAGGATATGAACTTTCCGTTCAAGATAAATGTGATCTGAGAATCTAATGTATAAGACGGTAACTACAGTTGATAACACTGTATGGTATAACTGAAATTTGCTAAGAGTAGAAATTAAATGTTCTCTCACACACACACACACAGAAGGTAAATACGTGAAGTGATAGATATGTTATTTAACTCCTTGTGGGGAGAATCCTTTTACAATGCATACACATATTAATTCACACATGTATACCTTAAATATCTTACAATTTCGTCAACTGTACCTCAATAAAGCTGAAAATAGAACTGTAGTATCTCTTATCAAGTCTTTTAAAATTACTATTAGAATGAAATGTCCCTGAGCCATAAATCAGAATATCTATCTTTCCAAATCCATGGTATAACTTGGGACAAATTATTTGGCTGCTCTGAACCTCAGCTGCCTCATTATTAGCATAGGTATATTGTAATCTGCTGCATCTCTTGGACATTTATATCAAGAGAAACATGTGAGAGCACCCTGAATACTACAAATATAAGCTATTACTACATTTCCTTGTCATTCACTATTTTAACATATTGTCCTCATTTACATCATAGAAATCTCACAATATTCTTCAGTTGTTGATAAGTTTTTCTATCACAGTCACCAAATCATAAATTTGAGGAGTAAGGAAGCACTTTGAAAATCACCTAAATCAATGTATTCAAAATTGTAACAAAAAAAAAAAAAGTGATACAGAAAGTATTCCATATTTTAAATCTATTTGAGAAACACTGGACTAACCAACATAAATTATTTTTGTATTATAGGACTTATGGAGGCCTCAGGTATGTTAGTATACACTGACTCTAATAAGGAAAGGAACACACATTTCTCAAACCTGTGTGACCATGGAAACCTTTCCACACAAAGCCAATCAACATCCCCTAGAACACAATTCTGAGAACTAAGAAGTTAGGGAGCCTACCCAAAATCATATAGCTATACTTTATTATTTATATCAATAAACAGTATAAAATGCAAAAATCAATAGATGTTTTCATTTTCTTTAAATCAGGCTAATTTTGGCTTGTTAAAATATGGATACTTACAAAGATCTTATTTTTTGCTGCCACCATTATCCTAGCACCATCAGCAGACCATGAACAACATTTCACTATCACTTCCATATCCTCTTGAGGCTCCTCTGAATTTAGGAAGAATTGCTTCACATTAATGCTTTCCCTCTCGTTTGCTGATTTCACATCCCAAAGCTTCAGATTGTAAAAATTAAAAAAAAAAAAAAGTTTAAGTTTGTTTTAATCTCAAATCACACATCTAGAATTCTACCGGGATTAAATGTCATACAAATTATTCACTTTTTCTAATGAACTGTTTTCACTTATGTGTGACTTTTTATAAAGCTTTCAAATTAAGTACTCCAGTTTCATTCAGCACCTTCCTAAAAAGAAAAAAAAAAAACTAGAAGCACTGCCTGAAATGCAAAATGCAGAATGTAAAACTAAATGCTAAAAAACCCTTGCATGGTGTGGAGGAAGCTAAAGATTAGGTGGTGACAATAAGAATGAGAACAGGAAGAAAGGTGAGACTCACGATTTGCCACTGCTGCCCTCTGCTGTGCCAGGCATGAAGTTTGCTTCCCATCTATCTACTGTATGCACAACCTGGACACCACACAAGGCCCAGTCTAAGCTAAGTTATAAACGTAGCAAGAGTATCCAGGGACATAAGGAAGTCCCTGAAAATAAAAACAAAGAATATGCTAAAAGGAAGCAAGGCACCTTATGTGTTTGTGGGACCATACACTTAAGCGGCACAAAAGACAAAGGCCTTCAAGAAGACCCATCTCCACTCCCCTTGGCCTTAAACAGCAACCGAGCTTCACAAGTGATAATGACTACCATGCCCAGACCAAGGGTTGGTCAAGGACGACCAAAAAAAAAATTTTGTTTAATTAAAAATTAAAACAAAAAAACAAAAAACCTGCTTCTTAGGCTTTAACTCAGCTTCCAAAGAACACCTCCAAAGTAAAACCAGGTTTGTTTGACCAAGCACATTTTTAAAGCTCAAGTTTAGAGGGGCACCTAGTCAGTTAAGCGTCTGACTTCAACTCAGGTCATGATCTCACGGTTTGTTGAGTTCGAGCCCCATGTCGGGCTCTGTGCTGACAGCTCAGAGCCTGGAGCCTGCTTCGGATTCTGTGTCTCATTCTCTCTCTGCTCCTACCCAACTTATGCTCTGTCTCTGTTTCTCAAAAATAAATAAATGTAAAAAAAAAAAAATTTAAATCTCAAGTTTAGAGGCACATTATATACACTAAGGAATATAACCAATACCAAAACCTTTACCCTTGCAACAAATGTGGATAAAGTGGATGAAGTAAAAGACATCAGATAATAAAATAGCCTTCCTTGGTACTTAAAGAGGAAAAAAAAAAAAAAAGCCTATACATAAATGCCAGAAGTTTCAGTCACATCAACTACATATATGAGAAATCACATTGCTTCCCAAGCCACCACTGCCGGGATTTAAAAAAGAAAGAAAGGGGGCACCTGGGTGGCTCAGTCGGTTGAGCGACCGACTTCAGCTCAGATCATTATCTCACAGTTTGTGAGTTTGAGCCCCTCGTCGGGCTCTGTGCTGACAGCTTAGAGCCTGGAGCCTGCTTCTGATTCTGTGTCTCTCTCTCTGCCCCCTCCCCCACTCATGCTCTGTCTCTGTCTCAGAAATAAACATAAAAAAAAAAAAAAGAAAAAAGAAAGAAAGTAAGAAAGAACGAACCTAACAAAACCCAATTTCATTAAACCTGTCTAAACTACATTCTGCATCTGGACCTGACTTCAGCTCCTATCCAATGAATGATGAAATTCCACACATCGAGGGACCAAGTAAATACAAGCATTTGATTTTAAGCAAGTCACTATACTGTATCAAGGGCCCATGTGCACCTTGGGCTTTGTGTGGTTTACATGGCAATTTTAAATAAAAGTCACATTTTGAAACAGTTTATCAACAGGGCCTGAAAAACACATGCTTATCAACATGATACCCTGAAAAATGCTTAAAAGATTACAGAGCCATTTGGGGCAGGAAATAATTTTACAGTTCTTCATCCTCTCAGAAGGCAACAGCTTTGCGAAGACTTTGACCTTGAGATGCTGTTATCCAACATCATTTTACAGGACCTCTGCTTACTACACGTCACTGTATCAGCACGAACTAGCTAACGATACTGCCTTAATAGCACTGTGGGAAAGCTGCCACAAACACGGCAGTTCTCACCAAGAGTGCAATAATGTCTCTCCCCTGCTGCTACTGCTCTATGCTCTACAATCACATTTTGATACTCACACATGATATCAAAATCCTGTCCCTGAAGACTTTTAACACTTTTTTCTTTCGAGTTTGGAGAAGTCTTACTTTGATTTGAAGGGACACAAAAAAGGTTTATCATTGTGAACACATTAACCACTATGCTCATCATTTGGAAGATTACATAAATAAATCAGGTATAGATACCTCTCTCTCAAGGAGTTTACAGGCCATTAAAGGAGGTAAGACAAGCCCATAAGTGACTCTAAGACAAAGTACATCGGATGTGTCATTTGAGAGGAAAAGATAAAGCACAGTGGAAATGCTAGACCCAAGCTGTGGGCTTGAGGGAACAGTTTTTGCAGAGGTGGACATCTCAGTCTCCTCCCTGAAGATTAGCCTACAACTTAGGATGGAGAGATTTTCAACACTAAAAAGACAAAAGGAACACTCTATGGCCTAGACTCTCGGCTAAAGGGTCATCATAAGCTAAAGTGACACATAAAATGGGATAACAAAGATCATGAAAAAGGAGAAAAGGTTACAGTTTGGGTGCAGCACCAGGTGCCTGAACACATCTGGACACAACCCTCATCTGTTCTCAGAGCACCTTTGCCATTTCCACAGCTTGTCTATTCCCTTACCACTTTCTCCAACTGGAATTTGAACAACTTCAGGCCAGGAAATATTTCATGTTTTGTTTGTTTTTTTCTTTTTAGTATTTAAAACCCAAATGCCTCGTGCAGTGTCTGACACATATTAAGTATTCACTAAATAATCAAAAAATGCATTTTAAGTGAAAAGACAGATTCTTCTCATGTTTCAAGCATAGCTGAGTAGAAACAATAGTGTTACTGAAGGAAATAGGATTCAGATTAAAGATGTAGATAGAATACAAACATTCATCTTCATACCCTCCCAAAACCACATAAAAGAACAGTAAAGAGAACTTTTCTCCATAGGCATAGTTCACAAGGCAAAGGAGAAAGGAGAAAGAGATAATAGCAACAAAACTATAAAGGGTAAAAAGCAAAAAGGCAAGCAATAAGGAGACTCCTAAATACTGAGTCCTGAGCCCACCACAGGGAAAGCCAAGAAGCAGCCCAATTCATACCACAGAACTCCTAAAAGGCGAAGGAAGTGTTGCACTGGGTACCTTCTAAGGGTAGAGCTAAATCAAGAGAAATCACTACAAATCCCTTGAAACCCCCTCCCAAACTATGCAATCCAGGTTGCTGTGTCCCTACTTTGGCTGAAGAGTAGAGGGTTTTTCTAGACCCATCACAGTTGAGAGCAAAGTCATCATTCTGAAAATTGGGAAATTAAAAGAAAGTCTATATTCCAAATTTTGAGATCTCTACCTCAACATCGTCTCAGAACTTGCCAACCAGACTTATACCCTAGAGGTAGGAGACTAAAGATTTTTCTCTGAATATCCAACGAGATCAAGAGGAAAGATCTAAAAAGTCTGACATTAGAAGTTTCCCAGACAACCCTTCAGGGAAACTCATAATAAGCAAGGTTACAATTCCCTATCAGCTTTTTGGTGCTACACTCCTAAATAGGAGCAGGATTTATATATCTAATACATATACAGATCTTCCTCAACTTAACCATGGGGTTACATCCCAATAAACCCATCATAACTTGAAAATATCATAATTTGAAAATGCATTTAATATGCCTAACCTACTGAACACCATAGCTTAGCCTGGCCTACCTTAAATGTGCTCAGAACACTTACATTAGCCAAAAGCTGGCAAAGATCATCTAACAAAACCTATTTTATAATAAAATGTTGAATATCTCCTGTAATTTATTAAATACTGTAGAGAAAGCAAAAAAGAGAATGGCGATACAGATATAGAAAGGCTGTAAGTGTATCACCCTTGTTCACCCTTGTGATCTCATGGCTGACTGGGTGCTGCGGCTCCCTGTCACTGCCCAACATCACCAGTATCAGACTGCATATCGTTATCCAAGGGAAAGATTAAAATTCAAAATTCGAGGTACAGTTTCTACTGAAGGTATATCACTTTTACACCATCATAAAGTTGAAAAATCCTAAGTCAACCATCGTAAGTCAGAAAACATCTGTAGCTATACCCAAGGATCAGATAGCAGACGTATACCTCTAAAATACAGACAGAAACTGAAACCAACAAAGAAAACAGCAACTATACAGGAATATGAAATTTAAAAAAATACTATTCACAAGGGCACCTGGGTGGCTCAGTTGGTTAACATCCAACTCTTGATTTCGGCTCAGGTCATGATCTCATGATTCCTGAGATTGAGCCCCACATTGGGCACTGTGCTAACAGTGCAGGGCCTGCTTGGGATTCTCTCTCTCTCCCTCTCTCTCTGTCCCTCCACCACTTGTGTACATGCTCTCTCTCTCAAAATAAACAAACTTAAAAAAAAAGATGCAGCTCTTAAAATATATATTTACAAAATAAAAAATAAAAAACTGTTAACACCACAAAAAGAGTAAAGAAACTCCATCTATGACAAATATAGTATAAAATCAAAAAGGAAACTGATCATAAGAATGAGTACTTTAAGATACGACAAGAGAAATTAAAAATCCAATAGAAGGATTAGAAAATAAAGCTAGAAAATAAAGCTAAAGAAATCTTCCAGAAAGGAGGGCAAATAGACAAAGAGAAGGACAGAAAAATAAGAAAACAACCAAAAAAACAGACAGCCATTCTAAGAAGAAAAAGCAGAGAAAAATTACATCAAATAATTAAGGGAAGACTACAGAACTGAAGTATATGAATTTCCAAATTGAAAGAAGCCACCAAGTGCCAAGCACAATAAATGAAGACAAACCCACACCAACGCAGCACGTTATCATGAAATTTTTAAAAAGAAAAAATACGGGGCATAAAGAGAAGATCTTAAAAGAATCTCTCAGAAAAGGGTTGTCTTAACCCATCCAAATGTGTTCTGAAAAACCTCCTCTGATATGGATTGTCCTAAAGAAAGAGACAGTATTTAATATTTGTAGATAACATGTCATAGAGGTCAAAATCTATTTACTTGAATATTCTACCTAAGAATGCTCCCAACATCTACTAATAGCTAGAAAATTCTTTAAAGTAGAATTCTAACCAGAAAGCGTTCCTAGATGCCCTGAAGTAATTTCTACAAAACAAGTTATCTTCAGCCAACAAAGATAAATCAAAGATTCAACCAGAGAATCAGCATCAAGAGATTTCTGTAACTTTCTGTAACTTAGGAGTTACCTATCAGCATTAACGAATCTTCTCTAGTGATTCTAACAAACAAAATAGTGCCCAGGAGGGTTCAAGCATTTCTCTGGAAAAAAATATGTCAAGAAAATTTACTGAGTGTGTGTTTTGAGTACAATTCTGTACTATGAACTGCAGAGAGTACAAGATGCAAGGTCTCTGCAGATCATAAATCTATATGCAATCTTATCAAAGACATATGAAAATGATTGAACTGAACTGCACAACATATTTACAAGTGGAAATGAGAAGATCAACTGAACAGTTCCTATCAATATACATAAATATAGATAGAAGGATGGGTGGTGCACTCAGAACCAGAAACATGGATGCTATAAGAGAACACTTTCTGAAGAAGTGGGTTTTTAAATTTTTAAAAAATATTTATTTATTTTTGAAAGAAAGAGACAGCGTGAGCAAGGGAGAGAGGGCCAAGAGAGGAAGACACAGAATCTGAAGCAGGCTCCAGGCTCCGAGCTGTCAGCACAGAGCCCAACACAGGGCTCGAACTCCAAACCATGAGATCATGACCTGAGCTGAAGTCGGACACTTAACCGACTGAGCCACCCAGGCATCCCTGAAGAAGGTTTTGCATAAAGGTTTAAGGGTCATTAAAAAATATGGTTAGGGGCACCTGGGTGGCTCAGCAGGTTAAGCATCTTTCTCTCTCAAAAATAAATAAACATGTAAAAAAAGGTTTTTTTAAATATGGTTAAATGAATTGGAGGCCAAAATTCTGCCGAAAAACTACTGAAATATATATATGGAAACAGTACCAGACATAAGCCCCCAAATTATCTTGCCCAAAACAGTTAGTGTTAAGTGTGTTAGAAGAAACAAACTGAACAGGTACAGAGGTGGCAGAATGATGATAGGTAAAGAGACTCAGAGGTGCACCTGATAAGCCTGGTTTATCACAATTTATAATGTGGGACTTTTGTGTTCCAGCTTAAAGTGGCAAGATGAAAACAGAGGTAAAGTTATTCTAGCAGTTCTGTACCAGAATTAGGAGGGATGGAGAATACATCTTAGAAAGCTGCTATCAGACATAAGGAGATGACAGCATGAACCAGAGCAAACACTATAGAATGGGAGGGGGAAAAGTAGACAAAAAGATGAGGAGGTCAAAGATAGATTGGACTTAAGACCAAAGGAAAAAAGGAGAATCAATAAAGAGGAGGCTAGAATGATGGTGGAGACAGGAGTAATAAAGAAAGTAGGATTTGGATCTTATTTGAGAAGGTAAAAATGTAAAGAATTTAGTTTTTTTTAGGACTATAGATTTCAGGAGGTTGAATAAACTTTTTTTCCTAGCTCTCAAAAACAGGAGAATATAAAATAAAAGGGAGAATAAAGAATAAATAAAGCAGGGCCTTTACAAATTCGACCCCACAGGTCTCAATTTTATGAAGTCTTAAATAGAATATATGCTTAAAAAATTAAGATTTCAAATTATATGAACTTTAAACCATAAGGCAGTAAACCATTCATAAACAATCATTATGACAAGCAATTACAGTTATATTAAATATGCTCCTGGAAATTAAAGAAGCTCTTCCTGTAGAAATGTGAAAAACAGAAACCTATCTCTATAACCAAATCATAAAACTACAAAATTACAACCAATTTTAATGATAAACAAAAGCATACCTTTAATGTTCCATCAGCTGAACAACTAGCCAAAAGTTTATCATCTGGTGAAAATCTGCAGTGATTGACTGAATTTGTGTGGCCAAACATGGTATTTCGACACTCTTTTTGGGTCAAATCCCACAGCTATTTGAGAAAGATAAAAAGATAACTACAAAACTAGTACTGAACAAGGAAGTTAGAAACCACATAACATTTTTTCTTCCCTCCCATTTAAGTTTTTTCAATTACAGAAAAATGTTCATAGTAACACAAAGGTATCAAATACAAAGGTGAATTGTGATTACCAAGTAATGGAGCCGCCCTTAGATCAGCACCTACATCTATTAAAGGACCAAAGGTTATGTAAATAACTAATCACTGCCCATTTTAACAAAGTAGTTTGGAATCATTACTATTTTTACTTAGATCTATAATAAATAATTTGTAAAATAAAATATCCCCAAACTTTTTTAGATGCTAGGTTACCCAAATGGTCATTTCTAAGATTTCCCCATGCAAACCTTGAGTATACTAGCTAGGCTAAAATCTATTAATGCTCTAAAAAATGACTAAAAAAATACAAAGATAGCAAAGATAGACATAAATACATTTGACAGGACATGTAATAGGCTTGAAGACCAAGTAAACACCTCTAGGAAGCAACCAACCAAATTCAGAATCCACAGGACAAGTGACTAAAGTTCTCATCAATGGCGTAAGAAAAGAGGAGAAGGGAAACTTCTACAGATTAAAAGGGATTTAAGACATAGAACAGCTAAATGTCACCTGAAATTTATATTTTGATTCCAACAAACTCATGGTAGAAAGGTATGTTTTTAAGAATAATGGGGAAGGGGCCCCTAACTGGGTCAGTTGATCTTGGGGTTGTGAGTCCAAGCCCACATTGGGTGTTGAGATTACTAAACATAAATAAACTTAAAAAAAGAAAAAGAATAATGGGGAGAAATAAGCACAAACCAGGTATATTACAAAACCATTGTTAATGTTAGGGGTAATAATGCCATGGTATGTATGTTTAAGACCTCAGATACGCATGCTGAAGGATTTTGGGTGAAATGACATAATACCTGGGATTTGTTGCAACATGCCCCAGCCACCACCCCCCCCCCCCAAAATGGGGATGGGGGACCGGGGAGGACAATAAAATAAAATTAGCAAAATACTGATAATAGTACAGTTAGAGCTAAACAATGGATACCACAAGGGTTCATTATTGTACTCTTTCCTTTTGGATATGTTTGAAAAGTATATAAAATGTAAATTAAAAAGGGGCTCCTGGGTGGCTCAGTCGGTTGAGTGTCCGACTTCGGTTCAGGTCATGATCTTGCAGTTTGTGAGTTCGAGCCCCATGTCGGGCTCTGTGCTGACAGCTCAGGGCCTGGAGCCTCCTTCGGATTCTGTGTCTCCCTCTCTCTCTGCCCCTTCCCCGCTCATGCTCTGTCTCTCAAAAATGAATAAACATTAAAGAAAAAATGTTTCTTTTTAAATGTAAATAAGGACTAGTCATCTCTGGTGATTTATGCTAACTATATTAAACACAGAAGAAGAACTCATTCATCCCCATGATTAACCTTGGTAAAAATCCTTTGCAAATGACCAGTGAGATACGTCCTATTCTTCATGTCCATCTCCATCCTAGACTCCTTTTTATCCCAGTCCTAGGTAAATCCAATTTTTCAGATAAGGCAAGTTACATGGGGGCAGCTTCAATTTTACATATATTTTTTTAAAGATTTCATTTTTGGGGCGCCTGGGTGGCTCAGTCGGTTAAGTAGCCGACTTCGGCTCAGGTCATGATCTCACGGTCTGTGAGTTCGAGCCCCACGTCGGGCTCTGTGCTGACAGCTCAGAGCCTGGAGCCTGTTTCAGATTCTGTGTCTCCCTCTCTCTGACCCTCCCCTGTTCATGCTCTGTCTCTCCCTGTCTCAAAAATAAATAAATGTTAAAAAAAAAAAAATTAAAAAAAAAAAAAAAGATTTCATTTTTAAATATTCTCTACACCCAACATGGGGCTCAAACCCACAACCCTGAGATCAAGAGTTGCAAGCTCCACCAACTGAGCCAGCCAGGCACCCCCAGATTTACATATTTTCATTGGCTTCTCTCAGTTCAAGAGACACAAGAAGTGAGTTCTAATTGTCTACATGGTAATACAGGTGTGGTATGGCAGATCTTAAAGCATAACTTGTCCTTAATTAAAACTGTTGACTAACCAATAGACCCCATAGATCTCTCTTTGTTCTCACATCCTAGAGGTTTTTGTCTGTAATTAAAATGAGGAAATATTAACTTCTTCACCCTCTAAAATATTAAAAAGAAACATCAAAAATTAGTCATAACAAAAGGTCTTAGGTTTTTAGAGCTGGGATTGTTCAAATAGAGCAAAGCTTTTCTTAAATAGTACAATAGTCTTATTTTTTAGAGGTGGGTTTATTCAGTAGGGTAAAGCATATCTGAGTAAAAATGAGCTAAGACTGTAAGACTATGTTAGTTTGTTATTTTAACCCAATCCAGTGTTTCAAACTGAGCTGTGCAGGGCCCTGGGGATTCCAGAAACGTGTCTGAAAGGAACTACTGGGGGAAATAACCTGTGGGTATAGGGGGGAAAACTTTCAATATTTTCTAAAGTTGTTCAAATACCTTAAACGTCAAACAGAATGTATGAGGTTTTCCAAACTGAAATGTTTTGCTGAACCTTCCCAAAAATATAATGTCCCATTACAAAGATAGTGTGACATTAAAAAAGAAAGGGCACAGGGCACCTAGGAGGTTCAGTCAGTTAAGCGTCCAACACTTGGTTTCGGCCCAGGTCATGATCTCATGGTTCATGAGTTCAAGCCCCATGTCAAGCTCTGTGCTGACAACATGGAATCTGCTTAGGATTCTCTCTCCCTGTCTTGCTGCCCTCTCCCCGCTCTCCCAAGCTTGTGTACTTGCTCTTTCTCACTCTCTCAAAAATAAACATCAAAAAAAAAAAAAAAAAAAAGGAGGAGGAGGATGAAGGGCAGAAATCAATCCAAAAAAGACTCTAAAAGAAGTTAGTGAATCTTTCTGGGACCCCAGAAAATTCAATCTAGCTATCTTTAATATGGCACTTAACAGGGGAAAAAAGAGCCTGCCTGGAATTCGCTCTCTCTCCTTTTTCTGCCCCTCCCCTGCTTGCTCGTGCATACATGCTCTCTCTCTCTCAAAATAAACTCCAAAAAAAAGATAAAATCTTTTATAATTTATAATTATAAAGCATTACCAAACATACATGAAATGAATATGTTTTTGGTTTTAGCTTTTTTTTCCTGTCAGCATCTCTTTTTCTTCCTCCTAATAACAGAACCTCTCTTTTGAATCAAGCCCCTCTTATATAATTCAGTGGAGCTGACCTCACCTCACTTGTCCCATTTCTACATGGCTACACTTGTGATCCTTGGCCAATCCACGGATTCCATCCTACAGGCCACTAGGATTATTTAACAATGAGCATATAAGCCAAACAAAGTCAAATAGTCTTCTTTAAAATGAAATCTATGGGATCTGGGAAACAGTAGATCCTATATGTATGTATGTATGTATGTATGTATGTGTGTTGTATATATATAATACGTATATGTGTATTACATATATCATGTATATAATATGTATACACACACACACACACACACACACACACATATATATATATATATATATATATATACATACACACACACATATATAACATGACTTCCTCTGTGACTATAAACTATAAGACCCATGTAAGCCTGGAGGTGAGAACAGCCATATTTCCTGCCACACTGAAAGAACAACGCCTAAACCAAACAAAGAGGGAAACAAAGTCTAGAGATAAGAGGTAGAGTCTAAGAACATAATTTAAACATCTGGAATCAGCTATGCTTGAAGCCATGCTCCCTCTATACTCTTCACTTACATAAACCAATAATATCTTTTTTTTTTTGCTTAATCTAATATGGAAGTTTCTATCACTGCAACCAGAAGAACCCTGATTAATACATGAGAAAATCAAAAGAAATGTTCTAATGCATCTATCAAATTTGTCTATGTAATTCTCATTATCCACACTTACTTTGAGGAAACAGTCACTTGACGCAGTGGCTAAGAGAAGGTGATGACTGTTGTTGGTAAAGTGGCAGCAATTGACTTGCTCTGAGTGCTCATCATAGATATGTACTAGTTCCCCAGTCATAGAATTCCAAATCTAAAAAGAATAGAGAAAATAAAAGTTACAACTACCCCTTATTTTCAAAGGGAGAACAGAGGAGCAAACAAGCATCACCTGTTTTGTGGCAGATTTTCCCAGACATGAGGCTAATGAACACCTCTGCCTTCTCTAAAATATGTATTTTTCCAGGTTTAAAAAAAAAGTTACTTGCAAGTGTATACATGTGACCTTTCTATAGCATAATTAGAATCTCATGAAAACATTACATTCTTCAAGGGCAAGATTGCACATGTTCATATGAATGACAGCAGGCAGAGATGTAACTGCTATAAAAACTATGGAAGGCGCACGTGGGTAGCTCAGTCATTTGAGAGTCCTACACTTGATTTCAGCTCAGATCATGATCTGATAGGTTCAGAAGATCAAGACCCAAGTTGGGCTCTGCGCTGACAGCAAAGAGCCTGCTTGGGATTCCCTCCCTCCCTCCCTCTCTCTCTCTCAAAATAAACAAACTTTAAATAAATAAGAAGTATAGAATAATGGACTTTAGATCAGAAGGATTAAGTCCAAGACCTGGCTCTACCATTTATTATTTGTGTGTCCTTAAGTCCTTAATTTATCTGCATCACAGTTCAATCTTCTATAAAATGAGGATACTTATACCTGTCCTACACAATTCAAGGTATCAAATGAGATAAAGGATGGGGAAAACTGAGAGCTTTCCCCTTAAGGTCAGGAACAAGACGAGGATGTCCACTCTCTCCATTGTTATTCAACATCGTTTTGGAAGTCTTAGCCTCAGCAATCAGACAACACAAAGAAACAAAAGGCATCCAAATAGGCCAGGAGGAGGTCAAACTTCCACTCTTTGGGGATCACATGATACTTTATATGAAAAACCCAAAAGATTCCACCAAAAGACTGCTAGAACTGATCCGTAAATTCATCAAAGTTGCAGGATATAAAATCAATGCACAGAAATCGGTTGCATTCCTATACACCAACAATGAAGCAAAAGAAGGAGAATTCAAGGAATTGATCCCATTTACAACTGCACCAAAAACCATAAAATACCTAGGAATAAATCTAACCAAAGAGGTGAAAAATCTATACACTGAAAACTATAGAAAGTTTATGAAAGAAATTGAAGAAGACACAAAGAAATAGAAAAAGATTCCATGCTCCTGGATAGGAAGAACAAATAGTGTTAAAATGTCAACACTACCCAAAGCTATCTACATATTCAATGCAATACCTATCAAAATAACACCAGCATTCTTCACAGAGCTAGAACAAACAATCCTAAAATATGTATAGAACCGGAAAAGACCCTGGATAGCCAAAGCAATCTTGAAAAAGAAAACCAAAGCAGGAGGCATCACAATCCTGGACTTCAAGCTATACTACAAAGCTGTAATCATCAAGATAGTATGGTACTGGCACAGAAAGAGACACTCAGATCAATGGAACAAAATAGAAAACCCAAAAATGGATCCACAAACGTATGGCCAACTAATCTTTGACAAAGCAGGGAAGAATATCCAATGGAATAAAAACAGTCTCTTCAGCAAATGGTGCTGGGAAAACTGGACAGCGACATGCAGAAAAATGAACCTGGACCACTTTCTTATACCATACACAAAAATAAACTCAAAATGGATGAAACACCTAAATGTAAGACAGGAAGCCATCAAAATCCTCAAGGAGAAAGCAGGCAAAAAACCTCTCTGACCTTGGCCACAGTAACTCCTTACTCAGCACGTCTCCAGTGGCAAGGGAAACAAAAGCAAAAATGAACTATTGGGACCTCATCAAAGGACCTCATCCTTTGCACAGCAAAGGAAACAATCAGCAAAACTAAAAGGCAACAGACGGAATGGGAGAAGATTATTTGCAAATGACATATCAGATAAAGGGTTGGTATCCA
This sequence comes from Panthera pardus, assembly GCF_024362965.1. Classification (NCBI taxonomy): domain Eukaryota; kingdom Metazoa; phylum Chordata; class Mammalia; order Carnivora; family Felidae; genus Panthera; species Panthera pardus. Next base: position 22,540,029 of record NW_026526991.1, read on the forward strand.
AAATCTGTAAAGAACTTATCAAACTCAACACCCAAAAAACAAATAATCCAGTGAAGAAATGGGCAAAACGCATGAATAGACACTTCTCCAAAGAAGACATCCAGATGGCCAACTGACACATGAAAAAAATGCTCAACATCACTCATCATCAGGGAAATTCAAATCAAAACCACAATGAGATACCACCTCACACCTGTCAGAATGGCTAACGTTAACAACACAGGCAACAACAGATGTTGGCGAGGATGTGGAAAAAGAGGATCTCTTTTGCATTGTTGGTGGGAACGCAAGCTGATGCAGCAACTCTGGAAAACAGTATGGAGGTTCCTCAAAAAATTAAAAATAGAACTAGCCTACAACCCAGCAATTGCATTACTAGGTATTTATCTAAGGGATACAGGTATGCTGTTTCAAATGGGCACATGCACCCTAATGTTTTTTTTTAATATGAAATTTATTGTCAAATTGGTTTCCAAACAACACCCAATGCTCATCCCAAAAGGTGCCCTCCTCAATGCCAATCACCCACTTCCCCCTCCCTCCCACCCCCCATCAACCCTCAGTTTATTCTCCGTTTTTAAGAGTCTCTTATGGTTTGGCTCTCTCCCTCTCTAACCTTTTTTTTTTTTCTTCCCCTCCTCCATGGACTTCTGTTAAGTTTCTCAGGATCCACATGAGAGTGAAAACATATGGTTATCTGTCTTTCTCTGTATGGCTTATTTCACTTAGCATAACACTCTCCAGTTCCATCCACGTTGTTACAAAAGGCCTTATTTCATTCTTTCTCATTGCCACATAGTATTCCACTGTGTATATAAACCACAATTTCTTTATCCATTTGTCAGTTGATGGACATTTAGGCTCTTTCCATATTTGGCTATTGTTGAAAGCACTGCTATAAACATTGGGGTACAAGTACCCCTATACATCAGCACTCCTGTATCCCTTGGGTAAATTCCTAGCAGTGCTATTGCTGGGTCATAGGGTAGATCTATTTTTAATTTTTTTAGGAACCTCCACTCTTTTCCAGAGCAGCTGTACCAGTTTGCATTCCCAACAGTGCAAGGGGGTTCCCATTTCTCCACATCCTCTCCAGCATCTATAGTCTCCTGATTTGTTCATTTTAGCCACTCTGACTGGCATGAGGTGATATCTCAGTGTGGTTTTGATTTGTATTTCCCTGATGAGGAGCGACGTTGAGCATCTTTTCATGTGCCTGTTGGCCATCTGGACGTCTTCTTTAGAGAAGTGTCTATTCATGTTTTCTGCCCATTTCTTCACTGGGTTATTTGTTTTTCGGGTGTGGAGTTTGGTGAGCTCTTTATAGATTTTGGATATTAGCTCTTTGTCCAATATGTCATTTGCAAATATCTTTTCCCATTCTGTTGGTTGCCTTTTAGTTTTGTTGATTGTTTCCTTTGCTATGCAGAAGCTTTTTATCTTCACAAGGTCCCAATAGTTCATTTTTGCTTTTAATTCCCTTGCCTTTGGGGATGTGTCAAGTAAATTGCTACGGCTGAGGTCAGAGAGGTTTTTTCCTGCTTTCTCCTCTAGGGTTTTGATGGTTTCCTGTCTCACATTCAGGTCCTTATTCCATTTTGAGTTTATTTTTGTGAATGGTGTAAGAAACTGGTCTAGTTTCATCCTTCTGCATGTTGCTGTCCAGTTCTCCCAGCACCATTTGTTAAAGGGACTGTCTTTTTTCCATTGGATATTCTTTCCTGCTTTGTCAAAGATTAGTTGGCCATACTTTTGTGGGTCTAGTTCTGGGGTTTCTATTCTATTCCGTTGGTCTATGTGTCTGTTTTTGTGCCAATACCATGCTGTCTTGATGATTACAGCTTTGTAGTAGAGGCTAAAGTCTGGGATTGTGATGCCTCCTGCTTTGGTCTTCTGCTTCAAAATTACTTTGGCTATTCGGGGCCTTTTGTGGTTCCATACAAATTTTAGGATTGCTTGTTCTTGCTTCGAGAAGAATGCTGGTGCAATTTTGATTGGGATTGCATTGAATGTGTAGATAGCTTTGGGTAGTATTGACATTTTAATAATATTTATTCTTCCAATCCATGAGCACGGAATATTTTTCCATTTCTTTATATTTCTTCAGTTTCCTTCATAAACTTTCTATAGTTTTCACCATACAGATCTTTCACATCTTTGGTTAGGTTTATTCCTAGGTATTTTATGGTTCTTGGTGCAATTGCGAATGGGATCAGTTTATTTGTCTTTCTGTTGCTTCATTATCAGTGTATAAGAATGCAACTGATTTCTGTACTTTGATTTTGTAGCCTGCGACTTTGCTGAATTCATGTATCAGTTCTAGCAGACTTTTGGTGTAGTCTGTCGGGTTTTCCATGTATAATATCATGTCATCTGCAAAAAGTGAAAGCTTAACTTCATCTTTGCCAATTTTCATGCCTTTGATTTCCTTTTGTTGTCTGATTGCTGATGCTAGAACTCCCAACATTATGTTAAACAACCCACACACTTCTAAAACTCAAACGGGAAGAAATAGAAAGCTTGAACACACCCATAACCAGCGCAGAAATTGAATCAGTTGTCAAAAATCTCCCAACAAATAAGAGTCCAGGACCAGATGGCTTCCCAGGGGAATTCTACCAGACATTTAAAGCAGAGATAATACCTACCCTTCTCAAGCTATTCCAAAAAATAGAAAGGGAAGGAAAACTTCCAGACTCATTCTATGAAGTCAGCATTACTTTAATTCCTAAACCAGACCTAGTAAAAAAAGAGAACTACAGGCCAATATCCCTGATGAATATGGATGCAAAAATTCTCAATAAGATACTAACAAATCGAATTCAACAGCATATAAAAAGAATTATTCGCCATGATCAAGTGGGATTCATTCCTGGGCTGCAGGGCTGGTTCAACATTCGCAAATCAATCAATGTGATACATCACATTAATAAAAAAGATAAGAACCATATAATCCTGTCAATCGATGCAGAAAAAGCATTTGACAAAATTCAGCATCCTTTCTTAATAAAAACCCTCGAAAAAGTCAGGATAGAAGGAACATACTTAAACATTATAAAAGCCATTTATGAAAAGCCCACAGCTAATATCATCCTCAATAGGGAAAAACTGACAGCTTTCTCCCTGAGATCAGGAACACAACAGGGATGTCCACTCACCACTGTTGTTTAACATGCACCCTAATGTTTATAGCAGCACTATCAACAACAGCCAAAGTATGGAAAGAGCCCAAATGCCCATCGATGGATGAATGGATAAAGAAGATGTGGTATATACATACAACAGAGAATTACTCAGCAATCAAAAAGAATGAAATCTTGCCATTTGCAACTATGTGGATGGAACTAGAGAGTATTATGCTAAGTGAAATTCGAGAAAGACAAATCTCATATGACTTCACTCATATGAGGACTTTAAGACACAGAACAGATGAACACAAGGGAAGGGAAGCAAAAATAATATAAAAACAGGGAGGGGGACAAAACATAAGAAACTCTTAAATATGGAGAACAAGCAGAGGGTTGGTTACTGGAGGGGTTATGGGAGAGGGGATGGGCTAAATGGGTAAGGGGCATTAAGGAATCTACTCCTGAAATCATTGTTGCACTATATGCTAACTAACTTGGATGTAAATTTAAAAAAATAAAAAGTTTCTTTTTAATGAGATAAAGGACATGCTAAGATTTCTGACTTCAACTTATAAATAAATAAGTAAAGACAAATAGCTCAGTGAAAAAAATAAAGGCTTCTGATTCTGAGGGAAACCTAAGCTTTCAACCCTGGCTCCATTACTTATCAGTTGATGTGAGCCTGGACAAATGACTTCATCTCTGAACTTGTTGCCTCATCTGTTAAATACTTACTTTACAAGTTGTAGTGAGAAAATGATAATGTAATACAACAAAGTGTTCAGTATAAAGCTTCACAAGGTGTTAAATTCCCAAGTAAAAGAATAATCATTTTAGTTACTATGTAAGACAACTAAGCAGTGTGTTCTATCTAACAACAAATGAAAGAAATAAATTATCTAATCTCACTGGGCTCTGGACTTTTCAGAGGTACTAATCTGCCTCTTATAGCATTTTGTTTTTAATTTTTAAGTAAGCTCCATACCCAAATAGGGCTCAAACTTACAACCCCGAGATGAAGAATCATGTGCTCTACTGATTGAGTCAGCCAGTCACCCCACATTTTATCTTGTCAAAGCACTCCCCAGAGGCCCAAAAAGTTTATTTTTATTTAATACACATTTCTGCCTCTTGTTTTGTTTTTGAGTACTTAGAAAGCAGAAACACAGTGTTATTTCCTTTTACTCCATTTGGCTCTGACTGTGGAACTACAGGAATGGCCAACTCCAAGTCTGACTCAGAGTAGAAGCTATGGAGTAAATTAACGAGTTGGTTGTAAAGCCACTTGGAGTCCATTCTATCAAGAAGTAGATTTTTCCAAGGCCTGAATTTAGTCTGAAAACTCCAAAGTCTTCTTCAAGTGGATCCAGACCCTAGGAAAACTTCCAAGCCAATTTTCTTGCTCCCAGGTCCACTAAGACCCAGTTACACACCTAACCAGTTACGACATTCTTTAAAAAAAAAAAAAAAAGAAAAAGAAAAAGAAAAGAGAAAAAGAAAAAAAGAAAAAGGCTGGGGCTTCTGGGTGGCTCAGTCAGTTAAATGTCCAACTTTGGCTCAGGTCATGACCTCACAGTTCGTGTGTTCTATGCAGACAGCTCAGAGCCTAGAGCCTGCTTCAGATTCTGTGTCTCCTTCTCTCTCTGCCCTACCTCACTCATGCTCTTTCTCTCTCTCTCAAAAATAAACATAAAAAAAATAAAATTTAATTTAAAAAAAAATTTTTTTAAAGCCTGAAGTGAGGATCCCCCTCCACTTATCAGAAAAAAACATTCCCCTGGACTTCGGTCTCTCCTAAATTCCACATAAATGCTCTGGCAGAAAGCCAAATTTAGGAACGAGACAAGAAAGAATTAAAAAAAAAAAAGAAAAAAAGAAAAAAAGGAAAAAAAAATAACAAAGATAAAAATTAACCTGTGTTTACTTTTTTTTCCTCTATTTACTTTGTAGACTAGTAACTGAATTGCTAGTTTGTTCATGCATCTAGATTTGCAGTGAATGTAGTTCATAAAGGTTAAAAAAAATTTTTTTTAAAAACCTGGGGGGCGCCTGGGGTGCTCAGTTCGTTAGGCAACTGACTTTGGCTCAGGTCATGATCTCATAGTTTGTGAGTTCGAGCCCCACATCGGGCTCTGTGCTGACAGCTCAGAGCCTGAAGCCTACTTCAGATTCTGTGTCTCCCCTCTTTCTATCCCTCCCCTGTTCATGCTCTGTGTCTGTCTCTCAATAATAAATAAACGTTAAAAAAAATTTTTTTTTTTTAATTAAAAAAAAAAAAACCTGGGTTGCCCTTCAGAGACTAAGCATTTTACAACAGGAATCCAATCTCAGACAATAATTTTGTGCAGCAATACTTCCAATCACAATGCATTCAAAGATTCCAATTGGTATGTATCTCATAGACTGATCAATAAATGGCAGACATATTCATTAATTTGTAATTGTTTCTCTTAGCTGCCTGGTAAATATCTCAGGCTGAGAAACCTAGGCATTTTGCTGGTGCTTAAAAATAAGGACTATTAGGGGCACCTGTTACGCATCTGACTTCGACTCAGTTCATGATCTCAAGATTCATGGGCTCAAGCCCCGCATCAGGCTCTGTGCCAACAGCTCAGAGCCTGCAGCCTGCTTCATATTCTGTGTCTCCTTCTCTCTGCCCCTCCCTTGCTCACGCTCTCTCAAAAATAAACATTTAAAAAAAAAGATTTTTTAGACAGTGTTAATTTACAGTTGAAACTGGTTTGCCTCAAGTTAGTAATCAATAGGCAAGTCTTTTATCCCTACTTACCCTAGTCCCTCTAGTATGGAAAAAGAAAATGAATTCTGTGGTAATTACAACTCTAGAGAAAAATACTTCCCTACCTTCACTTTTTTATCCACTGAGCAGGTTGCTATGAATCTGTCATCTGCAGAGAATGCACAACAAAGCACTTCATCCTCATGAGCCTTGATTTCCAGAAGTTTCTCTCCTGTTTCAGCTTTGAACACCTGCACAAGCAAAAATAAAATCTTTTTACCATAAACCACTGGCTACCATTCAATAAAAATCTTTCTTTTAAAGATTTTATTCAGTATTATTTTGCAATAGGAATGAACGTTGGCAAAAACAGTCCAAACAGCAGAAATATCCGTCAGAATTTATATGCCTGAACATAGAGAACTATCCCTTGCTAAATGTTTTTAATATCAATAAAAAGAGCTAGCAGAGTATAGCTTCAGTTCTTGAGATTAGTTTGGCAAATTCTTTTTTTTTTAAATAATGAAGTACACATATAAAAATAAGGTTTCCAGTCATAATCTTATAAAGACTAAACCTAGTCTGAAAATCAAAGTTTTAACTAATTTGATCCTGTTTCCTTCCAAACCAAAAGGTACAGTACAGATTTAAAGAAAAGCATTCATTCATATATTCTGAAAAGAAATGAGAACTTAAGAAATTCCTTCAAGCACCTTAGAAATAATCTAGTCCAATTCCTATTTACAGTCAGAAATCTATGCTTGAGCCTGTACTAAAATAAGTATTTTATTAAATAACTTTTTAAATCAAAGCCCAGTTCACTATGCTAGGGAGTCCTTATGTCTTTTAACAATTTTCATTTCCTCATTACCCCTAGCTGGTACACAGATGACAGAAACTTATTGCTAGGGTAAAAGGTACTTTCATGCCACTTGGCAAATTTAAAATAATGAAAATGCACAACCCTATCTCTTAAATCTCCAGAGAAAGTTTTCATAAAATATTCCAGAGAGTTAGATTTCTCTATTTCTAATGTACAATTTTCTTCAATTTTAGTATTTAAATATGTTCTAATATGCACAGTATCAGGTACATGCCTCTTCCAATTTTTCTCAAGAGATTTGTTTTACCTGTAAGGTTTTATCAACTCCACAAGAAGCTATTCTTTGACCATCCTCAGAAAAGCAAGCATGGTAAACAGCATCTGTATGGGGGCGGACAACTAAGCGGGAAAGATTCTTGTTGTTTTTTTTGTTTCTACATACAAGGAGAAAATGAACAGAAACCCAATAAGTAAAAGTAATTTCTTTCAATAATGAAGTAAACTGTCGTTTAACGTTGTATTGCCAAAAATACAAAATTCTTAAAATTAAGTTACCAACTTGTAAATGACAGCATAGATCTCCTGAAGGAAAAAAAAGCATAACAAAAGTGGCTTTTTAAGAGAAATTCTACCCTCTATCAAGCAACCTGTCATATGT